>NC_064619.1:123444269-124119626 GCF_023898315.1 Schistocerca nitens | reverse complement strand
CCATTTTTCAGGAAATTCTTTTTTAATTTTCTGCCACTTCTCTTCATCTGGTGTGGGCACAACTGTCTTAGATAACACTTCCCACAGATCTGCACATTTAGTGTGTACAATTTTTTGTACAGTTGTATATCTGAAACGAAAACATTCTGTGATAGTCTTGAATGAATCGCCGATAGCAAGGAACCTAAAACAAAATTAAAAATTAACATTTTTATTGCCAGAAATTCACTGCAAAGAGAAGTGGAAAGTTTTGAGAGACAGCTGTCATACAAGTATAAAGAAATGCAATACAAGTAAAAATAGAAATACGACACCTAAAAGCAGTTCTGAAGGCTGTATCTTTGGGAAAGAATTATGGGAAGTAACAATGAAGACGCTAGAGATGAAAGTATTATTAATCACAATTATCTTCTGGATGTAATGACAGTTTCTCCTGAACCAGTAACCTCAGCCCTACCTTATTTGTCAGCAATATTATTGATGTTCAGAAATATTACTGCAAGGAAAAGGAGTTGAACGTGTCAGTAACCAATGTTCTACAGAATTATTCCAATTCATGACCAGCTAAAGCTACATCAGCAACAACAGAAAGTGAAGACCCTATACATCCCTTTTCAGAGCCATGGCTGACTCTGTCAAAACCTTGCCTGCAGATTTACAACTGTAGGGAAAAAGATAAAACTTATACTACAGCATCAGATTTAGAATAGAATATGAGAATCTACTGAGGAACTAGAATTATTCCATAAGACAAGCCAAAACAGTTACAAAGGTAAAACATTTCCATCTACCTCTTATGATCTGAATAAATTAATTCTTAAAACAATTCCATCTACATCTGATTTCAATAAACAGTTCTCCAAAACATAAAATACAACAATATCACAACCTCAGAATACTGAAATTCAGAAAGTTCAGACTGCTTCTAGTAAGCTTCAATGCAATATTTTTGATAGAGCTACCTCTATTCCAAAGGAATGGACAATGGTTGTCAAAGCATTTCTGAGATAAATCTGATTAAACAAACCACATAGATCATAACCTTGGGTGGCTTTCTACAGCAACTAAATGTTACATATGATGTACAGTAATCTGTAGCTATGTAATAAATTAAAAACACTTACCTAATTGTCACCTAGAGTTTTTTTCCACTTCTATCAATTTTCGTTATATTGTATTTGCTTTTGTTGTATGGGACTCTACAGGTTGTCCTGACTCATTGAATTTATCTTGAGACATTCTAAAGTATTTTTAAACCTCTTTGGAGCCTTTTCAAACTCTACAAAAGCGTGTGATATTCTCCTTCTTCAGATCGTCAATTCGAAATGTTATGCAACCATATTCTTCACCTCTTTAATCGCTTGCTTTTGTTTCGAACTTTCTTCTATCTCATATAACGGAGAAATTATTACATCACTTTTGTCCATTTTTCTCAGAGTTTGCCAATGATTTACATACAAAATTTCTAGATATTGTTGAACCACTGTAGTTCAGATGTGGTATACTAAATACAACTATGTCATGGTGTGCCTCTGGTACACTTCAGTTGTGCTCACGTGGTCTTGCCTTTATAGTGCACATGACACATCAAACGTTTCACAGTTCATAAATGTGTATGTAGCACTCACACTATATACCATAGTATGATTTGTTGAAGTGTAGTAACAGAAATTTGATTACCTGAGCAGTCAAGCTACACCACATAATTAATTTGATAACAGTATGTCGAATTGTGAATTGTGGTTTATTATCTCATCGATGTCACTTTCGTCTATTTTCTTGGAGTTTGATTTACACACATCGCAACTGTTGTAAAATTTCACCATAAACACAGATCAGCTGATGTTAGCAAACAGCATAATAATAATAAGAACAATAATAATACAATTTTGTAGCATATACATAAAATGAACTCTAACTCTTAATTTCCCCTTGCTCAAATTATCATTTCATCCTCTATGAATTCTTCTACTGAATCGTAGGTTAAATATGTTTTTGCCCATTAAACTGTTATATATTGTCATCCCTGTATACTGTAGAGTCCATACATTTAATTTCAGTTGGCGTGTGGGTAGCATAAAATTATATGTGTGGTTAAAATGATTCTCCCCAAATAATTTTTGTCTGCTTGTTGTGGAGTGGGGTCAGTCATCTATATTCTCTCCATCACTCATTGATAAGCCACCTACCTCAAATGCTTCTTTCTGACGTCCCTTCACTGTATAGTTGCAGATACGTGCTAGGCATGTAAAGAAATGTTAATATATTATTTTAACAGTTATGGGGAGAGTCCTTTTTATATATTCAAAAAAACACTGACTTTCTGTAGCAGCACTGGGGTATAACAATTTTCTTTTTCACACACACGGCACATAAATCAGAACCACTATCCAATAAAAAAGGAACCTTCTCATTAAAAATAATTACTTCCTTATAGGCTGTATGGCAGTTTTCTCTCTGAATTCAGAATCAGGTTCATCTAACAAACCTTGCACTACATCATGTCTATTGAATCCTACATCTTCTGTGGAAATTACGCACATATTCACTAGGTCTTCTTCCTCTTTAACTGTGGCAGCTTTAATAAGCCTGTCCACTACTGACAATTAAAACACTTCTCCAAATACAATCCTTTCTTAATAATAATACCAGATCCTGCAACCCTTCTATCATGTTGCTAGAATTATCAAAATAACCCCCTGCTTCCTCCACATCTGTTCTTTCTTCGTAATTATCAGATACTATTCCTTCTAATCTTCGTAAAACTTCCTCTGCTCTTCTATATTATTTCTCAGGTACTTCCAATACCATTTCCCCTACTATCGTTCTAATTCCACAGTTCACTGTAAGCCCCTCATCTGCTTTGCCATGCTCACTCACACTAACATCCTGTTCTAAATTGTTACTTTCTAATAACTGTTCCTCATTAACAGGGTTCCTGAAATCGCTGTTTTGACCTTCGCAAATATCTACTACACTTCCATGAAAAACACAATTTTTAACAGTGTCCCTCTCGTCTGCAAAATTTGTTTCTACAAACCACCCCTAAGATGTTCAGCTGGTGGTTGCCTTACAAAAGGTTTTGCTAGTGGGTTTAAGCTATGCTACCGCAGCCTGCAAATGCTTGCACCATTAGAGACTGCCATTAGTTTTCCACCTCTCCTACATGGTCATTGCCACTGACATTCCTTTCGGCTGGCGATTTACGCCACACCACCCAGTCAGCGGACTGCTGCTGCCTATATTCAGTGTTTTAGTCTCTGTCATTATATCTGCTTCCAACAGGACGCCCTCTGCAATTACTGGATATTTGCACTCCTCGGCTCTGTTTTCATTTGGCCTAACAAGAAGCTTATAATCCCTTCTAGCATTCTCCTCCTCTTTTAAAATATTTTCTATCCTCTCAAGATAATGAATAAATTTATCAATATCATCCCTAAGGGCCAGTACAAAGGCAACTTATTCTCTGTCCCCATAATGATCTGTTCTGTCTCCACTTTAGAATTCAAATACGATAAAGTTATGAGCCATTTTTGTACAAACCACTTAATAGTCTGTTTCTTCAGATCATATTTTTCACCTAACCAGAATTTGTTTAAAGCTTCCATCTGGTTTTGTTTGCCCCAATATTCCTTGGAAAATGTCTGTTTAAAATCTTTATCTTGTCATATTTATCTACTGCCCAATTTCCCCAAACTCTAGCTTCCCCCATCAAATTTGATGTAATGAAATCAATTTTTTGTTTATCATTCCATGATTTGGGCAAGACGTCCTCAAAACGACCATAAAATTCTTTAGATGTACATTTTTACTTGGATCGAATCGAAAAAACTGCCAATGCACCACATATGCAATTTCTGAAGATTCTACCACACCATTAGATGTTACATATCCACTATTGTTAGTAACACTTTGTTCTACTCTTTTTAGTCTACGATCATAGTTATGGAGTTGTTCATCTACAGCTGTACTAAACTGATTTATGTTAGTTTCAAGGTTAGTAAATTTAGCAGCCACTTGCACACCAAATAAATCGCACACACATCCTTTCCTTCTTTGATTTGATTACCCATTATAGTGTGACTATCCTCACATTGTTTTTCCACATTATTTATTTGTTCCTGAATTTCATTTAAATCTGCATTTACTTGTTCCCTTAACTGTTTGCTGTAATCAGCAACTTGCTTAATCTGAGAGGTCAATTCATTTCTTACTGTTCAACAGCTTTACTACATTCTTGTTTTAATTTACTAACCTTTTTTTTTTACACTGTCACTAAGCTCAGTCATATCGTTCTTCCATGAATCTCTTAATTTAGAAATTTTGTTTTACATTCTGGACTCCATTTCTATTGACAAGTTAGTAAACCCTTGATCAACCTCAGTACGGAACTCATTTATTTCAGAACTTAGAGAATTATTTATATCAGAATCCATTTCCCTCATTTTACTGTCAATATCAGAACTCGTTTCCTTCATTTTAGTGTTCATATCAGAGATTAATGAAATTTTAATTTCGGAACCCAATCCATTTATTTTGCTTTTATGTCCCCTATATGTTTCAAAATATTTGCTAACATTTCTGAAACACTATCCTTATGCTCACAAGCAAATTGACAACGGTTCTTGCTTTATTTCTGTAACAGTAACAGGTATAAACTCGACATCGGTTTCCACTGTGTTCTGTTCATTATCTGTCCCATAATTAGCCTACACTGAATCTGGCAAGCCGCTATCATTCGTTTGTGATGTATCAAAACTAAATTCACCAGCCACTGCATCATCTGCATATATTACTGTACCCAAATTTACCCCCACATTCTCGTCTACTATAGCATGGTTATTATTTTCCACTATGTTCACAATTTTCTTTGCACACACACATACACCAAATGAAGTAGAATACAACTTATCTTTTCACGATCGTTGTCAGCACGGCGAGATGTTACAATGGGTCCATTCGCCAAGCTCTGCCCCTGCTGGTATAGAGTCTGGGTCCACACTCCGTCCACCGCTGCCAACCGCCGCAGACTCCCGGCTGATGTTACTCGTTGTCGTCTGATGTTCAACTGTTGCCAACGTCGTCAGCCGCCTTCTCCATTGGTTGTTCTAGCCGCTAAATCTTCCACTTCGCTGTTGCTGTCCTTTCTGAATCCCCTTTCCCTGCATCATGTGGTTCCTCTGTCTTTCTATTAAAGTTCATTTATGCGTGTGTGGGTCTTTCTTTAATCAGGTTAACTACACTGCTGCTTTTAAAGTTCACACTCACTTGAAGTTCACATTTCTCGGACGCTAAATGCATCAATTGCGGCGGGGCGGGGTCGTTCGTCTGCATTCTCTCTATGACTCATTGATAGTCCACCTACCTTGAATGCTTATTTCCGACGTCCCTTCAGTCTGTAGTTGCAGACACGTGCTAGGCTGTGTACAGCAGCGTTGATTAGGTACAGAGCATGAAATGTGCTACACGGAATTGTTACTATGACCAGAAAGTTCACAATCTCATAAATCTCCAACTATTTAATTTAGAACCACTTAACTTTATTTGAAATGTTCGTAACTCCAGTCGCTTCAGTCATGAGACGTTCTAATTAAAATGAACTCACTAGTTCTTCATCTTTCAGACTACTTTTACAGAGCTATCTAATATGGTGTTATCCGTACACTGGTTAGCAAGCAACTATCTTGAGTTCCTCTGCTCTCTGCCCACCTCACTATATTCACACGAGAACAGCTTAATTCTGATTGGCTGTTGATCTATATGGCCAATCAGAATATTCCTTCCAGATCATTCTCGTGGCAAAACTTGCCTTATACAATCACTAATCTGATAGTAATTATTGTCATTAAAACTTCAATTTCTCATATATTGTTTAATCAAAAGAAGTGAAGTTCAAAATATTCTCCAAATTGATAAATAAACCTATTCCGCCTGTAACTTTCATTCTGGCTGCTTTTATACAAAAGCAAGCTCATACCGACATATGTCATCTGAATCGTGGTTGCACCATAGTTTTCCCATGGTTCATTTGTACAAGGTCTTACATAAAAAGACATAGTAAGTTTTTAACAAATATCCCACATACACTCTCTGAATCAGTCTTATGCACTCACACAGCAAAATTATAAGCAAACAATAATTTTGAGAGATGTTTGTATTACATAATATAAAATAAGTAAAGTTTTGGAAAGAAAACTCTAATTAATTGATTTTATGCGCTGATAACTTTGTAATGGCTTCAAATGATATTGAAAGTCAACTTGTTATTGTTCCTAACTAGGTTTTAAAACATAAGCGTCAGTTTTAGGACTTTTAGGTAATTTTCATTACCTCCAGAACTATAATAAATAAAAATCTGAAAATTTCACAGCATCATTCCATGAAAAACAAAAGGCTGTGAACCAAATTTGAACAAAATCTAATAATAACTAATATGGATTATTTAGATTCATAGAGGGTATGAATTTTCATACCGATTGAATGTTACTCTAAGCAGTTCTCATGGCAGGCAGCATCAGCTGCACTTTGAGCAAAGCGATATTGAAAGTCAACTTGTTATTGTTCCTAACTAGGTTTTAAAACATAAGCGTCAGTTTTAGGACTTTTAGGTAATTTTCATTACCTCCAGAACTATAATAAATAAAAATCTGAAAATTTCACAGCATCATTCCATGAAAAACAAAAGGCTGTGAACCAAATTTGAACAAAATCTAATAATAACTAATATGGATTATTTAGATTCATAGAGGGTATGAATTTTCATACCGATTGAATGTTACTCTAAGCAGTTCTCATGGCAGGCAGCATCAGCTGCACTTTGAGCAAAGCGAAAAAAAAAAGCATAGCCATCCTGCAGCCACCGTACCAAATAGCTGTGTGCCTTACTACAACGAATGTGATCTTGTAATAACATGCTACATTACATGCTGGCTAGGGAGATGGTAATTTCATAAATGTATATCGAGGAAACAGTTAGGATTTGTTATTTATGAAATAATGGGTGACAAGATTCTTTTTGCTGTGAAGTAAAATACATCTGATAATTTTTGTTTGCAGTTTAAGTAGTCAAGGTACACTATTTGAACTTCCCCATAAAATTATACTATATCTAATGACAGATTCAAAATAACTATGATGTGCTATTCTATCCATACTCAAGTCAGTGGAATTTGCTAGTATTGGCATTTGAAAATGCAAAACTTCTTAGTTTTTTTGATAGGAAGGCAAAAAGTGTATTCCAGCTTAAGTTTTCAGTCTATGTGTAGTCCTAGGAATTTGATCGTGTCAACTTCTTCCATAAGTTGATTATTATATTGTGTTTTAAGTTCCACACATTTCAGGTGTTTAGTTTTGAAATGTACCATATGTTTTTTTGCAATGTTCAGTTTCAGCCTATTTAAATGGAACAGGTTTTCTAGAGTATCGACTGATGACAAAGCTCAGATTTTTTTGCATCATCATCTTCAATTCAAACACAAATATCATCTGCAAATAGAACTGATGAGGGATCTCTATTTATGGACAAGTCATTTACATAGAATATGAACAGGATTGGCCCCAAAATGGAGTCTTAAAGCATACTTTGTGGTACTGCACTCCATTTATAATAATAATTCACTACATCTGAAGTGATAGTTTCCCTTTATTTTCATTTGTGCATGTATGATATGAAGCAATTCAGAGCTTTGCCCTTAATCTCATATTTGTCTAATCTGTAATAACCAATTCATGATTCATGGGGTTAAATGTTTTTGTAAGTTAATAGATGATATCTACAACTTTACTTCTCTGATCCAATGATTTGCATATATTTGTAATGAAGCTATTCACTGCATCCAGAGTTTGTCTTCCTAGTTGAAATCCAACTTTGTTACTTATAACAATACCATTTTTACAATAAAATTTTTGATCTGATTTACACCTACTTTCTATAACACTTTCGACAGAACTGGAAGAATAGGAATATCCCAATAGTTTCCTGTGTCTCCTCTCAGGTCTTTCGTGAACAGAAGTATGATTCTGACATATTTCAACATCTCAGAAGAGCATCCCTGTTCAAAAGATTGATTGATTATTTTAGTTAGGGAAGGTGCTATTATGTCACAGACTGCATTAATACCTTTAGTGGGTATTCTACCCCACCCAGCAAAGTTTTTTATTTTTAATGATAACATTTTCCACATCCTTTGTTGTGACTATTTTTAAATCCATGAGATGCTCACCTTCTTCATGGAGTCCAAAGAGGTTTACTTTACTCTGATATTCTGCTACATCAAGATTTGACTTTGTAATATTTATGAAGAATTCATTTAAACATTCTGCTATTTGAGCTGAGTTTACAATAAAACTATCGTCTACTTTAAGCCTTGATGTTTCAGTACTACTAACTCTAATAACTAACTCTAATTTGAAAATGGACCACAATGTCTTTGTCTTACTTTTTTGTTGTTCAATAAACTTATTGTTTGACATTTGTTTGGCTGCCTTCACAACTTTTTAAAAAATATAGCTTTATATTGTCTAATATACACAGTAAAATGTTTGTTTTTATTATATTTCAGTTCATTATGGAATTGCCTTGTCCTGGCACTAGGAAGTTTTATACCCTAAGTTATCCAATTACATTTGTTAGTTGTTTCGTTGCATGTGGCTATACGTTGAACAGTTTTATTAAACAATTCATGAAAATTACTTAAAGTTTGTCAGAGTTACCGATATTTGAAATACAGCTGTTGTAAAGCCATTCAGCTTCTCTTAGTGTATTACTAAATATAGCTGAATTTTTTCAATGAAGTTCTTTTTCATATGGCTTTTGTTACAAGAGATTACTTTGTTAAATTTTGATAGTTTAATAAATATTACAGATTGGTCAGAGATTGCTATGCAAAAAATACATAATTTGTTAAAATACTGTCAATACAGATCGCTGACTGTGCAATTACTCCAGAGGGTTACATGAAGTTTACTTTGAAGTCAAGGATTTTTATTAAGTCAATCGATTTGGGCACATAATTATTTTCAGCTATGATTAATATTGAAGACAGCGGCCATTAAAATCTTTTTCTTTTTTATTTACTTACAGTTTCAATAGAAGTACACCAAAAAAGCTTCAGTTATATTTTTCTCTGACAATCTGTAAATAGAAACTGCTATGACATTTAGGATGCCTCAGTTTGTAACAGCAGCTACCAAATAAACAATTTTCATTCTAATATTAAAATCATTTCTTATTTCATATTGTATATCAGAATGAGTAAGTATGTATGATCCTCCATGTGATACCTCTCGACTACAAAGGCTGTTGCCTACTTCGAAATTTTCTATTTTATTAAGAAGTTTAATATTATCGAATGTAAGTCAATGTTTATTGAGACAAATAACTTTGATATTTATACATCCAGAAACAATAATTAGTAATTCGTCCACTTTATGACTTTTGTTTGAAAAGTCAGCACTTAGACCAGTTATATTAAAGTGCATTATGTAGGGACATTATCTCCCTTTTCTGGACTCAAGCATATTTCTTCTTGGGTATCATTTCGATCTTGCCATTTTTGTTATCAAACACTGTTTCTCATCCACATCGTTTCTTATAAGTCTCCTCTTTTTTTCAGAGTTTTACACATATCAGCATACAATTTCCTAAGAATTTGGGTTCCTAATGCATTTAAATGAAGACGATCTTTACCCAAGCATTTATTGCTTAAGAACTTATTCGGATTTAAGAATTTAGCTCCTAGATCGTTACAGCTTTGTTTAAAACACGATTTATTCTCTCCATGTAGATATTAGATAATACCAATCAACACGATTCTAGACTTTTGTGAGCTTACTGGCAGATCGAATTAAATTTCTTGTTTCACTGGTAAACTCCTCTTCAGTGTTGTATCTAAGAGAGTTTGTACCTATGCAGATGATTCTTCCAAGATGCCTCTTCCGAACCATCCTGTGAGCTACATGTGCTGCTAAAATGTTTTTTCAACTGAGGGTCTTGATTTTTGGACAAACGTCTATTATGGAATTTGACACTACCACATTTTTGAGCACAGAATCACCTATAACAAGGAATTTATTTTGTTCATTCCGTTTTTCATTGCAGAGACTTTTCGCATTCTTTTTACTCTGTGTTATACTTGCCCAGTTGTATTTATTTGCAAAAATATCTTTCCCACATTTCAAGTCAAAATTGTCTTGCTTCTGATGTGTTTAGTCTGCATATAAAGTGTAGGTATTGCTACAAAGTACTTTAATAATTTCTTCCTGTAGGCTCACCATGGAATTTATGTTTTCGTCATGTAAACAGTTTAGGCGTGACTAGTGAATATTGTCGCTAGTAAACTTTTAGCATGTTTTCACACACCTTTCATGCAGCCAGAAGTTGCACTACACGCGTAGAATTTCTTTAACAACCTGTTTCTGTCACTTTTTACACATTGCACTATTTACCTTTTGCCTATTTACGAACATTGTGTCACTGCACTTTTCAGTGGGCGACATCTTTTACTTGCAAGAAGGCAGTACAGTAAAGGAAATTGGTGCAGCACAAATGAGTGGCCTTATCCCCACCTTCCTTTTTTTCTTGTACAGAAGTTGGCTCAAAAGCATGAAAGGGAGAATGACTCACAAAGGAACAAGATTTACACTCCAAAACAGATAATATGATATTATTTGTCCAATTATTGAAACTTTGATAAATTAAAATTGCATTTCAAAATGGTCCAAGTAGACAAAATTTAAGCTTCTCATCTATCTGGGAGAAATTATCAACCCAGTATGGCTAAATTGAGAAGCTAACAATGGAAAAATTCAAAACTACAATGAGCATACTGAAATCATGATAAATAAACATTGGAAACTAATAAAGGAAAATTCTTAGAAATATCTTAGAACTTAAAGGCAAAACCATCGTTAGGATAAAACTGTGTCACAGTGTAGTGATTAAGTTGCAGTAAAAGCAATAAAGGTCACAGATACCATCAGAAACACCTTCATAGTTTTATAATCACCTATATAAAATGGGTAACAAGAAAATGGCAAAGAAAATTCTAAACTTGGCCTTAAAGTTGAAAAACCACATCAACTGGCTCAGAGAAGGTGATGAAGACCTGAAAGAAACTGGCATTCATGAGGCCACCATTCAAAGTAGAATGAAATCTAGATTCCTAATTCATAAACACTAATATGCTGAGAAGCCTACTTGACAATACATAATAGACAGAAGAAGTAAAAAGAGACTCAGTGAATGAATGAGTGTAAAAAAGAGAAAAATTTTATGTAATTAAAAAAACTCGCCTTCTTACATTTACACTCAAAAATACATGTATTTATTAAATGTATGATGTATGGACCCTTTGGAGTAGGCCAGGCCTGCCCTAGTGACTCTTGTGTATGTATTCTCTATATATGGAAATCAGTTCCTATATGCACTGCTATAATAAAAAATTTCCAGCATTATGTATGAAGTCTTACCTTCTATGATAAACAGGGTTCTCATTAACCTAAAAACTGCAAACTGGTTATGCTGATCCTTTGCATATTGTGTAACATACATGCAAATGTGCTTGTATTGGCATGGCTTCACAATAATGCATTAAACTGCTGAGAAAAACTGTTGTGGCTAGATCATATACTTATGTCATTTCTGTTGTCTGTTTCAATATGGTTTTCGGAGATTTCTTACATACACCCAAGCAAATACTGAACCTGGGTTACATGTTATACAAGCACAAAGCTGCCACTAAAATTTTTCTTCCTACATATGTTTGTGAAGCCTTACTTATGCCAGTTGATATAAAAAACATAATACATAGAAACAATACAAAACATCAACCTAAATGAAAATGACTTAATTTCTTAAGGTGTGTGATAAATTTAGCAAAATTTAATAACACTATTAAAAATTTGTTTATGCTACTTTTGAGAAATATTAGTCAAAGTACTTTATTACTAGATGTTTTGTTGATATCTAACAGGCTTTCTGTTTTCTAACTTTTCCTTTTTCAGATTTTTATTTTTTATCTACCTAACATTATTGTCATATAAATAAAAATATTTGTTGTGAATGTTTTATAGTTTTATTTTGTAACTAATTAACGATTTTGTTGGATAATATCAGATTAAATCCTATAAGGATACAATTTCAGATAATCAACAGCAGAAGACGATTTCTTACACACAGTGAGGTCTAGAAAATTTATTTACCCTTGTCTCTTTTAGTTCTGTTGTAAAATCAGTTTTCAGAAATATACTGCTTTCTTGTTGAAATGAATTGAATACAATTTGTATCAGTGAAGTAAAAAAGGAGACGGCTAAGAAACTCCCCAAAAAATTTAGTAAGAGAATCAAGAGCTCAAATAATTTTTTTTCCAAAAAAGGCAAAATTCAATTAAAATGACATATTTACTCACTTCAACATCGTGGTCGCAAATAAAATCACATATTGAGACTGGATCGATTCTGCCCATAGTTAATAATGTTGAACGTCTTTGATACAAAATTAACAAAACTCTTGATAAAATCTTAAAGAAACGTTTTGTGTCCGATACCTGTTATACATGCACATGAAGTATAAGACATCTCGAGCCCATATGGTTTTTGTATTCTTTCAAGGGTGAAACTGACAGTCTGATGATAATCACTGGCTAGTCAAAACATATAATGACATTATAAAATGCTTTTCAGATTGTGTTGCAAAAAATTTAGATATTAGTGTCACTGGTGTGGAGAAATAGATGAAAACTGAACAAAACCCCAAGAACAAGTGAAATCTATATTATTTTCTTTACAGAATTGCAACTGAGTTAGTCTCTGTTTTAACCACTACACACGATAGATCCTTCTAACAAAAGTCTGTGTCTGTTAGTATTACTGCAAATCCTCATTGGCTCACCTATTATTGGTGTTTCATTTTCTGAAAATTATTTATAGCTGATGGTGTCACAGTTCAATAACAGATGCAACACCATTGATTTAAGTTTGATAATCTTGCATATTTATTCTGAGTAAATCTCATTTGTTTTTTAAACACTTTCTCTTTTAATCAACAGTTCATTAACAATACTTTCATTAACAGTATTTTTTGGTCGGTCCATTTTTTCTCCATAGGATAATATTTATTAGCCAAATTGGTGACCTTACGTTATGAGTACTTTACTGTGACAGAATAACTCATCATTAGTATTCTCATAAGGTCAACATACATGTCACTCCTCATCATGCTTCCACATAACACTAATATACTCTCCAATGAAGTCCACACGAAAAGATACATACAAATATTTATTAGCCAATTTGGTGATCTTACTTGACTGTGACAGAATAACTCATCACTAGTTTTCTCATAAGGTCAACATACATGTCTCTCTTCATCATGTTTCCATACAACACTAATATACTGTCCAATTAAGTCCACACGAAAAGATATATACAACAATTTACACATAGATATCTATGAACTGGTGGCTTATTTTACAGAGAAGAATGGTAGCAGATGGGATAGTGTCATCATCTGGGTTGAGGGTTTCTTCATAGGGAGAATGCAACATGCAGGTATGAATCACCATTGACAGTTGTAGCAGTAACTTTAGATGGGCCCCAGGGATGCAAAAGGGACCTTGGCTGTAGGAGCTATTTGTGTATATTAATGACCTGGTCGAGAATATTTATGATAACTTCAGATTTCTTTCAGATGGTGTAGTTACCCATGATGAAACTGCACAAAACTCAGTCAGAGATTGATAAGATTTCAACGTATCACAAATATTGGCAGCTGACTCTACCGGTTTGGAATGTAAAATTGTGCACTTCACAATGAGAAAACACAGTATCCTATGACTACAATATCAATGAGTCACAATTGGAATCAATGAACTCATAGCAAGAACCTGAGTTCCCTATCTGCAGGGATATACACTCAGTTGTAGGTAAAGAAGATCAAAGACTTCGATTAATTGGTGTGATACTAAAAAATGCCATCAGCAGGCCTATACAACGACGACTGTTCACAAAACGTCTATATGAACCAGGTTATGAGTATTTCTCAAGTGTGTAAGATCCCTACTAAATATGGCTGACTGCTGACAGAAAGACAGCAAGTATACTCACAGATTTGTTAGCTAGTTAGGTAATTGTTTTTTTTTTTTAGATTAAAGTTAAGATCTGGAACTCCTAAAATAACGTAGTTCAGCCATATTTGCACTTACAATCATTGCAGATGCTGGGGAGAGACAAATCAGTAAGTTGACATATTTTGCATATTTTCAGTCAGTGCAGAAAAAATTTGAAAACAGACTGAAAAAGTTTCTCCTTGACAATTTCTCCTATCCCATAAAAGATTTTATGTTATTGTAATGTGTAAAAGGTAGTCGATTGGAATTACTAACTCATGGCTGTATGATTTTTTTATTCAAAAACAAAACACTTGTAAATGATGAGCATGTAGGCATATTTACACAATACTTTATAATGTGAATATAAAATAACTCATTTGACATCATTATGATTTATCATGCAAATGATCCATGGAACACGAAATTAACTGACAAACTAATTCAACAGAATGAATATGGAATATGTGGCTTACAACCAAGAAACATAAAATATTTATGTAGCAAGATGTTCACTATTTACAATTTTAATAAGTAATCAGCTCTACTCAAGAGTGTGGTATGGAAGAAGTTGTCAAGGAGAAACATCTTTAATCTACATTTGAAAACACTTCTGCTATCTGTCAGACATTTTATTTCTATGAGTAGATCGTCAAAGAGTTTTATAACTGTATAGTTTACCCCTTTCTACAACGAAATTAAATTCATTAAAGAGTAATGCAGATCATTTTTGCTTCTAATGTTGTACTTGTGAATATTTCTTTTACTCTCAAATTAGATGGATTGCTGATAATGAACTTCATAAATGGATGAATCTACTGTGAGGCTGCAGTTTAAATTCCAATATGGTTAAAGAGATACCTGCAAGGTGTACATGTGTGAAACCCACACATGGTTGTAATTGCTTTCTTTTCTGCAATGAATACTTGCTGCCTAAGTGAGGAGTTATCCCAGAATATGATCCTTTGATACCAATGAATGAAAGTGCCCACAAAATATTAACTTACTGGCTTCTATATTTCAAAAGTTTGCAATTTAACTTATGTCAACATTTTAACTGCTCTAGTGTATCATTTTTCTAGTTTAAGCTTTCATCCACACCTTAGAACTTATAATTTTTTACCCTGTTCATTATTTGTTGTTGGTATACTAGGGCAGTGGGAGATAGGATACTTTTGACACTACAAAACGTTATAAATTGTAGTCAAACACATGTTAGGTTTGACCACTGTATTTATTAATTTTTTACTGCCTTATGCATTTCGGCCTTACACCATTCACAAAGCCTCTACAATAGAAATACATAAAATGGTATTACTGAAAATACACTGGTACAATAAAATTACGTAAAACTTACTTCACATAAAAGGAAGTGGTAAGCACTCAGTGAAAAACATTGATAAAATACATGAAATACACATCATAAAAAACAAAGAGAGGTAAAACAAAACTGAATTTGTCAGACATGGATACAAAGTATCTGGCTTACATATTTGATGACATCTGATTGCAAGCTGACTCCTTTTACACATCGAAGTATTAGGTGAACAAGATTGTCAGATGGCAGTACTATACAGCATTAATGAAAATTTGATATTTTGAAATAAAGAACTACTAACAGAATTGATTGGTCAATATAGTCTTACATTACAAATAACAGTTTATTAGCTAACAAATATCAATCTGGCGTAACGAGATTGGCAAAAATTTTCGCCGTATGAAGGCCTCAGAATATAAAAATTTAACTAAAAGGAGTGAACTTCTAGCTGTTTAAAGAAATAATAGATTACAAAATAAATGCATACATATAATTTAGTATCCATTAATCCATACATAAGAACGGTAGAGTCGGTATAGTGGTATTCCAGCCATAGGATCAAATAAAATTTTACAAAGTTACAAATAAAATAAGAGAAAGCATATTTGGTGTGTAACTATTTTACAGAGATACGAATCAGTGTATAAAGTAAAACACAAAATGTAATATATCTGAAGACATAAAGGTACCAGATGAGTTGTAGTTAACATACAGCTCCAGATAAATAATAAAAATTAGAATCTGTCAAGTCTTGTGAACATACACAGTGCGCAACATTATATTCTCTGAGATATGGAAAACCAGGATACAACAGATAAAAATAGCGACGATGTGGTGTGACGTGTAACTCTGGAAGGTGGCATAATGAAGTGCATTAATATAATTTTTTCATTTTTCGGAAATGTTGTCCTTATCACGTTATAAATAATCAAGTTATTGTCTTACAGCAAACCAGTGCTGACAGTATAATTGTTGTACCTCATATTAACTATCATGTTCAAATGAAAAATTTGCTCGCCATCTTTAGGTATTGCTGGCTCTCCCAGCAGTGGAATAGTATTAAATAAGGCCACTAGATTTTAATGGTATGCTCGCAGTGATTTATAGCTTATAACCTTTGAATAGCTGTGTTAGTTCGTGTTCTTGTCTTGTTCACGAGCTCACTGTTACTGAGGCCTACACAATCATTTCTGAATGGTTCTCTACACCACAATCCACAAACTAAAACTATTTCCATGCTTTAACTGGCTTTTTGCACTTTACTATCATCAGTTGCGAGTAACATATGGTTTTACAAGAAAACAAGCAAAATCGTACTGTCAGAAAGATATCACTTCACACAACACTTAGCATTGCATCTCGTGGTCACCACCACCGCAAACTAATCTGAGGCAACATTGGTAATTCACACTGGCCGTTATTTCACGGCACTTCAAAATACTTCACAATGCGTTTCAAATAGCGGAATCAACAGACCGTCACGACATGGCAAGGTTTGTTGGGAGAAAGTTCTGAAGGTGTTTTGTGTTCTTGTATCTTCTTAAACTTTATTTCATTATTGTGCTTTGTTTTCGTGACAAATTACAAATGATTAAGGGGACTTGGATATACAGGGTGATTCAAAAAGAATACCACAACTTTAGGAATTTAAAACTCTGCAACGACAAAAGGCAGAGCTAAGCACTATCTGTCGGCAAATTAAGGGAGCTATAAAGTTTCATTTAGTTGTACATTTGTTCGCTTGAGGCGCTGTTGACTAGGCGTCAGCGTCAGTTGATGCTAAGATGGCGACCGCTCAACAGAAAGCTTTTTGTGTTATTGAGTACGACAGAAGTGAATCGACGACAGTTGTTCAGCGTGCATTTCGAACGAAGTGTGGTGTTAAACCTCCTGATAGGTGGTGTATTAAACGTTGGTATAAACAGTTTACAGAGAATGGGTGTTTGTGCAAAGGGAAAAGTTCTGGACGGCCGAGAACGAGTGATGAAAATGTAGCACGCATCCAGCAAGCATTTGTTCGCAGCCCAGGAAAATCGACTCGCAGAGCTAGCAGAGAGCTGCAAATTCCACAATCAACTGTATGGAGAGTCCTACGAAAAAGGTTAGTTATGAAACCTTATTGTCAACTACCCGAGGCGATGGATCGGTCGCCAGGCAGCCCGTGACAGAGCACTTCATCACTGGCCTCCAAGAAGCCCTGATCTTACCACCTGCGATTTTTTCTTATGGGGGTATGTTAAGGATATGGTGTTTCGGCCACCTCTCCCAGTCACCATTGATGATTTGAAACGAGAAATAACAGCAGCTATCCAAACTGTTACACCTGATATTCTACAGAGAGTATGGAACGAGTTGGAGTATTGGGTTGATATTGCTCGTGTGTCTGGAGGGGGCCATATTGAACATCTCTGAACTTGTTTTTGAGTGAAAAAAAACCTTTTTAAATACTCTTTGTAATGATGTATAACAGAAGGTTATATTATGTTTCTTTCATTAAATACACATTTTTAAAGTTGTGGTATTCTTTTTGAATCACCCTGTATTTTGTCCATTGCGTGTTCCCACAAGCGAAGTCAAATTTCTGAAAGCGAAAAGTTATTTAGATTTTACTATAACAGAACAGTCCGCAATAGAGCCATCTTTAAGCCCTGTAGCATGAATGACAAAAAGCTTCCAGTCGTACATGTATCTAAGGGAACCAGTATTTGCTCGTGGTTTTCGTTGAAGACTTCTCGAGCAATGTGTGCCCTTCACAAACGTAACAACAATTCTCAGACTAAACACTCAGAACCAAGAATTCTTTTGTCCGAAATAAAAAGCTATAAAAATATCGGCTGTTGGAATATTATTTTCGAAATTTCATCGAACACTCGCAATCTCACATTGCTTAATTGCAATACGGAGTTACGTTTACTTTGCGATATGGGGGCATTTTTGATCAGAAAGCAGCAGCACCGCAGTCCATAACCGTGGTTTTAGGCAGACATGCTGTCCCATGCGCAATCTTCATTCTCCGATGGATGTCTACCGATATCTGTCATTCGGTAACTAAGAACAGAACAACAGCACATTTGTCCTGTTTGATGATAATGTCACCTAGTTAACGTTTCCGCGTTTATCGCACGCATGTCCGAAGCAAAGACCTTGTAAAAAATAACTAGACTCACTGATGGCGCTGCAGTCGCGGGATAATTTGAACCTTCGGCTGAACGCCATTACAGTGGTTGCAGTCTGATGTGTTGTGTAGTATTGTTGTTTATGAAGACCCTGATTCAACGTTGTATATTTGTTGGGGCGTACATACAGTATTTGTTACTCGTAATTCTACTGTCTGTACGTTCCAATCAAAAGAAGTACAATTCGAGAAAGGAACGAATGTTACATTTCACAAGTATGTGGATATTTTAAGTTGTTTTGTATGTCAGTGCACTTGCTTAATAAATGTTTTTGTAACACGGTATTAGCTTAATGTCTGTACATCTATTTGCAGGTTTCCTTTCTCAAAACTACAGCTGTTACAAAAATGGTTACACGCTGTCAGGAGGCAAGATTTCCGACCGACAGAATACCATTTTGTATGTTCTGATTATTTTGAAGAAAATTGGATGATCGGTAGTGTTTTCTTGGTATAGGTTAGGTTGAAACTTGATAAATTCGTCGTGAGTTGCCAAAGCACTATGCCATATATAACGCACTTCTCGTCATAAAATCTAAAGCAAGGTAGAGTCAGTAAATATCTATTAATATAGTGGGCACATCTTCGAGTATTTTGATGCATTTTGCGTCCATCTATCGTAAATGAACTACGAAAAATGCTAGGGGTCCAGTACATAATTTTTAGCTACGGCAGATTCCATGTAGTACGTAAGATAAATTCATAAACAGTGACTAGTTGCTGTTTGTTCATAAATTAAAAAGTATATTGTAGTAACGTATTTAAATGAGGCATTATGTTTGTGACCTAGCTCAAGGGAAGGCATTTTATAACCAAGAGCGATGTATAAACATTCGAACTCCGCGCGTCAGTTTACCACTCTAATGGCCGCCGGCCAGCTATTCAATTTGTCCGCTCTTCACAGTCGACCACTCGTGCGGTTGTGGGGGCCTGGTCGGAAGATACAAAGGCCACACTAATACCATGTCTATGCTTATACACGCGCATCGAAGTCACGCTACGTTGCGTGTCCGCTGCAGCAGTGCACTCAAACGGCAACTTTTTTGATCGTCCCTTATAATTCTGTTTTTCAGCAGGGAACATTTGAAATTCCCTCTCCACTATGGCAACTGTGATCGGCAGGCTTATCTTTTTGCATAATTGTCGTTTATGGAAAAAAAATAGCTCTGTATAAATTTTGGGGAACTATGACTTAATTTTTAGAATTATACATTTATGATATAAATAATCGCACACAGCAGTTTCGGTTTGTTGAAAATAACAAAGACATGGAAAATTGTTGTCCTAATTATTGTTGTATGTTGGCAGCAATGTTAGTTTACTAAATCAAGTTGTTATACTTTCATAATTTTTGTGTACGAATTGGAGTAATCGATTAAGCGCGTAACCAGTGTAATTTACTTCGTGCTGTACGCTAAGTAGTTCACAGCTAATTAACAAACTTTATCATATCGATATTATGTCGCAGTAATTAACGTTCTGTATTACATGTGTATGCAGGACTGGCGATATAAGTTGCGGTTCAGCTGTCAGATGACAGTAATATTTGTTCTTTTGTAGAATATACTGATGAACTAAGTCAAACAGCCAAATTGATATGCATCAGTGCCCTTGTCTGAAACTGCAATATCCCGAGGCGTTGAATAGTTGTGATTATGCTGCTTATTCAGTATTTTATTTAGTAGGTGTTGTGTGTCATTTTTGTTAAGAGCCAAAAATAAGTATCTATTTTGTGTGTGCGCGACAAGATAGAATATTTTTTGTGGAGTAGTAAAGATAGTAGCCATACATTGTTCACCAACGCAATCTTTCAAACGTGTAGTGACAAAATATGGGGAGCAGTCAGCTGTACAGTTTGTCATGGGGAGAGTTTGGTACGTCGCTTGTATCTGCCGTTCAGCTACTGAGATGCCATGGAGATCTTGTTGATGTGACGCTGGCAGCTGGTGGCCGCAGTTTTCCCGCACATAAAATAGTCCTCAGCGCAGCAAGCCCATTTCTTCTGGACCTCCTGAAGGTTGTAATGCTTCTCCATCGTAGTGATATTAACAAAAAACAAACAAAAAAAATGTTTATTTTTGGATGATAGCAGAAATTCACACCCTTTATGCACATTCATCTTATCGATGTGGAAATTTGATTACTGGAAATTATTAGTAATTTGACAAAATTGTCTGCATGGTAATCTTATATATTGCCCTAGTAAGCGATTATGTTTTATATACAGGTCTACTTCTGTATTCTAGCAATTTGGATTGAATTCCTAGACATTAAAGCAATTGGAACCAGCACAGTCATTTCCCCAGTTAAAAATAGTATTGCTCTGTGCTGAAATGTCATTACGTTAAGGAAGTTTGATGTTTTTTTACTACAGTTCTATTGCTCTAAAAAACTGACATGACAATTTCATTTATCGGAGTAAATGAAAGATCTTTTCTCTTACTGAAATTTTATATTTAAAAGCAAATGTTGCTCAATTATTCTTGTTTATCGTATACTTCCTCATTTTTTGTGATGTGAAACTACAAAAAAAGAAAAATAGAACCTCTGCTGAAATAGTGATATGTAGCCACATATTAGCTGAAAAATTCATAATACTTGCAAATCAGTTGATAGATTGCACATCATAGTTGTTACTAACCTACCATGCAAATAATTAATATTTCCTGTTAATTTACCCACACTTTGTCCAACATTTAAAAAAAAAAAAAAAACTACCAACCTCAAGTGTGGTAGGTATTGAAAATGGCATTCTGAAGCAAACCCCAGTAACATATTAGTCTAAAGAGCTTTTGAAAGTCAACCTGTTGAAAGAATATTCTGTTACTAAGGGAAATATCATCTTTGATTAAATGTGGAACAGTTGATATGAAAACTCTGTAACCAAGAGAACGATGGCAAAAGTTTACAATGGGCCACCCATGCGCAGACCTTGGCAATGCCTATGCATGTATGATCAACAGACAATAAAAACAGATCACTTATCTTCACTCCCCCCACCTCCCTAGTCCCATGATTTAATTTAACAAATCATATGAAACACTGATTCACAGTTCACCTATTCCACCATCTTAGATTTGCCAGACGGCCCTTTGTAAAGTGTTACTGTATATGAGTAATGTTCTAGTGGTCCTAAGTAAAGAGTAGGTTGGTGGATGGGGAATGCTTACATGCCATTATGGAGAAATGGTTTCTTTTGCCAATTTTTTTTTGGAATTCCAGGTTCACACGTTGTCATGAAACTATTTGAGGCCCGCCGGAGTGCACTCTTTAAGAGCATTGCTACTATACTTCAGTCAAGAGGAACATTTGATACTAGTTGTCGGCCTTAATGAGTGATGTAATGTTAATGGCTGCTGTGATATTTTTGTTGTGTATTTTCACAGTGATTAGTTGACAAAGCTGACCTGAAATCAAAAGAACTTGGTTGTGGTGACAGACTCATCTGTAGCATAGCCTGAGGTCTAGGTTAAGCTTGAAAGTGACAGCTTGGTTGAGTTCTACATCTACATAGATACTCCGCAAGCCACTGTATGGTGTGTGGTGGAGGGTACCCTGTACCACTGTTAGTCATTTCCTGTTCTGTTCCATTTGCAAATAGAGCAAGGGAAAAACAACTGTCTGTATGCCTCTGTACGAGCCCTAATTTCTTGTATCTTATCTTTGTGGTCCTTAAGCAGAATGTATGTTGGCTGCAGTAGAATCATTTGGCAGTCACCTTCAAATACGAGTTAACTCTAAATTTTCTCAGTAGTTTTACTGGAAAAGAAAGCTGCCGTCCCTTCAGGAACTCCCATTTGAGTTCCCAGAGCATCTCCATAGCACTAACATGTTGTTCAAACATACCGGTAACAAATATAGCAACCCACCTCTGAATTGTTCCGATGTCTTCTTTCAGTCTGACCCGGTACGGATCCCAAACACTCAAGAAATACTCAAAAGTAGGCATTAACTTACATTTTTGCACATTTAGGGATAACAGCCATTCATCACAGCAACTGGAAATTTTGTCTAAGTTGTCTTGTATCTTCCTACAGTCACTCAACTTCGACACTTTACCGTACACCACAAAATCATCGGCAAACGAACAGATTGCTGCCCACCCTGTCCGCCAAATTTTTTATATGTATGGAGAACAACTACAGTCCTATCACACTTCCCTGGGGCGCGCCTGGTGCAAAATCCTGGTCGTGGTGACACATGTTAATCTGTAGCATAGCTGATTTAAAAAAAAATAGACATCAAAACACACACACACACACACACACACACACACACACAAAACTAATAATTTAAAGGTGCGTGAAATGTAGACCTGGACAATTCGTTTTAAATTGTTGTGGGTGGAGGGGGGGGGGGGGGAATTTTAGAGAGTAACTTATCATTTAAGTTATCAATGTTATGTCCAAAACATAATTTGACATGCTACTTTAACGTATATTAAAATTTTCTATGTACACCTTTGTGGTACATTGCCCCTACACCTTCTCTTTGTATGAGACTGTGGCTATAGTTGTCATATTTTTCCAAATTTCATAGGACCGAGATGATGCAGTAGTAAAATGCTGGACTTGCATGCAGCAGAAACTAGGTTCAAATCTGTCTTGCCATCCAGATTTAGGCTTTCCGTGATTTCCTCTCACTTTATTAAGGAGAGTTCTAGGACAGTTCCTTTGAAAAAGCCATAGCCGATTTCCTTCCCTATCCTTGTCTTATCGGAGCTTGTGCTCCCTCTTTAATGACCTTGTCAATGAGATTAATTTCCGTTTGTCTTTGTCGTCTTTGGTGTGTATGGGAGCGGGTCTTCTTGCATTTCTGTTTCACAATGTGTTGACTGCTGCACACTTACTGATTGATGTTTCACTGCAAGGTCAGGCACACAGCATCAGGCATACAGTTTGGCCACCTCAGTACTTGAAGATGTTGCAGAATGGCCACATTTCTGTAGTGTAAACCCAGGTTCCTATCTCAGTTCTTAAACTTCGTAATGCAGATAACCTGCTCTCAGAAATTGCATTGACTGTACCACTTGCCACTTGTTGTTAAAGCTGTATATTCACTGTTTCTGTAGTCTAGCAAGTGCCTTGATCCATTTTATTTTCATCAAATGCAACTAGTGATAAAACACACTTCTCACCCACTCACACCAGCTGGATGGCATGCTGATCTGTGAAAAGGGCCAAGTGCGGCAAACAGGAGAAATATTGTTGAGACTGTGGAAGACCGAAGATAGTGTACCTCAACCTAGTCCAGAATATGAAGAGAACATCAGTTTACCTGAACAATAGAGTTGATTTAGGATATTGGGTGGCTGTGACAGTTTCTCTAGGTTTCCTGAAAAGTTTGGTGTATGTGCCTGCCCATGGCTGTGATGTAGGTTTATGTCCATATCTTTGCCTGAAGGGGGAATAGTAAAGGGAAATACAGAAGCGTCCGATTCCACGCGTCTGCTTTGACCCATGACATCACAAATATGGCGGAAACGACCATACACTATGACTCCAATATGGCCCCCATGACGTCATTACGTAAACATGACCACAAACATGAAAATACATTGAAAAACAAACACACACATGTTCCACAAAAAACCTAACGAAACTAATGGGACAAGCATGGGAAATTGGGGGTTTTTGGGTGGGGACAAAGTAAATATAAACAAATTTAGTCACACACCACCATACCAAACCACACAAAATGACAAAAAAAACCGACAACACAAAACTCCCCAAATTCCACTAAACACAATATCCTCTGGAATTGGACACTTCCCTTGACCTACATAGCTCAGCAGCAGTTCCCGATCCCACAAATTGGAATCGAACACTTCCCTTGACCTATATAGCTCAACATCAGCTCCCAATCCCACAAATTGGAATCGAACACTTCCCTTGACCTATTTAGGTCAACAGAAATTACCGATACCAAATCATAAAACCCAAAACTACAACCACTTCCACAATCATCACTAACTCAAAAAAACACAACATACCAACAAAATTGGAATCGAACACTTCCCTTGATCTGTTATCCTTATGACATCCCCACATATAGCTGTCCCTGGTCCGAGACGCTGGAACTTTAGTAAGCCTCATTTCTTCACGACATACTGAACACTTCACGACTTCATCCAAAAATCCGAATAGTTGAAGATATTTTATTAGAGACTTCGCACTGTCCCCCATCATTGCCGACAACTGAAAACTGTTGACCTTGTCAGTCATATCCATACCTATCAAAGACATAAAAAAAAGCAGTTTACTAAAATTCACACATGACGAACAGAAAAACTACAATAACGTCGACATAACAAAACCAAAATCGTTATCTCACTGAAAAATATTCTGCTGAAAGCACGGTCACTACCGATACCACACACGTGCAATGCTACCATGCAAGTGAACCCCATACGACACATAACACGCTACCCATAAACACACCACCAGAGAGAACCACCGACCGCAACAATACGCCACCTATAAACATGCCTCACACGCAAACTAAACCAAAAACATTACCTAACACACAAACACACCACCAGACAGTACCATCAATCACATCAAAATGACACGTACAAACACACCACTCTCACAAGCTAAATTCCGCACCATCGTGATGTCACACACCACAACAGCCTTACGTCACGGGTCAAAGCCGTGGATCTGATGCTTCGGTCGACCGGGTAAAGATATAGTTGGTCATTTGTTTAAGAAGTGAGGTGTTGGTTTTAGAGTTGCCAGGACATTGAGGGAAGTAGTGGTTTGTGGCAGTAAAGGCATGGACATGGTGGATGTTAGTGTTTAGGGATGGGGTGTTGATGGGGAGAAACTGGGAGTGTGGTGATAATTGGGTAGGGGTGGTGAAGAATCGATTTAATCAGGTGGTTCAAGTCTTTATACAGGGTGAGTCTGGAGGAAAGTTACATGCTTTGAGAGGTGATAGTATTAGTGATTCTGAACAGAAAACTTCATATGGACGTATGCCCTATTCCAAATGGTTTCAGAGATAGAACACATTTAATATCACTTTTGTACGTTTTTCTTGAATAACTCGAAAACCGCACTCTCCAGTGAAAACGTGTTGCAATGCAAAATTAAACTATATTAAATTTCCTACAAAAAAGGTCATATTCATTTTTTTCTCTAGAACTAATGGTTTGTGTGAAGAGAGCACAAGAATGTTGAAGAACTCGCTGGACGTGCATGTGCTGTAGCTTATGTAGTTTTTATAGGCCATTTCAAGGTAACAAGTTGGACGAACAGTTTGATACGAGACACTTGTGGTCTATCAAGTCAGGAAACTACCTCAAATTGGCCTAAAAAAATGAATAAGACCTTTTTTGTAGCAAATTTAATATAGTTTAATTTTGTATTGCAGCACGTTTTCACAGGAGGGTGCAGTTTTCGAGTTATTCAAGAAAAACTTACAAAAGTGATATTAAATGTGTTCTATCTCAGAAACCATTCGGAATAGGACATACGTCCATATGAAGTTTTTTCTTCAGAATCACTAATTCTACTACCCCTCAAAGCATGTTCCTTTCCTCCTGACTCACCCTGTATAATCCTGACACACTGTTGTTACAGTGAACAATACAATGTTGGTACCGAAAAAGTACATGTTTTAATCTATAGTAGTAATTTATTTATTCTGCCTACTGGCAAAGGAATGAGGCAAAGTAATAATTCACAACTTTAGACTAAAACATGTACTTGTTCAAGTCTTTGATTAGAAGTGTGACTGGACAGTGAGTTGGAGGGTGTTCATATACTGTGGTAGGAATTCTTTTGATGGGATGAAGTGAGTTGAATTTCTTTTAGTTAACACAGACAACAGTACCAATAAAAAATACAATACAACACAGCTGAAATTCGGTCAGTGTTAGGAGAGATTGTCATTACCACTCCACAGCCACACTTTTCAATTTTGTTACAATCCAGGTTATCACATATACAGCCCTTTCATTGCAGCCCTCAGTATCTTCTCTGGTTGTTGATTTTGGGCATTTAATATTATTTTATTGCTCTGTACTGTTGATGCTTTATTTACACTGATCAGCCAGAACATTACGACCGCCGACCTACTATTGATATAAACCCAGCTAAGCAGTAGCAGCATCACCACCTGGTGAGGAACGACTGCTAGTGCATGTTGTATCAGTGAGTGTGCTGTCCATATGTAGAATGGGGAAGGTACACAATCTGAGTTTGACCGAGAACAGATTGTGATGGCCTGGAGGATCAGCATGAGCACTTTGGAAACTGTGTGACTTGTCGGGTGTTCGAATGATCAGTACCTTCAACATGTATCGAAACCGAGGTGAAACAACATCCAGATGTCGTGGGGTTTGATGCCCACCCCTCATTACAGATGTCAGATGTTGTAGGCTGGGCAGAGTGGTAAAACAGGACAGGTGATGAACTGTGGCGGAACCAACATCAGACTTTAATGCTGGGCAGAGTAAAAGTGTGTGTGAACACACAGTACACCGAACCCTCATGATGACGGGCCTCCGCTGCTGGGGACCCGTGCACGTGCCAATGTTAACACTGTGACATCGGCAACTGCGACTGAAATACAAATGACCATTGGCAGTGGACATTATGCAGTGGACATTATGCAGTGGCAGTGTGTTGCATGGTCTAATTAATCTCAAGACCTTCTTCATCGTGCCAATGTAAGGGCGTGAATCCGTCATCTTCCAGGGGAACAGCTCCTTGACACCTGTACTGTGGTAATGGAGACAAGCTGGCGGTGGCTCCATTATTCTCTAGGGAACATTCATGTGGGCATCCATGTGTCCAGTGGCACTCGTGCAAGGCACCATGATGGTCAAGGAGTGTAGTACTCTGGTTGCAGACCACGTACGCCTCTCCACGGTGATCCTGTTTCAGTGGCATTTTTCAACCAGATAATGCACCATGTCACAAAGCCAAGAGTGTGATGGAGTGGTTTGAGGATCACAGTGGTGAGTTGCAGTTGTTTTGCTGGCCCCCCAACTCGCTAGACTTGGACCCTATCGAACAAATCTGGGATGTGATTGAACATGGCGTCAGAGCTCATTGCCCCCTCACTGGAATTTTTGGGAATTAGGTGACTTGTGTGTGCAGATGTGGTGCCAACTCCATCCAGCGACCTACCGAGACCTCATTGCTTTCATGCCACAGTGCATCGCCACTGTTATCTGTGCCAAAGGTGGCCATAACAGCTATTAAGTAGGTGGTCATAATATTCTGTCTGATCAGTGTATATCAGTGCAAGCCATGTGTGCATTACATGTCACTTTTGTTATTCCTTCTTGGTGTTGCAACTTCCAAAAATGTAGAGGCAAGCGGCATTTATTGTGCAAAGTTGCCATGAAATGGCCGAGCTGGGAGAATCTGGGAAATGTAGCCGTGTAAACTGCCGTGGAGGGTAGAAGGCAGTGCCTGTGAGGACTGTACTCAGTGACACCAGGGTATAATACGTGCATACTGAGGGGCTATGGTGTTAGTGATTGATTTGTCATATTCGTCATCAATCAGTTGGTGCTCAAGCTTATCTATGCTCCCTCCCCCCCTCCCACCTCTCTTTCCACACAGTACCTGTACTGAATTTGGACACGAACAGTGAGTGCAACATTCATTCTAGGGTACGACCATGCCCCAACAACAAGCAAATAATCTTGTTGAACAGAGTCGCTTTGTGGCCTGTGGGAAACTGGATGGATGCATCGACGGAAAGCTGCACATGTTGGACACAATGGATCTGTGGTGTGTCATTGCTTTCAGTAGTGCTCTCTGGAACATTCCTTTACCTGTAGACCAGGTTCTTGACGGCTGTGTAGGACAGACACATGTCAAGATCAGCAAATTGTCCGAGCCACAGTGGCTGACTAATCATCGTCCAGGGAAGAAATTTGGGCACATATTGCAGTGGCTGTCACCAGATTATCATTAGGAACTGTCTACTTGCAGAAGAACTAAGATCGCGAATGCCTTTACTGGAAAAGAGTCAGCTGAAGATTGTAATGGTGCTGTGTTGTCTTCAGTGATGATCGTGGGGGCTGTCTGTGTGTGAGTGATGGACATACATGCATATGGTGTATACCTAGTGAGCGGCCTATTCCAGAGAGCATATGCTCGTGACACACAGGTCCCATCTCAGGCTTCATTGTGTGTGGGCGGAGAGGAGGGGGGCAGGGCGTCAGTTACAACTTGTGATCACATCTGGTGTTTTTGTGAGGTAAAGTAACAAGCACCCACTACATTGCACAGGTTGTTATTCCCATGCTAAATTACTGCATTCATTCGACAGGAAGTGAAGTGATTTTTCAGCAGGACACTGTATGTTCACATACAGCTGCTGCTATGCAACATGATCATTTTGGTGTACAACTACAGCCATGGCCAGCAAGAAAAACAGATCTATTTCCACTAGAAAATGTATGGGACTTGATGAAGCAGGAATTTCCTTGTTCTCCAGAGCCTATCAGAAGTGTTGCCGAATTGCAACGAAAGGAGCAAGATGCTTGGGACAATCTGTCGCAGGATGCCATTTAGCACCATAAGATTTTCTGCACACGAGAATGCATGCCTGCGTTGCTGTTAGAGAAGGAAGTGCACTATACATTGAAGTGCCTGTTTGGACATCCTTTAATGTGATGTGTGTTTCATTTGGTCTGAATTTGTTGAGATCCCTGCCAGATCACTTGACTTTGCCCCTGTGGATGTTGCAATTTTTTTTTTTTTTTTTTTTTTTCCCCCCAGTGGTGTATTACATTTAACTGTGTAAAATGAAGTAAAGGAAATTGAAGAGAGATCATCTCATTGGAATAGTGACAAAATGCTGGCAAAGCTGGTGAAGGCAGCTTGGAAGCCTCCTCGTGGTAAATTTGTGTTGTAATGATAAACCCTTTTTCTATCAGTATGCTTTTTGTGTCCATTCACTCACTAGCTGCTGTGAACACTTGTTTTACTCTGAAGAGTTGCTGTGAGTGATATAGATGCTCCTCCTCACCCAGGGACTTGGTGTTTGTGTTGTCCTCATCATTTCATCATCAGCAGCATCATCATCATCATTCGTAACCGTGACTAATTGGGATTGTGTAAAAATTGGGACTTTGTATGGGCACTGGTGACCCCACGCAGTTGAGTGCCCCACAAACCTATCATCATCATCACAGATGCTCCTCACTCTAATTGTTAATTCTCATTTATTCATTGTGTTCCATAAATTCCATAAAGGAAAATCTGCAGGACATGGAACGAGCCGAAGTATGCAATAACAAAGGACAGGCACATCATATAAACTTAATCATTGTCACGATACTACTTAATACTATATATGCTGATGCCGCAAAGTGTAACTTTCAAGATTAGCAGTGAAACTGCTGCTGTGAATAAAGCAGTTGCTTCCTCAGTTATATTAAACAGCTGCTGTAAATCTTCTGTTGGTAGCTAAATATTTTCTTGGTTGCATTTAAGTTCTTCAAAGAAAGTAGTTTCCTTCTTCTGTAACAACATAGAACTGTTTGCAGTATGTTACTATCCGTTGTGCAGCTTTAAAATGAACACTCCAACGTGCTATGTAGCTAACAGGAATTTCAATTTCTTGATTCTAGATAATCAGATAATTTGTAGAAGGAATTGCTAATGAAGTATGTTTTTATTTTTCTTTTGAATTGGTAAGGTATAATTCTTTGCTTTGTGTTAATGAGAGCTTATCGAATACTTTTACACGAGAAGAAATTACTCTCTGAAACTACAATAGGCTGCAGTGGATGATTTTTGTTTTATGGACATTATGCCGTGCTCAGACACCTATTTCTGAACCTTACGTGTTGTTTCCTAATGCTGGCGACACCAAAGGCTACAGAGACTCAGCTAGCACTTTTAAACTTAAACAAGATCATCAAACTGAACTGTTTACTTGCATCCACTCAGTGGTACGGTCGTGGTGTCATCAGATCACTGCGTAGAATTGCCTTAGGAACTGAGGCTTTAGGCACAGTAATATGCCTTGTAACACAGCGTAATGTCCATAAAACAAAGTTCCCCAAGGGTGCAAATGCTAGCTGTTAAAGACTGCTTTTTATGATCATTTTTTGTTTTGTTTTGTATTGTGGTTGTATAGATCGCAGTTCAGCGGAAACAGATTTTATCATCAGCATCAGAAAGCATTAGGGAGTAAATAAACTGTGAAGCATGCATAAGAATGCCAAGATCCTTAAGAAGGCTTCTGCAAGGTTGCAGTAGTCTACTTTAAATAACTGCTCATTCATGCTGAATAAATACCTTATTTACTTTTGGTGCCTTGCACCAAAAGATTATTCCAGAAGACAATAGGGACTGAAAATATGCAGAATAATCCTCACACTTAGGTTTATGCCATCACAGCTCTTGAGAGCAAAACATATTGAACTGAGTGTATCGATTAACATATCTATTTGTATCCATTTTAACTTTTTGTCCAATTGGATAAAACTTTGTAATGTGTTGTTGTGGAAAGAGGGGTAAGTTGGATAACTAGTGAAGAAATACTGAATTTAATGAGGGTGAAAAGAAATGTATGGTGCAACTTGATTAAAAGAATTAGTAGGTTGGTAGGACATCCAAAGACGCCAGGGAGTAGTTAATTTGCAAATGTAGGGAAGTGTGGAAGGTAAAAACTGTAGAGGCAGACGAAGGCTGGACTATAGTAATCATGTTAATGTGAATGGTTGATGCAGTAGTTGAACAGAGGTCCAACCTGGATCTTTCTCATTACTCCTCATAGTCCCCATTATTCTCATAGTTTGAAATCTGTTTCTCTTCTGAAATTTACATTATAGTAGAATTGCAAAACATATTCTAATTGCAGACATACGACGACAAGGAGAAAATTTTTTCAGTCTTATTTTGGTACATGTTGTACATTAAACAAATCAAAAGTAAACCTAATCTTTGGTGCAGTTTCTTTTTTGAAGTAGTCATGTTTTGTGTTTTTCGGTTAAACTGAAATACCATGCTGACATAAAATCTTAGTGTGACGGGTAACTTATCATCAATGTAAATCATCTCAAATTACAGTACTCTCACAACTGGTAACGCTCTTGTCTGTGTCCTACCTATGCACTCAGATTTCTGAAGATGGAAATAATTCCAAAACGCATTGTGCGTACTTTGTAATCAATAAAGTAATTCTTCTCCTGCTGCTGTATGACTTTATGTGAACTAGGAAGCGTAATTACAGATCTATGCATATTTATTTCATAGCTGTTGAAAACAAATAAGAAATTCCCTTTAAACCTTCTCCGACTTTGGATGAATTTCCTTTGATAATAGATCACCTGGTATAAAGATTTTATGTCAGCACCAGTAAAATACACAATGGAACTTGAAAAAGAGGGCCTACTATCTTTCCTAGATGTTTTAGTTAAGAGAAAAATGGACAGTTCCCTGGACCACAGTGTATATAGAAAATCTACACACACTGACCTCTGTCTCCACACCTCAAGCCATCACCATCCATCACTAAGAAATTCAGTGCTAGAATATCTACACCTACGTAGATACTCCACAGGCCACCATACAGTGCATGGTGGAGGTTACCGTGTGCCACTACTAGTCATTTCCCTTCCTGTTCTACTCGAAAATAGAGTGAGAGAAAAATGTCTGTATGCCTCTGTACGAACCCTAATTTCTCATATCTTATTTTTGTGGTCCTTACATGTGATGTATGTTTGCAGCAGTAGAATTGTTTGGCAGTCAGCTTCAAATGCCGGTTGTCTAAATTTTCTCGATAGTGTTTCTCAAAAAGAACATCACCTTCACTCCAAGGATTCCCATTTGAGTTCCTGAAGCAGCTCCATAACACTTACGTGTTGTTCAAACCTACTGGTAACAAATCTAGCTGTCCACCTCTGAATTGCTTTGATGTCTTCTTTCAATCCTGGTACGGATCCCAATCATTTAAATGGTACTCAAAAATAGGTTGCACAATGTCCTATATGTGGTCTCCTTTTCAGGTGAACCAATCTTTCCAAAAATTCTCCCAATAAACTGAAGTCTACCATTCACCCTTCCCTACCACCGTTTTCACATGCTCGTTCCACCTGATATTGCTTTGCAGTGTTATGCCCAGATATTTAAATGACTTGACTGTGTCAAGCAGAACACTAGTAATGCTGAATCCAAACATTACAGGTTTGTTCTTCCTACTCATCCGCATTAACTTAATTTTTCCACGTTTAGGGCTAGATGCCATTCACCATACAAACTGGAAATTTTGTCCAAGTCACCTTGTATCCTACACTCACTCAACTTCGACACCTTACCATGCACCACAACATCATCAGCAAACAACCGCAGACTGCTGCCCAACCTGCCCACCAAATCATTTATGTATATAGAGAACACTTCACTGGGGAACTCCTGATGATACCCTTGTCTCTGATGAACATTCACTGTCGAGGACAACATACTGGTTTCTATTATTTAAGATGTCTTCGAGCTACTCACATATCTGTGAACTTATTCCATATGCTTGAACCTTCATTAACAGTCTGCAATGGGGCACAATGTCAAATGCTTTCCCGAAATGTAGAAGTATTGAATCTGCCTGTTGCCCATCATAAATAGTTCTCAGTATATCGTGAGAAAAGAGCCTGCTGAGTTTAGCACGAGTGATGCTGTCTAAAACCAAGAAAGTTTATTATATTCGAATGCGAATATGTTTAAGGATTCTGCAGCAAACAGAAGTTATGGATATAAACGCAGGCTTCTGCGGCCATTGTAACAGTCTGTATTTGTGACCGCATTGTCAGTATGTCAGTCGGTCCCTGTTGCAAGTGATGATGTTCAGGGTGTTTTGTTTACAGTAAACAAAACACCCTGAAGGAGGTCACCTGCAGTAGTGGCCGAAACATTGGTTGTTTCACATATTGACAATGCGGTCACAAACCCAGAAAAAATTTTATCGACAGAAATTAGGGATATTGGTCTGTAATTTTGCGGTTCTGTTCTTTTACCTTTCTTATATGATTTTGTCACTTCCGCCTTTTCTGCAGTCACTTGGGACATTGTAGTGGGTGAGAGATTCACAATAAATGCAAGCTAGGTCAGGGACCAATGCCGTAAAGTACTCTTTGTAAAATCAAGCTGGGATTCCATCTGGACCTGGTGATTTATTTGTTTTCAAATCATTCAGTTGTTTCTCTATGCCAGGTATGCTTATTTCTGTGTCGTCCATACGGGAGTCTGTCTGATGGTCAAATGATGGTATGTTTGTACGGTTCTCCTGTGTGAACAATTTCTTGAATGTGAAATTTAAAACTTTGGCTTTTGTTTTGCTATCTTCAACTGCCACATCGGACTGGTCAACAAGTGACTAAATGGAAGCCTTAGACCCGCTTAGTGATTTACGTAAGAACTCTGGAACATAGAGCTGAAGCACTTTCAGACAGGGAGAGCCTCGCCAGAAAATTTGCACCTAAGAGTAGTATTCTGAAGGAATGGATTCTCAGATCAGCAAACTGAATGAATGGTGTTCAAAATTAAGAAAATGTGAGAAAGAGGCAGGGATTGAAACTGAGGAAGATAAGCCAAAAATAGATTCTCACCTTATGCTGGAAAGATTGGTGGTCCTATGAAAACATATCATCCATTGTATTTTGCTCCCTTAAGCTAGCATAAAAAGTATTCTTTGCAATGTTCTCCAAAAGCCAGGTGTATGTCACACTCCATGCCAATGGAGCTTTTCTTTTGTGGCTCAAGGAGAGATGCTAAGCACAACAGTGACAAACTTAACTGAAACTACCAAGCAGATCAGCTGTATGCAAGCACAGCCTTGAATGTGATCTTGAAATGAAATATGATGAGACCAGTAATGGGGCGCAAACATCAAATTTGATGTGCACCATAAGTAAGGACTCTGTCGAAATAAATATGTAAGAAACCTAGTAAACAGGGATGGCGGTTTGACTTTAAATAATGCTTGGAGTCCAGCACTTAATTTATGAAAATCTCATCAGGCATCACATCCACCACAGTTAAAAAAACACTGAGAGAATACATTTGACAAAATTTCATTACGAGTTCTGAAAAAAAAAAAAAATCAAAGGATGTGGTGGGTGTCAAGAATCAAAGTTTGATATAAATAGTGTAGTGGGACCAACAGTACTTAATCGTCTGGTTGGATTCTAGGCAGCAAGTGCACGTAACTACAAAAGCTGCAGGACCAGAAGAAAACGGCTGGTTTGGTCATGAAAATATGATGCATAAAATGGAAACAACAACTCGGCAGAACAAGCAGAAATATACTATTAATCATTTGCGGTGAAAAAAAGTGAGGCATCCATAGTGTTCATTAATACAAACAACTATTTACAATGATTGTCCCTTCCTTACTGGTTTGTACATTCACCCATTCCTGAGATTTCTCAACTACATTTAATGGTTTCAAAATTTGAAAGGCCTCCACACTTTCTCCACCAGTCTTCAAGTACGACGAAATGTGACCTTCCATGGGCACCAGAAAGACATCACAGTGTCACTCCACTCAAGTGTCATAAGACTGAATGATGCTTTGACACTAATATATTTAAAAAAATATGTGAGGTGTAGCATTATTGTTACAGATCCTGTTGAGATCATTGGAAAGGAGGAAATATAAAAACTAATCAAGCTAAACAGAAAAAATGTGTTAATCCCTGTTCGAAAGAAATAGGTGCTGACTGGTGTGACTTACAGACCATAGTTGGAAAACACTGATGCAAATTTGTGCAGAGGAACAGAAGATATGAATCGAAGATAACCTCAGGGAAAATCAGAAGGAAACAAAGGAGAAATTTGTAATATGAAAAATAAGCGAAATGTAACCTTTCAAATTGAGGAAGATGACATCAGCAAAGGGCTTTGAAGATCAGTTGAATGGAATTGATAGTGTCATGAAGAGGGACTATAAGATGAATATCAACAAAAGTAAAACATCCTAATGGAGTGTTGCTGAATTCAATCAGGAAATTGTGGGGAAATTAGTTTAGGAAAACACACACTAAAAGTAGTAGATGCATTTTGCTATTTGGGCAGCAGAATAACTGATGATGATCGAAGTGGAGGGGGTATAGTGCAGATCGACAATAGGAATAAAATATTTTCAGCAAGAGAGAAATTTTGTAACATAAAATACAAGTTGAAATGTTGGGGAAATCTTTTCTGAAGATAATTGTGTGGAGTGTAGTGTTGTATGGAAGTGAAATAATGTTAACAGTTTAGACAAAATGAGAATAGAAGCTTTTGAAATGTGGTGCTGCAGAAGAATGTTGGATTAGATGGGTGGTTTGTATAAGTAACGAGGCATTACTGGATCGAATTGAGGAAGAAAGAAATTTATGTGACAACTTGACCAAATAAGGGATGGGTTGGTAGTGCACAACTTTAGGCATCAAAGATATGCCAGTTTGATATTGGATGGAAGTATGGAGGGGTTAAAATTATTGATGAAGACCTAGGCTTGACTACACGTAACCATGTGCGAATGGATGTAGGATGCATTAGTTATTTAGAGATGAAGCAGGTTGCACATGATAGACTGGCATGGAGAACTACGTCAAACCAGTCTTTCTGTTCTTTACAAGAACAGTGCCAGATTTCCCACTTAATTTCCACGAGAATGTGTCTTACAGTTTCGTTTGGGCTGTACCAACTTGATATGATACTAGTAGCATGTCTGTAAATTCATTAGTTACCTGCTGTTATCTCTTTGTGATAGGGACACTAAATGCTGGAGAAAAGCTTTAGCCTTGGCCGCACTAGAATGTGGTGTAAGATCTCTCCTTAGTGTTACCCACTGACTGTATGAGGTACTATCACTCAGATTTCTGGGCTTCATTGTTCTGAGTAGTCACTGACAAGCGTGATATCTAAGCTAGATTTTTGGATGTTCCAAATGAATTGGGATCTGCTGGGACACTCCATTTGTGAATAACCTTTGACTGGTGGAAGAAATTTTCCCCACGCCTACACAAAGTAAATCACAGTAAATACTTTGCTGGAGTTTTAGTGGCAGCCCTTGTTCTTACCAGTGTTCAAAGGTGAGATGTCACAGTAACTTTGTTCATTTGTTTGCAAATTAGGTTACAAGTCTTTCTGCTAGGTGCCAGTACTACACTGAAGTGCCAGAGAAACTGGTATAGGCACACACATCCAAATACAGAGATATGTAAACAGGCAGAATGTGGTGCTGCAGTCAGCAGTGCCTACATAAGACAATAAGTGTCTGGTTAGATAGGTTACTGCTGCTACATGGCAGGTTATCAAGATTTAAGGCATCTCCAAGGTAGCGATGAAGTGGGAATTTTCCATACGACCATATCAGGAATCTGGTACAACATCAAATCTCCGATATTGCTGCAGCCAGAAAAAGATCCTGCAAGAATGGGACCAATGAACACTGAAGAGAATCGCTCAACATGACAGAAGTGTAATCCTTCTGCAAATTGCTGCAGATTTCTATGCTAGGCCATCAACAAGAATCAGCGTGCGAACCATTCAACAAAACATCATCGATATGGGCTTTCGGAGCTCAAGACCCCCTCGTGTACCCTTGATGACTGCACGATACAAAGCTTTACACATGCCTAGGCCTGTCAACCTCACTATTGATCTTTTGACGACTGGAAATATGGTGCCTGGTCGGACGAGTTTCGTTTCAAATTGTATTGAGCGGATGGACGTGTATGGGTATGGAGACAACCTCATGAATCCATGGACCCTGCATGTCACCAGGGGACTGTTCAAGCTGGTGGAGGCTGTGTAATGGTGTGGGGCATCTGCAGTTGGAGTAATATGCGACCCCTAATATGTCTAGATACGACTCTGACAGGTGACACGTACGTAAGCATCCTGTCTGTTCACCTGCATCTGTTCATGTCCATTTTGCATTCCGACAGACTTGGGCAATTTCTGCAGGACAGTGAGACATCCCACATGTCCAGAATTGCTACAGAGTGGCTCAAGGAACACTCTTCTGAGTTTAAACGCTTCCACTAGCCTCAAACTCCCCAGACATGAACATTATTGAGCATATATGGGTTGCTTTGCAGTGTGCTGTTTAAAAGACATCTCCACCCCCTCCTACTCTTATGCATTTATGGACAACCCTGCAGGATTCATGATGTCAGTTCCCACCAGCACTATTTCAGACATTAGTCGACCCCATGCCATGTTGTGTTGTGGCACTTCTGTGTGTTCACAGGAGCCCTACACAATATTTGGCAGCTGTAGCAGTTTCTTTGGCTCTTCAGTGTAAATTACCAACTTAATGGATTATCTTCTGGCCAATGCATGTAAAGCAAATAAAGTATTTATCCAGCAAAAGCAAGTTGTAAGAATGTTGTGTCAAATAAGTAACCGCATTTCTTGAAGAGGTGTAAGTGTGTTGTAATTCTTACACTGACTCTCAATACAGTTACGTCTGCCCCTGCTAGCTGGGTGGTCAGCGCGACAGAGTGTCAATCCTAAGGGTCTGGGTTTGATTCCTGGCTGGGTAGGAGATTTTCTCCGCTTGGGGACTGAGTGTTGTGTTGTTCTAATCATCATCAAATCATCCCCATCGATGTGCAAGTCGCCGAAGTGGTGTCAAATCGAAAGACTTGCACCCGGTGAACGATCTACCCAATGGGAGGCCCTAGTCACAAGACATTTACATTTTTAATACAGTTGTACCTAATGTGTTTTTGTTGCTGATAATAAAAATCAATTTCATATATATTGTGATTTGTACAATCTCAATTAAGACTCAAAAATAATTTTCATGAAACCTTTTGCCAATTTCTCCCTGCTTCATAGTGCAGTCATGTGCTCTAGTGCAGAGTTACCTAACAAGTCCCCAGCTAAAATAAATGAGAAATTGGGAACACAACAAATCAGTATGAAAATTAAAAACATATCAAGGAAAAATACCTGAGGAAACTTAATACCCTCAGATTTCTCAGCAGCACTTCCTGGGCCACAGAATGCACAGTTCTTCTGTGATTCTACAAAGCTCTTATTTTATTTTGCCTGGATCATGGGTGTGTTGCTTACAGGTAAGCAGCATAATCAATACTGGACTGGTTAGACCCTGTCCATCACAGTGGTGTGCAGTTGGCAGCTAGAGCTTTCCATACGAGCCCTGTAGAAAGCTTACTGGTGGAAGCTGATATCTCTCGACTAAGGGTCAGCTACCAGCAAAGCTTGGCAAACTGTGCAGTCACAATCTGTCAGATACCTACCCATCCGTGTTACTTGACTTTAATTCACAACTATCAGTTCAGACTGTTTCCAAAAATGGGTTGATCAGCTGAGATACAATTTGAACCTCTATGCAAGGATCTCACACTGCCCCTTCTTCTCTGTGTTCATAGGGTTCCCACTCAGCATCCCTCGTGGCATGTAACTTGTTCTATGATTCAGATGGATGTCTCTTGTGGCCCTTTGAAAAATGCTGATTCTACCATTCTCAGACACCTGTACCATTCGGTTCTCCATAAATACCCAAATTTGACATGTGTGGGTGACGGTCAGTTGTGCTTTTGCACATGTAAGGGGCCATGAGAGATATTCTCAGTCGAATGCTTGCAGTGTATACACTACAGAGGCGGTCACGGTATTATTGGCTCTGCAGAACATTAGAACTCTTGGCACAAAAGTATTCCTGGTTTGTAGCAACCCCATGAACTGCTTTCAAGGCGTATATCAGAGCTACATCAAGATGTTTGAGTCACTTAACATCAAAGACTTTCCAGTTAATCTCCACAGCTCCAGTACAACAGTAACATTCATCTGGACACCAAACCATGTGGGTATTCTGGGAAATGAGCTCGCTGGCAAATAAGCTAAAAGACAACCACAGAAGACAAAGTCAAATTCAGAGTAGCAGTCACAGACTACTAATTGCAGCTGTGACATTGCATTTTGAAATCTTGGGATATGGAATGTCAGGCTATCACAACCATATAAATGCAAGCAAGCCATGCCATCAAGGCACGGCATACTTTTTTTCAGGCCTCTTGGAAAGATGCAGTTGTACTGTGCTGACTGTGTCAGTCACACCAGATTTACCCATAAGTCCCTTCTAGGTCAAAAGGACTACCCTCAATGGAGCTGTGGTAGTCCTCTCACAATCGCCTATATTCTCACTGATTGTCACTGCTAGCTGATCCTGGGCATTTATGAATGATAGGTTAGCAGCTATCAGAATCCAACATTTCCTGAGGGGAAATGGATTTTATAACAAAATTTATTGCACCTGTACAACCAGTATCTGCAGTTGTTGTGAATGGATGTGATGTGTGTCCCAAGTGCTCTCAGTCTATTTCTCAATTGGCACTGTTGTGCATTTCCAACTTTTATTGAGGAATGTTATTTATTCAACTGTTTAAGCTAATTTGTCTCTAGTCTGAACAGTATGTATTTCCTACCCCATGTTAGTTTATCGCCCCACTGGAGTTGTACTGACTATGGTGACCATTTGTGGTATATCCTTCAGAGACCAGCTACAGTCCTTAGCTCCTGGGTTTTATGTCACTTTTAATTATTATGGTAAAGATACTGTCATACACATTTTCGACCTCAATCACATGGAGACAGAGCCTGGAACTGAAAATTCTCCTTTTCTTGTTTCATATCTCTTTGCTTCATTTTTCTGTGAATCAGGAGAGCGTTAACCGAGTAGCGTAGTCCTTTTAAGCCCTTAATCGTCATCAACTGTAGATGATCATAGTTGACCTGGGGGACAGAGCTCATTGCTGTACCTGAGACAGGGTCATTTATGAACGCACTGTGGCCATTCCCATTGCTGCATAGAGATACCAGCCACTCTCTTAGTCACCTATTTCAGGAAAACTATGTGAATTGACCATTGATTGAGGTGAGGCCACCATACTAGTTGATTCAGGGGCTTCTTTTTCTGTAACGTTGAGTGCTTATCATCGCCAAATAAAGAATAATAAGTTGTGTGATGTGAAAGCGATTGTGCTGGAGGTCACAAATGGCAAATAGGTCCAGCCTATAGGAATGTATATTACAAGAATAACTATCAGTGATAGTCCTTAAAGTTTGTTGTTTTACCAGAATGTAGCCATGATGCTGTTTGTGGATGGGACTTCTTGCAGGTATCACAAACAGTCATAAACTGTGGAAGCTTAAAGCTTAAGCTATTATCACAAGCACAAACAACAAATATTGCTGTTGTCGGATGTTTGCTGTTGAAGATGTTTTTAACCCGCTACCATCAACAAGTTGAGTTCCAGTCATCAATTGAGATGCTCAGTTAAACTGTGAAGCTTTTGTCAACTGAAGCTACTTAGGCTCACAAAAGAAACTGACATGTCAGCACCAATCATAAGCATTGTAGATTGTCAAGGATGACTTTGGATCACTAATTGTCGTGAACAGCCACTACTCATCTGTAAAGGTGTGTGTGTGTGTGTGTGTGTGTGTGTGGGGCCGCGCGCGTGTGTGCAGGGACAGCCAAAGTATTCCAGGTAGAGCAGCTTAGTGTCGTCGATGAAGAATCGTGTTCCACTACAGACAATGCAGGGGAGGAAGTTACAGTAGTACTGACCGTATGATGAGCCCTGACTGAGGAACAATGTCAGTGAGTGATATTTGTTTGTGTCAATTTTTGGACACTTTCAGATCTGGGTTGGAGAAAAGACAGTCAAAGCAGCCCATTGTAAAACACTGTATCAACATTGGTGATCATCCACCGTATAGCCAGTTCTCACATAGAATGTCGCCGGCTGAATGATGGAGGAAATGGAGATGATGTTGCAAGATGACATCATTGAATCTTCAGAGAGTCATTGGTCGGTCCTGTCCTTACGGGCCTTTTGAAGAAGAAGGATGGCACACGGCTTTTCTGTGTCGACTACCAACAGGTGGACAAAATTGTAAAGAAAGGTGTCTGCCCAGTGCCATACATAGAGAACTGCCTAGACTGCTTGAAAGGACCAAGTTATTTCTCAGCTATGGAAAGGCTACTGGCAAATCGAAGTTTATGAGGAAAAGACACCTTCAAAACTACTAATGGCCTATTTGGGTTTAAAGTTATGCCGTTGGGCATGCATAATGCTCCGACCACCTTTGAACAACCTCGTTCGACACCTTAAATGGATGATGTGTTTTCACCGTCTAGATAACATTGTCATTTCTTCGAAGGTGTTTGAAGAACATCTAGGTCACCTGACAACGGTGTTGAACTGTTTTCGGACAGCAGGACTCGGTATGAATATGAAAAAGTATCTTTTTGTTACCAAAAAAGTAAAGAAATTAGGGCATCTAGTGAATGGTGATGGAGTCCATCCTGATCCACAGAAAATAAGAGCAGTCACAGATTTTCTAGTTCCTTGTCACATTCATGATGTGAGAAGTTTTCTCAGGATGTTCTCATACTACTGGCGATTCATAAGGGAACTCTGTACCGAGGCATGTCTCTTGCGACAAATACTGCAGGGAGATGTCAAATTTTCCTGGAAGTCATTGCAATATGGATCCTTTCTTTTTCTTAAGACAACACTGACATCTCCAGTCCTAACATTGTACGACAAAAAAGATAGGACAGAACTTCCACCCACACTAGCAGTTATGGGGTAGATGCAGTTCTAGTGCAGAGTCAGAAAAGTGCTAAAAAGGTAATAACTAATTCTTTCAGAGTACTCTCCGAGTCTGAGATGAACTGATCTACAACCGAGAAAGAATGTCTTGCAATTGTTTGGGCTATCAACATGTTATGGCTATATTTATTTGGCAAAGTATTCATTGTTGTGATGGACCACCATTCTCTCTGCTTGCCGACTAGCCCTGAAGGATCTATTGAGACAACTGTTGAATGGACACAGGCTTCAGGAGCAAGACATCACAGTGATATACAAAAGTGTATGGGAACTCAAGCACACTGACTGCCTTTCAGGGAATCATTTAGTGGAAACTAGCATCATGGATGAAATCTGGGTCTTCACCACATTAAATTACATTGCTGCTGAACAGAGGGAAGATAAAGCACTGCTGAAAACCAAAGAAGCCTTGAAGGAGGAGAAACCGGAAAATTTCAATTAGTAAATGGAGCATCATATAAAAGTAACTGTGTTCCAGTGGGATGGTAATGGTTGTTCATCATCCCAACTCATATGTGGCCAGTTATCCTGAAGTATTTCCATGATGCCCCAACATTTGGTCACCTGGGATTTTTGAAGAATCTAGACAGAATCAGACATTGGTATCACTGCACAGATTTCTACCTATCTTGTAAGACACTATGTGAACCACAGTAAGGAATGTCAGTGATGGAAACATATATTAGAATTACCTCAGGGCACGTGGAACCAATTCCACCTGCAGTGGTGCCATTCCACAGAACTGGAATCGGCGTCTTTGGGAGTTTCCCAAAGTTGGCAAACAGGAATCAATGGATAATAGTCTGCATTGACTACCCTATCACCAAAGCTGTGCTAACTGTCAAAGCTCCAGTAATTGCAAAGTTCCTTGTAGAAGGTACCATTTTGAAGCATGGAGCACCCCTCTTGATGGCCTCTGATTGTGCAGAAGTTTTTCAGTTGAGACAAGTAGTAGAGGTACTTTCCAGTAGCAACATCATCCACAGGTTGACAGCTGCCTACCATTGACACATGAATGGCCTCACAGAACACTTGAGTAAGGTGTTAGTAGGTATCCTCTAGACATACATTGATGTCAAACACAGAGATCAGGATACAGTATTGCCTGTTGTGACATTGGCATATCAAACAGCGAAGCAAGGCACTAAAGGCTTCCTGGTCATGAGACCAAAATGACTATGGAACACTGTTCCTCTTTCAGCGACAATATTTAAGACGACAAAGCGAAAAGCCTCATCACCTGGACCGAAGAAGCAAGGCGGCTGGCTCACTTATGCATCCTGGACACTCAGGAGGAAGACTGAGAGCATAATAACACCAGACATTGGCCATTTAGATACAGCCTGGGAGAAGGTATGGATTTTCATGTCTGTGTGGAAAGTGAGAGTTTCAGGGAAGGGGGGGGGGGGGGGGGGACTGCGCAAGTATGAGTAGGATTCACACTCCACGTGTTATAACGTCAAGTTTAACACATATATTTCAGAACGACACAACACATATAAGTCACAGAGTAAGTGGACAAGCAAGACATGTGTACACGTTAGCATTCGAATGAGCACTGAGTCCCAGTCTAGCAGCCGCTGCTCGGCTGGTCGCTTAGGTGGCGCAGCTGCTGCATGCCTGGCAGACAGTGCCGCACGTAGAGGACGCGCGTAATTGCGTGGCGGCGCTTTGAATGATTGGCGAGTCACAACACCAGGTTTCTGTACAATATTAATTAAGTAATATGCAGGGTGTCCCATTTATCTTGACCACCTTAAATAAATGTTTGTCCAGATGCAAATTAAAAAACGTTTCAAGCAAATGTTCTTTAGCCATCAGGGGGACACCAATCAGCATGACTGCCTTCGTTGTAGCTTTGTTTTGTACAAAGGTATGAACAGTGGTATGACTTTTTTAAATGGCACACTGTACTTTTTATTCAGTAATTCATTTCCTTTCCTAAAGACATATTCAAAACTGTATCACAGTGTACTATTCACTGAAACACAACATTATTAACACAACATTGACTTTGAGCCAGGGATCACAAACTCATCCAGTTGCTGGAGTTGTCAGAAAACAAATGAAAACCAAGTAAAAACATAACACAAAATTGACCTTGACTTTCCTGTACCATTGCCCAGAGGTAGAACATTCAAAGGTGGTCAAAGTGGTGACGCTTGACACCGATACACTGGTGCACTCGTTTAATGAGAGAATTATTTACTGCTTCCAGTGTTGCCTGCTGAAGAGAATTACAAGCAAGCATGTCCTCTGGAGTTGTTGGAATATCACAATAGACAATGTCTTTAATGCATCCCCAAAGAAAAAAGTCAAGAGGATTTAAATCAGGAGACCTAGGAGGCCAAGTAACGGTCCCTCCTCGATCAATCCATCAGGCACGATACTTCAGTTAAGAGCATCTACATCTACATCCATACTCCGCAAGCCACCTGACGGTGTGTGGCGTAGGGTACCCTGAGTACCTCTATCGGTTCTCCCTTCTATTCCAGTCTCGTATCGTTCGTGGAAAGAAGGATTGTAGGTATGCTTCTGTGTGGGCTCTAATCTCTCTGATTTTATCCCCATGGTCTCTTCGCAAGATATACATAGGAGGGAGCAATATACTGCTTGACTCTTCGGTGAAGGTATGTTCTCGAAACTTTAACAAAAGCCCGTACCGAGCTCCTGAGCATCTCTCCCGCAGAGTCTTCCACTGGAGTTTATCTATCATCTCCGTAACGCTTTCGCGATTACTAAATGATCCTGTAACGAAGCGCGCTGCTCTCCATTGGATCTTCTCTATCTCTTCTATCAACCCTATCTGGTACGGATCCCACACTGCTGAGCAGTATTCAAGCAGTGGGCGAACAAGTGTACTGTAACCTACTTCCTTTGTTTTCGGATTGCATTTCCTTAGGATTCTTCCAATGAATCTCAGTCTGGTATCTGCTTTACCGACGATCAACTGTGTATGATCATTCCATTTTAAATCACTCCTAATGCGTACTCTCAGATAATTTATGGAATTAACTGCTTCCAGTTGCTGACCTGCTATTTTGTAGCTAAATGATAAGGGATCTATCTTTCTGTGTATTCGCAGCACATTACACTTGTCTACATTGAGATTCAATTGCCATTCCCTGCACCATGCGTCAATTCGCTGCAGATCCTCCTGCATTTCAGTACAATTTTCCATTGTTACAACCTCTCGATACACCACAGCATCATCTGCAAAAAGCCTCAGTGAACTTCTGATGTCATCCACAAGGTCATGACGTGCACGCAAGGCATTATGTGCTGGACATCTATTGTGTTGATACCGCATTAAAGCATTCTGCTTCTTAGTGGCACTTCATCCAGAAGAGGAGGAAGAATTCGTCTGAGGAAGTTGGCATACGCTGTGCCTTTTAGACTACCATTGATGGAATAAGGGCCAATAATTGTAGTACCAAGCATCCCACACCAGACGTTAACTCTCCATTGATGCTGATGTTCCACCTGTCTAAGCCATCACGGGTTGTTGCTGGACCAATAATGCATGTTCCTTGTATGTACCTGTCCTTTTTTTGAGAAGGAACATTCATCGGTAAATAGAACATTGGAGAAGAAGTTCGGGTTGTATCATTCCCATGCAATTCTTGATGTAGGTGTACATGGTAAGGATGGAACCGGTGACGTAAGAATACGATGTACACTGGTTTTAAGAATGCTAATCTTGTGTTCAAGGTGTCGTGTGCTCACATGTGGATTCAAAGCAACGGAAGCGAGAACAGTAACTTTGGCAGCTTCGTCTGTGCGAGTGCTATGACAATTGCATTGTCGTTGGTTGAAACTTCCGGTTTCTTGAAGTGTCACAACAAGATGACAAAACAACTGTCGGGAAGGTGGGTTCTTGTCAGGATATCGCTCTCTATACAGTTCCTCTGCCTACGTAGCATTTTGCCTGCCTTCAACAACAACAATTTTAGAAACGGGAAATACAGCCTTTACTGTATGCCTACTCTACACAACAGTATTTAAAAGGACTAAACTACTGTACTAAATGTACCCGTACATAAGAAAACAGTATTGCAATTACTGTTCTGCTACCTTACATTCCTCATAGATGAGTAGAATTTCTACCTTCTCTTTGTAGGTGTACATTCTACTCGCACAACTATTCAACTGACGATGGTTGACGGAATGACGAGTGTGCATTCTACGTATATTTACATTTGTCCTCTGTCAATGTCACCAAGTGGATGTGTTCCATTACCCCGAGTACCTGCACTAAGCGCTGGGAGCGTCAATGTCATTGTTGTGTTATGTAATTAATAACATTGTGTTTCAGTGAATGGAACACTGTGATACATTTTTGAATAGTTCTTTAGGAGAGGAAATGAATTACTGAACAAAAAATACAGGGTGCCATTTAAAAAAGTCATACCACTGTTCATATCTTTGTAAAAAAAAACAAAGCTACAACGAAGGCAATCATGCTGATTGATGTCCCCCTGACTGTTAAAGAACATCTACTTGAAACATTTTGTAATTTGCATCTGGTCAAACAGTTATTTAGGGTGGTCAGGATAAATGAGGCACCCTGTATATAATGATGATGATGATGATGATGATGATGATGATGATAATTTTGTGTGTCTCAGTGGCTTAGTGCAAGTCTTTCTGTTGGACACCGGTACTGCGTATTGTGCGTCCCTAACCTAGTGCAGGGAAGGTGGATCTACAGTTTAACATGGAATACAGACTACATGTTGTTTCTGGAAACTCCTCATATTGTTGAGAGACAAAAGCTAGGTTAAAATGAAGATTGAAAAATCTGTGGTCTGACTGAGACTCGATCCCACGACCTTCTGGTTTTTCAGGTACACGCTTTATGCTAGACCACCAAGACCAACAAGTATATCAATAGCTTATCTATAGGTTTTGATGAGTGAGTTTGCAAGTATCAAAATATTTGACATACATTGCCTTATCTTTTGATTGCATTGACGTAGAAGCTTAAATTTTTTGCACTGCCAAGAGACCATAGAGCTTAGTATTTGACATAAGTTTCAACATGATATTTTACCCATTTCTGAGAAGAAAGGGGCTTTAACAGACAGATGACAAATGGCAAAAAATATCTTTGGTGTGGTAGAATTACTAATTAACAATTTTTATTTTTTCCTTTACTTATACTGTGAAAATTTTTTTCATATGAAATTTCATGATTCTAAGTCAACCTTGCTTTGCCGTTGGTGGGGAGGCTTGTGTGCCTCAGCGATACAGATAGCCGTACCGTAGGTGCAACCACAATGGAGGGGTATCTGTTGAGAGGCCAGACAAACGTGTGGTTCCTGAAGAGGGGCAGCAGCCTTTTCAGTAGCCTTTTCAGTAGTTGCAGGGGTAACAGTCTGGATGATTGACTGATCTGGCCTTGTAACAATAACCAAAACGGCCTTGCTGTGCTGGTACTGCAAACGGCTGAAAGCAAGGGGAAACTACGGCCATAATTTTTCCCGAAGGCATGCAGCTTTACTGTATGATTAAATGGTGATGGTGTCCTCTTGGGTAAAATATTCCGGAGGTAAAATAGTCCCCCATTCGGATCTCCGGGCGGGGACTACTCAAGAGGACGTCGTTATCAGGAGAAAGAAAACCGGCGTTCTACGGATCGGAGCGTGGAATGTCAGATCACTTAATCGGGCAGGTAGGTTAGAAAATTTAAAAAGGGAAATGGATAGGTCAAAGTTAGATATAGTGGGAATTAGTGAAGTTCGGTGGCAGGAGGAACAAGACTTCTGGTCAGGTGACTACAGGGTTGTAAACACAAAATCAATTAGGGGTAATGCAGGAGTAGGTTTAATAATGAATAGGAAAATAGGAATGCGGGTAAGCTACTACAAACAGCTTAGTGAACGCATTATTGTGGCCAAGATAGATATGAAGCCCACACCTACTACAGTAGTACAAGTTTATATGCCAACTAGCTCTGCAGATGATGAAGAAATTGAAGAAATGTATGATGAAATAAAAGAAATTATTCAGATAGTGAAGGGAGACAAAAATTTAATAGTCGTGGGTGACTGGAATTCGGTAGTAGGAAAAGGGAGAGAAGGAAACGTAGTAGGTGAATATGGATTGGGTCTAAGAAATGAAAGAGGAAGCCGCCTGGTAGAATTTTGCACAGAGCACAACTTAATCATAGCTAACACTTGGTTTAAGAATCATGAAAGAAGGTTGTATACATGGAAGAACCCTCGAGATACTAAAAGGTATCAGATAAATTATATATGGTAAGACAGAGATTTAGGAACCAGGTTTTAAATTGTAAGACATTTCCAGGGGCAGATGTGGACACTGACCACAATCTATTGGTTATGACCTGTAGATTAAAACTGAAGAAACTGCAAAGAGGTGGGAACTTAAGGAGATGGGACCTGGATAAACTGAAAGAACCAGAGGTTATACAGAGTTTCAGGGAGAGCATAAGGGAACAATTGACAGGAATGGGGGAAAGAAATACAGTAGAAGAAGAATGGGTAGCTTTGAGGGATGAAGTAGTGAAGGCAGCAGAGAATCAAGTAGGTAAAAAGACTAGGGCTAGTAGAAATCCTTGGGTAACAGAAGAAATATTGAATTTAATTGATGAAAGGAGAAAATATAAAAATGCAGTAAATGAAGCAGGCAAAAAGGAATACAAACGTCTCAAAAATGAGATCGACAGGAAGTGCAAAATGGCTAAGCAGGGATGGCTAGAGGACAAATGTAGGATGTAGAGGCTTATCTCACTAGGGGTAAGATAGATACTGCCTACAGGAAAATTAAAGAGATCTTTGGAGAAAAGAGAACTACTTGTATGAATATCAAGAGCTCAGATGGAAACCCAGTTCTAAGCAAAGAAGGGAAAGCAGAAAGGTGGAAGTAGTATATAGAGGGTCTATACAAGGGTGATGTACTTGAGGACAATATTATGGAAATGGAAGAGGATGTAGATGAAGATGAAATGGGAGATACGATACTGCGTGAAGAGTTTGACAGAGCACTGAAAGACCTGAGTCGAAACAAGGTCCCCGGAGTAGACAACTTTCCATTGGAACTACGAACGGCCTTGGGAGAGCCAGTCCTGACAAAACGCTACCATCTGGTGGGCAAGATGTACGAAACAGGCGAAATACCCTCAGACTTCAAGAAGAATATAATAATTCCAATCCCAAAGAAAGCAGGTGTTGACAGACGTGAAAATTACCGAACTATCAGTTTAATAAGCCACAGCTGCAAAATACTAACACGAATTCTTTACAGACGAATGGAAAAACTAGTAGAAGCCGACCTCGGGGAAGATCAGTTTGGATTCCGTAGAAATACTGGAACACGTGAGGCAATACTTACCTTATTACTTATCTTAGAAGAAAGATTAAGGAAAGGCAAACCTACGTTTCCAGCATTTGTAGACTTAGGGAAAGCTTTTGACTATGTTGACTGGAACACTCTCTTTCAAATTCTAAAGGTGGCAGGGGTAAAATACAGGGAGCGAAAGACTATTTACAATTTGTACAGAAACCAGATGGCAGTTATAAGAGTCGAGGGACATGAAAGGGAAGCAATGGTTGGGAAGGGAGTAAGACAGGGTTGTAGCCTCTCCCCGATGTTATTCAATCTGTATATTGAGCAAGCAGTAAAGGAAACAAAAGAAAAATTCGGGGTAGGTATTAAAATCCATGGAGAAGAAATAAAAACTTTGAGGTTCGCCGATGACATTGTAATTCTGTCGGAGACAACAAAGGACTTGGAAGAGCAGTTGAATGGAATGTATAGCGTCTTGAAAGGAGGATATAAGATGAACATCAACAAAAGCAAAACGAGGATAATGGGATGCAGTGGAATTAAGTCGGGTGATGCTGAGGGAATTAGATTAGGAAATGAGACACTTAAAGTAGTAAAGGAGTTTTGCTATTTGGGGAGCAAAGTAACTGATGATGGTCGAAGTAGAGAGGATATAAAATGTAGATTGGCAATGGAAAGGAAAGCGTTTCTGAAGAAGAGAAATTTGTTAACATCGAGTATAGATTTAAGTGTCAGGAAGTCATTTCTGAAAGTATTTGTACGGAGTGTAGCCATGTATGGAAGTGAAACATGGACGATAACCAGTTTGGACAAGAAGAGAATAGAAGCTTTTGAAATGTGGTGCTACAGATGAATGCTGAAGATTGGATGGGGAGATCACATGACTAATGAGGAAGTATTGAATAGGATTGGGGAGAAGAGAAGTTTGTGCCACAACTTGATCAGAAGAAGGGATTGGTTGGTAGGACATGTTCTGAGGCATCAAGGGATCACCAATTTAGTATTGGAGGGCAGTGTGGAGGGTAAAAATCGTAGAGGGAGACAAAGAGATGAATACACTAAGCAGATTCAGAAGGATGTAGGTTGCAGTAGGTACTGGGAGATGAAGAAGCTTGCACAGGATAGAGTAGCATGGAGAGCTGCATCAAACCAGTCTCAGGACTGAAGACCAGGACAACAACAACAACAACAACAAGTCAACGGGAAGTATGCTATATGTTTTGATGAGTGAGTTTGTATCAGAATATTTGACATATATGTCTATATCTTTTCATTGTATTGACTTAGAAGCTTAAATTTTTCACATTGCCAAGGGACCGCAGACCTTAGTATGTGACATAAATATTTAACATGACCAATGACACCTGGCCGGCCGCAGTGGTCTCGCGGTTCTCGGCGCTAAGTCCAGAACCGCGCGACTGCTACGGTCGCAGGTTCGAATCCTGCCTCGGGCATGGATGTGTGTGATGTCCTTAGGTTAGTTAGGTTTAAGTAGTTCTAAGTTCTAGGGGACTGATGACCTCAGATGTTAAGTCCCATAGTGCTCAGAGCCATTTGAACCATTTTTGAACCAATGACACCAGGGAACCATACTTTATTTTGAGCATCCAGAGGACATGTTTTGGCACTCATGTTGATATCTGTGTCCTGTTGCTTGTGAGCAAAGATATATTTTTAGAGCAGCAGCTTCTATTCTTCATTGTGAGGCTACTGGGAGTACGGCTGATCACCAGCCATTGGATAATGTATAAATGATGAGTGATTTGCAGTACTATGGGTTATCTACAGGGTGTTACAAAAAGGTTCGGCCAAACTTTCAGGAAACATTCCTCACTAACAAATAAAGAAAAGATGTTATGTGGACATGTGTCCGGAAACGCTTGATTTCCATGTTAAAGCTCATTTTAGTTTCGTCCACCTACGCTCAATGGAGCACGTTATCATGATTTCATACGGGATCCTCTACCTGTGCTGCTAGAACATGTGCCTTTACAAGTACGACACAACATGTGGTTCTTGCGCGATGGAGCTCCTGCACATTTCAGTCGAAGTGTTCGTACGCTTCTCAACAACAGATTCGGTGACCGATGGATTGGTAGATGCGGACCAATTGCATGGCCTCAACGCTCTCCTGACCTCAACCCTCTTGACTTTCATTTATGGGGGCATTTGAAAGCTCTTGTCTACGCAACCCCGGTACCAAATGTAGAGACTCTTCGTGCTCGTATTGTGGACGGCTGTGATACAATACGCCATTCTCCAGGGCTGCATCAGCACATCAGGGATTCCATGCGACGGAGGGTGAATGCATGTATCCTCACTAACGGAGGACATTTTGAACATTTCCTGTAACAAAGTGTTTGTAGTCACACTGGTACGTTCTGTTGCTGTGTATTTCCATCCCATGATTAATGTAATTTGAAGAGAAGTAATAAAATGATCTCTAACATGGAAAGTAAGCATTTTTGGACACGTGTCCACATAACATATTTTCTTTCTTTGTGTGTGAGGAATGTTTCCTGAATGTTTGGCCATACTTTTTTGTAACACTCTGTATATGCTGATGCAATCTGTGGTAGTTACTAACTACCACCTTGAATGCCTTGTCACACTTGACATTTGAGTTTAGTGGTTTCCCTGAATTATGGTACTCGTGTTACATCCTTGACATATTGACACGTGAAAAAACCAATTCCTGCAGAAACCTGATGATATGTGAACTATGTGGCGGTCACCACACCATGGTCTATCCTGTATCAAATGCTCTCTGTCTCTCTCTCTCTCTCTCTCTCTCACACACACACACACACACACACACACAAAATGTGAAAGAAGTGTTGCATCCAGAATGTCAAGAAGGAAAGATTTGTGTGTTATGTTGCAAACAAAAATGGATGTAAAAAGAGGAAGAAGAGACAGGGAAAAAGTTTTAAAGGGAGAATAGATTCCCTGGAAGTGATGATTGAACACATTTCTTTATTCTTGAATTGCCCTTTGTTCTCTACGACCACATTTAATTTTTGTTCCCCCTGAGTCTCTTAACTTTCTTCATAGCAAACTCTAAGCTGCTCCTTGTTCTGTCTCATACTCATACTGTACAATATATTTATGTTTCTGCCAATAAAAGTTCTCGATCTGAAAATCATGAACTTATTATTACTTTTTGATTCTATATAAACTGTAAATATAATATTCTTATCTTTTGTATCTGACAAGATCATTTTTCTAAAATAGAGCACACCTTGTCAGCATCCTGTGGTCATGCTTGCTGGAGTGACAGCTCACGATCTGGAAGCTCTGCTAGAATTTGTGTATCGGGGAGAGGTTAGTGTGGATCCGAACCAGTTGCCGTCTTTGCTTCAGGCAGCTCATTGTCTGAATATTCAGGGCCTGGCACCAGGGACCTTAAATGCAGAGGTGAGTGTGCATACAAACATTTTATAAATAAATAAAAATATTTATGACATTCCAACATAGTGTAGGAGCGAGGCCAAGCTACGTGGATTATAAAGTTTATTTTTTTCCCGTTTCTGTCACAGTTGCATTCAAAAATTTTTATTTTTAGTCACTAATTTCAGACTACAGAGTCCATACTCAGACCATAGCCTACAAACACTACATAGTTGTTAGTATAATTTTTAAAAATTATTTAAAAAATTTCACATTCCAGAAAATTAAACAACTCTCATTAATGTAATTAACATTACATACTTTTCTTGAGAACACTAACTACATTTCCACCAGTGCACTTATACGCCATAACCGGTATTCTTATATGTATATAAAAAGGTGTTGCTTCTGCATGATCCAATAATGCCACAAAGACCAGAAATGATAGCTCTCTCCAACTGCCTGTGTTATATTGTAGACCCATGTTATGATCATGTCGAATTGAACTTGAGAGATCGCTAGCGGCAGTACGACATTGTTACATGCTATAAAGCTTTACATACTTCATACTTCTACAGTGGTAATCATCTGGTGAATCAAATACAAGTTCAGATTTCATGGTGTTACACTCCATTCAGTAGTTAATGTACCAATAAAACTGTCCGAAATCAGAAAGCAGTAACATTGCAATGCCATTATAAGGTGTGATCCAACATTCAGAGTAGCTATAAGCAGTGGTCAAACCCTAATTTGAAAAATATTAAATCGCAAATACAAAACTGCACGTGATCAATAATGGATAACTGATGCTTTGCAATACGCCGTGCTGATGATACATTACTCTTGTGCGCAGGGTAACTGGTTTGTATTTCCTATTTAAAAATTACTATATTTAAAACTCTGCTCATTTGTTATTTTATCAGTTTCCTTAACTTTATTTTTATAAATTACTAAATCCTCAAGAATATCAAGCTTCAGTCCTTTATGAGCTATATGTAGTATTTTCATAGAACTTTTGATGCTGCTGACAACATGATTCGTGTTGTGTAGGCGCTGATGAGAAGCAGTTCTTTTTTTAGAACTTTGCTCGCAGAGAGCAGCTGTCTGGCGAAAAGTGCTTTATAAATGAACACTAAACAGTCTCAACTGCAAAATAGCTTTTATTTTGTGGTAACTGGTTTCAGTTTTATTGCGGTCAAGATTGTTTGTGCTTGTTTTTAAAAGCAGCTCTGTTGTTAGGCCAATGCTCTCTAAACCTTGTCACAAAAGTTGTGCCCTGTTTGGCCACTGGAGAACTGAACCAATCATGTGAACAACATTTCAGTTTGTATATACCTGATGCATCATATTTTTTACCATTATTTATTTTATTCTTTTTACTAATATTATGTTTAAACATGTATCCCAAATATGTGAAAAGCTATGTGAAATTGTTAGGAAGGGCAGGTGGTAATTTATTGGTAAGCAGACCGTGGTACTGCCAAGTAAAAAGTTTTTCATTTTTGGTGACGGTTTGTTTGAGTTTTTGAAGAATCTGTGTCATTTTACATCTCTAACCATTAGCTCCTGCCAGCTGTTTTAGATTACTAAATTCTCACTATACCTCTGCTTTTTCAAGTGGTAATTTACAGCGGTGTGCTACCACTGCACGGAAGAATGATTTTTTGTGCTGGGAAGGATGACTGAAATCTGCCCTTATTGCCACATCTGACTGCTTTGTTTACAGAAGATGGAAAAAACTACTTTATCCTCATTTAATCCAAGAAATTTATCATTTTATCTGCTTCCTGCTCTAGTGTAAACTTTATATTGCATTGTTGTTGATTCAATACAGATTGAGGGTTGCTAAATCTTTTTCTCCTCCTGTGACTCTCATAAACATATTATCAACACAATGTTTATAAACAATGGTTTCTGTGCCAACACAGGGTTACTTATGAACACACGTGTTTATAAGTTTTTGTTGAAATTCTCTGCAAGTAGCTCTGATAGGCGACTGCCCATTGCAAGTCCTTCTTTTGCTGCTAAACTTTACCATCAAATTGAAAGTAGTTAAAATTTAAACAAAGTTTTAAAATTTTTGTAAAAACAAAACATTTCACCCTTTCCCATTATGTTGTTGTGTATCGGATTATCCATAATGATTTTCCAAGTATCAACATTGGGTACAGTTCACTATGTTCAAAGATATCGTGTCATCAGCGATTGAAATTTCTTTAATTTCATTCACCAGAACTACACTGCTTGACACATCATAGTTAACAGGAAATATATATATATATATTAATGAGAGGCTATTCAGATATGCCATAGGAGCATTCCTCCCATTTACAATTATGTGCATGCTTTTCTTTTCTTTGTGAATTTTAATTGATGCATTAAAAGGTCTCAACTTGAGGTTCATGTCTATTAGTCTAGATTTTTTGTAAGAGTATTTTCAGTTTTCTTTTTGAGAGCGGTCTGAAAAAAAAAAAAAAACAAGTTGTTGGATCCTTATCAATTCATTTATGTCATTTTCCACTAAAAAACTGCAAAACATTTTCCCTGTTTTTCCTTCCCTGTATTACAACCAAAGTATTTCCTTTATCTGCTTTCATCATCAAATTCTCATTTTCCTGTAACTTTCTGTTAACACTGGCAATAAATCTTAAGTCTCTGTTTTCATTACTGACGTCCCCTCTTCCATAGTTTCATTAAAAAGTGATCTTTCTGTCTTAACAGTAACCCTGGCTTCTTGTATGCTATTCAGTTTTATTGTGTACAATCAGTTTTGACTTACACCATTATGTCCACTACATTGTTACTAGATACTGGAACTGCAGGAATATATTTTAAACCTTTGTTCAGTAATGCTGTTTCCTCATCTGAAAATTCTGTGTTAGTTGGATTTACAACCTTATCAGCAGAGCTGTGAGTTTGCACCACATTCATATCGGTACTTTTTTCAATGTAATTTTTTGTACATAAACGTTTAACTTCACCATCACATTTCATCTGTAACTCCTTATTTAAAGTAACAACAACTTCAGCCCCCTTTTTGATAAAATCCAAAACCATAAAAAGATCATAATAGTAAGCAGTCTCAACGGCGGCTGATATATACAATGAGTAAGCATGTCTGAAAGTCAATATGCCTCCATTTTCTCATATTTTGTCCATTGTACCTCAGCTTTGAGATTTACGTTTACTGCATTTCATGATCTGTTATGCATATTAACTCTTACATACACTGGTGTGACATTGTACTGTGTACACTAATGATTAAATTAATTCTGGCTTGTAAGATATAGTTTTTGTCGAGTAGGCATGAGTGTCCTGCAACGCTGACAAGTCACGTATTTGTGAAGTTCCAACATAATGTTTCTATCACAGTCGCATTCAAAAATTTTTATTTGTGATGACTAGTTTCAGACTACAGTGTCCATTCTCAATCCATACCCTACAAACAATACATAGTTGTTTATAAATGTTGTAGGAAAGTTTTTGTAGGATGTAAATGCTTTTGGATTAAAGGAGAGCACACACGCACACGCGCGCACACACACACACACACACACACACACACACACACACACACACACACACGTGCCATTGCTTTGTTCCTCAGCAGATGGACTGGATGCGGTGGCAATAGTGTCGGTTGGGGTGGTGGAGGGATAGGCAGGTTTGAGTCAGGGAAAGGGAATGGGGGTGGGTGGCTAGTGGATCGGAGGGAGGCAGTCAGTTTACTGGCTAGGAATATGGGCGTGTTGGGTAGGAGGTATATGGGCTATGCATATAGCACACAGTTTTATGGACCAGTGGGGAGTGACACATGCTGTCACAGACTTATCCTGCCCCATCAGAGGATGGGCTCTGCTACAAACACTGCACAGGTTTTTGTGTTGGTATGACTACCAACCAGCTGTTCACCAGGATGAGCAGCCACTGTCAAGCTGTTGTCAAGAACAAAGTTGACGACAACATGCAGCTGAGCACATCGTGCTCACTTTCAATGGATACTTTGCAACCTGTGCCATCTAGATCCTTCCCTCCACCACCAGCTTCTCTGAACTATGCAGATGGGAGTTATTCTTATGACACATCCACTGCTACCCTAATCGTTCGGGTCTCAATCTTAGGTGACCCATGTCCCTGCACCCTCCACTCACACAGTTCCCCCCTCCATCCTGTCACTCACTCACAGTTCACTTCCCCACATTGCTTTCAGTGCGCACTGTTGCCCACTGATCCGTACAATCGTGCATTACGTTTATAGCCCATATACCTGACACCCCTCCCTCCTGTACTCCTAGCTGGCAAAAGCGACTGCCTTCCTCTAAGCCACTAGCTGCCCATCCTTTGTCCCTATCACTGCCTCCTGCCTGCCTCTCCCTTTACCCTCCCCAACCAACACTACCCCCATCACATCCAGTCCATCTGCCAAGAAAGAAAGCATTCAAACTCTTAATCCAGCTGGCACTGTGTGTGTTTTTCTTTTAATCTAGCTTGTCTAACAATAACTCTGAAATCTAGCAAGTTTTACTTTGTGCCTACTGACAATTCAATGCTTCAGCTTTTCGGTGAGTGGCTTCCTTTAATCCGAGAGTATTTGCATAATTTTTTTTACATTCCAGAATTTAAGCAATTCTCATTAATGTAATTAAATTTCCATACCTTCATTGTAAATATTTACATTAATGTATCTATTATTATTATTATTATTATTATTATATTATTATTATTATTATTATTATTATTATATTATTATTATTATTATTACAGGATCAATCAATACAAAGATTAATTAATAACAACATATTGTTGTATTTCCTTTTATCCTCCACCAAGTCTCTTTATCCAACGCATCTTCTTTGTCGGTGCTGCGATATTACATTACTCCATTTATGTGGTCTGTCCAAGAACGTAGTGGTCTTCCGCACTTACGCTTACCATGAACTCAAGGTAATAATCATCTTGTGCTATAATAGCTTGATCATCAGCAAAACTTAATGAAAATATCTGTACAGCGTTGACAGTGATTCCCATTTCTCTGCAGCTGTTCTTCCAATTTCGGAGAGCCACTTCGACATATAAGTTGAACAAGATGGGTGACATGCTGCAACCTTGTCGCAAACCTTTAGTGACATTAATAGGTTCTGATAAATTTGAACCTTGTTTAATCTGTACCACATTACCTCTGTACATTTCAATAATAATTTGTACAAGGTGATCATCCATACCTATATCTTTCATAGCTTCCCACAGCTAAGATCTAGAGACTGTATCATAAGCTTTTGCTAGATCTACGAAGGCAGTGTGTAGCTCCTTCCCTACTGCTATAAATTTCTCCAGTAGTTGTTGTAAAATAAATAGGCTATCTGTACATGATCTGTTCTGCCTAAACCCACTCTGGTCTTCCCCAATACAGTGGCCAACATTTTGCCTAATTTCTTCAAACATTATCTTGCCAAATAAGTGGCTCATTGTACAGTTGACACTAATGCCTCTGTAGCAGTTTGTGTCCTTTCTGTTCCCTTTCTTGAAAATAGAAACCATATATGACTTCTTCCATTCTGAGGGAATTTCAATCCTTCCACAACAGTTGTTTGTCAGGCAGGTTATTTGTTTCTTCAGATATCTTCCTCCAGCCTTCAATAATTCAACAGGAATATTTCCTGGACCAGGTGATTGGCCATTCTTCATTTTAATTAATGCACAATTCACTTCCTCTATTGTAATGTTTATATTATGATCAGTTACATCCATCTTCATTCCCTTGCATGTAATATGGCCTATCTTCAGTTAAAAGGTCTGCATAGTGCTTTTTTCCATTCGTTTAAGGGAATTAAGTTGTCTACTGATTTGTTTACTTGTGTTTTCTTCATACTGGTAATTGTCCTCCACACTTCTGTTGTTTCTGATCCACCTATTAGACTCTCAACTTCAATTCATTTCTGTTCCCACATCTTGTTCTTTTCTAATTTAATTCTGTTTCTTAATTCATAATTTGTTGTCTGGCAGTTTTGCCTGTTCTGTAGTGATTTAGTTGATAACCATTTTTTTGTAGAGATTTTTCTTTTCGCTAATCAACATCTTCAGGTCATCAGACATCCATGGAGGATCCTATTTACCTAGACTCTTACTCTCAGTCCCTAGTACCTCTAGAGAAGTTTTTGTAAGTGCTCTTTTAATATTGTCATCTTCTGGAATCGCTTTGAGTTCATTTTCTAATCTACGTTGAAATAAATCCTTGATGCTGAACTGCTTCAGGGGAGAGAGCTTATAACTTGTCTGCTCTAATTTCTCATCATTGCTGTATCTGTGGTGTGGATTCCTCTCCCCCCTTCCATCCCCTCTCCCTTTCCCAATGTGGCCTCCTTCCACCCTGCTAGGTCACCAGCACATATAGCCAGTCCGTGTGTTGAGCTGTTCCCTCCTTGTGTATGCCAAGGAGTGTTTGCTTGTCTTCTTGGAGCATCAGAACTCCCGGCAACGGCCGCCGTGCCAGACGGCTCTTGCTGTGGCTGGGTGGCACCCATGGGGAGAGTCCCTAATCGGAGTGAGTGGTATCAGGGTGGATACTTGGTGCATGAAGTGTATCAAGCTGCAAAAATCTGGCCGTTATCACATGGCCTTCTCTTTGAATGGTGAAGGATCCTTAAATGCTACCTCGTATGACCTGGCAGCCTTCCCTTCCCTGGCTCCCCATGGGAGGAGGGCCAGGCTCACCATCTTGGGCTGAAACCCTTTCCGCGTTACCTCGTCTGTACTAGGATGGATGGGGACACTTTCACCGCCACAGAGCCATTGTTTTTCATGGAAAATATCGAGGACAAGTTTGGTGAAGGGGAGTGTAGTAGTAAGTGCAGTCAGGCTCTCTGTTGATCAAAGCTTCTTCTGCCATCCAAAGCTGCTTGTGCCTGTAATCATCTTGGCAACGTCCCAGTGTCTATCACTCCTCACCAACCTCTGAATACGGTCCAGGGTGTCATTTTTCATAGGGACCTCATCCTGAAAACTGATGAGGAACTCCGGGCTAATCTGGAGTAGCGTGGCGTTCATTTTGTTGGATGTGTGCAGAAGGGTCACAAAGAGAAGAACTGCACCGATACTGGCGACTTCATTCTGGCTTTTGAGGGGATACCCTCCCGGAGAAGGTCAAAGTTATGTGCTACAGATGTGACGTGAAGCCGTACATCCCTCCACCTATGCATTGCTTTCAGTGCTTGCGTTTTGGGCATATGTCTTCCCGCTATACGATGGACCCTTTGTATGATATCTGTGACCACCCAGTCATGAGGGAAGCCCTTGTGTTCTGCCACCTGTGTGTGCCAACTGTGCTGACCACCACTCCTCTCGCTTGCCGGATTGGCCAGCCTACAAGAGAGAAAAGAAGATACAAGAATACAAGTCCCTGGATCGCCTGTCTTACTCTGAGGCTCGCCAAAAGTATGAGAGACTCCATCCGGTGTCACTGTCTTCAACTTATGCCTCTGTTACTTCCTTTCCTCCTCTTCCTCCTCCTCCTCCCTCGTCCTTACCCCAGCCCAACCCATTCTCCCCTCCAGCTCTCCTGCAGTTCCCACGACCTACTGTCAGGGGGTCACTCCCCCTCCCCGGCCGAAGAAGTGTCCCCCTTCTTCGGCATCTGCTGGTGATCGGGTTCCCTCCCAGAAACCCTCTCTCCCCTGCGTCTCTCAGGAGAAGACTCTCACCACCACTTGGCCACGAGGCACACCATCTGTGTGCCACAAGGTCGCCCACTCTTTCTTGGTCCCTGATCTTCCAGACGCCTGTACTCCCCCCTGTGTCCTGCCCTCCTCCACCTCAGAAATAGAAGAAGAAGAAGAAACATAATCCCACAACAAGGTGCTCCCCTCTCGCTACCTGAGTCTGACATTTATGGATGTCGTCCCATCCTTGTCAGTGACAACTACTGACAAAGTGACCTGACCTCCTCCTCGGCTCCTTCGTGCTTACTTTGGACTCATGACATACGATCATCCAGTGGAACTGCAACGGATACTATCGTCACCTACTGGAAATGCAACATCTTGTCTCCTCTTATTCTGTGTTCTGTCTTGTTCTCCAAGAAACACATTTCTTTGATGACCACTCTCCAACTTTCACTGCTTATCGGGTGTTCTGTCGGAACCATGCTGGCCCTGGTATAGCATCTGGTGGGGTCTGCACTTCGATTCGCTCCGATGTCCTTAGTGACTGGAATCCCCCTACGTACCACCTTGGAAGTGAAAGCGGTTAGAGTGCAAACGACTCCGGCAATCTCCCTTTGCAATGCCTATCTCCTTCCAGGTCAGCCACTTGCTTATGTTGCACTATCTACCTTAATCCAGCAACTTTTGCCCCCATGTCTCATCCTTGGGGATTTCAGTGCCCACCATTCACTGTGGGAGATTGTCACTTCAACGGGTTGGGGTATCCTAATCGACCAACGTATCACGGACTTCGATTCATGTCTCCTCAACGATGGTTCCCCTACCCACTTCTGTGCCGGTCATGGCACCTTCTCTGCTGTCGATCTCACGATCTCTTCCCCTGCCCTCGTGGCTTCCCTACATTGGTCTTCCGATGGTAACCTTTGTGACAATGACCACTTTCCAGTGACACTATCGTTCCCCTGCTGCCGCCGGGCTCCCACATTAGGCATTCCGCAGGGCCAATTGGCTTTTATACATGTCTGCTGTCCACTTTGACACCTCCCTCTAGAATTCCATTGATGTAGTCGTGCAAGGCATCTGTGCCACCTTTTTTCATGCTGCTGGCACTGCTGTCCCCCTATCCACAGGGCCCCCTCTTCATTGGCCAGTACCATGGTGGACCAAGGATGTCACAGTCGCTGTCCAGGACTGCTGACGGGTGCTGCAGCAATTTAAGTGACACCCCTCCCAGACCAACCTCCTCACTTTTAAGTGTCGCCGAGCTAAGGCTTGTTACCTTATTAAGCAGAGTAAAAAGGAATGCTGGGAGCACTATGTTTCCTCCCTGGGGACGTGTGCCTCTTTGTCGCAGGTTTGGCCAAAGCTCCATAGCGTTCTGAGCCACCAGCAACAGTCAACTGTCCAGGGTCTGAACCTCCAAGGAATTCTGTGCACTGATACATTGGTCCTCGTGGAACTTCTTGCAACACACTTTGTGACGGCATAGTGGTCTGATTCCTACCCTCCTACCTTTCTCCAACAGAAACACAGAGTTGAACAGACCCTCTTCCATTTCATCGCGCACCACACACCATTTTGCTGAATGGGAATTGGTGCAGGCTCTTAGCTCTTCATGAGACACAGTCACAGGGCCAGATTCCACTCCCAATCAGATGATTCAACACTTGGACATTCCCCAGAGGCAACAGTTCCTCAGGGTCTTCAATCACATCTGGCTCACTGGTGCTTTTCCGTCACAATGGTGCGACAGTATAGTTATACCCGCCCTTAAGCCCAGGAAAAAAAACCAATGTCTTTAGACCACTATCACCCCATTAGCCTTACGATTGTACTTTGTAAACTGCTCGAAAGGATGGTCAACTCCAGATTATGTTGGGTACTCGAATCTCGGGGCCTTTTGTCACCATATCAGAGTGGCTTCCGGGCAGGGCGATCTCCAACTGACCAGGTACTCCGATTGGAATCAGCCATCCAACAGGTTTTTACTCACTGCTGGCACCTTGTTGCAGTTTTCTTTGACCTACATAAGGCGTATGACATAGCTTGGTGCCATCTCATTTTAGTTACCCTCCACGACTGGGGCTTCCGTGGTACCCTTCTGACTTTTATCTGTCGGTTTTTATCTTACCAGTTCTGCTGGGTTCAAGTTGGCACTTCCATCAGCACCCCTCAGATTCGGGAGAATGGTATCCCCCAGGGTTCTATGCTAAGTGTCACACTCTTCCTCATTGCCATAAATGGGCTTGTGACCTCTATTGGGCCTCTGGTTACCCTAGCGTTGTACGTTGACGATTTTTGCATCTGGTGCAGCTCCCACTCAGTGGCGTCCGCTGAGCTTTTTGGTAAAAGTAATACACCCAAAGCCCAACATGATAGTCATCTCGTTGTGGGGGTGGGGGGCTTGTCAAGCACCTGCAACATGATAGCCCCATGATCATGCAGGGATCTCACTATTGATGTATTTGCTGCAAACTACCCACATATGACATTCCTGCCATGGCTGGGGCATGAGGTCTCCAAGCAATGGCTTTCCAGCCATGTAACCATTGCTGTGGCTGGGTTGTGCCCATGGTGAGAGCTCCCATTCGGAGTGGGGGATTCCTTTTTTGCCATGAAGCCATTACTCTTTGTTGAACACTTTAAGGACAGGTTCGGGGAATAGCAGTGATTTAAAAAATGCAAAGTGGTTCATTTCTGAATAAATGGCTTCTCCTGCTCAGGCGTGGATGCTGCTTGCCAGTGACAAGCTGGGTGATATTACTGCAACTATCAGCCCCATAAGGCTCGATGTGGTACAGGATATCATCTCCCACCAAAACTACCTTTTACAGACAGATGATGACTTATTTGCCAATTTGAAGTGACAGTGTGTGTATTTTGTCTGTTGTGTCCGTAGGGGACCTTAGGATGGTAGGGTTGATACTGGGGCGTTCATCTTGGTCTATGAAGACGACTTATTGCCTGAAAAGGTCAAGGTGACGGTGTATTGATGCGGTGTGAAATGCTCTGTTCCCCTTCTCATCTGATGCTTGAGATTCAGTCACATGTCTTCGAATTATAATGCCAGTACTGTCTTTAGGGATTGTGGACATCAGTTGCACACAAACGCACCTTGTGCGTTTCCCGCTGTCTGTGTCAACTGCAGAGAGCACCATTCACACTGCTCACCAGACTGCACCGTCTTCCAAAGAGAAAAGAAAATCCAAGAATACAAGACTCATGGCCAATCCACTTATAAAGGGCCAAGAAAAAGTGTGATCATCCTTTATATATGATAGCATCATTTGCTTTGGCTACTGTGATGTCATATCGTCTAGTGACAATACGTTTGCCTTCCATGCCTTCTACATCGGGCCCTTGGGGCTGCTCAACCACACCCGCTTCCCTGATGGTTGGGAGCTCTCCTATTATTTCCCTCATACCTGCATTGGGAATGTTGACCTCCCCACCCACCAGGGATGTTGATCTCCAAGCCCCAGCAGGAGAGTAATAACCCCCCTCCAGCTCTCACACCATGAAAGGGACCATCAGAACACTCCCTTCCCAGGATTCTGTTGATCTGCAACCGGATACTAGCCAGAGGCTGAAGGAGCCACAGGTTATTGGTCGTAGGGCTTCACATTCTTCCTCTGTCCCTGACACTAGGGTAGACAAGTCCTCATGGGCATCGAAGTCATCCCAGGAGAACAACAAGAAGAAGAAAACCTCAGAGACGAAGGGGGCTCTGATGGTCCCCATGCCACCAGCCCTTGCGTGTTCTGACTCTGTACCCGATGTCTGGTGGCCCTGTGGTGCTGGATCCCTCCACACAACCTTATTCAGAACTGATGCATATTGATTCTGTATCCTCGTAACCAGTAGCAGCAGGCAATCCTAGGGCATGACCTGCCTCCTTGGACCGTTCATGACCCCACAGGATACAGATAGCATGATTCTTCAATGGAACTGTTACAGTTTTGTCCACCTGGCTGAGCTGTGAAGTATCTTGTGCATTTCCCCTGCTTTCTTTATTGCCCTCCAGGAAACATGGTTCCCAGCAATGCAAAACCCTACACTCCTCAGATACTAGGGCTATTTTAGGAATTGAGCTGACTATGACAGTGTGTCAGGCTGAGTTTACACTTACGTTCTGGACTCTGTTTACACCGAATACGTGCCACTCTATAGAACTTGGAAGGCTTTGGCTGTTTGTGTGAGGATGTGTCTGGCTTTACCGTCTGTAATATGTTAATATGTATCTCCCCCCCCCCCCCCCCCCCGCCCCCTCCCGGATGGTGAAGTGTATCAGAACGTGTTGTCTGCTTGATTTCTCAGCTCCCCCACTCTTCCTCGTTTTGGGTGACTTCAATGCCCACAACACGTTGTAGGATGGAACTATGACCATTGGCCATGGCGAAGCTATTGAAAATTTGCCCACAGAGCTCAATTGTTGTCTCTTGAGTATCAGTGCCTCCCGCCCTTTGGCTGTGGCAAATGTATCGTATATTGCAATTGATATTTCCATTAGCAGCACTGGCCGTTCCCCTCCATCAGTTGGAGAGCTGTTGATGACCTGTGTGACAATGATCGTGTTTCAATTATACTGTCCCTCTCTCAGCATCACTCGCCTGAGTGCCCACCCAGATGGGCTCTTAACAAAGCTGATTGGGATGCCTTTGCCTCTGCCATCACCCTTAGAACACCGCCACATGGAGGTATCAATGCAGCTATCCAGAGCAGAACCACAGCCATTCAGTCAGTAGCAGACTTAGCGATTCCCTATTCCTTGGAGTCCCTTCATTTGAAGACAGTACTGTGGTGAACTTCAGAAATTACTGTGGCCATTAGAAGTCACCGACGGGCTCAACAGTGCCATAATGTGACGCCCATTGATGGAGACCTCATTGCCTCTAAAAGGCCTCATGTTCGGGTCCACCACCTAATAAAAACAACAGAAATTAGAATTCTGGGAATGTTTTGTTACGGCCATTGGACTGTGTACCCCTCCTTTGCAGGTTTGGACAAAGGTTCCATACCTATATGTGCAGCAGTCCCCCACCGGTGTTCCCGGTGTCTCCATGAACGGTGTTGTGTACTCCGATCCACGTGCTGTTGCCAGACATTTTGCTCTGCATTATGCTCGAGCCTATGTGTCTGAGAGTGATCACCCTGCATTTCATGATCTCATACAGCAGGTGGAGTGAATTCACTACCTTTCACTACATGTCACTTGAGGCCATAGAGAATGATTTAAAATTTCTATTGAAGGTTTCTAGGGATTGTAGAGGGGACTTAGTAGATGATGATTTGATAAGGAACCCATGTCCAGAAATATACCATTTGGATATAAAATAAGTTTGAAGATTACTTCACAGTATGCAGACAAGTTGAGAAGATGGTGGTGTCGTCAGTCCCTGTTGTAATTATGACAGCACATAACGCCTTCGTCTGACTCCAACAATGGTTGCGAGAAATTGATACGTTTGAAACTTGGAGGGTTAGCTTTGGTGCTCCATGGATGCTATGCACTCTTAACTTTGTCGTTTAGAAAAGATTCCAAGGACAAATAATCTAAACATTGCCCATGCCATGTGCTCCTACAGCACTTAGGTCAGAACTCATTGTCTCCGTTGTGTGCATAGTGTGAAGCAGGAGATTTGAAAGTGATCCTCAAACTGATTTTACATCGAAATTGTACATGTATGGACATGGGTTCCTTATCAAAACTTAATCTATTAAGTTTCCTATACAACCCCTAGAATCCTGTAATAGGAATTTTGAATCAAGTGTATAATGTGCTCCATTTAGTGAGTGGTAATTCCTCTGAGCCTAGCCCTTTGTACTGATACTGCTCCAAGGCCAGACAGCACCCACAGCGAAACCCTGAAACACATATCGGTGGATTGCCTATGTCATGCCATTGTCATTTTGAACCGTATATGAAAAGAGGGTGAGTTCTCATCTGAGAGACAAGAAAGCACATTATTCTGGTAATGAAACTCGGTAAACACCCCTTTGAGATTGACAGCTGCCAGTTAATCTCACTAATGTTCTCTGTGAGTTGCTTGAACATAGGGCTAACTGGCAGCTGTATTGGTACCTGGAGTCTGGCTCTGTTGCAGAGCAGTTTTTGTCAGGGCCGTTCTGCTGCTGACAATTTGGTCTGCTTGGAGTCTGCTATCTGGTCCGCTTTTGCCCAGAGTCGACACCTTTTCTCCAACTTCTTGCAAAAGACTTATGACATGACACAGCATCATAACATCCACATTGCCCTATATGAATGGGATCTCTGGGGCCCACTCCCGATTTTTGTCTGGAACTTCCTGTAACACTGTACTTTCCAGGCTCAAGCTGATGCTTCCCACACTACCCCCCCCCCCCCCCCATATTCAAGAGAATGGGGTCCTGCATCCTGCAGGGCACTGTATTGTGTGTGCCCATTTTTCTAGTGGCTGTCGATGATCTAGCTGCAGATGTGGGATATACGGTGTCACCCTCCTGCATGCTCATGATTTTGCATATATTATTGCTCCTCCACTGTGAGTATTGCTGAACACCAACTGCAGTCCTGAGCTCTCACCCATGGCTTAACGATTTTCAGCTGCCAAGACATTCGTCATGCACTTCTGTCGCATTTGTACCATCCGTCCACAACAAGAACTCTGCCTTGACACCCAGTTGCTCAATTTTGTGGAGTCTTGTCACTCTTTGGGACTGGTCTTTGATGACCAGTTGGCGTTGTTTCCCCATCTTTGCAAACTTAAGCAAACATGCTGGTCACATCTTAATACTATTTGCTGCCTCAGTAACACCAGCTGGGGTGCGGACTGCTATACCCTTTAGCAGCTTTACATGGCTATGATCCTGTCCCATTTTAACATGGTGTTCTGCAGAAATATACAAGTACTTCCTAATCAGTCACAAATCATTATGGTGATACTATCCCTCCCACCTGCCTAGAGATGACTGGGTGTTTGTGTTGTCTTCATAATTTCATCATCATTCATGAAAGTGGCAAGATTGGGCCGAGCAAAGGTTGGGAATTTGTATGGGCACTGACAACCGTGAAACCAAACATCATCATCATCATCATCATCATCATCATCAACAACAACTATCCCTCCCACATTTTCCTTCACTCATAGGCTGATATACATCATTCCTTTACTGGTCCACCTAATCCTTTCCTCACACACTTTAATTTCTAAGAAGTACAATACACAGTCCAAAATAAAGTTTTTCCATTTGTGTTCTTGAGGTAATATCTCCTTTAGGTAGAACCTACTCTGAGCTATGGTGTTTACTCATTGCTAACAACTACTGTGCTCCTTTGCTCTAGAAATCATGTACCTATACCTTACCCTCAGGTGCTTGTGTGGATGTTAGCACATCACATAACCCACCTAGTGGGCACTAAATTTTCTCTTCCCCTCATTAAATATGATTTGCTAACATCTGGCTCATAAATCTCTCTGCAATAACTCACTCTCGAATGCACAGTATAATTTTCATCTTTATGTGTTGTATATCTGTCACATCTACATCTACATGATTACTCTGCAATTCACATTTAAGTGCTTGGCAGAGGGTTCATCAAACCACAATCATACTATCTCTCTACCATTCCACTCCCGAACAGTGCACGGGAAAAACGAACACCTAAACCTTTCTGTTCGAGCTCTGATTTCTCTTATTTTATTTTGATGATCATTCCTACCTATGTAGGTTGGGCTCACAAAAATATTTTCGCATTCGGAAGAGAAAGTTGGTGACTGAAATTTCGTAAATAGATCTCGCAGCGACAAGAAACATCTTCGCTTTAATGACTTCCATCCCAACTCACGTATCATATCTGCCACACTCACTCCCCTTTCACGTGATAATAAAAAACGAGCTGCCCTTTTTTGCACCCTTTCAATGTCCGCCGTCAATCCCACCTGGTAAGGATCCCACACCGCGCAGCAATATTCTAAGAGAGGACGAACGAGTGTAGTGTAAGCTGTCTCTTTAGTGGACTTGTTGCATCTTCTAAGTGTCCTGCCAATGAAACGCAACCTTTGGCTCACCTTCCCCACAATATTATCTATGTGGTCTTTCCAACTGAAGTTGTTCGTAATTTTAACACCCAGGTACTTAGTTGAATTGACAGCCTTGAGAATTGTATTATTTATCGAGTAATCAAATTCCAACGGATTTCTTTTGGAACTCATGTGGATCACCTCACACTTTTCGTTATTTAGCGTCAACTGCCACCTGCCACACCATACAGCAATCTTTTCTAAATCGCTTTGCAACTGATACTGGTCTTCAGATGACCTTACTAGATCGTAAATTACAGCATCATGTGCGAACAACCTAAGAAAAGTGCTCAGATTGTCACCCAGGTCATTTATATAGATCAGGAACAGCAGAGGTCCCAGGACGCTTTACCGTATGTACTGAATACTGTGAGAAGTTTATCTTCTCTTCATTTTTCTTATCGATCCATTGTGTTAACAGCAGTTTTGGTATTCGTCTTGTGCTTTTTAGAATATGTCATGTATCCAAGACTCATCCTTCAAGAGAAAAAATACTTATTGCAGGCTGACCCACTGTCCCAAGACTTCACATGTCAAACTGTACCTAAAGAACCTCTGGGCACTCTCTTATTTCTATGTGTACTGTCCTTATTCAATTGCCTGCGAGAGAGGGAATTAGATGCTTGCCTAATGATGCGGCAGTACTGTTGTATTAAATCCAACTCAGAGTTAGATGTTACACTCGTTTTGGATACAGTTTCATCTATCTCAGCTGCTAGTTGTGTGTTAGCCGAACTGAACTGCTTTTTCTCTTGTGTTGTCAGTGGTGCTGTCATGAACTTCAAGGCACCAGGGACAATAGCAAATCTCCTAGGTGGAATGCCAGTGGCACAGAATAATTTCTAAGTTGCAAAGTGTCCCGAAGGGAAGTCAACTGGCCGTCCATTGTCTCATCTTGTAGATGCACTGTGTTCAGCCCCACTCATGTCACATTCACAAGAACACGGAAAATTTGCTGCAGTGTATAAGGCTTGATACCGATTTCTTAACCGCTGTTAAAAAAACTTACTAAAGTCCCGATCAGCCTTTGTTGGCTGGAAGGACAAAGGGGGTAATATGTCACTTCTGTGAAATGATCTGTTACATTTCAGTACCTGGTTTTCCACTTGTGCTGGTGAAGATTTTATTCTTCTTTCCTCAGCTAAGAAGTTCTACAGCCATAAATGGAAAATTACATCCTTTAAACAAACCATGCAGGCTGAGGACCCATGTTATGACAAGTTAATAATAGTCTTTTTAGACACTGACTTGTGTGTATTTGCACTCATGCAATACCTGACTGTGCTGGCACTAACAGTGCTGTAGCACTGACTGTTCAGTGACTGTCGGATTTTTTGCAGTCCATAGTTTTGTAATAATGCCTTGCAACTGGTGGAATGTTTGTACTTTCTGATTTTCCTTTTTGTAGTTTGTTGTCTCATTTATCACTGGGGATATGAATGAAGGAAAAACTTATTGCTACTATGGTATGGAAAGTTGTGGCAGAATATAAATGATATAAGAGTAAAGGTAACAACTCAGTGAATAAACCTCACTAGCTTTTTGATAAATCTCTTTACACTCTCTCTCTCTCTCTCTCTCTCTCTCTCTCTCTCTCTCTCTCTTTGTGGGCACAATGTAGCTGTACAGGTGTAAAAATTGTCATTCTTCGAATGGAAGAGGGAAGAAATGGTATGAAATTTATGTTAACTTTCATTTTTTATACTAAATTATTAACGGACACATCTTATGAACTTAGATTATAAATCCTTTTTTGTAGGTTGCTCATCAGTTTCAGACAATATATTTCAAACTTACATTTACTCATATTTAGGTATTCCATTACCAAGGTGGATACACAGCATCAGATTTGAAGTATTCAGTGATTAATTCTTCTACACAAAATACGTCTGTCCATGCATTCCTTCCTCGCAAAAATAAATTTTATCAAATGCCACACCTAATCTGTTATCCGCTTGCTGAGTAATGGATTTTTTGGTATTTATGGCTTTTTTTTTTAATAAGATTGTGCAACCTATGTACCCTATGAAAGCCTGTATTTGCCTATTGTAAAATCTCAAGTTTTTGATCACGATGCCAAAAATAAAGTATGTTTTGTGTTGTATGCCTTTCAAAGAACAAATAAGATTACATACATTTCTCAAACAAAAAGCGAGCTGGTCTCACAGCAATCATTGATAGTTCATCTACCATAAATATCAGTATTTTGCACACTCAAATTAAAAGTCAAATGGCTGACAGAATGAGTCACTGGCTGGTCATGGCAGTGTCATGTTACAGTTGTGTGTGAATTGATCTTAAGTGTAGTAGATATTTGTTAAAACCAAGAAATGTAATATACAATCCTATAGTTGGTAACGTAACGACTTTTGCTGCGTGCTTGCTGCTCCCCCCCCCCCCCCCCCCCTTTTCCTCGTACTTCTCCATCTCCTCAATTAGCCCTAGTGCATGGCTGAAATGCTGCCTCCACTCTCCCTCCTACTCTTCTAAAATCTGCATATGAGCTCAGCTATCAAAGCTTTACCTATGAGTGTGAAATGATTTCAATATTAAGTTACTACATGATTTAAACATGTTAACCTCAGCAATCAAAGTTTAGTCTGCAAATCTAAGATGACTCTGTATTTTGGAATGACCAATTTGAAGAAAGCGCCTCATAGTGTGGTAAATATTGTTAACTTGCATAAACCAAAGGCCCCAACTCTGAGGAACTAAAGTAGACTCAGAAACAGGGGTGTCTTCCAGTGTGCAGTGCTCTCTGCACATACTTCAAGAACATTTTAAAGTCTGCAAAACAATTTTTCTGGCTAAATAAGATGTTCTCAATTATACAGTCTTCATTCTAACTTGTTTGTTTGGGCCAGACTGTCATAAAGTCATTGGAAGATTGATTGGTAGTGAAAATAGTTAAATATTCAAATACAACCATTTTTAGCCACTTACCAAGTATCTTGGTAGCATTTGGCACAATATGAGGCACTATTATGCCTGCCTTGTAGCTCTTAGGGCACTCTGGGATGCTCTCAGTGTGAGGCACTCTGTGCATTTCTGAGAGTCACATATCGGTTGCGCAGCGCAGCGCAGAGCTATATGCCGTAGTCTGGTTGCGGGGATTGCTTATGTTCGGTTGCCCACGCAGCGCCATAGCTTTGCTTGCCACTGGGAGCGATTGTTTGCTGAAGCCAGATGTGTGTGGTAGTGATCAGGCTGTTATGTGGTTGTGCTAGGCTATAAGTAGCACTTGATATCAGCGCATGCTGCCAGTCTGGATCGGGCAACTGCATTGAACAACTCACGAGATGCATTGTTATAGGAGGAGTGATTCCTAAAGAAAAAACAGATTTCATTTGTTTATTACAGACAAACTGTAAAGGTTAGAAACACATTGCACATGTCACTGGATGGAGGTAACAATATTACAAAAAGGATAGTTGCTACTCACCATATAGCGGAGATGCTGAGTCACAGTTAGGCACAACAAAAAGACTGTCAGAAAGTGAACTTTCGGCCAACAATGTCTTCATCAGTGTGTGTGTGTGTGTGTGTGTGTGTGTGTGTGTGTGTGTGTGTGTGTTTCTGACAAAGGCCTTGTTGACCAAAATCTTATTTTTTGACGGTCTTTTTGTTGTGCCTATGTGCGACCCAGCCTATGAGCTGTGCGGTGAGTAGCAACTATCCTTTTCATTAAATTGTTACATTCCATTCTGGTTTTCCATTGTTGAATTTTTTCACTGGGTGGAGGAAGTTTCAAAATTTTGACACAGCTGCGCTGTTGCTTGTTTGTGGCAACATGATGACTACAGCACAAGAGAAATCATTTTGTGTGTTGGAATTTGCGCAAAATCAGTCCAATCTTCAAGTGCAATAATTCCACCATTGATTCAGCAAGAAGCCATCTCAGCACAAGAAGATTTATGACTGGCATGCAGAATTCTTGGAAGTTGGTTGTATATGCAAAGGAAAGACCACTAGTTGGCCACACGTCTGATGAAAATGTGGAGCATGTCTGAGGTGCATTCACATGGAGTCCTTGGAAGTCCACGAGATGGGTAGACCAGGGACTTCAACTTCCTTGAACAAACCTGTGGTGTATTCTGAAATGATGACTGCATATGAAGCCTGACAAGTTGCAGTTACTACAGCAACTGCAACCACAACAGAAGGTACAAATTTTGTATTTCAGTTCTTCCGGATGTGCCAGAGGACACTTTTTCTGAACTCTCTTCTTTTCAGACAAATCAGTGTTTCATCTATCGGGTAAAGTAAACCACCATAAAGTAAGAATTTGGGGTTCACAAAATCTTGGTGTCATCATCAAACGTGAAAGAGACTCGACGACACAGAATGTGTTTTGGGCCATTTCTGTTCACACAGTTGGTGGATCTTTCTTTTTTGTGAAGAAAACTGACAGACATGTTACAGCTAGGCATATTGCAAAATTGGTTGTTTCCTCAACTTCACAAAGATTCCAATGATTTTGTTTTTATGCATAACAGCACCTCGCCTCACTTTCACCTTGAGGTGTGGCGTTATCTTAACAACACCATCCCATTACACTGGATTGGAAGAGATGGACAACCAACTCATGGTGATTGCTTTTGGCCTCCCACGTCACCAGACCTATGCACTGTGTGATTTTTTTTTTTTTCTTCCTGTTGGAGTAATAAAAGAAGAGTCTTTGTCCCACTTCCGGCAGCTTCTCTTCAAGACCTGAGAAATCAAATTGTTGAAGCTTTCAATTCAATGAACAGGGACCTGTTGATTCATGTGTAAAATGAAATGGGTTACCGTTTTGGTGTTTCTGTAGCAACGTCCAGTGCTCATGTTGAGTGTGTTGGTTAGTGTCTGTGCAAACATAAAACTTTGAACCTTCCTCCATCCAATGACATGTGCAATTGTTTCTGTCTTCCATAGTTTGCCTGTAATAAACAACTGAAATTTGTTCTTTCTTTTTGAATAACCATGTACACGACATCTGAATGACTGTAACTCCAGTGGGTACTGCGCAGTATGCAAAACAGAATTGATCTTTAATTAGAGTCATGAAGAGAAAAAATGGGCTTAACATACTAAATGCTAAGCATACTAGCTAAAGGCTAATACGTACTAGCGCTGAGAGTAAAATGGATTAGTGTCATGTCAGCCACAAGGGACGGTATCTTAGTAATGTTAAATCAGTATTCCACATTCTGTAATAAGTGTCTCTTTGACCACTGTAATTAGGCTGCTTTGTATTCAAGAGTGAGCAAGTGTCTCTTGTGTACAGACATGTGATGTGATTCCCTCCACTAACTGTTGTGTTGGAAACAGGTCAGGTAGAACCAGTGTTATTGCCCAGTATCAATTCTTACTTCGTGAAAAGTTTTCAGCCATGAACAGACACAATCTCTGGCGGTTTCAAATAATCATCATCTTCATCTTTTTCCTCTTTCTTCTTCTTTGTCCTTTTCTTCTTCTTCCAGCTGCAACTCTGATAGCAATTCCTTCCTTACCAGAACGTTAGCATCTCAGCTACTGCCAGTATCTCTGCAGGACAATACACATTAGTACTCTGTGTCTTCTACTTTATACATGCGAAAGCAGATGGCCTCTTTTACCACTTTTCCACAAAGGCCTCTATGGACACCGAAATCAACCCTACATTTCCTGTGGAGTGGTTTTCTTAACCACCCAATTTGATGCCACTTACATCCCGGGTGACTAACATTTTGCCTGGTGAGCTTATTTCTTACATGTTATTGTGGGCAGAAAGGACACCAATCACATTGCAGAGGAATCATGAATAATGAGTCAACTTACAGGTTACTGCAGCTCAGCAGTCAACCAGTCTGTTTTTTCTGTTAGAGGCTGAGATGGTTTTAGGAAACCCTTAAAAAACTGTAACACTTGAACTTACTACAACTACTACTAATGTCAGCTTTACATAGCACATTTATAAATGTTGTACTGTTACAGACTATGTACAGCTTGCATAAACTTGATGATATGCATCCTTCTGCATCTCATGAAGCTCTGTCGAGAGATGTCATTAACTCCTTTTTACCGATAAGGAGGAAGAGAAAAACAAAACGAAGAGAATCTACAGGTTTGGCATGCACCTTCCTTGTCTAAAATTTGTTTTACATATTAACTAATAAATTTTTATACTTTGAGTCTCAATACATTTCTTGCATGCCAGCAAATTTCTTAGCTTAACTATCAAGATCCTAATTCATGCGGTAATTTTGTGGTGTGTTTGTGTTTCAAGGAAATGCCTCAAGCACAGGGTCTAGTGGCTCGAAGTGGGCCCGTCATGATAGTCTCTCTGCAGATTCAGAAAATCAGCCAGCTAATCACCATCAGAATTCATCGCATTCATCTCACATACCAGAGTCTGATGTCCTCTCTAATCCGGATACACGTAAGAATGATGACGGTGAAAGCAGTAATCAATCAGCAGATGAAACAGGTAATTTTCTCAACTTTCAGATTTTTGTAATTTCTTGAGGATTATATTCAACTCATTTTCGTGACATTGTCATTGAAAGCACCTAATCCCTGACGAGTGGTGTTTGAAATGAAATTTAGCAACTGAAGAATATTTGTAGTTTCTGCCATGAGAGGCGAATACTGAAATTTTCTAAGTAGGTGTGACGGTTGCTTGCTTTATTTCTTTGTTGATAATCCTCGGTGTTGATGTACAGCATTGTTGTACTGGCTGAAAAATTGGGGGTGAGGGGTTGAAGTTAAACACTGACTACAGTAAATGATGTAGCTGACAGTTGCACAATTGCATTTCACATTTCTTTACTTTTGCTGCTCACAAGCCCCAATATTACACAATTATATTGCCAATTCACTATTGCTAAATGTTGATAAGCCTCATTAATAGGTTTCAGGCAATATCAGCATACTGCTACAATAGTTGCTGTTGAATATCTATGAGCAGTAAAAACCTAACCACACAGTACACAGTTCTTGCAGAATAGTATGGTATGTGCAACACTATTTTTCAAATAAATTAAACAGACATTCTCATTAATTGTTCTAACATACAGCCTATTTGTGTAAATTTATTCCATTGTTAAGTTGGTGCATTGTTGCTAATCTAACCAATACATAATACCTGTCTGGAAATTGGCCATGGACTGGCTGTCTTGGTACCAAAAATTGGTCCTTTATATATCATCACAATAATAGGCACTGAAACTATACATGGTTCAATGTTTAAGTTACAGAAATTACAATTAAAACATAACTCATTCAATTAACTGAGTACCTCAAAAAATTCCTTCTTTTTAACTGTTCCTCCTATGACAAAGGTGGCCGAATTATTTGTTTAAATAATGAAATTAACAGATATGGTTACACAAACAATACTTTTTGACAAACCTGGTAATTATTTTGGAGTTAATTAAGGGCTGGCTTTGCTAATATGTTTTTGAATAGAGTCAAATAAATTCTTTAAGAATCCTAGTAGTTCTTCCAAATGTTTAAAAGTAGTACAGAATTTATATTTGTTTATGAGTCAGCAATAGAATCTGTCACGAAACAATTACTGATTTCACCCTATAACAGAAGTATTAACAAGAAATGATCAAAATAAATTAGGAAATTAATTACATACACAAAACTAAGCACTAAATTAGACCTTGTGCTACAGGTATATCCCTTAAGAGCGAGGGCGAACCTTTCTATTTTATGGAAATGCGTATTATACTCATGAATTTTAATGGTAATCAGGCAAAAATGAAAATAAAATGAATTTAATGAGGCAGATGGCAAAACGAGAGGAAGTAAAGAGATCCCAGCTTGCTTTGTGACACAGATTCTTATGAGAAATATGTGTCTTTCTTGACAGTTAAGAGCCTCAAAGGGAGAGCTGTCCACACAACAAATTGCCATACAGCAACCACTGTCCATCACTCATTTTATATTGTTACGACAACACTGAAGCTTTCAATAAAGACAAAATATGAAACTAACTAAATAACTGCAATAACTAGGGGTCTTTTCCCTCCTGCTCCCACTCTCCCCCTCCCCATACAAACAAACAGAAACTGCATGCGTGTGATACATGTAAATATTTATGTAGATCCAATAATAAATATAAATTAAATTTAGCTTTATTAACACTAAAAAAGGAAAAAGAATCAGGGTGTGATGAAATTATTTCTGAATTGCTTATGTTTGCTTAACAAAACTGAAAGATAGGTTTTTAAACTTTTCAAACTGTTGCTTAGCCCTCATTACTATTTTTGTATTCTGCAAGGTTCAGTCAGTCACTGTCTTATTACATGCACTGAACTACAACAAAGCAGTACGTGGATTCGTCTCCACAATCAACAGAATGAAAGTCCCACAAAACAATGTATAGGTTTGAGTCCACAACCACTAAATACCAACGGATTAGCTGGAGCACAAAAAAGTGACTTTCAGAGTTCATACCTGCTCAGAGATAGGGGCAAGTGGCTTCACAGGAGAAGTTATTCCTTCAACACGGCAAAGTTTTTCGGCAGCAGAGTATGAGCTGCCCAAAGAGAAATCCACAAAGTGCAAGTACACAGTGAGGTTGTCAAAACTGGACTAGTACAACGCATTCAGGACAGCTTCATACAGCACAGTGATGATTCTGGCACAACTTTCGATGGAGTTATAGGCCACTTGAATACAGGTATGTGCAGGGATAGACAGACAGGGTGCATAACAAGAATGCAAGAAAACAATACACCATAGTCACTGTGTAAATATAAGCCAAAACAAGGAGAAGAGAGATCTGTTGGTCAAAGAAAATATGTACAGAGAAAATTCTTGAAGGTGGAACAAATCAGAGATAGTAAAATCCTTGAGTTGATGAATTATTATGTATCTTTCAAAACTATTGGTTCCTTCCTGAGGGAGGAAAGAGGAGTATGTGGGAAAAGGTTGGCGAGGAGACACAAGTTGCTTAGGCCATAGGTTGTGATGAGTCTGAATCCAAAGCCCCTTCCACTTGAATGGCTTTCTGACTTTCTTGTCTCAGTCAACAACTTGTGGCAAGTGAGTCTACTGCTGTGCCCCTGTCATTTTATTTCTGTACTCAGTATTATCTGTCACAGGTGTTTGTTTCCGTTTACAGATCAGTGCCAAAAGTGTGTGTGTGTGTGTGTGTGTGTGTGTGTGTGTCATGGGAGCTTTATGTTGTACAGTATCACCTGTAGGGTGAAGGTGAGATTATGGGGCACCATATTTTTTTAAGAAAAAATCAGCACATAGTAATAGAACATAGGAACAAGCAATGATAACAGAGTTTATTAATAGCCAGAAGTAAAGTTCGTAGTGGATGTTCTTGACAAAGATAGTTCGATAAAATTTCACACTTCTGGGAACCAAAAGGGTAGAAAAAGTGTCATTCCAACATTTCAAAAGTCTACATGCAATTTCTTGAAAAAATATATACTCACAAATGCGTCAAAAAATATTTAGAAAGCAATAAATAATATGCTTTTAGTTTATACTTTATATATTTTTGTCCTAAGTGTGAAATAACATTAAAAATTATTTTACATAATTAAATAAATCTGACTTTTTCACTGTTGAGTCAATTTTCATTAAGAGACTTCACTCTGTTGTTTACATTCTTATTCATGCATAATGTAGGGTTTTTGTTTGTCTAGGTATTGTTAAACAAAAATATCAATTTGCTTTCAGATATATAATCTAGCTTGTCGCAGAACACTATTATGAAAGATACCACCCCCTTGTACAATTTTTGAAATGTGTCACGGAAATAAAACGAATACAAAATAAAAATTGAGCAGACACAAAAGCACAAAATACATTATTATAATGAATAGAAGCTTGGAAATAATAGGTTAACTTCCGATGCTAGCAATTTACATGACAGTCCTCTATTCCTGTGTGTGCAGTCTGCAGCATACTCAAGCTTTTAGAACTCTAATCTTGGTTGACTGTTAATTGATATATAAGCTGTGATGCACATCCACAATGAGTAGTCAGATTTTGACCAGAATGAACTTGTTTAAAACAAGCTTTCATATGGTGACTTGAGGGACGTGCCCCTCCTTTCTAACCTTTACCAACATACCCCTCTTTCTTCTCTGAGGCAGGAATTTACAGTTCTGAAAGCTAATTATTTTGTCTGACGTGTATTTTAGTGTATCTAATGGCTGTACTTGGAATTTAATTCCCTGAAAATAATTATTTCCACATTGAGTACACATCTCTTCCAAAAGACCGGAGTTACTTCACTTCACCTTTACTCTTGACACTGTTTGTATTTCACTCGAGACAGTGTAGTATTGTATTCACGATAACACATCATTTCCGAGGAGTGTCACCTGCGTCGGGAAGTGGCGGTACGAAGATCCGAGGGGCTTCAGACCAGCCGGGCGCGTGCCCCCTGTGTGGCGCACTGCTGCGCCAGGCACGCAACCTGCGGCGGCACCTGCTGACGAGCTGCAAGTACCGCATGTCGGTTGGTCCCGGAGGGGGTCCAGGTGTCGGTGTTGGGGTTGGAGCAGCCTACTCCCAGCAGCCGTCCGCCCTCGAGCCTGAAGTGCAGCTGCAGCAGCCCGCTACGTTTGCATCGCTCCTGCCCGTAGCACTGCCCCAGCCCGGCCGTCCTTCCAGCCCACTGCGACCACTGTCTCTGCAGGTACATTTGGAATGATGTACAGTTCTTTGACTTTTGGAAGGCATTATCTGCATCATCAAGCTGTCTTACATTAAATAAAAAATGAGTTTACCAAATATCAGAATACCACCATAACTGTACACATTGTTGCTAATGGAAATAAATTGTCAGCTGTGAAAGCAACTTTCAGGATACCCCAGTGGAATGTTAGAGGGTCATTACTCAATCGAACTGATAATACTGGAAGCTCCATCGGGCTGTTTGTTGATGATGTTGAACATGGCGGTTGGGCAATTAAACTGACAGTGTTCCAAGTGCTACAGTACATCACAGGACATTGAAACATCATAGGTATAATCAAATAGGGGTAATGCAGGAGTAGGTTTAATAATGAATAGGAAAATAGGAATGTGGGTAAGCTACTACAAACAGCACAGTGAGTGAATGCATTATTGTGGCCGAGATAGATACGAAGCCCACGCCTACCACAGTACTACAAGTTTATATGCCTACTAGCTCTGCAGATGACGAAGAAATTGAAGAAATGTATGATGAAATAAAAGAAATTATTCAGACAGTGAAGGGAGATGAAAATTTAATAGTCATGGGTGACTGGAATTCATCAGTAGGAAAAGGGATAGAAGGAAACGTAGTAGGTGAATATGGATTGGGGGTAAGAAACGAAAGAGGAAGCCGCCTGGTGGAATTTTGCACAGAGCACAACCTAATCATAGCTAACACTTAGTTCAAGAATCATAAAATAAGATTGTATACACGGAAGAAGCCTGGAGATACTGACAGGTTTCAGATAGATTATATAATGATAAGACAGAGATTTAGGAACCAGGTTTTAAATTGTAAGACATTTCCAGGGGCAGATGTGGACTCTGACCACAATCTATTGCTTATGAACTGTAGATTAAAACTGAAGAAACTGCAAAAAGGTGGGAATTTAAGGAGATGGAATCTGGACAAATTGATTAAACCAAAGGTTGTACAGAGTTTCAGGGAGAGCATAAGGGAACAATTGACAGGAATGGGGGAAAGAAATACAGTAGAAGAAGAATAATGGATAGCTTTGAGGGATGAAGTGGTGAAGGCAGCAGAGGATCAAGTAGGTAAAAAGACGAGGGCTAGTAGAAATCCTTGGTTAACAGAAGAAATATTGAATTTAATTGATGAAAGGAGAAAATATAAAAATGCAGTAAATGAAGCAGGCAAAAAGGAATACAAACGTCTCAAAAATGAGATCGACAGAAAGTGCAAAATGGCTAAGCAGGGATGGCTAGAGGACAAATGTAAGGATGTAGAGGCTTGTCTCACTAGGGGTAAGATAGATACTGCCTACAGGAAAATTAAAGAGACCTTTGGAGAGAAGAAAACCACTTGTATGAATATCAAGAGCTCAGATGGAATCCCCAGTTCTAAGCAAAGAAGGGAAGGCAGAAAGGTGGAAGGAGTATATAGAGGGTTTATACAAGGGCGATGTACTTGAGGACAATATTATGGAAATGGAAGAGGATGTAGATGAAGATGAAATGGGAGATAAGATACTGCGTGAAGAGTTTGACAGAGCACTGAAAGACCTGAGTCGAAACAAGGCCCCGGGAGTAGACAACATTCCATTAGAACTACTGATGGCCTTGGGAGAGCCAGTCATGACAAAACTCTACCATCTGGTGAGCAAGATGTATGAAACAGGCGAAATACCCACAGACTTCAAGAAGAATATAATAATTCCAATAACAAAGAAAGCAGGTGTTGACAGATGTGAAAATTACCGAACTATCAGTTTAATAAGTCACAGCTGCAAAATACTAACGCGAATTCTTTACAGACGAATGGAAAAACTGGTAGAAGCGGACCTCGGGGAAGATCAGTTTGGATTCCGTAGAAATGTTGGAACACGTGAGGCAATACTAACCTTACTACTTATCTTAGAAGAAAGATTAAGAAAAGGCAAACCTACATTTCAAGCATTTGTAGACTTAGAGAAAGCTTTTGACAACGTTAACTGGAATACTCTCTTTCAAATTCTGAAGGTGGCAGGGGTAAAATACAGGGAGCGAAAGGCTATTTACAATTTGTACAGAAACCAGATGGCAGTTATAAGAGTCGAGGGGCATGAAAGGGAAGCAGGGGTTGGGAAGGGAGCGAGACAGGGTTGTAGCCTCTCCCCGATGTTATTCAATCTGTATATTGAGCAAGCAGTAAAGGAAACAAAAGAAAAATTCGGAGTAGGTATTAAAATTCATGGAGAAGAAGTAAAAACTTTGAGGTTCGCCGATGACATTGTAATTCTGTCAGAGACAGCAAAGGACTTGGAAGAGCAGTTTAACGGAATGGACAGTGTCTTGAAAGGAGGATATAAGATGAACATCAACAAAAGCAAAACGAGGATAATGGAATGTAGTCAGATTAAATCGGGTGATGCTGAGGGGATTAGATTAGGAAATGAGACACTTAAAGTAGTAAAGGAGTTTTGCTATTTAGGGAGTAAAATAACTGATGATGGTCGAAGTAGAGAGGATATAAAATGTAGACTGGCAATGGCAAGGAAATCGTTTCTGAAGAAGAGAAATTTGTTAACATCGAGTATAGATTTAAGTGTCAGGAAGTCGTTTCTGAAAGTATTTGTATGGAGTGTAGCCATGTATGGAAGTGAAACATGGACGATAACCAGTTTGGACAAGAAGAGAATAGAAGCTTTCGAAATGTGGTGCTACAGAAGAATGCTGAAGATAAGGTGGGTAGATCATGTAACTAATGAGGAGGTATTGAATAGGATTGGGGAGAAGAGAAGTTTGTGGCACAACTTGACTAGAAGAAGGGATCGGTTGGTAGGACATGTTTTGAGGCATCAAGGGATCACAAATTTAGCATTGGAGGGCAGCGTGGAGGGTAAAAATCGTAGAGGGAGACCAAGAGATGAATACACTAAGCAGATTCAGAAGGATGTAGGTTGCAGTAGGTACTGGGAGATGAAGAAGCTTGAACAGGATAGAGTAGCATGGAGAGCTGCATCAAACCAGTCTCAGGACTGAAGACCACAACAACAACAACAACAAGTGAGTCATCGCCACATTTGTTAACACAGGCAGATTTAAATGATTTAGTACGTGATCTAGGACTAAGTAAACAAAAGGCGCAGCTGCTTGGTTCAAGATTACAAGAGTATAATCTACTGCACCAAAGTACTAAAATCAGTGTTCAGGCACAGAGAACATGCCTTTATTTCTTATTTTTCAACTGACGAAGCACTGACATTTTGCAATGACATTTCTGGCCTGATGAAAGTGCTGAACTTCACTTATATTTCACAGGAGTGGAGACTTTTCATAGATGCATCGAAAACAAGTCTGAAGGGTGATTTGCTCCGTAATGGAAATAAAATACCCTCTGTTCCAGTAGCTTACGCTAGTTTGACAAAAGAGAATTACGAATTTGTACAAAGGATGCTAAATTCATTAAAATACAATGAACACAAATGAAAAATATGTGCAGATTTCAAGGTAATTGCTATGGTACTGGGAATGCAACAAGGCTACACAAAGTATGCCTGTTTTCTTTGCAAGTGGGATAGTCGAGACCGAAATTCTCACTACGTGAAAAAGAAATGACCTAAGCGAAGATGGAAAGTTGGCGAAAACAATGTACAACGTGAAAGTCTGGTAGCCCCTGAATATATACTACTTCCACTGCTTCACATCAAACGTGGCCTGATGAAACAATTCGTGAAGGCCATGGATCCAACAGGATGTGGGTTTGCATATCTAGCTACCAAATTCCCCTGTCTTTCAGCTGCAAAAATAAAGGAAGGTGTATTTGTGGGCCCACAAATCAGGGAGCTGCAGAAAGATGCAAATTTTTAAGCATGTTTAACTGATAAAGAAAAAACCGCATGGGACTGTTTCAAGATGGTGTCGGAAAACTTCCTCGGAAGAAGAAGAGCTACTAACTACAAAGCAATGGTGAAGGATATGATCAAAGAATATCAGGATTTGGGGTGCAATATGTCTTTGAAGGTACATATGATGGATTCTCATCTGGACTACTTCACAGAGAGTTGTAGTGACGAATCGGATGAACATGGGGAAAGATTCCATAAAGACATTTCTACCATAGAAAGGCGCTATGAAGGGAAGTGGGTACCTTCTATGTTAGCAGATTATTGCTGGAATATCATTCGAGAGAAGAAATATTCACAATACAAGAGAAAAAAGTGATGTGCATTACAAGGCAGTGCCTCATTGTTTGTCAATTTTCTGTAATTTCTCATGTCAAATAAATGCTTCAAAGTGTATACACAAAGGTTACTGTGTTATATGTTAGATCCCACCCTCCATTAATGTGATGAACTTATAACATCATAAAGATGTGCATTTGTTTGTCGAATTTCACCTCACGTTTGCTGCACTATATCAGAAACTGAAAAGAGAAATAAAATTGCGATTACTCATAAACTATCCCTGACAGAAAAAAACCAAAAACAGTTTTCAATTCAGCACTCAAAATACAACTAGGATCACAATATTTTTTATCAGAAATAGAAAAAAAGGTTTTTTTTGTAGAACAGTTGGGAACACACTGAATATATTCAGTGTGTTCCCACAATGCAGCGAGCATGTCTTGAGTTACAGCTTCCACAGCTGCTGTTAAGCGATGTCTTAGTTCCTTCATTGTTGTTGGTAATGGGCCACATAAACAAAGTCTCTTATAAACGCCCACAAGACATAATCACATACTGTCAGGTGCGGTGACCTTTGAGGCCAGTAACGTAAGGCGAATCATTTGCTCCAGTGCGACTCATCCATCATTCAGTAATCCTCTGATTTAAAAATTCCTGCACTTCCAGATGCCAGTGTGGTGGTGCCCCATTCTGTTGGTAAATGAAGTCGTTCGAATCAGTCTCCAACTGTGGGAAAAGAAAGTTCTCAAGCATATTGAGAACTGTGCTTCCTGTAACAGTGTTCACGACAAAGAAAAATGGACCCTACGCTTTGTCCCGTGAAACTGTACAAAACACATTAAATTTTGAAAAGTTCCTTTCACATTGTACAATTTCATGTGGTTTGTTTCATACCCCATAACCTCAGATTATGACAGATCACCTTTCCATTTACTTGTTACTAAACTCTGAGCTTGGAAGAAAACTGTCATCCTCCACCTTGCCAAGAACGAAATTACAGAACTCTACACATTGTTGTTTGTCACCTTCATGAAGCGCTTACAGTAGCTGAATTTTGTATGGTTTCGTGTGTAAACGTCGACACAACATGTGCCAGATGGACATCAGAGGCACGCTGAGCTGTAAAGCTGCACGGAGAACGGATATCTGTGGAATGGTTGAGAAACTGTGGCGGATGCATTCAACGTCTGTGTTAGACACTCTGGGACTGCCCGGCAATTTGCCTTTACACAACCTGTTTCTCAGAATTGTTCATATCATTGTCTAATACTCTGTGCTGTAGGAGGATCCACACCATGCCTAGTATGAAAATCACGCTGAACAGCTATTACTGACCTGCACTGCGCAAGACGTAAAACATAAAACGCTTTCTGTTGTCCCGACAACATTTTTACTAGAACTGAAGTGGGCACACTACTGTTGTGAGCTAGAGGGAACCACGTAAAACTCATGAGTTTGCCCTTCCAAACAGTAAATTGTTCATGCATGTATCTCAAATAACATAATAGTTACGATTTTTTCGATACACCCTGCATTTACAGAGAGTGCATTGGGCCTTGATTTGTCTACCACAGGCTTTCACTGCAAAACACGGCAAGGGCTGACTATGAGATCATGTGCATCTGTTTATTTGCTATGGCAATCTGTAGACAACATGTAACAACAGCAAGACATTATATTAACCTATCACTGTGAATTGAGTCATAATGGTTTGAGGAATGTTCCGCAAACGCAAAGGAACCTGCCTGCAATAATGATTAGTTTAAATTTCCAAATGATCACTTAGTGTCATGCTGTATGTCTTCACTGATGGTGATGGCTCATTCCAGCAGGATTAACTGTTTCTGTCACAAGGCCAGACTCAAGCCACATTACGTTGAGGAGCGTGATAGTGAACTCCTGTCGATGTAATGGCCATAAGATTTGTCCGATCCGTACCCAGTGGAACAACTATGGGATACTACAGCACCTGCAAACCATCAGCCCATAATTTACAGGAATTGCATTACCTGTGCATAGACATCTGGTGCATCATGTAGTTGGAGAATCACCAAGGTTTTATCGAGCCATGCGACACAGGATCACGGCTGTATTGCTTTCCAAAGGTGGACCAGCGTGCTGTTAATCAGGTGATCAAAATGAATGTGTGTGTGTGTGTGTGTGTGTGTGTGGGCGCACACATGCGCACGTGCATGTGCACATGCGTGCATGTGCACATGCGTGCATGTGTGCTTTCATGGGTATGTTTCCTGACCTCTTCTGTAGCCTGAATACCCTATCCATACTCCAAATATCTGTTTCATTTTGCAAAATGAATTAATCCATTGTAGATGTATCCTGAGAAATATTACATACCAGTTGATTTCTATTTTGAGCAAACAAACAATCCAAATTCATACACCTTTAATTTTAAATTTGTTATTTCTTAATCTGGGCAGTTGTGGACTATACTCTGTATGAATATTTACAAATATATTACTTTATCTGTCATTCTATTCAAACATTCACTCTTATCATGTGCAAGGAGTGTTGAGTTGACTGGTTACAGACTTTTATGACTTTGTTATGTGACCAGTTGTCAAAAATGTGTATTTTATTAGATATGATGTGGTTCCACAATGGGAAATTCACCTCTCTTAAAAATATTCTAAAGAGTTGATCCTAGTAAGTGTAGCAATAAGATATAGGAAGTTCTGACAGAATGTAAATAATTTAGGAGTAACACCTCACCAAGTAGTAGAGGCCGAGTCATCAACAGGCCCGTAAACTAGACTGAAAACTTAGTTTTCAGACAAATCCTTGTTTTGAGCTCTCTCTCTCTCTCTCTCTCTCTCTCTCTCTCTCTCTCTCTCATACACACACACACACACACACACACACACACACACACACACTTGCTTTGTGCTGGGTGAATACACAGTATTTGTAGTTTTTCCAGTTCACTTCAGTATTTGTGTTCTGAGCTTGCTCCTTGTTTTCTTCTCCAGTTTGTTCAGTCAGTGATATTTTTTCAGAGATCACTGCTCCGAATCTTATAGCCAACCACTTTGGTGTTTCTTTATGGGGTTAATCACCAGCCTTCTGTATTGATTTCTTTTCACACTGTCATTAGCTTTCTCCTTCTTACCCAGGATTTTTCGTTACTCCCATGCATACCCTCACCTTTGCTGTTTTTAAGTGGTTCCTATCCTTCTTCAATAATTGAGGTGAAAGGAATGGAAAGGAAATTGGATAGGAAAGAGATAGCAAGGAAACAATAACTTCTAGCTACACAGGGTATTGCAACAATGCAACAACAAGAGTTCAGAATTTGTATGGCTTTGTGAAAATGCAACAGTGAGAGTTGAAAATTTGTGCCAGACCAGTATTCAATCTCAAATGCTCTGCTTCTCCAGAATGGTTTCCTTAACCACCTTGGCCGTCTTGACACACTTACTGTCAGACCCAAATTCCTAACTTCCCACTTGGTGCACTGCAACGACCCCCGTTCATTAACCCCCCACTACAAATTTCTGATTCCCATAGGAGTTTGTATGATGGTTGTGAATCCTTACTGAAGCTTTTTCATCAAACAGCCGTCGTGCCTGTAGAATTATAGATACGATTGGTGTCTGTTCTGTTGCACATGTAATGTGAACATTAACTTTAATATTTTAATTGCATCTGTAACATGCTATCACTGAAAGAGCCTATTTTTCTGTCTGTGGTCAATGGCAGAATAAAGAATCATGTGCTTTCCAAGAGTTCACAAATAAAACACTACAAAGAAATGACTTGACAGATTTCGTCCATGTTTTTGTACCTAGATGACTGTTAATCATTCACTCTTATTTTTGAAGGCTTGTTTGCTCATTGTGATTCTTCTTTTAAAATCTGTTAGGCTTCTGTAGCCATCCTGTACTGTACTGTACTGCCCAAAATTATTATTTCCTCATCCACTTCAGTTGTGTGGTCTGGTGTTGCTTCTCAAAAGATTACTTAGTTTTTATTTCAACATGTATTTTCTTTTGTTTATTTTTGTCTTTAGTGTTTGGTTGGCTAGAGCATCCACTAAAATCTGTGACATGTAATTCATAGGCTTTTCTGAGTCTTCTAAAATTATAGTAGCAGCATTTCAATCTAAAACCACACTATCTTTGTACTGTTATTTTTTATGCTTTTTCTGTTAATTTCGATTCTCTCTGTTGCAACTTCCATAAGCAAAATTAAATAGGTGTAGAGAAAGAAAGCAGTTTTTTCTGGAGCTGCCTCTTATCTTAGCCTCTTTCTTTATGCTATTAATGTCTACTTTTGTGTAATGGTTTTTTTGTATAAATTGACAATTTGTCTCCTACCTATAACTCTCTTTCTTTTTGTGATGAGGGAGATCTGTCTCTGTCTTTACTTATACAGATTATACAAATACAATTTGTACACACTGTATTCCTGTATTGATTACAAATTGCTATGCAGTGGTGATCTGAGATGCAGCTTAGTTGCATTAAATCAGCTTTTAGTTTTTGCAGATTGTTTTCTTCCACACAACACTGCTATAATGCTGCAGTTCTGTTACACTTCACTGATGAACTTTACATGTTGATATAACAGTATTAATTGTGTATAGGAAAATAAACTTATAAATCTAACACAATGTGCCTAGAAAATGCAACTGAGAATCAAAATATAAATTTCACTACAGGTGTATTTAGTATCCATTCTCATGGGAAATGTGGAGATTTCCTAATGCAAATTCTATTCATCCTAGTAATAGAAAAAGTGATCCATTGGACATCTAAATAAGGGGACGAAATTATGTTGATGAAATAGTTCTTTTAGGAGGTAATCAAAAATAAATTATAGCTCTCACAAAGCAGATAATTAGTTACCCCAGAAGAACTGGTTTGCAATTAAACCTCAACCCAACAAAACATTATGTGCTTATATGTATTCTCAAAGATATTGTTAAAAGTCCAAACAGAAACATTTGAAGAAGTAAACATATTGAAATATCTAGGACCTTTTTTTGTTACAATGATTAATGCAAACAATGAAATTAAAATTATAATTCAAAACCACATGCATTTATAAGTCGTTTACACACCCAGTTCTAACATATCCACGCATGTGAAACATGCACACTGACAAAATAGTTGACGAAACTGTCAGGGTACTGGAGAGGAAGATGTTGCATAAAATTCGTAAAATTTTTGGAACACTGAAGGACCTTTTCAGTGAAGAGCAGGCGAATAAAGTAGTAAAGGGCATTGTCAGGCACATTTTCATTTCTGTTTTGACAGATATTTGCAGTTTCATTTTTGCTGTTTCATGTGATGCCCAATTTTTATTGAAAAAGTATTGGTTTGTTTCTCATTACAAACAAAATGCATTTTAAAGTTGTATTTTGCGTAAGTCCACTTGATATAGTAGTCACTGATTAGTAGGCCTAGAGCAAAGAGCTTAAATAGCCTGTTATTGTTGATAATGATAGAAGCTGAAGCAATGAATTACAATTTCTGGCACAGGTGGGATGTGAACCTGGGTCTCCTGCTTACAAGGCACAGCTGCACGGACTATCATAGTCCATTGCCCCTCTTAACACAAACTTCAGTTCACATCTTTAGCCCATTTTCCTCTTTTTAAATTGTCGGTATTGCCGAGGCTCTCCGGTATTGGAATAGCACCCCAGCTTTGTACATGATGGGAAAATCCTGCCTGTACCCCCTGTTGTGGGGCTGCTATTCCAAAACCGGAGATCCTTGGCAATACTGGTGATTTAAGAATGGGAAAATTGGCTGAAGGCTGAATTGGAGTCTGTATTAGGGAAGGCACTGGACAAGAGTAGTTCTCAGAGCTGTGTTAGCTGTACTGCTACATTGGTGTAATGGTAAGCACATCTGCCTAGCAGGCAGGAGTCCTGGATTCAAGTCCCAGCCCTGGCACAAAGTTTAATTCATTTCTTCAGCTTCTGTCATTATTGAATTGAGATGCATATGTCTCAAGGAAAGTGTAATTCCATCAGATCAATTGCTTTTATTGCTTTTGCCAATAATATAAAATGTGTATGACTCTAGGGGCAACACCACCATCCCCATCAGCAGCAGCAGCAGCAGCAGCAGCAGCCGCCGCCGCCGCAGCAGCAGCAGCAGCAACAGCAACAGCAAGAACAGCAGCAGCAACAGTCATCCCATCAGCATCATCACCAGCAGCAACAGTCAACCTCACAGTCACAGGCTCAGGAAGACACTCCGATGCGAACAGTGCTCCTCCATGTGCAGCATTCACACCAGTCCTCACAGCAGCTGCTGCCGCTGCCACCCGAGGAACGCTCCGTCCAGCTGCCGCTACCCGTGCCACTGCTACCCCCTCTGCACCATCATCACTCTCCACAGCAGCGACGACAGGAGACGACCTGTGAGCAGATAGTGTGCAAAGTGTCCCCCGTGCCCTCGCCGTCGCCTGGTCCCTCCGCACCTTGCGCCGATTTGGTGTCTCCAGCGGCAGTGGAGTGCCGCAGGGTAGCGGGCACGCCACCCGTAGCACAGCAGAGTCAGCAGTGAGAATCGTACTCCCTTACTTTTTGAGGCTGCAGGAACTCTGCATTTCTCAGGCACCTTCTCTTTCTGAGATCACAACTCACTTCCTTTTTATGTGTCATTTCCTGTGACTCATTTTGGATAGTTTAGCTACATCATGTGCACACTAAGAAGTCTCTCGGTGAGGTTGCTAGTGGGAGTAACTGAATTTATAAAAATTCAGTGGTATTGCTAAAGCTAACTAGTAGAAAATACTTTTCAGTGGGTGTACACTTAAAACAAGCAGAAGCAATATATGGAGCTAATGATGACCGAAATACTGCATGTAATTGAGTTTGAAGTAATACTATTTATTATATTTCTGTGTATTTTCGTACTTCTGTGTGTGTGTGTCCATCAGTAGTACTAGGAATTTCACCTCTTGAAGTTAAAGCCATTCTGTCTCCTTGTCATGTTATTTATTGACATGTAAAACACAAAATTCTTGGTTTGACTGCTAGCTGAAATTGGTATCAACTGAAAAGCACTCAAAAGTGGTTAGAAAATTTCATTTTTTTTTTTATTGATTCAAATGCTCCCATTATCCACCTTGCAGAGAATCTTCGTAGAGCACATAAGTAATAATGTTCATGTGTGCACAATTTGGAAATCAGATGATCAGTGATTGGAAATAGCAGTTAATGTTGTTGTCTGCATCAGAACTGGAAAAGATGATCTTTCTTCAGTGCACATGTTACAGTGCTGATTTGCAGTACTGTTACAGAAGCGCCATGTCGTTTGTAATTGTGGCAGTAAGGAAAAATGCAGGCTTGAGACACTCCACATTACTCCAGTTGCGTGAATAAGTCTTCCATATTTATCACAATAATTTTTTTCTCTCATTTGGCATACTAGTTTTTTTATGATCTAGAGCTTACTATCTTGTTTTCTTTTGGAGGCCACAGATAGCATTAGTTGTAAACTCAAAATGCAGTAAAATGGAAAAATAATACTCACTCACCTATTGTGGAAACTGTGATAATTTGGATGCACCTGGCAGAAATATGTAAAGCCAAAGATGTTGAATCTTGACCTTTGAAAACTGCAGTTTCTTTATTTTAAGTAAAGGAACTTAAGTGAAAGAAATAGATGTGGGAAATGCGCGCGCGCGCGCACACACACACACACACACACACACACACACACACACACACACACACACACACACACAGAGAGAGAGAGAGAGAGAGAGAGAGAGAGAGAGAGAGAGAGAGAGAGAGAGAGAGAGATAGGGATTGGGCGGAGGGGGGATCGGCTCTGCTAGTTGCACCTTTTTTCTTTTGTTTCACTTCCTAGGTCAACCTGATCAGGGGAAATAGTGTAATTAAAAAAAAAAGCAGATTTTTAGTTGATGTTTGTAGAAAAAAATTATAAAAAGCCATACGAAAGAATACTTTCTCAACAGGAGTATCAGTAGGTGATGGAACTTTTGTTGTATGATTAAAGCTTAATTATTTTTACAGATTTCCAGCCTGTTGGGATGTTAAAGGGTCAGCAACTTGTGATACTATTTCAATATTACAAACAGCCAAGTTGCAGAAATAGCTCTTTTTATTACCTGATGATGAATAGTTTCAGGTTTGTATTCATAACCCATTCTCAAATCATCCATCCAGTCATAATAAATATTGCTCCACATAGCTCCACACTACATTTTTGGAGAAATGTAATTAACATGATTTTAACCATTATGTGAGGCACATATATTTTTATTACAGACACAGAATATATCAATGTCTTCAACAGAACCAATAAACAAATAAATGTCTGTATAAAATTTTCTATCATTGAAGATTATAATGTTTGGCTCTGGCAGTTGGCCCAGTGCCTTTTCATTTGATTCAATGATGACTCCCTCAACCATCTGGTCTTCTGAGCACTGTTGGCAAGCGGGGTGCAGTCAGCCCCTGTGAGGCAAACTGAGGAGCTACTTGATTGAGAAGTAGTGGCTCCAGTCTTGTAAACTGGCATACAGTCGGGAGAGTGGTGTGCTGACCACATACCCCTCCGTATCCGCATTCAGTGATGCCTGTGGGCTGAGGATGACATGGTGGCCAGTCGGTACCGTTGGGCCTTCCAAGGCCTGATTGGACGGAGTTTTAGTTTATGACTCTCTCAGTTTGCCTGAAAACCTTTATGTGTGTCATTTCTGCTGAAAATTTGTGTGACTTAAGAATGGTGTTAGTTTTATCTTATGTTTCTGGATCTGTTAATTCACGTTAAACATCCGCAAAATCTTGCTAGATTTCTCGCATCCATTGTCCTCCAATCTTATTCCCCAGATTTCTCACCAGTGGTTGCTGTATGGTCCTGTTTCATGTTGGAATAGAGTGCTGCAATTGTAACTGGCTTCTGGGAGTTAAGATTTTATGGTATTAAATCTTACTATATACTGATAAACATTTCTTATTATTGATTAACAAAAGCCACTTCAGCTGTATTGTTACACATTTATTATGTTATAACCGATTTTGTTCATTGAACATCTTCAGGTTACTGCAGTTAAACAAAACAAGAAATTAGACTAAAGCTACAGCATCTTAATAAAATAGACAATTCAAACTGATAAGAGCCTTATACTAAGTCCTCAACAAGCTCTGCCAAATTCATGAAATAAATGGTCTGGTTGTCATAGGTAATATTAAAGACTAAATCCAAAAACAGTGATCATAAACATTCTGCCAGTCATCTGGCAGGAGTATGGCAAGCAGACACGGCATGCTGTGTACAGTAAACTGGCCAGGCAGGGCCACTCCATGACTGAGGTAGACATTTAAACATAGTATTTGGCCTCCATCGAGTGCGATAGTCGACTATGAGATCCCAGTTATTACAAGCAATGTTGTAACCACTTTTATTCAGTAGTCATGATCACTTTGTATGATCGCAATTATGGATTCTCCTATTGATGGTGCAGCTTTGTGTAACCATTGGTGTATGTTCTCTTCCATTGTAGCTAACTTAACACAGCTTGCTTGTAATGTTATTAAGAGTATATGTTATCCACTAGTTTGGTTGCCTTAGCATAGACATTGCATCCTTTTTAACTACATTATCAATAACTTACGTTTGTTCTGTGAGATCATAGTTATCATTCATGATGTATTTTACATTATTGAATCACTGATTCGAAAAAGGAAAAGTACAATCACCTCTGTTTAAAGGAAACTAAAAAAAACTTGTTAACACTTAAAATATTGTTCCTACAGTTTTGTGATCCATTACAAATTTGTAGAACTAGCTTATCTGTACACAATGAGGAGTCATTCCAGCACATTCGATAAATATTTTTGAAGCTATCCTGTTTGGAAGTTGGTGGATATTCGTCCCTTTTCCAATAAATGATCCTCTCGTGGGGAGTTCGCAAAGAATGTCACAATGACATAGGTTCACACAGCTATTTATTTTTATTTATGTTACTAACCATTTGAAAATATTGATATTTATTGAGTAAAATATCTTAAGAACAACAATGCACTGTGATACATATAAAATTTTTCAATTAACAATGTTCTTTAACACTTTTTAATCTTCTTCATCAGATTGTACTATGTTGTCTTCTCCATCAGACTGGAAATCATTATTTCCTGTGGGCCACTAAAGAATGTTGTTAAAAAACTCTTGATACTCTAATGGAGTGTACTTAATTGATTTATTAAGATCTGGCAGCTTCTTCGTATTTATAGGAATCTTATTGTTGTATGGTATTGTTCTGGGATAATCAGGTATTTGTTTTCCTTTAAAAAGCCAATATGTATTATTGTGAAGCAGTCCATCTATCCTTTCCGAACAAATGACATACCATGGATTCTGATGCTTATAGGTCAAATGCCAAAATTTAGCAAGCAAAAATCTTTCCTTTTCTTGACAATTTATGGCAAATGAAGTTTTTTTTAAAGTGGTGTGGCCACCGTTCCTTAAAGTCAATAGTATCTTTATGTTCAGTAATCTTGACTTGAAACGAATTCAGTGTTTTCCTTAAATTCACTATCATTTCAACGTACTGTTTGACAGAGTAGATTCTACCTTCTTGTCGTATGCCTCTCTTGATTATGGCAAAATCCCTATGAAATGGGAGGAGGGAGTGGCCTCTTAACAGGAAAATAATGCTGAATTATTTGAAATTTCACAGTCATTGCGAGATACATCAGGTATTGTACAACTGTGTTGTTTTTGTTTTGCCCACCACAAGAATCACTAACACATGTTCTTTCACTGAGTCAGGTAGTCCACTTACATTATCACTGAGAAATGTGCACACTTCATTGGTACCTCGATTGCCTTGTCCTTTATGGTAGCAGTAGAACTGTGCTGTATTATCTTTGAGGTTATGGATTCCAAATACAAAAAGCCACAGTTTTCGTACATAGAACATTTCCTGTACAGGAAGACAAGGAAGGGGACATTTTGCATATGATCAAACACCAGGCCAATTACATCATTCCTTTCAGCACCTCTTGTTGTTTTTTACAGAACTTAGAAGCTTGTCATTTGTGAACCATCAATTGTGCGACAGCCACTAGTTTTGAAACTTCATTCGTTAATGAAGATTTAATTTTGGCTAGAAGCTCTTCACAGGCAGAACATACATCTACTTGTGGGTGACTGAATGTATAGTGAAAATTTTCATTGAAGTATTTGAGGTAATGTTCATACTTCGTTGTCAATTCAGGGTTTTTATCACAAAACAAGTGATGCACCTTTTTCACATTTTATTTGGAATACAAATATATGATACTTTTGCCACTGTAGTGGGTTGGGAAAGATCGAATATGAGCATCAATCTTGTCAATGACATCAAATCCAACTGTATATCCCCTGTTAATATACTTTCCTCTAGAGACTGGCCATTAACAAGGAGCGATTTTAAGCATATAACAACCTTATCACTCACAACATGCAGACTGCAAAATGCTTTGCGACATACCTGTGTCCTTTCAGTCTGTTTCATAACAAAGAATCTGTATGTACCTTTCTTCACAAATGTCAGATTTTCTTTTCTGCTCTTCTCCTTTGTACAGGTGAATACTCTTATCAGTCCCATTAAATACAGATCTTTCTCCCTTTTAGTTTAACCATCATACAGTCTCCTAATTATTTCCATTTGATTCTCATCTTTGGAATGTTCAAAACACGTTTTGGAACAACTACAATAAAACAGAATGTTGGAGCAAGATACAATATACTTCACTTAAGTATTTATCACTAAAATGAAGACAAGTATCACATGAAAACCTTTATATAAATTGCTTGCATGGTGGACCAGACCAATTTGCTGGCACAACTAATCCTTTAGAGGTTATGTATTCCTGTCCTAGTGATATACACTATGTGATCAAAAGTATCAGGACACCTGGCTGAAAATTACTTACTTGTTTGTGGTGCCCTCCTTAGGTAATTCTGGAATTCAGTATGGCGTTGGCCCACCTTTAGCCTTGATGACAGCTTCCACTCTGGCAGGTAGGTGCTGGAAGGTTTCTTGGGGAATGGCAGCCCATTCTTCACAGAGTGCTGCACTGAGGAGAGGTTATCGATGGTGGTCGGTGAAGCCTGGCATGAAGTCAGCAATCCAAAACATCCCAAAAGTGTTCTGTAAGATTCAGGTCCATTGCAGGGATGTTATTGTCGTGTAACCACTCTGCCACAGGCCGTGCATTATGAACAGGTGCTTTATTGTGTTGAATGATGCAAAGCCATCCCTGAATTGCTCTTCAACAGTGGGAAGCAAGAAGGTGCTTAAAACATCAATGTAGGCCTGTGCTGTGGTAGTGCCACACAAAACAACAAGGAATGCTAGCCACCTCCATGAATACCACTACCACACCATAATGTCACCACCTTTGAATTTTACTGTTGGCACTACACACGCTGGCAGACAATGTTCACTGGGCATTTGCCATACCTACACCCTGCCACCAGATCGCCACATTCTGTACCGTGATTCATCACTCCACACGTTTTTCCACTGTTCAGTCGTCCAATGTTTACGCTCCTTACACCAAGCGAAGCGTCATTTGGCATTTACTTGTATGTGTGTGCCTTATGGGCAGCCTCTTGACCATGAAATCCAAGTTATTTCACCTCCCGCCTAACTGTCATAGTACTTGCAGTGGATGCTGATGCAGTTTGGAATTCTTCTGTGATGGTCTGGATAGATGTCTGCCTATTACACATTATGACCCTCTTCTGTCGGCAGTCTTTGTCAGTCAACAGACAAGGTCGGCCTCTACACTTTTGTACTGTATGTGTCCCTTCACATTTCCACTTCACTATCACATCAGAAACAGTGGACCTAGGGATGTTTAGGAGTGCAGATATCTCGTGTACAGACGTATGACACAAGTGACACCCAATCACCTGACCACGTTCAAAGTCCGTGAGTTCCGTGGAGCGCCCCATTGTGCTTTCTCACGATGTCTAATCACTAGTGAGGTCGCTGATATGGAGTACCTGGCAGTAGGTGGCAGCACAATGCACCTAATATGAAAAATGTTTGTTTTGAGGTGTGTCTGGATACTTTTGATCACATAGTGTAGCTTTCTTGCATCTTTCTTTGACGTAGTATCTACATTTCTTATACCTTTTCTTCTTCCGTGCACTTTTCAATTTCAGAGTCATTTTCTCTCATTTTGCTAAGAGTCTACAAATAGCAACTTACGCAAACACACTGACAATAATGTGGGACGATAAAACTTAAACACTATGTTTAAATGCCATTTAATAGCATTGTTGTAACATTCTTTGTCTGACATCTGGTGATGCTGCTTACACTATTGGGTGGAAAACAGAAGAATGTCTGGACACTCTTCTTGATTCCAGTAATTACAAACCTTAAAAGGCTGTACTGTCAGTATTATTACTGGGTTTTTCTTCCCATTTCCATCCGTTGATGAGTGGACAGCTCCAACATTAAATGTATATCTCAGCTTATTTTCGAAAAAAAAAAAAAAAATGGACTTTCTTCCTTTTTCCAATCAGTGATTCAATTAGTTTGCAGCTGTGTTTATAATCATTCACATACTGTCGTAGCTGCCAAATGACGATGTAGTTTGGTGTAAGCACTGTTCCCTGTTCCCTTGTTATCATGCACAATTGTGTTGCTAACTTGCACAATTGTGTTGCTAACTTCAGTTTGGTTCTACTTTTCAATATTTGGATACATTGTGCACAAGTTCGGTTGTACTTTTCAATATTTGGATTCATTGTGCCATCTTTAACATCAGTCCTGTGCTGAAGGTTTTGCCGTTTCTTATAGCAATTGTAATCACACAGTTTACTGTTACACTTGCTGGAAGCCAAATGCTATGTTTGTGTTTACCTCAGTCACAAAGCGGCCTCGTATGGCAAGTTTACTGTTCGCAGCATGTTGTGTCTGCTCTCCATACTTCCGCCAGGCAGTTGGCAGAATGTTTATGATCAGTGTTTTTGGATGTGGTCATTGACATCACATATGACAACCAGACCACTTATGTCATGCCTTTAGCACAAGTCAAATTGCTGTAGCTTTAGCTTAATTTCCTGTTTTGTTTATCTGGAGGTGACCTGAAGATTTTCAATGAACGAAACCGGTTGTAACACAATAAATGTGTAATAATAGAGCTGAGATGTTTTCCCTTTTAATTAATGATTAACATTATCAGATGTGGTGCTCAACATGATCAAGATTATTTCTTATTATATGTTGACCAGGTTAAAAATTAGTTATTTTTTACTTTGATAGTTCTGTTTTTCCTTTTGTTTTCTCACTTAGTTTGAGCATGATGATTTCTACCAGGTATTTAAATTGCAGCACTGTGTTAGTTTTATGATCATTTCTGGAGACTGCATTTATACTCAGGGCGATAGCCATAACCTTAGTTTTCTAGAATGACACATGTAATCCTATTTTTTGTAGACTGCTGATCTGGGCATGAATTTCTTGCATATTGAGAGCTAAGAGAATTAAATCATGTGCAAACCCCAGGCAGTTTGATCTTATTATAGTTTTGCTCCAAGTTTTATCCAAGTGGTTCATCATTTCGCCAAATGTTCATGATGTAATCAAAAGCCACATTGAAGAAATTGTGGATAACCCATTATCTTGTCTGATGCTGGTCTTCATTGTGAAAGCTTCAACTCTTCTTCTCTTAACTAGGGAAAGTGTACTCGCCAAAATTAGTTTTTTTTTTTTTTTTTTTTTTTTTTTTTTTTTTTTTAATTTGGATTGAGTACAGTGTACCCTGAGGATTTTTTTTAGTATTGGTGTATGGATAATGTATTTTGTTGTAATATGGGAATGAGAAAAAGAGCTGTTTATTTCTGTAATTTTTATATGCTATTATTATTATGTGCATTGAAGGTGGAGAGGGTGTAGAAAGGAAAAGAAAGGGAAGGTATTATTGTTATCAGCTGCATCAGGATTTTGTGCGGCATCGGGAGCAATGAGTGAAAATGCATGCCGGACCGAGATTTGAACCTGGGATCTCCTACTGACTAGGCAGTTGCATTAACCACTGTGTCACCCAGACAAAGTGTTTATCACAACTGTGCAAACTGTTGTGGCGTGCCTCTTGACCGACCCACATTCCCACCTAGTGCCATCTATTTGTAGTCTATCTGTGTTCTCCATGCTCGCTGCTTGGAAATTCCTGCAGGAGGTTAGACGTAATCATGCATTCACACTGAATGTGGTGGATCCATTGCCCATTGAGGCAAATCAGTTACATGAAGGTGTGGTATCGGTTCTTTTGGACATGTCTGAAAGACTAGACACCACATATTCATATACTATTATTAATTATAGGCTGAGAATTTGATCGGGGCTCCTCCTGTGTGGGCAAGAAGCCACCGAGTAATGGTTCCAGACTATGTTTGATTTTGATTCTGTTGTAAAAACTGTGTGCAGTCTTGGAAGGGCTACACTTTTACAATTATTGTAGATTACTTTTGTTTCCTTTTTAAAATTAGGTATTGGTCGAGGTTTATAAGCTCAGAGTTTCCTGCATTTCCTCCAGATTTCTGCACAGATGAGGTCTTCACCTCCTGCCTTGTAATTCTTTAGTGGGATTGCTACTTTTTTGATAGCTGGAGGGGTTCAAGGAGCTATCTGATTAGGGGTGGTTCCCATTGGTGTTTCACCATTGACATGGAATGTTTCCAGTGTGTCATCACAATGTTACAGTTTATCGAATTCATCTGCAAGACACTCTGCATTTCGTTGGTTACTATTTGCTAAATCTTAATAGGGGGTGTTCAAAAAGTCTCTCTGCAGTGCTTTATGATTCTTGGCCACATGTGCTGTATGCTGCAGTGAATATACCGAAATGAGACTCGGTGAAATACAAGTTATTAATTTATTGAATATTCATTTTTACTTACAAATTTTCACATTAAATGTTGAAGGTGTCCCCCCTGTTGTTGAATACACAATTAAATTCATCTAATCATGTTTCCAAACGCAAACTGTAACATTTCTTCTGTAACAGAAGCAGTGAAAGTGGATATTGCAGTTTTCAAATCGTCGATGGAATTTGGATGGCTTTTATAGACAGTTGCTTTCACTGTACCCCAGAAGAAAAAGTCAGGTGGTGTTAGGTCAGGCAGTCGTGGAGGCCAAAGTTCCTGTGAAATTATGTGATCACAAAAAACATCAGCAAGCAGTGACATTGAAACATAAGCTGTATGCGCGGTTGCACCATCTTGTTGAAAATAACCATTCAGTATTTCACTTAACATAAGTTTTCCTATGAATGGGTACAGAATATCACTGCAGTATTGTGCGTTTATTGTTTCGTTGAAAAACCCAGGCAGGCGAACAATCCTACGGCACGTGCGGCTAACAATCATACGGCACTGCAGAGAGACTTTTTGAACACCCTGTACAATGTCCAGTTGTGATCTCAGGTCATCACCACAGTGGTAACACTTTAAATTTTGCAAATACATCAGAACTTCATTAACTACAGTGCCAAACCATGGCCCAGTGTACAACATGGAAAAAAATGGAAAAAGTGTTTCGAACCTGGGGGCAGTCATTAAAGTCCTTTACTTCCACTATCATTGTTATGTTAGAGCCTTCCAATTCGTTGTCATCAGAGTCAGCAATGTTTACATTAAGAACAATATCTGTTATGGCAGTTTCCATAAAATCAATGTTCACCCAATACTCTCTCTCCAGTTGCTCTACCTTCCAATAGTATCCTGCCAGTCTGTTGCATCCCAAGTGTTGGTATTGCCAGAGACTGAGCAACAATGGTTTGGGGGAGTGAGATTCAGCTGGTTGACCAAAGAAGGGGGAGGCTTGTTTGGCTAAATCTGTTTATTTCTTACTAAGCTTAAGTATTTTGCAATTTGCACTGGGTTTATAATGAGTGGTTCTACATTAACAATAGCATAGATCATCTGCTTATATTCTTCTTCTATTTCTCCAAATACAGCTGGTAATTGCAATAATTGTTCACTTATTTTTATGAGTGAAGCAACAGTTTTGAATCCTACATCTGTCTATTTCACATAAGTTATAATAAACTGCTCTACTTTTTCGATTTTGACTTCATTACTTCTTCATTAGACTGCAATGTTTACACCGTTCGATTTACTCCTTGAGAATGTGGCTCTTGCCACTGTCACCTGTTCCTTTGTTAATCTAAGTCAGCCTCCTAAGTTCTTTTCCATTGTCTTTTTATGTTTCTTATAGTACATAGTACCAACATTGCAGTTTAAATTCTTATCGTGGTGTAGACCTAGAAATTTGGCAGAATGCACTTCTGTTAATTCTTCACTTTTATGATTTATACTAATTTCCTGGTCTTTTGACTGCTTGGTTCTGAATTGAATCAGGTTTGTTTTTGATATATTAAGCTTCAGACCATTTAACTGGAACCATGACTGTAGCCTGTCAGGAATCGTTTGTTTCTTCACTTTCTATCAAGACAGACGTGTCATCAGCAAACAGAATGGATGATGAATTTATGTTTAATGGTTAGTCGTTGACATACAATAGAAAGAGAATTGGACCGAGGATCGAACCTTGCAAGACACCCTGTGTTATTGTTTTCCAGTCTGAATGGTAGTTTACACCATTTGAAGACATGATTGTTCTTTGTTTTCAATTAGATAAGTAAGAAGTAAGCCATTGAAGTACTGCACCTTTAATCCCATATTTTTCTAGTTTGTGGATTAGCGAGGAATGATTTACAGAATCGAAAACCTTTGTCAGGTCGCAGAAAATTCTGGCTACTTTACTGTTTTTGTCTAGAGCTGTGCTAATTTTTTTCTATGAAATTATTTATGGCATCTGTTGTATTTTTCCTTTGCTGGAAGCCAAACTGATTCCACAAAATAATCCCCTGTGATACAATAAAGTTTTGGATTGTGAATAGCAGCTACTTTCTAGAAAATTTTTGACAGCACTGGAAGGAGGGGGATAGGACAATAATTCCCATATCTTCTCTTGACCCTTTCTTAAAAAGTGGTTTTATTTCCGCATATTTTAATGATTCTGGAAAAAACCTCCTTCAAATGATTTGTTGATTAATTCAGCTAATGGTGGACTTATATTTTGTACACTGATTTAATTACTTTCACAGGTATCCCATCCCTATCCAACGAATTTTTATTTTTTAGTGATAATGTAATGTCTTCTATTTCTTTCATTGTAATATTTCAAAATTTCATGGGAGATATATTTTTTCGATCAAGCCCTAATGGACATACATTTTTATTATAATTTGTAACATTGATGTTTGATTTTGTCATATTGATAAAGAATTCATTGAAGTGTTCCGACATTTGAGCAGGATTTACAATGGTGGTGTTTTCAGGCTTTATTTTACAAATTTCATGGCTGCCGATTTTAATGCCAAATTCTGATTTAACAACGGACCACACTGCTTTTCATTTATTCTTATGATTTGAGATTAGTTTGCTGTTAAACATTTGTTTTGTTGCCTTTACAACATTTTTGAAAACATTTTTATAATGCTTCACGTATTCAATAAAAGCTAGATCTTTGTTACATTTCAGATCTTTGTGCAGCTGCCATTTCCTAGCACTAGAAATTTTTATTCCTTCTGTTATCCAAGTTAGTTTACTTGCCACTTTGGTGTTGGCACACTTAGGTGGAAAGGTTTCATTGAATACAAGAAGGAAGCAGTTTAGGAGATTTTGAAAATTTTCATTAATTGACTTGTTATTGTTAAGTTGCCAGATTTCACACCTTGCTAGTTATCTGCAACGGGTTCCCCATGTTTCTTACTGTTGGACTTAGTTACTTTGTTTATTTACAATGAGTTAAGCCAAGGTTCTATCACTTTCTCTTCTAAAACTGTGTGTATAATCCACGCTAATTTCCCAGTGACATATCAACAAGAATCCTATCTGTTTCTCTGACTGATTTGGCTCTCAGCTGTGAATGTTCTGATACACTTAATCATGCATTTGCTACAGTTTTTGGTAATCATTTGAGGCACGTGAGAAAAGTAATGAAACTAATTTTTAATCTAGCAAAGTTTTTATTTTTTTCAAACAACAGTATTGTTCCCTTCAAATTAATTCCCTGTGGCAGCTACACACCGGCAGAGTTGTTGCCAGTCATAGTGGCAGCACTGAAAGGCTTCAACTGGTAGGGCCTTTAACATGTGGGTCACATTCTTTTGAATGTTCTCCATTCTACATTCTACATTCATACTCCGCAAGCCACCCAACGGTGTGTGGCGGAGGGCACTTTACGTGCCACTGTCATTACCTCCCTTTCCTGTTCCAGTCGCGTATGGTTCGCGGGAAGAACGACTGTCTGAAAGCCTCCGTGCGCGCTCTAATCTCTCTCTCATTTTACATTCGTGATCTCCTCGGGAGGTATAAGTAGGGGGAAGCAATATACTCGATACCTCATCCAGAAACGCATCCTCTCGAAACCTGGCGAGCAAGCTACACCGCGATGCAGAGCGCCTCTCTTGCAGAGTCTGCCACTTGAGTTTATTAAACATCTCCGTAACGCTATCACGGTTACCAAATAACCCTGTGACGAAACGCGCCGCTCTTCTTTGGATCTTCTCTATTTCCTCCGTCAACCCGATCTGGTACGGATCCCACACTGATGAGCAATACTCAAGTATAGGTCGAACGAGTGTTTTGTAAGCCACCTCCTTTGTTGCTGGACTACATTTTCTAAGCACTCTCCCAATGAATCTCAACCTGGTACCCGCCTTACCAACAATTAATTTTATATGATCATTCCACTTCAAATCGTTCCGCACGCATACTCCCAGATATTTTACAGAAGTAACTGCTACCAGTGTTTGTTCCGCTATCATATAATCATACAATAAAGGATCCTTCTTTCTATGTATTCGCAATACATTACATTTGTCTATGTTAAGGGACAGTTGCCACTCCCTGCACCAAGTGCCTATCCGCTGCAGATCTTCCTGCATTTCGCTACAATTTTCTAATGCTGCAACTTCTCTGTATACTACAGCATCATCCGCGAAAAGCCGCATGGAACTTCCGACACTATCTACTAGGTCATTTATATATATTGTGAAAAGCAATGGTCCCATAACACTCCCCTGTGGCACGCCAGACGTTACCTTAACGTCTGTAGACGTCTCTCCATTGATAACAACATGCTGTGTTCTGTTTGCTAAAAAATCTTCAATCCAGCCACACAGCTGGTCTGATATTCCGTAGGCTCTTACTTTGTTTATCAGGCGACAGTGCGGAACTGTATCGAACGCCTTCCGGAAGTCAAGAAAAATAGCATCTACCTGGGAGCCTGTATCTAATATTTTCTGGGTCTCATGAACAAATAACGCGAGTTGGGTCTCACACGATCGCTGTTTCCGGAATCCATGTTGATTCCTACATAGTAGATTCTGGGTTTCCAAAAACGACATGATACTCGAGCAAAAAACATGTTCTAAAATTCTACAACAGATCGACGTCAGAGATATAGGTCTATAGTTTTGCGCATCTGCTCGACGACCCTTCTTGAAGACTGGGACTACCTGTGCTCTTTTCCAATCATTTGGAACCCTCCGTTCCTCTAGAGACTTGCGGTACACGGCTGTTAGAAGGGGGGGCAAGTTCTTTCGCGTACTCTGTGTAGAATCGAATTGGTATCCCGTCAGGTCCAGTATACTTTCCTCTGTTGAGTGATTCCAGTTGCTTTTCTATTCCTTGGACACTTATTTCGATGTCAGCCATTTTTTCGTTTGTGCGAGGATTTAGAGAAGGAACTGCAGTGCGGTCTTCCTCTGTGAAACAGCTTTGGAAAAAGGTGTTTAGTATTTCAGCTTTACGCGTGTCATCCTCTGTTTCAATGCCATCATCATCCCGGAGTGTCTGGATATGCTGTTTCGAGCCACTTACTGATTTAACGTAAGACCAGAACTTCCTAGGATTTTCTGTCAAGTCTGTACATAGAATTTTACTTTCGAATTCACTGAACGCTTCTCGCATAGCCCTCCTTACGCTAACTTTGACATTGCTTAGCTTCTGTTTGTCTGAGAGGTTTTGGCTGCGTTTAAACTTAGAGTGAAGCTCTCTTTGCTTTCGCAGTAGTTTCCTAACTTTGTTGTTGTACCACGGTGGGTTTTTCCCGTCCCTCACAGTTTTACTCGGCATGTACCCGTCTAAAACGCATTTTACGATTGCCTTGAACTTTTTCCATAAACACTCAACATTGTCAGTGTCGGAACAGAAATTTTCGTTTTGATCTGTTAGGTGGTCTGAAATCTGCCTTCTATTACTCTTGCTAAACAGATAAACCTTCCTTCCTTTTTTTATATTCCTATTAACTTCCATATTCAGGGATGCTACAACGGCCTTATGATCACTGATTCCCTGTTCTGCACTTACAGAGTCGAAAAGTTCGGGTCTGTTTGTTATCAGTAGGTCCAAGATGTTATCTCCAAGAGTCGGTTCTCTGTTTAATTGCTCGAGGTAATTTTCGGATAGTGCACTCAGTGTAATGTCACTCGATGCTCTGTCCCTACCACCCGTCCTAAACATCTGAGTGTCCCAGTCTATATCTGGTAAATTGAAATCTCCACCTAAGACTATAACATGCTGAGGAAATTTATGCGAAATGTATTCCAAATTTTCTCTCAGTTGTTCTGCCACTAACGCTGCTGAGTCGGGAGGTCGGTAAAAGGAGCCAATTATTAACCCAGCTCGGTTGTTGAGTGTAACCTCCACCCATAATAATTCACAGGAACTACCCACTTCTACTTCACTACAGGATAAACTACTACTAACAGCGACAAACACGCCACCACCGGTTGCATGCAATCAATCCTTTCTAAACACCGTCTGTGCCTTTGTAAAAATTTTGGCTGAATTTATCTCTGGCTTCAGCCAGCTTTCTGTACCTATAACTATTTCAGCTTCGGTGCTTTCTATCAGCGCTTGAAGTTCCGGTACTTTACCAACGCAGCTTCGACAGTTTACAATTACAATACCGATTGCTGCTTGGTCCCCGCATGTCCTGACTTTGCTCCGCACCCTTTGAGGCTGTTGCCCTTTCTGTACTTGCCCGAGGCCATCTAACCTAAAAAACCGCCCAGTCCACGCCACACAACCCCTGCTACCCGTGTAGCCGCTTGCTGCGTGTAGTGGAATCCTGACCTATCCAGCGGAACCCGAAACCCCACCACCCTATGGCGCAAGTCGAGGAATCTGCAGCCCACATCTCCAGGGTGCCAAAATGACGTCCTTTTAAGACATTTGTGAGTTTTGGGAAAAGAAATGGCACATGGATTCAGATGAGGTGAATAGTGGAGCTGTAGAACAATAAGAATCCTTTTTGAGGTAAAAAATTCCACTGTGTGACATGGGGCGTTGTCATGATGCAGCCTACACTTGTCTGCAATGTCCAGTCTCACTCAATTCATCCTTTTCTTGAGCCTTTCAAGTACATCTTTGCAGAACACTTGATTGACAGTTTGTCTCAGAGAAACAGTCTCACAAGACCACACATGTTTGATGTTTTCATCCGGGTTTGAAGATGAAGGTCTCCTTGAGTGAGGTTCATCTTCAACATGTTCTTGGCCTTCCAAAAATGATTTGTGCCTGTGAAAAATTTATCCTCTTGACAAGGAATATTCTTCATAGGCCTGTTCAGTCTCTTTATTGATTTATCTTCTAGTTAAACTAGTCTCTGGATACTGGTTCACAATTGTATTTCTTATACATACTTTACCACAAAAATCATTATCTTCAAAGTATTTCCATATGCTTTTAGAACACTCTTTACAGCATCTACATTGTTTACAACAACATGTTACTATAATTAGGATAATTATTGCTACAGTTACATATGTAGTTACTGAATAGTGTGTGAAATATTGGGAATATTTCAATTCTTCCTCCTGTGTCTCTGCCATTCTCTGGACATCAACCAGTCTTTTTCCTGCAATTTTTAAATCGTCTGACTGTGTTACTACATGATCTAATGGTAAATCTAATGTTAATGCTGAGATATTTCTCTTCTCTTCATTCACAACACAAGAATCGAATTCTAGATTAATCTGTGGTATTAATGTCTTTCTTTGTTATATTACTGTGAATCACTTGGTCTGTCATAACAATACTCTTGTTCTATAGCCTTTACATTTGCTATAAAAACTTATTTTACCTATGCCCTTCATTATTAGATCCTTAGGGGCTTCTCTCCCACATAAAACTGTTAGGCCTTCATCTTTTGGAGCTACGTATAACCTTTCATTACTATTTAGATGGGTCCAAATGCTCTGATTCAGTGCGACTACTTTTCGCACACAATCTTCTGGAATTTCTCTCACCGGTTGCAACACTTTGGCTTCACATTCTTCGTGATCAAATGTTGACAACAAAGCAAATGACTGACTGCACAGTCGCCGAGTCTTACTTAGCTCCTTGCATTTTAGCTGCTCTGCAGAAAGTTTTGCGTATTGCCTTTTGGACTCATCTATTAGTAAGAATGCCTTTTCTGGCTGTATGTACACATACCTCCCTTTCATTTCCGGGATCTCTTTAGGTAGTGGAAGTACTCTACACAGGTTAAAATTATTATTACCTATCAAGGGGATGTTGATTACATATCCTAATATACTACCCAAAATGAAAACATCTAAATCAATTATTCTTTGTAGTAGGTAACCTGAGGATTCAGCTATGGGAAGAGGAAACTTTACATCTTTTATCTCATCACGTATTAAACCTAAATATTTTACAATTTGAACTGGGTTAATGATGTGAGGCTACAGTATTCCCTTTTGTGCATCTACAATAGTGTTTATCATCTGTTCATATTCTTCCTCAATTCGGCCGAACACTGCCGCTAATTGTAATACCTGTTTTGTTATTGTGGCAAAGGTTGCTGCACGTTTAAAACCCACGTCTGTTTCTTTCACATGTTCTTTCATGAAATGCTGTAATCTTTGCATGCCCATTTTTAGAACATTTGACTCTAACGTATACACTGTCTGTTAACTCCTGACAATGTGGCCCTTACCACTGCCACTTGTTCCTTTGTTAACGTTAGTAAACCTTCTGAATTTCTTTCCGTAGCATCTATTCTTTCTTTGTAATAAGCTGCATCTGCTTCATGTAATTTCCCGAACAGTATCTTACTCACCTGTCCAATGAAGTTAAAGACTCCTATCTCCCTTCTAGTATCATGTTTCATCAGCTGTTGTACTAGTTGTTGCAGACCTGTGATTTTTTTCTATGTGATGTCACCTGTTCATCTAGTAACCGACATTCTATTAAGCCTACGTTTAGTTGTTTTAATGTCTCCCGGCACTTTTGTACCACTGTTTTACCATACCTTTCTGCCTTCTGAAACCTCTCTGTTACAGTATTTAAATTTACATAAGTAACAATTCTCCATGTGGTGCTATATATTTCTATTTGTCCTACATTATCATAATACAATCCTGAAGAACTTGGAAAATGTCAACTGAAAATCATTCGTTGCATACTCTGATGCAGTGGTGTTGGACAGTTTTTACTTAAAAGAACTGTTTCAGTCTGTTTGCATGTACTTTGGTTTCTTTGTTTCTTTTAATCTTTATGACTATGTTTGGTGTATCCACTTTTACTACTTCATATGGCCCTTGCCATTGTGAGTCTAATTTTCTAGATCTACCTCTTCTTAAGCTACATTCACACTGAGGGATTTGTCGTGGAGATTTGTGCCCGGCACAAGTCGTGGAGAAAAGTTTCTCGGCACATGTACCTCGTCAGTTGGTTCAAGGATAAGTGCCCGGCATAAGTAGCAAACGTGAGCGTTCTCACTGGCGACATGTAGCCAGTCAGTTTCACAGAACATGGCATCCAACGCAGAACGTCTATTTCTTTGCGCTAGCGCTGTGAATTTAATAGTGAATACGGAGAATAACCGGAGAAAGGAACGTAGGTGGTGGGTGTGTAACTTTCTCAATAAATGGGGTAGTCATGGAGCTTACACTTCTGTTATTTGCGACCTTAAACTTCAAGACGGCTAGTTCTTCGAGTTTTGCCTCGAAAGTTAAGTCCTGGATTTCCTTCTGCAGAATGGTAAGACTCTTCTGAATTTTACACAACTTCTAGTTTATTCAATGAGAGTACAGATCAACCTAACTGCGTTGGTAAATGTACCCGTGGAATGGCCAAGTCTTTCACAGAGATGAAGCGGCTTGCTCCCGAGTTTTGTTAGCTTTCCCCTTCGACCCGCCAGCACTTGGCATGACGTAATGTCGAGGGCAACTTGTCCTTATTTGATTCTGTTTACATATTAACTTCATTCTTTTCTTTCAGAAGCTGGGTGGAGGGATATAGTGTCTCTCTCTATATGGTCACGCACTGTGTCCTGAGCTCTTCATTGGCTCCTCATGACGTAGTGCTGTCCCCACCAAGGGCCCTCTTTCTTTCACTCTCCGCTCCCAGACTTCTCTCTCTAACCAGAAGTGTCCTCTGTTGATACATTTAATCGACTGCTTATCAAGGGTCCCCTACACAGGGCATCTTTTGTCTGTTTATAGCTTGTGCTGTTTGCTTTCTTATCACGCGCATCTGTCCAGCAGTTTGGACTTCCGCCTCGGCTGTACATCTGCGTCCTGTTTCTTTGTGACCTCTCTGCCACACTCTGTGTCCAGCTTTACATTTTAACTCACCTACTGTTTACGTACTATTTCTGTCATGCTATCTGAGATACTTTATTTAGACTTGGCTTTTTCCTGTGGTTGCAACACCTTGTATGTTCAGGAGTATATTTCTAGAGAAAGATGCGAGTTCTGGTATTGAGACAAATCTGCTTCAGTTCTATCATTCACTTCTCCTATTTTTTGTGTGCCAGACATCCTCATGTAGGTATTGATTGCTTCTTTAAGAAGAAATTGCAGCAACAGATGCACCATTGGCATATACCGTACAGCAAATCCTTTTATTCAATATCGAGATTCATTGAATTTTGAGTTCAGTAAGGTGCAACAGCAGTCGCTGTGGCATATAGGGCCATAGAGAGAAGACAGTCTTGGTGAATAAATGATCCAACTAGGAAATATTTCGTCAGGTGTCCATTAACTGAAATTTTGGAGAATGCCCCTCTTAGAGACCACGAAGAATGATTGCAAGGGGTCTCCATACCCCAGATGGCTGAGCACCTCTATCGAGAACTCATTACTGATAGAGTCTGATAGGAGATTCCAAGTGTGGTTTCAATGTGCTCCAACATTTTTCGACCATCCTGCAAAATTGTATCATGAATTGCAGTCACTGTTTCACTAGTAGCAACCGTGACAGGCCTTCCGCTCCTTGGCATATCTTCCACACTTGTTCTTCCACATTCTAAGCTGGACACCCAGTTTTTCACTGTTGTATAAGACGGAGCACTGCCCATAAGTGTATTCCACATGTCCTCCACAATTTCCGTGGTTGTCATTCCCTTCAAACGAAGATACTCAGTCACAGCACGATTCTTGATTTTCTTGATATTCGCCATTTTGCTTACACTACAGTATACAATGCACCCTAGCAGCAAAACTAATGAAGCTGGAGCTGCGAAATTTGACTTGGTTTTCCACAAAGGGTCACCATAAAATTGGATGGTGTCATTTGTGTGAGACATTGCAGTAACTATCTCAGGCTAGAAACTTTTTGACTGCCCCTCATATATTCCTAGAGTAATCATTTAAAGCCAGTTGTTAGTGGTCACTCTCCCATGTATTAAAGAAACCTGTGAACATTCGTGGTGCCCTTCTCTGTATACATTCAATATCCCCATTTACCGAGCGAGATGGCACAGTGGCTAGCACACTGGACTCACATTCGGGAGGACGATGGTTCAATCCCGCGTCCGGCCATCCTGATTTAGGTTTTCTGTGATTTTCCTAAATTTCTCCAGGCAAATGCTAGGATGGTTCCTTTGAAAGGGCATGGCCAACTTCCTTCCCCGTCCTTCCCTAATCCGATGAGACCAATGACCTCGCTGTTTGGTCTCCTTCCTCAAACAACCCAACCCTATCCCCGTTTATTTGTGTTTGATATGGATCCTAAACACTTGAGCAATGTTCTAGAATTGGTTACACAAGTGATTTGTAAGCAAACGCCTCTATAGACTGATTGTGCTTCCCCAATATTCTCCTAATAAACTGAAGTCTACCACAACAGAGTCTATGGGATCATTCCATTTCATATCCCTTCAAAGGTTTACACCCAGATATTTATATGAGTTGGCCGATTTCAACTGTGACTCATTGATATTGTAGCCATAGGATACTGCATTTTTTCATTTTGTGAAGTGCAAAATTTTACATTCCTGGACACTTAAGTTGCCAATCTCTGCACCACTTTAAAATCTTATCAACATCTGACTGAATATTTATGCAGCTTCTTTCAGACAGCATTTCATTATAGATAACTGGATCACCTGTAAAAAGTGTGAGGTTACTATTAATATTGTATGCAAGGTCATTAATATACAGCACAAACAGCAAGGGTCCCAATACACTTCCCTAGGGCACACCCAAATTTACTACTACATCTGAAAATGACTCTCCATACAAGATAACATGGTGTTTCCTCCCTACCAAAAACTTCCCAATCCAGTCACAAATTTCACTTGATACCCCATATTATCGAACTTTTAACAATAAGTGTAGGTGTGGTACTGAGTCGAATGCTTTTCGGAAATCAATAAGTAATATCTCTATCTGACTGCCTTGATCCAAAGCTTTCAGTATGTCATGTGAGAAAATTGTGTGTTGGGTTATACGTGATCGATGTTTTTGCAATATATGCTGGTTGGCTGTGAGGAAATCATTGTGTTAAAGATACGTCGTTATGTTTGAACTTAGAATACATTCTAAAATTCTACAACAAATTGATCGTAGTTTTGTGGATCACCTTTACTACCCTGCTTGTAGACGGGAGTGACCTGGGTCTTTTTCCAAGAATTGGGCATTGTTTTTCGTATCAGGGATCTATTATAAATTATAGTTAGAAGAGGGGATAACTCAACAGCAAATTCAGTATACAGTCTGACAAGGATTCCATCAGAGCCTGGAACTTTGTTTAAATTGTAATGATTTCAGCTGTTTCTCAACACCATTGATTCTAATACTTACTTAATTCATATTTTCAGTGGTACGAGGATTAAATAGGGACAATTCTAGGTTTTTCTTTGCAAAGGAACATTTGAAAACAGAGTTAAGCATTTCGGATTTTGCTTTACTACCCTCAATTTCAGTTTGTGTCTTTTGCTAGGGACTGGACACTAACTTTGGTGCCACTAACAGCCTCTACATATGACCAGAATTTCTTTGCATTCTGTGAAAGATCACTTGTCAATATTCTGCTACAGTAGCCATTGAAGGCGTCACGGATTGCCCTCTTGACAGCCAAACACATTTGATTCAGCATCTCTGCATGTATAGCCCTACACTTCGTTTCACACCTGTTATGCAGTAATCTCTGTTTCTTTGAAGTTTCTTTACCATGACTGTATACCACAGAGATTCCCTCCATTATGAACTGACCAACTATTCTTTTAAACTTGAGCCAGAGATCCTCTACATGCTCATGCCCTGTGCTGAAAGTTTCAAGTCCCTCGCTGAAATATGACACTACTGATTTTTTATCTAGTTTACTGAATGTATATATATCTTTCTGCTTGGTTAACTTGTCCTTTGTACTTTGGTAATCATTATTGCCACAACAAATCGTAGTCACTGATACCAGTTTCGATGTGGACATCTTCAAAGAGGTCAGATCTATTTGTTGCCATTAGGTACAATATATTTCCATCGTGAGTGGGGCTCCCAACTATCTGTTCTAGATAGTATTCAGAGAAGGCATTTAGTAATGTTTCACAGGATGTCTTATCACACCCACCACAAACAAAACTGTAATTTTCCCGGTTAATTGTTGTATGATTAAAGTCTCCACTGATGATTATGGTATGATTGGGGAACTTTTGTGGCAGCAAACTAAGGTTTTCTCTAAAGTTTTTGGTTATATAAGGAGATGAGTCTGATGGGCGATAGAAGGATGCAATTATCATTTTATGCCCACCCCTGATACTGACCCTTGCCCAAACAACGTCACATGCAGCTTCAATTTCTATCTCGGTGAATTTGAGTTTCTTGTCTATTGTGACAAATACACCACCTCTATTTCCCATTTGCCTATCCTGTCGATATACTCTTAAATTTTACCCAAGAGTCTCACTGCTATCAGTTTCAGGTTTCCACTAGCTTTCTGTACCTACTATTATGTGAGCTTCACTGCTTTTCATGAGCACTTCAAATTCTGGCACTTCGTTGCAAATGCCTCAGCAGTTTACCATTAGAATTTTAATACTATCACCTGTGGGATCTTACTCTGATACTTCTGGGTTTCCTACAGCTATTGTTATCTGGATTGGTTGGAGAGTCACCTAACCTCAAAAAAAACCTTTGTGTGCACCCCACACAGAATCAGCTGCCTGAGTAGCAGCCTCTGATGTGTGGTGTACACCTGACCTGTTTAGGGGGACCCTACAGTTCTCAGCCTTTGGTGCAAGTGCAGGAAGTTGCAGCCTAGCTTGTCACAGAACTTTCGAAGTCTGTGGGTCAGTCGTTCCACTCAGAACCAAAGGGCCATGATCGGTTTGGGGAAAAATGCTCCTAATTGTGAGCTTCGTTGAAACTCCATGCACAAGGCTGGTCTTCTCAAGCTTCTCTGCCAGTCCCTGGAGTGACCCAAGAATGACCTTAAAGCATAGGTGACAGGCATCATTTGTTCCAACAAGCACCACAATCTGCAGTTGATTGCACCCTTTTCCCTCTGTGGTTGCTGGGATAGCCTCTTCAGCATGTTGAATGAGGCCACCAGTTGCACATGCTGAATACACCTGGTGTCCTTTCCTGTCTTTGCTGCCATTTCACTAAGGGATACCATTATTTGCCATATGTTTGAACTGCCAACGATTAATAGACCCATACCCTTTTGCATGTGGTTCCTTGTGACACCAAACAAAACAGGTTTCCCCAACAGAGGTGACGTGAAAGACGGCACCTCAAAATTTTTGGTTAGCGAAATCAGTGTAACACCATTGAGTTCTCCCTGGCCCCATCGACCCAGTACAAGACATCCAGATCTACCATTGAAATTCCACTTGCAGTCAATTGGATGAGTAATGACAGATCATGCACTTTCTGCAGAGGAGACGGGATTCACGGGAGTCGATATTACTCGAGGTACCTCTGTTACAGGTATCAAAGGTAGAAGACTCCGATTCGCACCAGCTGCCGGTCGTTTTACTGTAGTCAGAGCGATTCCAGCTGCTTATGAATGTCAACCAACTCATCCTGTGTTCGAGAACAGCATCCACAGTGGGGCAGCATTTTAGCTGGTGCAATGTATTACAAGGCAGTTAACAAATCACTAGATTAAACCTGCTGATTATCTTTTAATTTGTTGAGCCAAAAAGTTGCCAATTCACTATAAGAATTGAAGCAGATTGCGATGCCACTACCCGTATTTACTGTATTATTATTAGACCATGCGGCATCGGACTTCCGGAAAGCGGCTCTCGCGTGTAATAGGTTTGAATAGACACCCTATGGTGATCCAACTACTACACAGAATTTTTGGAATAATGATAATGGCGCTTAACAAACTTATTTTTACGTCTATATTTGATTATTAGTAGCACTGATAATCTCTTTGAAGTGACTGAACAGGGAGCACTTAATTCTGTATATTTGATATTGCCTAGCAGGAGGACATTATTCATTTAAAACAATACCATAGCCTGAAATCGTTTCACAATACATAAACACATATGATAAACACTTGAACTTGTTTTAGGTTAATGTAAACTATACAAATTGTAATTACTAAATTTAATGCTATTGAGCTTTGCGTGCCCTCACGTTCATGATTTCTGGAGAGAATTTTCTGGTTATCGTTACATGGTCAATTTGATATTCCCCAATGTTATTGTTTGGAGATTTCCATGCAGTCATTTTCCTCGGTGGTTTCTTAAAGTGAGTGGAGATTATGTGGAGGTTGGCTATCCCAGATATGTTGGTTAAGTGATATCCATTTGTGTTAGTCTTTTTGTGTGCTAAAAAATTCCCAATTATATGACTGTGTTCACGTTCTCCGCCAATTTGCATATTGAAATCTCACAACAGGACTTTGACATGATGTTGAGGTATCTTGGTGAGTACACGCTCGAGTTGTGACCAGAACTTCTCCTCTTTGTTTTTGTCAGAATCATTATTGACTGGAGCATGAGCATTTATCAGTGTACTGGCCTCATTGGCACATTTAACTGTGACTAGAGAGAGGCATTCAGAGGGTGATGAGAAGTCTACTGGTGAGAAGTCTACCATAGAGTCCTGGATACTGTTATGCATGACGAATGCCGTTCCCAACAAATTTATGTTACTATTTTTCAGCTTGATTGCAGGCTTTCCCTTGTAGACTCGATAGCCACCAGAATCACAGTGTTCACAATCACGAAAATGTGTTTCTTGTACTGCAAGTATACGAATCTCAAATCTATCTCAAGTATCTGTCAGTATCTTGAATTTTGCTGTTTTAGTCAGTGTCTGTATGTTCAGTGTACCAATGAATTGATTTCGCTTTGGTTTGAGGAGTTTTGGGAAGCTGTGACTCTTCCCTGCATGATGTCCTGGTCCCCCAGAATCCAAATGACCAGCATTGCTTTCGCCTTTGTTTTCCTTATCTTATTTTATCAGTAACGTATGTTTGAAAGCTATGTATGTAATTATATACCTTTCTTTTCTGTGAAGAACACCGTTGTCTTCCTGCCATTGACTATAATTTTTATTTTTCAATGTATGATTGCAATTTCAACACTTAGGATATTATCACATGCTTAAAACAGTGTCATAGCATAATTTAAAAATGTCTGGCTATTATACACACAAAGATATTTGAGGTCATTATCAAGAAAGCCTGAGTGGCACAATAATTTGACCTTTAAATAAAATTCCTATCTTACAGATTTCTCCGTGTTTTATCACTTTCACACCAGATCCATTTATAAAGCTAATAATGTTGATCTAGTTTTCTTATATTTTTTGGAATAGAGACTGATCTTCTGAAAGTGTAGCTTTGACATATTGTTTGATTGTGTTGAAGATAGATTAATACACAAAGAGGCTGAATATTTGGTAATTCATATTTTGAATTTATTTTTTTGCAGTATAGATTACAATCTCTCTCTTAAAATCCATTATCTGTTTTCCCTGTTCCTATGTGCTACACATAGTAGTATGAAGCCAAATCACTCTTTTTAATTCCTCCCACTCTCCTTTCAAGATGGAGTCATACCACCCAGTTACAATGATCCCTGTCAGAAAAGTTATATGTAGCTATTTATGCAGTGCATCCTGGACTTTGATGTGGTGAATGTTGAACCACCTGGTTGAAATTTGGGTTTTATGGTCTATCTCCTGACCTCAGTCTCTTTGCCTTCCGGCAACTACCAGCTTTGTAAGAAGAATCTGGTGCAGATGTCAGTCGTGTTCTCTCTCTCTCCCTCCCTCTCCCTCCCCCCTCCCTCCCTCCCCCTCCCCCTAGCCCAATCCTGTATAATTCCACATATCTCAAGTAAATCTTATCAAAGGTACTGTAGTACACCATCTACACTGACTTTTTCTTCCATTTAAAACTGGGGGACTGGGGCAGTGATAGCCTCACAGACAACTGAAGTAGTAGGTACATTATTTGTGTCATCCCAAAGTACATCATTGTAAAATGAACTACACTGAAGAAGATTCCAAGATTGGAACTAAACCACAATTAAAAAATATTTTATCATGACTTACGATGCAGCATATCTTAAGGTGCTACTACTTTACAGTGTGGTGTATTTACTGTTTGAGTGATTCCTGTGTATTTCTCTGTAATTATCGGGTTGGTGCATAAGTTCACAACATTTTTCCATTTGTTTAATGAATGCATCAGATACACATAATAGACACTTTGGTCATCAATAATATTTTGTCCTTCACTATTTCCAAGATTCTGTCCACACTGAAGGTTACTTTCAGGTTCTGCGACTTTAAAAAAAATGTGGTTTTGAGGCAAAGAACTCATTGAGCCATGGTTTGAGCGCATTTTCATCTGGAGAGGAAATTCCTTGAAGGCTGTTCGATGGAGAGTGGTAAAGGTGAAAATCTGAGGTCGTGAGATCAGGTGAATATGGCGGGTCTGGAATGGCTTCCCAACCCGTCTCCTGTATACTGATTTTTTGTCAGTGTAGCAGAATACGGGTGGGCATTATCATGGAGTAGGATTACCTCTCATAGTCTTCCTGGTCATTGTTATTGAATTGTATCTGCTAGATGTCTTAATTGTTGACAATGTCAGCAGTAATGGTTACACCTCGGGGAAGTAATTCATAGTGCACCACACCATCATTATTCCATCAAATGCATAGCAATACCTTTTGTGGATGCATGCAGGTCTTTGTGCAGGAAGTTGCTGTTTCCTTATTTTAGCATAAAGACATCATTTCTAGTCACCAGTAATGATTCAGAATAGGAATGGTGTTGTTCATGAACCAATTGATGATGAGCACCCAGAGATGCATATATGGTCACCTGCTGATTTTTGTGATTTTGGCTTAGAGCATGTGGTACCCATACATCCAATTTGTGAACCTTCCCCATTGCATGCAGCTATCATACGATGGTGGAATGATCACAGTTCATCACATTTGCCAGTTCTTGAGAACACTGAAGTGAATCATTTAATTTATTTAAATGAGCTTCATCAAACCCCAAAGTTCTTCCTCAGTGTGGAGAGTCATTAATGTCAAAACAATGGTTTTTGAGAAAACCATATTCTTGCTGTGCTCTTTCCGATGGCATTATATCCATACATGGTGCAAGTATTTCTGGCTGCCTCCACTGCTATCACTCCTCAGCTGAACTCGAACAGAAGAATAGGTTGGAAATGTTCAGATTTCTCCACTTGGCAATCCATTTTCTAGCATCCACAGCTTTACTCACTATCTCCAAATGGAAAATGAGAATGTGTAAACTCAGATAGCAACAATGAACTACAAATAAAAGATTACAATTGATAAACAAACCCATAGCAAACTGAATACCAACATGCAAAACAAAAGCGCAATGAACTTGTACCAACCTAATATTATATTATGAAAATGAGTTTTTGGGGGAGACGGTTACTTACAGACCATTTTTGAAACTGATGTTTCATTGCATGGTGACGAAATATAATATTTTCTGGTTACTGCATGTTTAATTATAGAATTTCTTTATTTCTTTCTTATATGAAGTTTTTGAAGAGCAACAGCTGATCGTAGGAGACGGCAAAATTAAGACAACCAAAGGCAAAAAGAAGACTGAATATTCTGTTACTTTTATGTACTTCCCTAGGCAGTAATGTGTTGAGGCAGATATTACATCTCACATGTTGACTGATTTTTATATAGTATTTTTTTGCAACAGCATTTGATTATATGCTTCGAAGTGTTCTTCGAAAAGAAGATCCTTCATTATTCATACATGTTAATTTTTGGATAACCCTTGTCTTGAAAGTTCCTTGGAGAAAATGTAAAGATGATATTGAAACCAACCAATATAAAATTACATCATGCTGATAAGTCATGGCTCTGATATATTTTCTTAGCTGCTGATTGTAAATGATATTTTTATTCATATTTTGAAAACTGTGAAGTAAACATGCATGTGAAAAAATATTGTGTTTGTCAGTGGAGAAAGAAATAGATCTATATTCGTTTTGTATGTATTGCATGTGGATTCCAGTGATATTTAGTTACATTCTAGTTCTGTACTAAATTAAAGTATGAGTACATTATAGAGAGTTCACTCATGATAATCTTTATCATTAAATGGAAATACTTCTGATGAGCTCTCAGACTTTGATATACTTTTTGTAATTTTTGAACCATCCAAATCCAGACTTTTCAAGTCACTCTAAAGTGCATCACGGAGGGTATTTTTTTAATTGTACCAAATATTATGGTTTTCTCCCGTTTGAATCAGATACAAAGTGAGGAAATAAGATGAGGGCTTTTATTTCTGTGAGCATCCAACACTTTGCCTAATCATACCATATAGCAACTACAGAGCTGGTTCTGGGCTTCAGAATTTTTCTATATTTGGTACTGAGGACTGATCCATGAAATTTCACGAGATAAAAGTTTGTTCCAGAATGAATTTTCGCTCTGCAGCAGAGTGATATGAAACTTCCTGGCAGGTTACAATTGTGTGCCAGACTGGGACTTGAACCATGGATTTTTGCCTTTTGTGGACAAGTACTCTACCAGCTGAGCTCCCCGAACATAGTTCGACGTGTCCTCACAGCTCTGCAATAATCTTTCTGGTTATGAAGGAACACTTCTGTGAAATTTAGAAGGTAGACGAGGTATGGTTGGAAGAAAAGCTGTGTGGACAGACCGTGAGTTGTGCTTTAGTAACTCAGTTGGTAGAGCACTTACTCTGAAAAGACAAAGGTCCTGGGTTTGCGTCCTGGTGTGGCACACAGTTTTAATCTGCCAGAAAGTTTCAGAAGTTTTTTGCTGTGAATTCCAACACTTTCCAATACTTATTTTGTGACTTTTATGTCAAAAACCAGATGTGCGATGGTAGTTCATATTGTGTGTGTGTGTTTGAATAAGAATCAAGTTATGTCTGTGTAGGAAAGTGGATAGTTAATAAATGCTAAATATTTTTCTTTAAACTTAAATATAATTCAGATACTTTCACTTTATGAGTAAGTGTGTGTATATAAATTTTGTAATTATTGGGTTTCTTTTGCTCAATATTTGTGGTACGACATGTCATGCTAAGGCTGTGTTGTAAAATAGATGTGAGGAAGCAGATTATAAAAGCTGGAGAACTGCAGATAAACTTTAGTATATGATTTGTTCACCATGCATAAAATTATTTTCAGGATGTTTATTAAACTGTTAGTGTACTGTAATTCATGCCAGTCAGGTGGAGGCTTCTTTACCCCACAAAAAATGACACTGCCCTTGCAAAAATAGTAGGAAGCAATGAAATTTTGAGTAAATGGAGAAAAGATGGAAGTTAAATACAAATTGTGTGGAATATTATTTAAATCAAATGAGCACCTGCCTCTTTTGTGACAATAACATGAAATTTAAAACTGTAATTTTTGTTTTGTGCTACACATTAAATAATGAGTTTAAAGTTATTTTTAGTATGATGTAGTACTTGTATTGTTCGTTTATAAATCAAGTGATCAGTTGTTATCTTTTTATCTCTGTGTCTATTGGAAAATCTTATACTCCCATAATGCTTTTCATATCTGGATGAAGGTTTTAATATGAAATGTTACCCATCTTGTAGATTAATTTGCACTACATTATAGAAATAAAATAATGTACTTTACACATCCGCAGTATGGCGAGCATTGTCAGATATCGTTCCTCAGATTTTGTTTGTGCAGAATCAGTATTAAGTTCCTCTGAAGCTCATGTACAAGTATTTGATCTCTAATACACTGTGAAGGTTTCTGAACATAAACTAGAAAGTGTATATAAGTAAATGTAAGTGCTCTTAACTCTGACTCAGATAATTTATTCGATTAATTTATTTTTTCCATTTAGGAAAATAGATGTTAGACGCTGTACATAAATTATTTCTGTTTGTTTGATTATTGTCTACTTTGGTTCTTGGTGATGTTAAGTCAAGTGTTTTATTTTGTTAAGAATAATTAAAATACATTTTTGTAATGTGGTTGTTCTAAACTTTTTTGACATCAATACTTTCTTTTGTAGTGTGTAATGATAGTACTTTAGATGTTTCTTTAGAAAGTGCTAGGAGGTGAATGAAATGAGCCTACGGCATTGTGGGCCAGGATTTCATACGTCTGATGCCTGCAAGGTAAATACAAGATCTTCTCCCAAGAAGTTTTCAATCACCTGGTAAAAGTGTCAATATTTGATGCTGTTATCCCCAAAACTAATGATTTACCATAGGACTCAAGACACCATTCAGTAAATGTTTCATAGACACCTATTTCCTGTTGTTTTCCAGTTCCAGATTGCAATGCACTTGCGACATAACCGACTTGATTTCATAGGGTCAACCTCAGTTTAAATGAGAGAAGCATGGTGTTTGCTAAATAATTTACATGGCACCATAATTTAGATAATATGAACACACACATTTTATTCTCTCAAATATCAGTTATTAGTTATGTTGACCAGTTTTTATGCTACAAACAATTCATTAGTCCAAGTTTTCAAGCAAGCACACACATTCACAGTAACAAAATTTCCAGTCATGGCATAAAATAAACAGTTCACTTTTACATGTAATCATCACAGTTACTGTTAAAGACAATTACACTTAGGTTCTTCGTTTAAGTTGGTCCATAATTAACGCCACTGTGTCCAAAATTCACTTACTTCCATGGCATTAACGTTTCTCAGTTCTTGTTAATCACAACACAGTTCATTTCAAAAGTTATTTAATGTACACAGTTCACTCGAAAGTGTGTGTGTGCATTAAAATTCTGGTGTTACACAGTTGTTGATACACATACTTTCACTTACAGAATTTTGTGCATAATTGTGATGTGACTCAACAGTGAGTGTGTGTCTGATATAAGTGATTTTTGTTTACTTTCAAACCACGGACTGACTGTTTTGGGTGATGTCGGACTACTTATAGCTTGGCGTAAGAACAAACTGTTATTTTGAAAACTGCATAATGTTTTAAAATTTGGCTAGGTTGGAATTTACTGTTTTTAGTGGACAACAAGAAACAATAGATTCTGGAGTAGAGAAATTGTTGCTGGTTAAAAATTTAGAAAAATACTATTTTTCATCTGCAATGTGAATCCCTTCATTTACATGAATCAACACCAATGCAAATGATGGTAAATTGCAGGAATTTATTGTCATTTTATTCGAAAAAGTTTAGGTAACAAAAGTCTAAGTCCAGAACTATCAATGGTTATTGCAGAAGATAATTAATTTTTGGTAATTTAAAATGCGGTATAGGAAAGTATGAATGCTTAGCTTGTGAATGATGTGGAGCACTTTATGGAATTATGTAGCTCACTGTAACTTTTAATTAATAATGCCTTATTGGAAATTAATTACAATCACTTGAATAATAAGTTTATGTGAAATTCACTCTAAATAGGATTTTTGAGATTTTTTTTTAGGTAAGTGTTACATGTCAAAAGATAAATTGCAAATGAGATAAAAACTGGCAAAAAATATTTGGGGAGTAGAAAAAAGAGGTGGGAAGAATCCACCTACTTTGTCACATAACTCCCATAATGGGTTATGTAGTCAGATATTGCCAAATAGCTGACTATACTGGGTGCAGCAACGTTCACAGCATAATTTGACCTGCGTAGTACAATGACATACTGCAGGAATGCGCGCCAGCTTGTGCCGCATTTGTGTACTAATGAGCTACCATTTCGAGTGTGACAGTGATATGGAGCGGTGGAGTGCACAGCATCATGCCTTTGCTGTTGAAAGTTATTTTAAGAATAACGACTCTGTTATTGCTACCCCTATTTCGGCAACATTTCAACTTGGGACGCCATGGGAAAGTTCCAGATGGACGGACATTGTGAGGTGGGTACGTGCATTTCGAACAACAGGTTCTGTTTGTAATAGCAAACTGGGAAGAAGTGAAAGAACTTTGCAGACACCAGAAGCCATGGAAAATGTTCGTGCTGCACTATTGCATTGCTTAAAAAGATCTGCTCGTCATCACGTGCAAACTGTGCGTATGTCCGATCGCTCATTCAGGAGAATATTGCATGAAGATCTCCATTTTCACCCAAATAAGCTGCAGATCGTGCAGGAAAATAGGCCTCGCGATTGGGTTTCACGCGAAACACACTGCTTAACCATGCGTGATCTCCTTCGCCAAAATCCACAAATGTTGCACACCATCGTGATGTCAGATGAAGCTCAAGCCCTTGCACAGTTCTTGTGTCACAGCGTGGTGTGGAGTTGCTTCCTTTGGGATTATTGGCCCTTACTTCTTTGAGGATGACAGTGGTGTCACTGTAACTGTCACCAGTGAACGCTACCTAAAGATGCTGCAAGACTTCGTTCTTCCCCAATTAGGTATGGTCGATGTGGAACAAGTACGGTTTCAACAAGATGGAGCGACCTCGCATACAGCCAGAATTTGCAAGGATTTCTTGTGCCACACATTTCCCGGTAGAGTAATTTCCCATTTTGGTGACATTTCCTGGCTGCCTCACTCACCTGACCTTTCATGTGCAGACTTTTTCCTTTGGGCTACCTGAAGCAAGAAGTGTTCTGAACACGTTGTGCCACCATTCCTGAGTTGAAGGATCGCATCAGAACTGCCGTCGGCAGTGTCCCAGGGAATACGTTACGCCGAGTTATGGAAAGCTTCCAACGCCACCTAGATGAATGTGTTGTGCAGAGGGGGCATCATTTGACAGGAGTCATATTTAAAAAGTAATCCACACAATGGACAATGACTTACATATTAGTAAATGGCATACCTTTAACTATTAATTGAGATGGTAGGTAATAAATAAATTACAGTACTGCCTGATGGTGTGTTTTTAATATCCTACTATGAACGCTGCCACACCCTGTATAAGCCAGTGTCTAGAAAAGCAGGTTCAAAATTTTCTCACAGATCATGAACAAATTTATTATACCGTGAATTAACAATAGTATATATGACAATGAAATATATATTAAAACTGGCTGTCTGTAAAAGCAACGAAATTGTACACACCGTACAAAGAAATTACAAAACAGAAGAGACTGTTCAAATGTATTCAAGTACAGACTCATGTCGTATGAAAAACGAAGCAAGAAAAAACTCTTACAATTTTTCCACTAACTCACTGTTCATTTCCACAAACATCTCCTGTTGAAGCACTTAGCTGTAAATGGGTCCACACCTTTCATAGATCCAACTGGCTGTTCCATGTCACATCACTAACATCAGTGTCCTTGGAAGTCTCCAGCATTATACAAGAAAAGAAATACAAAGCACCCTACTTTAGCCTGCTAGTAAGTATCATACCTAAACTTACCAGAAAACACTTCATAAGGCCTAACAATATTATACATTTACAAATTTACTTCTCAAAATGACATAGAAAACTACCCAAAATAATGCAAGGAGAATGGAAGCTGTATCCCTGTAACAACAGCCAAATATTTTTACATACCACAGAGAATAGAACTGTTAGCATAACATCATTACTAGTTGTGTTAAGTACATTGTGTTGGAACTTGTTTCAAATCATTACGTTACTTCACTCAGACTGAATTACTATCTTCAATAAATTCTCAGGAAATTCCCATCAGCCACTAATGATTAACTATTGTCAGAATATTTACATTACTTTTTAAGTTACTGCGATCAGCTGCTTAGCAAAATATTTTTTTTTAATGTGTCATCAATACTTTAAGCCACCAATTAAAAAAGCAAAATTCAATAGTGTGTAAAACGAAATATGCAGCAGTGTATAATATCAGCACTTTATAAAAATATTACTGTTTCAGTCAGCTTCCCATTTTTGGTGTCATACTTCACAAACCAAATACTAACATGTTGCCTAATTCACAAAGGTATTTTTTACACAAAAACCATGACAAAAGTTCGGTTATACTGCATGACACAGATGACAACAGTATCATGTACACAAAGTATAAAAGGGTAGCACATAAGCAGAGCTGCCATTTGAGCTCAGTTGATTCATGTGAAAACGTGTGATGTGATTATGTCTGCATGACATCAAGTAACAGATTTAGAATGGGGAATAGTAGTTCGAGCGAGACACCTGGGAAATTCCACGTTGGTAATTGTTAGGGAATTCAATATTCCAGGATCCACAGTGTCAAGAGTGTGCCAAGAATACTAAATTTCAGGCATTACCACTCGCCATGAAGTGGCCGGCGGCCTTCACTTACAACCGAGAGCAGCAACATTTGCGTAGAGTTATCAGTGCCTGCAGACAAGCAACCCTGCATGAAATAACCACAGAAATCAATGTTGGATGTACAACAAATGTGTCTGTTAAGACAGCGTGGTGATATTTGGCGCTAACTGGATATGGCAGCAGACAACTGACAGGAGTACCTTTGCTAACTGTACGACATCACCTGCAGCGCCTCTCCTGGGCTTGTGATCATACTGATTGGACACTAGACATGGAAAACTGTGGTCTGGTCAAATGAGTTCTGATTTCAGTTGGTAAGACCTGATGGTAAGGTTCGAGTGTGGACAAACCCCACAGAGGTCCACCCAAGTTGTCAGCAAGGCACTGTGAAAGCTTGTGGTGGCTGCATAATGGTGTGGACTGTGTTTACAGGGAATGGATTGGATCCTCTGGTTCAAATGGCTCTGAGCACTATGGGGATCCACTGGTCCAATTGAACTGATCATTGACTGGAAACGGTTATATTCAGCTGCTGGGAGAGCATTTGCACCCAAAACAATTATGGAATTTTTATAAATGACAATACGCCAATTCACCAGGCCACAGTTGTTCACAATTCGTTTGGAGAACGTTCTGGACAATCCGGATGAATGATTTCGCCACGCAGATCACCTGACATGAATCACATCGAACATTTGTGGGACAGAATTGAGAGGTCAGTTTGTGCATAAAATTGTGCACCAGCCACACATTCGCAATTATGTGCGGTTATAGAAGCAGCGTGGCTCAATATGTTTGCAGGGTTCTTCCGGTGACTTGTTGAGTCACTGCCATGTCAAGTTGCTGTACTATGGTGAGCAAAATAAGGTCTGACACGATATTAGGAGGCAATCCATGACTTTTGGCACCTCTGTGTAAATTAGTATGCAATTAATATAATAAAGGGAAACATTCCACGTGGGAAAAATATATCTAAAAACAAAGATGATGTGACTTACCAAACGAAAGTGCTGGCAGGTCGATAGACACACAAACATACACACAAAATTCAAGCTTTCGCAACCAATGAAAGAGGGAAGGAGAGGGAAAGACTAAAGGATGTGGGTTTTAAGGGAGAGGGTAAGAAGTCATTCCAATCCCGGGAGCGGAAAGACTTACCTTAGGGGGAAAAAAGGGACAAAAAAAAAGGACAGGTATACACTCGCACACACACACACACACACACACACATATATCCATCTGCACATACACAGGCACAAGCAGACAAGTTTATTACAGTTAATATTTGTAGGAATTACAGTACTTGGGATAGTAGTTATGTATAATAACAGCTATCAGGTTGTAGAATTCCATACAAATATATTTTATTGTTATACAAGGTACAAAGCATGTTGTCATAAACATCGATCAGAGTGAACTAACTGCAGGCCCAGAGGTGTTCGGTGAGCAACCTATGCAGCCAACAGACATTCACTGCAACTTCCTGGTAGATTAAAACTGTGTGCCAGTGCCAGACTGAAATTTGAACTCGATACCTTTGCCTTGTGTGTGCAGGTGATCTACCACTGACATTCTGTTTTTCAGATTGGCTAGCTGAAAAGTATACCGTGCATATTTGTGTTACGTGTGTCAGGACTGACTTTACGTTTTCACCAAGGAAAGTTGATCTCAAAAATATTTAAAAAAGCACGAAAAAATCTTATCAGAGACTGTATTAACAGAACAATGACTATTATTATTAAACAAATCTTTCCAATCAGAATTTTTGAGTGCAGCCATAGTATTAGAAATTTTCTACTGTGTTATTGGTTGTGTGATGGCCACATTAGGTTCTTTGAGCTCATTAAACTTCATATTAAGCCTATGTATTTCTACCCAAACTGAATCACGATATGAGAAGGCAAAAACAGCTACATCAGAACACATTAAATCTCTACTAACATTTGTAAGCATATTGTCAAGACAAGCAGTCTACCTAGTATGATTACATTTAGTAAAACTAAACTTAATTTGTCTTTTTAATCTGTGGGATTTCTGTTGGGTTGTAGTCCAAGGAAACACACTCATTTCTGTAAGACTCAGTATATTTCATTATAGACGTCCACATTACCATATTACAACAAGTCGTACAGCCAACTGAAAACGCAAGATGGCGTGGGCCCTTAGGTTAACACAGTCATAGAACTTGCGATGGTAGAGATATGTTGTTGACACCACACAGCCCCCCCCCCCCTCCCCCCAGTGTGGAGCACAGTTTGAGTGCAGTGTAAGAGGGTGTGTCCAGCAGTGAGGGAGATGGCAGTGATCAATGATGTGATGGGGCTGTCCATCTCCAGAGGTTTTTGTGGCAGATCAATGTGGACCACCTGTAGGTGGTGTGGACAGACGAGCTGTTGGCCCACGTGCGAGGATGGAGCGGTGTGGGGAGGGATTGTGTTCCCCGCATGATCAGGTGGCAGCATTTGAACTGTATCTCTACTTAGGGGGTTACAGTAGCTTGGAGGAGCATGTGGAAGAGCAGATATGTGTGGAGCAGGACAATAAAAGGTTCTCACCGAGCTGTTGACATGACGAGCCAGGGCGTGTTCCTAGAGGCAGAAACCACAGTTAGTATCACTAGCTGCACATTGTTCACATCAGATGGGGGGCCTGTAAAGTGCACTGAGGAGCCAGACAATCACTAGGGGTGGAAACTGGCCTGGAAATGTTCATGTAAACCAATGAAGTGGTAAAGCAGTTGGGCATTGTGGGAGCATGATCGGTACATGCGGTCTGTCCTAACAAAGGCTGGGTTGCACACGGCACTGTTGTAACGGTTGCCAGCATGGCCAACGTCTGATACATAGTTTGTGCACAAAATGCTGAATGAACATTAGCATGATGAAATGCAGGAACTTTGCTCTCCTCAGGATCATTTTTGGAATGCACGTATCGATGCACACTTGCTGGAGGGGCAAAGCCTCAGTCTGCAATCACATGTTGCACTGTCAAGCAGCAAATTTGTTGAGGTGACAAAACTGCAGGAAACATGTTGTGGAATCCAGGCGATGGTGAAGCGACAAAATGTTCCATTGTAGGTGTAGGAGCTTTGATATCCTTGTGCTGCACGGCAGGATACATGGCCAAGTGCAACGAATGAAGGCGTAAACAAAGCCAGTGTGGTAGACGCTAAAATACTTGCACTATGAGGAAATGACACGTGAATTCTTACTCGGGGTCACCACTGTGGGATTTCTGTTGGGTTCTAGCCTGAGGAAACACACTCATTTCTGTAAGATTCAGTATATTACATTACAGATGTCCACATTACAATAAATTGTACAGACAACTGAACAAGGAAGATGGCATGGGCTGTTAGGTTAACAGAGTCAAAGAACTTGATGTCCTTCGTACTTGTTGGCGCCACAAATCCATTTACATTTTGTGTGTCTTTTGTTACATCAAATGCAGCATTTATGTCACCACAAGTCACTATACTTTCTTCACTGAGAACTATGAAAATATTTAATAAATTCTCAAGTTTTTCTAAAAATATTAGTGGATCACCATTGGGTGACTTGTAAAGTGATACAATAACAATTTTTAAATGCTCAAAATATATAGCTGTGGCTTTAAAGTGCAACTCACTACAGAGGAACTTAGACCTGATCCACTATTACCATACATGTAATATAACATGACACACCCCTTGGATATGCTGCTCTCTGCTGAAACTATAAACTAATGGAAACCGTTTAATACAGAAAAAGAAATTTCATTTCCCTCACATAATGAATTAAGCATATTCTCATTTGCAAAATCATTTAAAAATTTGTGTTTTCTTCTCATACCTTCAACACTGAGATAGCCTATCTAAAATGACAAAGTTGATGAATAATGTAAAGAAAAGATAGTATGCTACTTACTGTAAAGATGTCATGTTATGTTGCAGACAGACACAATTAAAAGACATTTACACATTAGATTTCAGCTGCAGCCTTCATCAGAAAAAGAAAGAGAAACACATACCATTCATTCACACAAGCAAGCACACCTCATGCATACAGGATGCCAACTCTGGCTGCTTAATGTGTAAGTGTCTTTTAGTTGTGCCAGTCTGCAACTTAATGTCTTATGTATGTTCATGGTAGGTAGCAATCTATTTTTTCCTTACATGGTTGATATTCCAAAAAGTTGATGAATAAGTTGTATTATAAGAGCAATCATTATTCCTGCTTCCAGAATGAGATTTTCACTCTGCAGTGGAGTGTGCACTGATATGAAACTTTCTGGCAGATTAAAACTGTGTGCCAGACCGAGACTTGAACTCAAGACCTTTGCCTTTCGCGGGCAAGTGTGGCTAAGCCATGTCTCCACAATAGGCTTTCTTTCAGGAGTGCTAGTTCTGCAAGGTTCGCAGGAGAGCTTCTGTAAAGTTTGGAAGGTAGGAAACGATGTACTGGCAGAAGTAAAACTGTGAGGACGGGGCGTGAGTCGTGCTTGGGTAGCTCAGATGGTAGAGCACTTGCCCGTGAAAGGCAAAGGTCCCAAGTTCGAGTCTCGGTCTGGCACAAAGTTTTAATCTGCCAGGAAGTTTCATTATTCCTGCTATTTTTTCATAACAATGACTAACTTCAGACTGAACCGTGACACACAGTCAACTGTGCATCAAATTCCTAATGCTAATTTGGTTCTAACGTTTGATATTTTCCCTGTTCACCCTCATTTGCCTAGTACAGATATTTGTGAAACTGTGCTTACCTTTAAGCTAGTACTCCAGTATGAATCTGGGTAAACCTGCTAGACACATGCCTCCTGTGTTACCTTTAACAAATAATTTTCTTAAAACTAAGTGGTATTGACTCTAACATATCAATTTAGTGTAAGCTTAACAAAACATACTCTTTGTAATGTAACAGACAACATATCACATATTAACTTTATTTCATTACTATATACCATCATATTACTTTAAACTCAGGCCTGGAGGGCAATACAGATACAAACTTTCTTTGTTGTTGCTGTTGTTGTTGTTGTGGCCTTCAGTTGTGAGACTGGTTTGATGCAGCTCTCCATGCTAATCTATCTTGTGCAAGCTCCTTCATCTCCCAGTACCTACTGCAACCTTCATCCTTCTGAATCTGCTTAGTGTATTCATCTCTTGGTCTCCCTCTACGATTTTTACCCTCCACGCTGCCCTCCAATGCTAAATTTGTGATCCCTTGATGCCTCAAAACATGTCATACCAACCGATCCCTTCTTCTAGTCAAGTTGTGCCACAAACTTCTCTTCTCCCCAATCCTATTCAATACCTCCTCATTAGTTACGTGATCTACCCACCTAATCTGCAACATTCTTCTGTAGCACCACATTTCAAAAGCTTCTATTCTCTTCTTGTCCAAACTATTTATTGTCCATGTTTCACTTCCATACATGGCTACACTCCATACAAATACTTTCAGAAATTATTTCCTGACACTTAAATCTATACTTGATGTCAACAAATTTCTCTTCTTCAGAAACGCTTTCCTTGCCATTGCCAGTCTACATTTTATATCCTCTCTACTTTGACCATCATCAGTTATTTTGCTCCCCAAATAGCAAAACTCCTTTACTACTTGAAGTGTCTCATTTCCTAATCTAATTCCCACAGCATCACCCGACTTAATTCGACTACATACCATTATCCTCGTTTTGCATTTGTTGATGTTCATCTTATATCCTCCTTTCAAGATACTGTCCATTCCGTTCAACTGCTCTTCCAAGTCCTTTGCTGTCTCTGACAGAATTACAATGTCATCTGCGAACCTCAAAGTTTTTATTTCTTCTCCCTGGATTATAATACCTACTCCAAACTTTTCTTTTGTTTCCTTTACTGCTTGCTCAATATACAGATTGAATAACATCGGGGAGAGGCTACAACCCTGTCTCAATCCCTTCCCAACCACTGCTTCCCTTTCATGCCATCTGGTTTCTGTACAAATTGTAAATAGCCTTTTGATCCCTGTCTTTTACCCCTGCCACCTTTAGAATTTGAAAGAGAGTATTCCACTCAACATTGTCGAAAGCTTTCTCTAAGTCTACAAATGCTAGAAATGTAAGTTTGCCTTTTCTTAATCTTTCTTCTAAGAAAAGGCGTAAGGTGAGTATTGCCTCACGTGTTCCAACATTTCTACGGAATCCAAACTGATCTTCCCCGAGGTCGACTTCTACCAGTTTTTCCATTCGTCTATAAAGAATTCTCATTAGTATTTTGCAGCTGTGACTTATTAAACTGATAGTTCAGTAATTTTCACATCTGTCAACACCTGCTTTCTTTGGGATTGGAATTATTATATTCTTCTTGAAGTCTGGGGGTATTTCGGCTGTTTCATACATCTTGCTCACCAGATGGTAGAGTTTTGTCATGACTGGCTCTCCCAAGGCCGTCAGTAGTCCTAATGGAATGTTGTCTACTCCCGGGGCCTTGTTTCGACTCAGGTCTTTCAGTGCTCTGTCAAACTCTTCACGCAGTATCGTATCTCCCATTTCATCTTCATCTACATCCTCTTCCATTTCCATAATATTGTCCTCAAGTACATTGCCCTTGTATAGACCCTCTATATACTCCTTCCACCTTTCTGTTTTCCCCTCTTTGCTTAGAACTGGGTTTCCATCTGAGCTCTTGATATTCATACAAGTGGCTCTCTTTTCCCCAAAGGTCTCTTTAATTTTCCTGTAGGCTGTATCTATCTTACCCCTAGTGAGATAAGCCTCTACATCCTTACATTTGTCCTCTAGCCATGCCTGCTTAGCCATTTTGTACTTCCTGTCGATCTCATTTTTGAGATGTTTGTATTCCTTTTTGCCTGCTTCATTTACTGCGTTTTTATATTTTCTCCTTTCATCAATTAAATTCAATATTTCTTCTGTTATCCAAGGATTTCTATTAGCCCTCGCCTTTTTACCTACTTGTTCCTCTGCTGCCTTCACTACTTCATCCCTCAGAGCTACCCATTCGTCTTCTACTGTATTTCTTTCCCCATTCCTGTCAATTGTTCCCTTATGCTGTCCCTGTAACTCTGTACAACCTCTGGTTTAGTCAGTTTATCCAGGTCCCATCTCCTTAAATTACCACCTTTTTGCAATTTCTTCAGTTTTAATCTACAGTTCATAACCAATAGATTGTGGTCAGAGTCCACATCTGCCCCTGGAAATGTCCTACAATTTAAAACCTGGTTCCTAAATCTCTGTCTAACCATTATATAATCTATCTGATACCTTTTAGTATCTCCAGGATTCTTCCATGTATACAACCTTCTTTTATGATTCTTGAACCAAGTGTTAGCTATGATTAAGTTATGCTCTGTGCAAAATTCTAACAGACAGCTTCCTCTTTCATTTCTTAGCCCCAAACCATATTCACCTACTATGTTTTCTTCTCTCCCTTTTCTTACTTTCGAATTCCAGTCACACATGACTATTAAATTTTCGTCTCCCTTCACTACCTGAATAATTTCTTTTATCTCATCATACATTTCTTCAATTTCTTCGTCATCTGCAGAGCTAATTGGCATATAAACTTGTACTACTGTAGTAGGCATGGGCTTTGTCTCTATCTTGGCCACTATAATACGTTCACTATGCTGTTTGTAGTAGCTTACCTCCACTCCTATTTTTTTTATTCATTATTAAACCTACTCTTGCATTACCCCTATTTGATTTTGTATTTATAACCCTGTATTCACCTGACCAGAAATCTTGTTCCTCCTGCCACCGAACTTCACTAATTCCCACTATATCTAACTTAACCTATCCATTTCCCTTTTTAAATTTTCTAACCTACTTGCCCGATTAAGGGATCTGACATTTCACGCTCCGATCCGTAGAATGCCAGTTTTCTTTCTCCTGATAATGACGTCCTCTTGAGTAGTCCCCGCCCGGAGATCCGCATGGGGGACTGTTTTACCTCCGGAATATTTTACCCAAGAGGATGCCATCATCATTTAACCATACAGTAAAGCTGCATGCCCTCGGGAAAAATTATGGCTGTAGTTTCCCATTGCTTTCAGCCTTTCTTTATTGTTTCAAATATCACCATAAGCAACTGCATTTTAGCTTTATTGGATTTTATGATACCTGAAGGTCTATAACATGATGCACTTCACAGCAGATGAACTTTTCTGTAAATAATTGCACTGAGCAAAATGTATGTGACCACAAATAGCACTCACCATGTATTCAAGGTGTTCTGTCTTTCTTTGTTTTTGCTGTTGCGCAAATTCCTGTTGACACCACTTATTAGCTCATTACTTGAGAAATTTCCAAAGGATATAACCATTTTCAGAAAAGATAGGTTAAATATGATTGGTGGTGGAGTGTTTCTTGCTCTCAGAAGTAGTTTACCTTGTAGTGGATTGAAGTAGATAGTTCCTGTGACATAGTACAGGTAAATGTTATACTTCACAACCAGAATAAATTAATAATTGGTTTGTTTTATCAATCTCCTGACTCAGATGATACAGTTGCTGAACACTTCAAAGAAAACTTAAGTCTAATTTCAAACAGGTACAACACTCATACAGTTAAAGTTCGCAGTGACTTCAATCTATCCTTGACATTTTGGCAACAATATATATTTAAAGGCAGTGGTAGGCACAAAACATAATCCAAAACTGTACTGAATGCTTTCTCAGAAAATTTATTTCAAACAGTTAGTTCAGGGGCCCACTCAAAGTGTAAATGGTTGGGAAAACGTACTTGATCTCTTGCCAATAAATAATCCTGAACAACTAGGGAGCATTATGATGGATACAGGGATTAGTGACAACAAGGCATTTATAGCAAGACTGAATACTGTAACGTTGAAACCTATCAAAAATAAAGACAAAGTTCATCTATTAAAACAAGCTGATAAAAATTCACTTAATCATTTTCTATGAGAGAGTTTCCACTCCTTCCATTCTGACTCTGTAAGTGTAGGCCAGCTGTCATTTGAATTCAGAGAAATAGTAGTGATGGCAACTGAGAGATATATAATACATAAATTAATAAGAGATAGTACTGAACTCCCATGGTACACAAAACGGGCCAGAATACTGCTGCAGAAGCAATTAAAAAAGCATGCCAAATTTAAAAGAATAGAAAATCCCCAAGATTGATGAAGTTTCATAGGAGATCAAAATTTAGTGCAAACTTCAATGTGAAATGCTTTTAATAATTTCCAAAGTGAAACTCTTTCTCAGTGTCTGGGAGGAAACCTAAAGAAATTCTTGTCATATGTAAACTATAGCAGTGGCAGCCCATCCGGCTAGCCACGCAGTCTAACATGCTGCTTCCCAAGCGGGAAGGTGTGCTGATCCCCAGCACGAATCTGCCCGGTGGATTAGTGTCATGGTCCAATGTGCTGGCCAGCCTGTGGATGGTTTTTAAGGCAGTTTTCAATCTGCCTCAGCGAATGTGGGCTGTTTCCTTTATTCCACCTCAGTTACACTATGTTAGTGATTGCTGCACAAACACTGTCTTCATGTACACACATACACCATAATTACACTCATCTGGTACGACATGTTCCCAGGAGGGTCCACTGAGGGCCGAACCACGCAATAACCCTGGGTTCGGTGTGGGGTGTCGGTGGGGTGGGTGGACTGCTCCACCTCTGCACCGTCTACACCACATGGCAATATCTGCTCACTCTCTCGACCGTCCAAGCACTCAAGAATCACCCATGCACCATACGTGCCAATATACATCCCGGTACAAATCAATGAGGACAAGCCTCCTCTGCTGCCGCAGTTGCCGCCCCCACCACATCCGGCTCATCCGTATTGTTGGAACCACAAGATTTTTGGCGATGATGCCAAGAAGTGTCGATTACCTTGCCAGCACCCAAACGCCGACTGCAGGATCTAGAAGACACTGAGACCTGCGAGGAACCTCACAGGTGTCCTCAAACATTGCACTCCGTCCACTCGTCCACCTGGCTGAGCAGTCGTTTATATGTCACTGACATTTCATCACGGCTCGTCTTTCTAGTCGACACAGGCACTGACATGTCTATCATATCCACGTCGTTGGCTCCTCCCGCCTTTTCACTGACGAGGTCACTTCTACGAGCTGTCAACGTATCAACGTTACAAACCTCAGGCTCCGTCAAAGTTACGGTGCACCTATCTCCATCTCTGTGTTTTCAATGGACTTTATACATTGCCGACATCAATGAACCAATTCTCAGTATGGATTTATTGTCCCATTACAAAATCTCTCCAAACGTCTTTTAGGGCTCAGTGCTACATCATCCCACTAACATTCAGATACTGTGCTCCCGCACTTACGTTCCACGTTCTGTTTCTCTTGCGACATGTGAGTTAGTACACGAGTGCTCCACCCCCACGGGTGACATTGTGACGTGCATCACTAACCTACTGTCAGAATACGACTCGGCGGCACAACTCCATTGGGAAAACGACGAGCTGAAACAATGAATAACACACACTTACAGTGAGCTCGTCATGGCTCGTACCTCGCTGCTGAAACTGCAGTCCACAGTGCCGCCACCTAATCGTATTTCTCCAGTAGACACCAGCTCAGACACTCAACAAGTTAGTCCAAAAACATTAATTTGTGTGTGACGATTCGCGTCCGGTAGACACCGCACCCCTGACGCTCTCATCACGTTCAGTGCCATGTGTTTCAAACAGTGCTTCTAATGACAGTCTCACGTGTCATACGACCACACCCACCATGCAGGCAGCCGCCCCACTTGTTGATGAACATTCCCCCTCTCTTGCACACCAGCCACGTGACTCGGCGGCCATTGCTGTTCACCGTGCGATGCCAGTGCCTATCTCGCCAGCACCAGTTACCCAAGGCAAGGCAGACAACAGACAGTTGCTGTGCGTCCTGACCTGCTCTGCGCTGTGAACGCAGGTAGTGCACTGTTAACAAATTGTTATAGGTAAATTCTTAAATGACAATGGAATAATGTGCAGATTCATAAATAACAATGGGCCCATCTAGGTGCATGGAAATCATTGCTAGAAAAGATGTAGGGGAAAGTGTTGATTAATCTTGGTGTGACAGATAAATAAATGAGTTGACTAGGATTAACATAGAAAACAGATGACAGTTTGAACAAGAGAGATGACAACAAAGACTAACAAGAGGGTTACATGAGAAGGAACAATAGCCACATGGGATAGTATATTGACAAAAATAATAAATTTATGACAATATAATGTAACTGGATAGATGAAAAAACTACTCAGCAAGCTAGGCAGGAGAACGCACGCATTAAAAAAAAGGAAAGACTTTCCTTCTCATACCATGCAGTAAGTCTCTCCTGACCCATGGTTCTGCTTTCCTTCTCATCCTGTCTGGTAAGTCTACCCTAAAATGCAGTTCTGGTTGACTTTTCCAAAATTCTCCCCTTTTTCTATATCTCTCCAGTCCTTTTCATACACCCTTCTTCATTCCCCTTCAAGCCTTCTGCTGGAAGAAGGAGGTGCTGGCTCCGAAAGCTTGCATAAGTATAACCTTCTTTTATGTGTGAGTTTTCCTGCCATCTCTTGGTGAATAGTTTGTTTTATCTGTCCGATTAAAAAACATAAAGTTAGTAACATACATAGGTATGATTCCAGAAACATGACTATCATTTCGTGCACAGGAGGTAGTCCCATGGCCTAAAGACCATTGGGTTAAAAAATTACATAAAGATAGAACCAGATAGGTTCCATTGGCAACATTCGTCATTTCATTTAATTTCATTTCATTGTTACTATTTTACACTAATGACTAATTTTGCCTATTGGTAAGATCTCTGTGTAGTCATTTAACCAAATTAACTTTGCACCATGAGATTACTTTCTGTAGGTGAAATTATGGCAATGTTTCCAGAAATTGAATCTACATATGTTACTGTCTTTAGGTTTTACTTGATTTCTATCATTTGTCAACTTCCTTTGATGTCTGTAAGTTTATATAACTTGGCTAACCATGTATAAAAATAATTAAATAAATAAATATAAAAAAATATTTTCTGCGCATGATGTTATTACAGGTGGTTAATGTAAGTGTTTTAATATACCTATTTCATGTGTGCATGAGTTGCATTTGTGTGTGTATGTGTCTGTCTGATTCAACAAAGGCCTTGTTGCCTGAAAGCTTATATTGTGACAGCCTTTTTGTTGTGCCTGTCTGTGACTCAGCATCTCCACTATATGGTGAGTAGCAACTTTCCTTTTCATAGTATTGTTAATTGTAAGTGTTTTGTAATAAAAAGTTTATTCGTTGTGCCGACCCATGGATTGAGCCTACCACCTACACTTGGTAATCCACTATTGGCTTCCCTCCCGTACAACATGAGATTTGATTTTGAGTCTAATATAATTGTTTTTTTATAGTTTTGATATACTTTATATTTGTTTTGTAGTTTTACATAACCATCACCTCTTCATCATTTTCATGGGATTATAACAATTGTATTTAAGTCTTAAGTATTAGTGGTCACCAGTTCTGCAATCTAATGGCCTAGTTGTCGTCCTTAACAGTTCATCTCTTATAATGATTCACATTTGCATTGTGTTATGGATACGATAGATGACTCCATATCTGCATAGTAGGCACCCAAACCTTGGTATGTTCCCACATTGTACTTCAATACATTTCCTGTTTGTTTTCAGTGGTCAGTAGCTACTCTTATGCACTATGTATTATTGTGGTTCCTTATGGATTTTTTCAGATTAACCTGGTGGTGATGCATAAATTGAAACATGTAATGAAAGAAAATAGTCACCATACAACCTGTGATTTCCATTTATCTTTTACGGCATCCATAATAGCACTGATGAAATTTCACTAGGAACAGCTGCCCCCACTGCCTCCCCCTCCCCCTCTTCATGTGCCACTGCTGTAAGGTAAGCTATTAAATGGATTTTGTTACACAACTTGCAATGTTGTGAACAGTTTCTAAACTAATGGTGAGTAGGCTCCGAGAGTGAACAGTGAGGGGAGAAGTAGGAACTATTTGTGGGTACTCATCTTTTGTAAAGGGCTTGATGATTTTCATTGTAACTGTAGATTTTTCTACACTCTTGCTCATAAATTAAGGATAATGCTGATACATGGTGAAACAATACTCTGGTGGGCAGTTTGTGGGTTTGAATCACCTTGGGATATGACCATGTGGTGCATTTGACCTGCGGTCGTCGCACGGTGGTGCTGGAAGCAGTCCACATATACAGAGGTGTGTTGGTGCATGTCAGAGTACGGTGCAGCAAGTAAGTGTGCAGACATTTTCAGATGTGCTAATGGGGACTGTGTGTTGAAAATGGCTCAAAGAACACATATTGATGACATTATGAGGGATAGAATACTAGGGCGACTGGAGGCTGGTCAGACACAGCAGGTCATAGCACGGGCCCTCCATGTGCCACAAAGTGTGATCTCAAGATTATCACTGGGTTTTCATCTGGCATGAACCAGGAACCAGATACCAACCCCTTAGTGTCCTTGAAAGGTGTGGGGTGGGATTATGATTGGTGCATGTACACCCCTGCATGTCTTTGACAGAGGAACTGTAACAGGTCAGGTGTAATGGGACATCATTTTGCATCAGTATGTCTGCCTTTTCAGGGTGCAGTGGGTCCCACCTTCCTCCTGATGGATGATAACGCACAGCCCCACCGAGTTGCCATCATGGAGGAGTACCTTGAAACAGAAGATATCAGGTGAATGGAGTGGCTTGCCTGTTCTCCAGACCTAAACCCTATGGCTCCAGACCTAAACCCCATGGAGCACGTCTGGGATGCTCTTGGTCGATGTATCGCTGGCCGTCTTCAAACCCTTACGACACTTCAGGAGCTCTGACAGGCACTGTTGCAAGAATGGGAGGCTATACCCCAGTAGCTGCTCGAACCACCTGATCCAGAGTATGCCAATCCATTGTGCAGCCTGTGTACGTGTGCGTGGTGGTCATATCCCATATTGATGTCGGGGTACATGCACAGGAAACAGTGGCATTTTGTAGCACATGTGTTTCAGGATGGTTTTCTCAACTTATCACCAATACCGTGGACTTACAGATATGTGTTGTGTGTGTTCCCTATGTGCCTATGCCAGTTGTGTGTAGTGCCATGTTGTTTGGCACCACATTCTGCAATTATCCTTAATTTTGAGCATGAGGGTAGAATATATTTAATGATCTACAGTGTATATTTCCTCCCTTGTAGGCAGTTGACTCTTCCCTAAAAGTGTCTCAATCACTGCAGTGTAACAGAGGAGTTGTGTTTCAGAGAAAACACATGAAAGTGTCTCCAGAAAGGGAAATTAGTCAGAGCCACTGCTTTCTCAAGTAATTTTCAGATGACAATATCATCTCTCTGAGCTGCCCTTTAGTGTAGAATAGAGCGGTCACATCATTGTATCTCCAACCTGTGATGATAGAACCAAGAGCATCCCCCCACTGCTCTATTTGTGAAAGTTAATATACATGTCAAAATTGTTTAAGAACAGTGTTTCATCATATTTCTAACTATAAATATATGTTATTTTCCTAACTGATAACACAATCAGTTGTGTCCGTGGCCTATCGGATTCTCCGAGGTGCCATCTCTGAGGCAGCTGGATGATGGGGTTAGTCACAGAGTTTCTTCCAGTGGGAAGGTCCCCAACTGCAGCAGCATGCTCACCCATTGCCACCCATACTTCTCCGCCTGCCGTCATACCTTCGACAGTGGAAGAGGCACTGATGGGGATAGCTCCCTTAATTACTGACGTGGAGCCCGTACAATCTGAACTGGCATTCTCCTTCCCCCGTCAGCCAGTGGATGAAGCCTAGCCCCCGCTGATGCCAGCAGACCAAACTTTACCCTGTCCACCACAATTTTTCCACCCCTCTGGCAGAACCAATTGTGTTGTTGCTGTCCCTCCAATGGTCGATCCATTGCCATGCAATCTCACGCCCTCTCTGGTTTTCTGCCAGAGACCATGCCACAAACCTGGCCATTTTCAGCCCAATGAGACCTTTTCAGGGGAGGGATATAATATCCCCACCAGCAGACATAGAGATGGAGGCAGACAAGCTGGCAGGGGTGTCACAGTGGAATAGTGCAAGATGCCGTCATGGAGGGCATGTGCGAAGTGTTGCATGGTCAGAGCCACTGACCCAGGAGTTTGCCTGCCAGTAGCAATAGGCATTGCCAATAATTTTTTGTATGGGTATCAACTACCTCAGACCTGACCTGTGTATGCTGTGTTGGGCTCTCGTTGATTGATTCGCACATCAAGTTTCCTCTTCCTGAGTTCAATTTCACGGGCTTATGCTTGAGCCATGGTCAGCTAGTATATAAATATTGTTTGCTGACAGTGACAGTTCTGCAGCATTATCACACCTGTACAGATACATAACAGTTATTTACAACAGGAAAAAATTAAAAATTATCAATCTCTTGACAACATCCAAATAGTTCCAAAGTTACACAAGTGTGCTAAAAATTTCTACCGCATGTCAGTCTAACCAATTAGCATTAGGATGTAATACAGACCTGATCTCTGTGCAAGCTATGCTCTCAATTTTACATAATTTTGAAGTTATTTGTGCCCAACAGTGTGAATGTTAATTGTTTTAAGCTGTTTGTCAGTAACTGCATCATAACAGCATCCTAAAATTTGCTTAAAGTAGATTAGCTTCCCACATTTCCACTTATAGCCACATAGATATACTGTTTGCATCTCCAAAAGAACCCAACAGCAATACAAGAACTGCTTTGAGACTAAATCAGTGTGAGAGGTGCACAGAATAGGTAGGGATGAGTTCTATACATTGGCTCACCAAGTTGATCCAGGAAAGGGTTAACTTAACTTTTGCAGTCTTGAGTGGGAAGGAACAACCAATTGTACTGTTCATTGCCTACACTGCTTTCTGCATACTCGTGGCTAGATTAAGAAACTTTTATAGAGGCTTAGTACCATGAGGGGATCTTGCAATATGGTATCCCTATGCTGGGGATAATTTGTGTGTGTAAAAAAAATCATGTTGAGTATAGAAGATGCAATTTAGCATCCTGTGAGACAGAGGAGATAAAGTTTTAAAATGATAGTGCTGCAGATAAGGGATATGAGCAGTGCACAATTTATTGGAAATTTAGAATTGTGCAGGAAATGAACTGTGAACTACAAGTGACTGTAATATGTGATTTGTTGGCAGCAACACAAAGTTATAATGTGAGCATCACAGAGTTTGAAATGTGCGTGTTGCAGAATGGAATAAAATTCCATCAATGAAAAACTGAATTTGTGTCACAGTATTATGAACATTTCCGGAGGAAAATATCATAAATAGTTTTACAGAGGCATCACGAGGAGGAAGATGGAAGACCGTGGCAGCAAACATGACAAGGCCAATCAGCTATCAGGAGGAAGCATCACTACACACAGAGAGAACATGGAAAGCAGTACAAGTCCTCTTCTTTTTTTTTTTTGTCATCAGTCTACTGACTGGTTTGATGCAGCCCGCCACGAATTCCTTTCCTGTGCTAACCTCTTCATCTCAGAGTAGCACTTGCAACCTACGTTCTCAATTATTTGCTTGATGTATTCCAATCTCTGTCTTCCTCTACAGTTTTTGCCCTCTACAGCTCCCTCTAGTACCATGGAAGTCATTCCCTCATGTCTTAGCAGATGTCCTATCATCCTGTCCCTTCTCCTTATCAGTGTTTTCCACATATTCCTTTCCTCTCCGATTCTGCATAGAACCTCCTCATTCCTTACCTTATCAGTCCACCTAATTTTCAACATTCGTCTATAGCACCACATCTCAAATGCTTCGATTCTCTTATGTTCTGGTTTTCCCACAGTCCATGTTTCACTACCATACAATGCTGTACTCCAGACGTACATACTCAGAAATTTCTTCCTCAAATTAAGGCTGGTATTTGATATTAGTAGACTTCTCTTGGCCAGAAATGCCTTTTTTGCCATAGCGAGTCTGCTTTTGATGTCCTCCTTGCTCCGTCCGTCATTGGTTATTTTACTGCCTAGGTAGCAGAATTCCTTAACTTCATTGACTTCGTGACCATCAATCCTGATGTTAAGTTTCTCACTGTTCTCATTTCTACTACTTCTCATTACCTTCGTCTTTCTCCGATTTACTCTCAAACCATACTGTGTACTCCGACTGTTCATTCCGTTCAGCAGATCATTTAATTCTTCTTCACTTTCACTAAGGATAGCAATGTCGTCAGCGAATCGTATCATTGATAACCTTTCACCTTGTATTTTAATTCCACTCCTGAACCTTTCTTTTATTTCGATCATTGCTTCCTCGATGTACAGATTGAAGAGCAGGGGCGAAAGGCTACAGCCTTGTCTTACACCCTTCTTAATACGAGCACTTCGTTCTTGATCGTCCATTCTTATTATTCCCTCTTGGTTGTTGTACATATTGTATATGACCCGTCTCTCCCTATAGCTTACCCCTACTTTTTTCAGAATCTCGAACAGCTTGCACCATTTTATATTGTCGAACGCTTTTTGCAGGTCGACAAATCCTATGAAAGTGTCTTGATTTTTCTTTAGCCTTGCTTCCATTATTAGCCGTAACGTCAGAATTGCCTCTCTCGTCCCTTTACTTTTCCTAAAGCCAAACAGATCGTCACCTAGCGCATTCTCAATTTTCTTTTCCATTCTTCTGTATATTATTCTTGTAAGCAGCTTCGATGCATGAGCTGTTAAGCTGATTGTGTGATAATTCTCGCGCTTGTCAGCTCTTGCCGTCTTCGGAATTGTGAATAGTCATTTTGTTGCCGCTTCCCCCAATGATTTTAGAAATTCTGATGGAATGTTATCTATCCCTTCTGCCTTATTTGACCATAAGTCCTCCAAAGCTCTTTTAAATTCCAATTCTAATACTGGATCCCCTATCTCTTCTAAATTGACTCCTGTTTCTTCTTCTATCACACCAGACAAATCTTCACCCTCATAGAGGCTTTCAATGTATTCTTTCCACCTATCTGCTCTCTCCTCTGCATTTAACAGTGGAATTCCCGTTGCACTCTTAATGTTACCACCGTTGCTTTTAATGTCACCAAAGGTTGTTTTGACTTTCCTGTATGCTGAGTCTGTCCTTCCGACAATCATATCTTTTTCAATGTCTTTACATTTTTCCTGCAGCCATTTCGTCTTAGCTTCCCTGCACTTCCTATTTATTTCATTCCTCAGCGACTTGTATTTCTGTATTCCTGATTTTCCCGGAACATGTTTGTACTTCCTCCTTTCATCAATCAACTGAAGTATTTCTTCTGTTACCCATGGTTTCTTCGCAGCTACCTTCTTTGTACCTATGTTTTCCTTCCCAACTTCTGTGATGGCCCATTTTAGAGATGTCCATTCCTCTTCAACTGTACTGCCTACTGCGCTATTCCTTATTGCTGTGTCTATAGCGTTAGAGAACTTCAAACGTATCTCGCCATTCCTTAGTACTTCCGTATCCCACTTCTTTGCGTATTGATTCTTCCTGACTAATGTCTTCAACTTCAGCCTACTCTTTATCACTACTATATTGTGATCTGAGTCTATATCTGCTCCTGGGTACACCTTACAATCCAGTATCTGATTTTGGAATCTCTGTCTGACCATGATGTAATCTAATTGAAATCTTCCCGTATCTCCCGGCCTTTTCCAAGTATACCTCCTCCTCTTGTGATTCTTGAACAGGGTATTCGCTATTACTAGCTGAAACTTGTTACAGAACTCAATTAGTCTTTCTCCTCTTTCATTCCTCGTCCCAAGCCCATATTCTCCTGTAACCTTTTCTTCTACTCCTTCCCCTACAACTGCATTCCAGTTACCCATGACTATTAGATTTTCGTCCCCCTTTGCATACTGCATTACCCTTTCAATATCCTCATACACTTTCCCTATCTGTTCATCTTCAGCTTGCGACGTTGGCATGTATACCTGAACTATCGTTGTCGGTGTTGGTCTGCTGTCGATTGTGATTAGAACAACCCGGTCACTGAACTGTTCACAGTAACACACCCTCTGCCCTACCTTCCTATTCATAACGAATCCTACACCTGTTATACCATTTTCTGCTGCTGTTGATATTACCCGATACTCATCTGACCAGAAATCCTTGTCTTCCTTCCACTTCAATTCACTGACCCCTACTATATCTAGATTGAGCCTTTGCATTTCCCTTTTCAGATTTTCTAGTTTCCCTACCACGTTCAAGCTTCTGACATTCCACGCCCCGACTCGTAGAACGTTAACCTTTTGTTGATTATTCAATCTTTTTCTCATGGTAACCTCCTCCTTGGCAGTCCCCTCCCGGACATCCGAATGGGGGACTATTCCGGAATCTTTTGCCAATGGAGAGATCATCATGACACTTCTTCAATTACAGGCCACATCTCCTGTGGATACACGTTACGTATCTTTAATGCAGTGGTTTCCATTGCCTTCTGCATCCTCATGTCGTTGATCATTGCTGATTCTTCAACCTTTAGGGGCAATTTCCCACCCCTAGGACAAGAGAGTGTCCTGAACCTCTATCCGCTCCTCCGCCCTCTTTGACAAGGCTGTTGGCAGAATGAGGCTGACTTCTTATGCCGGAAGTCTTCGGCCGCCAATGCTGATTATTTATCAAAATTTAGGCAGTGGCGGGAATCGAACCTAGGACCGAAGACGTTTTGATTATGAATCAAAGACACTACCCCTAGACCACGGGTTATCCTACAAGTCCTCACTGAGGCTATAAAGGCTGCACTGGGGTTGCATAAGGAGAAGTCAGGAGCTCTGTGCATGGAAGCAACTCTGGCATATTCTTCAACCAGCTACAGAATCCAGAGAGGATGAGAGCTTACTGGAATTGAGTCAAAGATTACATCATTCATAAGAAGGTGTTAAGTAGTAGTTATCCTTGAGACAAGTTAGAATAAATAAGGGTAGACAAGTTGAGTAATTAAAGGAAAACTGAAAGAGCAGTAAGCTATGCAAGAAATGTGGGAAATGTTTCAAGCTATTCTGAATAAATTTGATGGAATAAGAAAAGATTGGGTGATGGATATGATGCAACTATTAGTAATAATATTGAAAAAGTAGGAGCATACGTTATGGAGAACTATCTCAAGGAATCTAATACTGGAAAATTACATGAAGTCAGTATAAATATTTGCAATAGATAAAATCTTATGGATGAAGATATGGAAGTTCTGAATGAAAAAATAAGAAAATTCAATAGGAAGACTAACAAAACCGTATATCATATATGGGAAAAACTAGATTCTTTCAATGAAAGAATAGACAAGTCCAAGGAGAATACTAACAAACTGTTGCTGGTGTAAATAAATAAAACAGTAGAAGCATCTGGTAGGGATATTAACAGTAAATCAGACAAATCTTCTATGGATACAAACTGTAAAATAGAAGATACTAACAAATAATTCAACAAAATGTTGGAATGTATCTCTGAAAGAATATATGCATATGCTGGGAATACTAAACAAAATTTTAAGGAATTAAATAAAAATCTTACTACTTTAAAGGATGGAAAATTCAGGATGGGATGAAATAACATTATGAAAAGGATAGTTTCCACACACCATATACCGGAGATTTGAGTTGCAGATAGGCACAACAGAAATATCAGTCCTATCCAAAGACCTCACCTATTGCCACACTCCCAAATTCAACCATGCAAGACTTGGTAAAGATCTTCTCTCTTTCTCCTGGTCCCTACAGTGGAAATACTTTCTTGCCACCAACCCTACCAATCAGACTCAACTAAAGACCAATGTTGAAGCTGGCCTGACTCAATTCACTCCTCCATCCAACCGTGATCCACCCTCACTGCCCCAAATCACCTCCTGTAAACCTTCCAGAATTTCTTAACCTCTAATCTTGTCTCACCATCATTCCCCAAATCCCTCAACAAGCAAACTAACCTACAGCTGCAGAAAGAACCACAGTCCACCACCTAAAACCTGATCCTGATCTTATAATCCTACGTGTGGATAAAGACTCCACCACTGTTGTTTTGAACTACAAGGATCACCTGGCAGAAGAACTCTGTCAGCAGTCAGATATCTACAAACCTTGCCACAGTGATCACATTCCCAAAATCCAGCAGGACTCCTTAAATCCTTAGGCCCATCCCAGAACTTCTCCTTGGAATCCATCTCTCTCCTCAGCCCTACCACTCCACGCATTCCTGCCTTCTACATGTTTCCTAAAGACCATAAACCCAGCCACCCAGGATGCCCCACTGTGGCTGGTTACTGTGGCCCCACAGAGTGGATCTCTGCTCTCATAGACCAACAACTTCAGCCTATTACCTGAAAACTACCTTCCTACATAGCAGCTACTGCCTATTTCCTCCACCGACTCTCCACAGTTCCTGTTCCTTTAGCACACGGTGCCCTGCTCATCACTATTGATGCCACCTCCCTTTACACTAACATCCCCAATGCCCAACGGATTCCATACCAACAACTTCCTTCCTAGTCACCATGATCAACTATACCCTCACCCATCATTTCTCATTTGAAGGCATTACTTACAAACAAATCTGGGGTATGGTTATGGGCACCCGCATAGCACCATCCTATGCCAACCTATTCATAGGCAATCTAGAGGAATCCTTCCTAAATATCCAGAATCCTAAACCCTTCAACTGGTTCCAACTCATTAATGACATCTTTGCAATCTGGATCGAGACTGAGGACACCCTATCCGCATTCTTCCAGAACCTCAACACCTTCTCCCCCATTTGCTTCATCTGGTCTTACTCAATCCAAAAAGCAACCTTCCTAGATGCTGACTTCCATCTCAAAGATGGGTACATCAGTACCTCCATCCATATCAAACCTACTAACCACTAGCAACACCTCTACTTTCACAGCTACCCCCCATTACATACCAAGAAGTCCCTTCGATACCAGCCTAACTACCCATGGCTGTTGCATCTACAGTAACGAGCAATCTCTCTCGAAATATACTAAGGCTCTCACTAAGGCCTTTAGAGACCATAATTATCCTCCCAATCTTGTTCAAAAACAAATTTCCTGTGCCTTATCTTTCCAGTCACCCACCAAATCCCAAAGTCTCACTGTCCGGTGACAGAGGAGCATTCTGCTCATAACTCAGTACCACCCCGGAATGGAGCAACTGAATTACATTCTCCATCAGGGTTTTGACTACCCCTCACCATGCTCTGAAATGAGAAATGCCCTTGCCACTAACCTTTCCACCCCACCCACAGTGGTATTCTGCTGTCCACCGAACCTAGACAATATGTTCATCTATTCCTACACAACATGTGCTCCCAGTCTCTTACCTAATGGCTCATACCCCTGTAATAGACCTAGATGTAAGACCTGTCACATACATCCTCCCACCACCACTCAATCCAATCCAATCCAGTCCAGTCACAAACATAACAGATCCCATCAAAGGCAGGGCTACCTGTGAAACCAGTCAGATGATCTAGAAGCTAAGCTGCAACCACTGTTGTGCATTCTACATGGGCACGACAACCAACAAGCTGTCTGTCCACATGAATGGCCACCGACAAACTGTGGCCAAGAAACAACTGGGCCACCATGTTGCTGAACATGCTGCCCAACATGACATTCTTCATTTCAATGGCTGCTTCACTGCCTGTGCCATATGGACCCTTCCCAACAACACCAGCTTTTCTGAATTGCGCAGGTGGGAACTCTCCTTGCAATATATCCTACATTTCTGTAACCCTCCTGGCCTCAACCCTCATTAGTCACTGTCCTCACCCATCAGCCCCTTCCCTGTTCCCACACCAGCACTACACAAGCCTCTATTCCATCAATGCACCCAGTCTTTTTATCTTTCTCCTTTTCTGCTGCCCCTCCCCTCCCTCCCTCCCCCGCATGCTGTCTAACCTCCCAACTGCACCTAACTGCCCTACCCTCTCTCCATCTCATCCCAGCATGTTCCCCAGCAGCACTTCACCGTCCGCCACCACTATCCCCCTCCATGCCCCAGCCTCCTCTCTACTCCCACCCAGTTGCCTCTCTCATCACGCACTACTGCTGTTGCTGCTTGTAGTCTGGCTTCAGCTGCCAGAGACTGTGGTCATGTGTGTTTGAGTTGCATTTGTGTGTGTGTGTGTGTGTGTGTGTGTGTGTGTGTGTGGGTGGGTGGGTGGGTGTGTGCAAAAGCTTATTTTGTGTTGTGCCTATCTGTGATCCAACATCTCCACTATATGGTGAGTAGCAGCTATCCTTTTTGTAATAATCTTACTGATTTCATAGCACAATAAAAACGGATATGGGGGAGGTGCACAAAGCAAGTGAGTACAAGTGAAACCCTTCATGTCAAATTTAGTAAAGATGTCAATGAAAATTACAGGATCAGTAATAATTTGCAAACTACTGTTAGTGAAGAGACTGAGGAATGGGAAAGGGCATCCTCTGATAACAATAAGTTAGCGATAGATGAAACAAGTTCATTCACCACTATCTGTTAACATAGGTTCTTGTAGAAAATTTGATCTAAGTAATGCAAAGCAGCTGTTTGATGAGATAAATGGTATTCAGCATGAGATCAGTGATTTTAATAATATTTACATTAAACTTTCTGCAGAAAATGCAAAGAAAAAATTAAATTCAAAACTGAAAAGTAGGGTTATACTAAATAATAATAGTGTACATACTGAGTGTATCAAAAAGAATCATGTGGTTTAAAAAAAATCGTAACCATCATGTTATTTGAGATATGTGTGTGAACAACATACTGTTGGAAAGAGCAAACTCTCGAGTTTTACATGATTCCCACTAGGTAGCAGCAGTGTGTTCCCACAACAGTTCTAGTAAACATGGTGTTGGGACAACAGAAAGCATTTTGTGTTCTATGTTTTGCACCCTGCTGGTCAGAGCGAGTCAGAGTGAGTTTCATAGTACATATGGTGTGGATCCTCCCACAGCACAGAGTTTTAGACAATGACATGAACAATTCTGAGAAACAGGTTGTCTGTGTAAAGGCAAATCGCCAGGCCATCCCCGAGTGTCTGACACAGGTGTTGAAAGAGTACCTGCAAGCTGAACTACAGAACCTCAGGTCCATTTTTGGAGCTAGCGGCTACGACATGAGAATGGTACACAAAACCATGGCACCGAAGAAGGAGGGAACAGGGAAATGCAGAACAAAGCACAGAAAACCGTCGTGCTACCATATATACAAGGGATTACTGAATGTCTGGGCAAAATTCTCTGTCGGGCAGGCATAAGCCAATTTTTCATAGCAGCAACAAAATAAAAGACATTCTGGGCTCGACAAAAGATACAATTGACAAGTTTCATGTCACCGGAGTTTATGAAATCGGGTGCGAATGTGGACTGGAGTGTGTAGGTGAGACTGGGAGCCCAACAAGCACAAGGTTAACTGAACACGAGAGATATATCCGGCTCAGATAATACAACAAATCAGCGGTGGCAGAATATCAGGAACAATGCAGAATGAAGAATTAGTTTGTGGAGGAAGGTTAGAGAGGCTATAGAAATAGCCAAGAGACCCAACAATATGAATAGAGATGATGGGTACTGACTTCCAGCGGCTTGGCTGCCAGCACTGACAGCTTTGCGGAAGGACAGCTCTCGCAGAGCAACAGGCGCGTGGCAAGCTACAGCAGCGGAGGGTACACAGAGTGCTGAAGCGGCATAGTCGATACTAGGCAATTAGTAACCAATGCTACACTGTAGTCACCACTCAGTCTACTATTCACCAATTTCCACCAATGGCAAGCAGTAAAGGAAACTCCAATGGAAAAAGCCCATTTCCGCCAATGACAACGTGCAATGCAAAGACCAATAAAATGAACTCCTAATACCCTTCCTGCTCACCCTCACATCCAATGACAGCACTCCCCCATAAAATATAAGTATCCAAACTAGTGCTCATTCAGCAGTTAGCAATATACCCTGAGGAAGGCGTCTTGCAACAGTCGCCAAAACATCAGAATTTTACAGATGACAATGCGGCCTCAAACCCAGAAGAATTTTATTGACTGTGACAATGGCCGCAGAAGCCTATGCTTACAATCTAAAATCTGTTTCCTAAATCTGTGTCTGACCATTATATAATCAATCTGAAACTTTCCAGTATCTCCGAGTCCCTTCCAAGAATACAACCTTTTTTCATGATTCTTAAACCAAGTATTAGCAATGAGTAAATTACGCTCTGTGCAAAATTCTACCAGGTGGCTTCCTCTTTCAATCCTTTCGCTCAGTCCATATTTACCTACTATTTTTCCTCATCTTCCCATTCCTACTATTGAGTTCCAGTCCCCTTTCACAATTAAATTTTAATATCTTTTAACTACCTGAATAATTTATTTTATCTCATGATACATTCCTTCAATAGCTTCATCAACTGTGGAACTAGTTGGCACGTAAATTTGAACTCCTGTGGTAGCTGTGGGCTTTGTGCCTATCTTGGCTATGATAATGTGTTCACTATGCTGTTCATAGTAGCTTACCCGCACTCCTATTTTCTTTTTCATTATTAAACCCACTCTTGCATTACCCCTATTTGACTTTGTATTTATAATGCTTTATTCGCCTGACCAGATGTCCTGTTACTCCTCCCACCAAACTTTTCTAATTCCCACTATATCTAACTTCAATCTATCCATTTCCTGTTTTAGATTTTCTAAGCTACCTGCCCCATTATGGAATCTAACATTCAACACTCCGATTTGAAGAATGCCAGTTCTGTTTCTCCTGATAACAACATCCTCCTGAGCAATCCCTGCTCGAAGATCCAAATGGGGGATTATTTTACCCAAGAGGATGCCATCATCATTTAATCATACAATAGTGCTGCATGTCCATGGGAAATATTACAGCTGTTGTTTCTCCTTGTTTTCAGCCATTTGCAGTACCTGCACAGCAAGGCTGTTTTGGTTGATGTTACAAGGCCAGATCAGTCAATCATCCAGGCTGTTGCCCCTGTAGCCTAACTACTGTAAAGGCTGCTGCTCTTCTTCAGGAAACACACATTTGTCTGGCCTCTCAACAGGGCCCCTCCAGTGTGGTTTTACCTGGGATATGGCTATCTGTATTGCTGAGGCATGCAAGGCACCCCACCAGTGGCTAGGTCCATGGTTCATGATCAATAACACCACACTTGTGGATCTCGATGACTTATCTGAACGTGCTTCACTCTACACAGATGAGTAAACATCTATGAAGTGAAACTTCATATCAAACTTTCATATCAGTGCACACTCCGCTGCAAAGTGAAAATCTCACTCTGGAAACATTCCCCAGGCTGTGGCTAAGCCATGTCTCAGCAATATCCTTTCTTTCAGGAGTGCTAATTCTGCAAGGTTCGCAGGAGAGCTTCTGTAAGGTTTGGAAGGCAGGAGACGAGGTACTGGCAGAAGTAAAACTGTGACGATGGGGCCATGAGTCATGCTTGGGTAGCTCAGTTGGTAGAGCACTTGCCCGCGAAAGGCAAAGGTCCCAAGTTCGAGTCTCAGCCCGGCACACAGTTTTAAACTGTCAGGAAGTTTCATATCAGCGCACACTCTGCTGCAGAGGGAAAATCTCATTTTGGATAAATGAAGTGGTTGTACCACAACTTTATGTGTAAGGTACCCACTGCTTAGTAGAAAATTTGACGCAACTGTGTTGCTCCAATTTTGCGCATTGGGATGAGGATGCGCGATGGTGCAGGCCTCGGCAAGAAGATTTTTGAGGGCAGTGAAAGAGTCAGTCATAGCTGGGGTCCATGGAACAGGCTGAGATCCAGAAGTGTTGGTGCCTGCCAAGGTGTCTGTCAGTGGAGCCTGAATCTCCACAGCCTGCGGCAGATGTCGGCAATAATAATTAACTGTCCCCAGAAAGTGCCGGAGCTCTTTGAATGATGAAGGTCTGGGTAGGTTTAGTATTGTTTGTACTTTCTCAGGAGGTGGTGAAATGCCGTTGGCAGAGACCGACAACCAAGAAAAGTGACAGCGGGTTGATGTAGCTGCAATTTGTCCTGGTTGGTCTCGATGCCTGCTGCCACGAGTGTTCATAACAGTTTGCAGATGTCGAATGTTGTCCTTGACAGAGGAGCTGAACATAAGACTGTCATCAAGATATGCAAAGCAGAATTTTAGGTCGAATAGCACTTTGTTGCCAGGTCTGGGTTGCGTTTTACAGACCGAAGGGCATGAATCGAAACTGAAATAACCCAATTGGGGTGGTGATTGCTGTCTTCTCGATGTCTTCAGGTGCCATGGGGATCTGGTGGTAGGCCTGTTTGTGATCAATGACAGAGAACATGGTGGCAGCTGCGAGGGAACTGGTAAAGTCGGCAATGTTGGGTATGGGGTAGGTGTCCATAATTGTTCATGCATTTAGTCAACGGTAGTCTCTGCACATGCACCAGGACCCGTCTTTCTTGGGTGTCATATGTATGGGTGTAAACCAGCTACAGGCAGACGGTTCAATGACACCGGAGCTGAGTAGTTCAGAAATCTGATTTTTAGGGTCGGAGAGGCGCTCGGGACAAAGTTGACATGGTTTACTGGAGATCGGGGGACTTGGCGTGAGACGAAGCTTGTGAACCGTGCCGTTGCTGAAGACGGAAATGTTGCTGGCGATGTGGGAGGGGGGTTGTTTACAATTTGTGGCCAGGCCAGGCGTGGTCATGGTGTTTGGAGCCACTCGGCGGATCCGACGGGAGCCGAGGCGGCAAAGTGTCCCTGGAGTCAATGCGACGAGATGGCTGCCAGTCCGAATCAGTGACACCGTGGTGGGGTGAGCTTGGTAGACCTCGTGAGCCATTAGTGAGTCCATTGTCTGAGGGCGTGGCCTGTGGCAGCACGGTCGCGGGCGAAATGCTTGGCGCGAGTGCACTTTTTGTATTGTCAATGGTGGTCACATGGCAGTGTGCAGGAGCCGAAGTTACATAGTTCGAGGTGCTGTCCGTGAGGGGCGAGGTAGGAGCCGTCAGTTCGGGAGCACATGACGCTCATCGCGCATGTGCACTTGTGTCCGGCTGAGTGTCAAACGCTGCTGTATTAGGAGGGTGTGGCCCTGCGTAGCTGTCAGTACATGTTATGACAGTCTTGATAGCACAGTTGCGAGGGGTAGCAGGAGGTAAACACACGGATGCTCGATTGCTGGGACTGCAAGCAGATTCGGCGCACTTACTGACCTTGCTTTGTCCTTGCTATAGTGTCTGTAATTCCTTTGCTGCATCGGAGAGCTGGAGCTGAGTTTCACGGAGCCGGAGGGAGAGCTTGAAGTTTTCCTTGTGTAGGCGAGCGGTGAGCGACATTTTCAAGCTCGACAAGGCACTTGTGCATTGTTTCTTGTAACGTCGTCGACAGAGACGAGGACGTACGGATGAGATGAGCCCAGACCGATGTGTCACGGGGGGGTTTGCTCAACGGAGCACAGGGGGAGTGAGTCTTGGACGGGTGATGAAACACGGTGTTTCACACTAGGTCCGGTGAAAGTTTGTGGTGTTGCAAGAAGTCAATGCCTAGTATAGGCTCGTCAATTTCACACACTAAAAAAGTCCACTCGAGTTTCCAGTTTGCAGAGAGTGAGACTATGTGGGAAGTTGAACCCAAGAATTGTAGTTTAGTTGAATTCACGGCCTGCAGTGAAGTATGATGAGGGCAGATGTTCGATGGTGCTAAGGACGTAGGTAGCAGCAAAACATCCACGCCAGTGTCCACTAGGAAAAGGCATCCCGACAAAATATCTTTAATGTAAAGTTGTCCGCAATTATCCGGTCTTTCCCGGACAGAATGGAGCAGTGGGGGGTGCCTCTCATGTTGTGCACAGGAAGCAGCACCCGGAGATACCTGTGATTGGCATTTGGGAAGTAGCAGGGTGGTCTGCAGTTCCATGCCACCTCACCAAACCGTGTGTGGAAGTAATAGTACGGGTAGTGCGGTTGCATTTTCTGCAGAACGTTCATTGCCAGTGGCGGTGGCCAAGGTTCGGTGGCCGCAGCAGGCTCGGTTGCAGGAGGGGGCGTGACCGTGTGTGGAGCCAGTGACGTCCCAGTAGCTAGTTTACTGCTTCCCGGAGCGAGCGGAATGGTCAGCACAGTGCGGCCCTGGCTGCGCCCAGCCGCAGGACGATGACCTGAACCTAAGACTTGTCAGGTAGGCAGTGGCTGGCGAAATAGAGCAGTGATGCATCGTGTAGCTTGTCACCAATTGTCATTCTTTGCTCGACAGGTTCGGGAGACCTCTGAGCCAGAGCAAAGCGGATGGTTAGGTTAGTGTTGTTTAACGTCCCGTCGACAATGAGGCCATTAGAGACGGAGCGCAAGATCGGGTTAGGGAAGGATGGGGAAGGAAATCGGCCGTGCCCTTTCAAAGCAACCATCCCGGCATTTGCCTGAAACGATTTAGGGAAATCACGGTAAACCTAAATCAGGATGGCTGGAGACGGGATTGAACCATCGTCCTCCCGAATGTAAGTCCAGTGTGCTAACCACTGCGCCACCTCGCTCGGTATGCAAAGCGGATGTGAGGAGACAGTTTATCTGACCAGATGGCGAGGAGAGCTGTGTCAGAGAGTAGATCAGTGCTGACAAGGGCACGTAGCCGTCTCCAGAGCTGGGAAGGTTTGTCATTGCCTAGTTGCTCTACCTTGGAGCACTTGCCGTATTGCTGCCTCAGTTGAGCGTGCAACCCGATGTAGAACTGTCTTTTTGGCTAGAGTGTACTGGGTAGATGAGTCCGGGGCATCCGGGGCGTCGACCAGGTCAGCAATCAAGTCCTCCTGGTCGTGCAGGTGGGTGATGAGGCACAGAAACCTGGTTGATTCGTCGAGTTTGTAATGGTCGAACACTTCGTCCGCAATTTTGAACCAGGTTGTAGCTCCGTCGGGATTAAACGGCGGCAGCATCGGTAAGCATTGTAGAATGTTCGGAAGAACAGGTTGAGTTGAGTTCGTTGGGGCACTGCCTGAAACAATCTGTTGTTGCTGTAGTATTCGAGGAGAGTGTGCCTCCAGGGGATGTGGTAACGATGGCTGTTCGGGTGGCAGTGTGAAGGTGACTTGCTGTGGTTGAGCGCGATCCGTTGCGACGCCGAACGCCGACGCGGGTGAGACACCATAATGTGTCGTCTGAGGTTGCGGAAGCTCAACATGTTGTGGGTGTGTTCGGATTGACAGGTTGTGGAAGACCAACGTGGATGAGGCACTGAGATGTGCTGAGAACGGTAGCAGAAGCTCGACTGGAGCCAGCGTGAGGGCGACAGGTGAGAAAAAGTTCAAAGTTTGAGAACACGTGTTAGTCCACAGAAAGCTCAACGTATGATCAGAGCTGGGGCCACCAGTGTTGCAGGCAGGCTGCGGACATGTGGGCTGTCCAGAAGCACAGTGTGGGAAATTATATCAAACGTGCGACGGAATGTGTGAATGTTCACTCTTCACAGTCACTCCACTCAAAACGGTGTGCGGATAAGGTGAATGTCGTGGCACAAAACACTGAGGTGTAGCAGTGGGACGGAGGTGAGGGTCAGGCAGAGATAACAAGTTATTGATCCTGTTGCAGGCTGAGGTATCGAAGTAGGAAGGCAAGTGCTGATGCTGAACCGATGCAGGTGCGGGCGTGGTCGGATGCCGAGTAAGATGACCTGTGAACGAAGCAGTTCCGGCCACATGGCAGGTATCTGTGTGGTACTGCACGTATTATGGCGTGGAAAATCATTGTCCTGGCGATGGTAGGTTGTCCAACGAGGCATTTGCAGAAATCGGCATTGGTCCCGCACTGCACAGAGATCCATAAGAGGTAACTGCACAGTCGATGAGGGAGGGTACATGTGGTGGGAACAAAGGCGTTTGATAGCCAGAGTCATGCACACTCCTAACCTCACTTATTGTTGCAGGCTCGGAAACGTCCAGCGAAATCAATGTAATCGTTGAGTGAGAGGCATCATGTTGCAATCCCGGTGGGTGTACACTGCCCGCACCATGATGCATGTCGATCACAAAATCCGGTGTTAGGCGTTGGGCCAAAGTCATTGTTCGAATGCTGTGCCGATGTAATACATGCAAAAATAACCAACATGGAGGTCGTGGACACAATAAATAGCGAAAACGGAAGACATTACAACTCGGGGGCATCAGTGAGGGGGATGTTCGAGTTAGTTATACCAAACAACCGCCATTTAGCAGTAGTTCATTTATTCACCCAAACACAAGCTAGGCTTACGAAGAACTGGACATGATGGAAGAGAGCAAAGATAATCTTAGCTTAGTTCAAAGACGGATGCATCAATGTTGGTGTCGATTTCATCGGCACCATTAGGTGAATAAAACACAATTCACAATATTAGCTAATTTTTACTGTTAGCAATTTTCAGGCAACTGAAAGACATCAACAAAAATGGTGACATTGGTTTGTGCATTGTCTGTGTACATGAACCATCTACATTACATTTGTTACTAATATGAATACAAAAACATGTGCCTGTGTTACATATGGCAGCTTTCTGTACATATGTTCCTAATGGATATAATAGAGGGAAACATTCCACGTGGGAAAAAAATATATAAAAACAAAGATGCTGTAACTTACCAAACGAAAGTGTTGGTATGTTGATAGAGACAATAAAAAACACACAAACGCACACACAAATTTCAAGCTTTTGCAACCGAAAGTTGCTTCATTAGGAAAGAGGGAAGGAGAGGGAAAGACGAAAGGATGTGGGTTTTAAGGGAGAGGGTAAGGAGTCATTCCAATCCCGGGAGCGGAAAGACTTACCTTAGGGGGAAAAAAGGACAGGTATACACTTGCACACACACACACAAATCCGTCCGCACATATACAGACACAGGCAGACATATGTAAATGCAAAGAGGTTGGGCAGAGATGTCAGTCGAGCTGGAAGCACAGAGGCAGAGATGATGTTGAATGACAGCTGAGGTACGAGCGGCAGCAACTTGAAATTAGTGGAGATTGAGGCCTGGCGGATAACGAGAAGAGAGGATATACTGCAAGGCAAGTTCCCATCTCTGGAGTTCTGACAGGTTGGTGCTAGTGGGAAGTATTCTACCCGGACGGTGTAGCACTGTGCCAAGATGTGCTGGCCATGCAACAAGGCATGTTTAGCCACAGGGTGATCCTCATTACCAACAAACACGGTCTGCCTGTGTCTGTTCACGGTCATTCACACATAGAAGGCTTCACAGTGTAGGCATGTCAGTTGGTAAATCACATGGGTGCTTTCACACGTGGCTCTGCCTTTGATCGTGTACACCTTCCGGGTTACAGGACTGGAGTAGGTGGTGGTGGGAGGGTGCATGGGACAGGTTTTACACTGGGAGGTGGTTACAAGGGTAGGAGCCAGAGGGTAGGGAAGGTGGTTTGGGGATTTCATACGGATGAACCAAGAGGTTACGAAGGTTAGGTGGACGGCGGAGAGACACTCTTGGTGGAGTGGCGAGGATTTCATGAAGGATGGATCTCATTTCAGGGCAGGATTTGAGGAAGTAGTATCCCTGCTGGAGAGCCACATTCAGAGTCTAATCCAGTCCCGGAAAGTATCCTGTCACAAGTGGGGCACTTTTGGGATTCTTCTGTGGGAGGTTCTGGGTTTGAGGGGATGAGGAAGTGGCTCTAGCTATTTGATTCTGTACCAGGTCAGGAGGATAGTTGCAGGATGCAAAAGCTGTTTTCTGGTTATTGGTGTAATGGTTCAGGGATTCAGGACTCGAGCAGATTCATTTGCCACGAAGACCTAAGCTTCAGGGAAGTGACTGTTTGATATGAAATGGGTGGCAGCTGTCAAAATGGAGGTATTGTTGCTTGTTAGTGGGTTTGATGTGGACGGATGTGTGAAGCTGGCCATTGGGCAGATGGGGGTCAATGTCGAGGAAAGTGGCATGGGATTTGGAGTAGGACCAGGTGAATCTGATGGTACCAAAGGAGTTGAGGTTGGAGAGGAAATTCTGGAGTTCTTCTTCAATGTGAGACCAGATCATGAAGATGTCATCAATAAATCTGTAGCAAACTTTGGGTTGGCAGGCTTGGGTAACCAAGAAGGCTTCCTCTAAGCGACCCATGAATAGGTTGGCATACGAGGGGGCCATCCTGGTACCCATGGCTGTTCCCTTTAATTGTTGGTATGTCTGGCCTTCAAAAGTGAAGAAGTTGTGGGTTATGACGAAGCTGGCTAAGGTAATGAGGAAAGAGGTTTTAGGTAGGGTAGCACGTGATCGGCATGAAAGGAAGTGCTCCATCGCAGCGAGGTTCTGGACGTGCGGGTTATTTGTGTATAAAGGAAGTGGCATCAATGGTTACAAGGATGGTTTCCGGGGGTAACAGATTGGGTAAGGATTCCAGGCGTTCGAGAAAGTGGTTGGTGTCTTTGATGAAGGATGGGAGACTGCATGTAATGGGTTGAAGGTGTTGATCTACGTAGGCAGAGATACGTTCTGTGGGGGCTTGGTAACCAGCTACAATCGGGTGGCCAGGATGTTTGGGTTTGTGAATTTTAGGAAGTAGGTAGAAGGTAGGGGTGCGGGGTGTCGGTGGGGTCAGGAGGTTGATGGAGTCAGGTGAAAGGTTTTGTAGGGGGGCCTAAGGTTCTGAGGATTCCTTGAAGCTCCGCCTGGACATCAGGAATGGGATTACCTTGGCAAACTTTGTATGTGGTGTGGTCTGAAAGCTGATGCAGTCCCTCAGCCACATACTCCCGACGATCAAGTACCACGTTCGTTGAACCCTTGTCAGCCAGAAGAATGACGATGGACCAGTCAGCCTTCAGATCACGGATAGCCTGGGCTTCAGCTGTGGTGATGTTGGGAGTAGGATTAAGGTTTTTCAAGAAGGATTGAGAGGCAAGGCTGGAAGTGAGAAATTCCTGGAAGGTTTGGAGAGGGTGATTTTGAGGAAGAGGAGGTGGGTCCCGCTGTGACGGAGGACGGAACTGTTCCAGTAACTGTTCAATTTGGATAGTGTCTTGGGAAGTTGGATCATTAGGAGTAGGATTAGGATTATTTTTCTTTGTGGCAAAGTGATATTTCCAGCAGAGAGTATGAGTGTAGGACAGTAAATCTTTGACGAGGGCTGTTTGGTTGAATCTGGGAGTAGGGCTGAAGGTCAGGCCTTTGGATAGGATACAGGTTCCAGATTGGGAGAGAGGTTTGGAGGAAAGGTTAACTACTGAATTGGGGTGTTATGGTTCCATATTGTGTTGATTATAATTTTGTGTTTTGGGGGGAGTGGAGCTGGAAGTGGGAGATTGAGTAGATGGGAGAGACTGGGTCTGTGTGCAATGACAGGAGGTTGAGGTTTGTTGGAAAGGTTGTGGAGGGTGAGTGAGTTGCCTTTCCAGAGGTGGGAAACCAGGAGATTGGATAGTTTTTTGAGGTGGAGGGTGGCATGCTGTTCTAATTTGCGGTTGGCCTGTAGGAGGATGCTCTGAACAGCCGGTGTGGACGTGGGAGAGGAAAGATTGAGGACTTTTATTAGGGATAGGAGTTGATGGGTGTGTTCATGGGCTGAGTTGATATGTAGGTGAAGGATTAGGTGGGTGAGGGCAATGGATTTTTCAGTTTGGAACTGGTATAGAGACTGATGGAAAGAAGGGTTGCAGCCAGAGATGGGAACTTTAAGTGTGAGGCCTTTGGGGGTAATGCCAAATGTCAGACAAGCCTGAGTAAATAAAATATGGGAGCGTAATCTGGCTAGGGCGAAGGCATGTTTTCAGAGGGAATGTAAATAAAACTTAATGGAGTCGTTGTGGGGCTGTTGTGAGGGTGACATGGTATTTAGAAGGAGGAAAGTATAACATGAGGCTGAAATGAAAATGAAAATATATGGGGAGAGATAAAGGTGAATTAGAAAGCAACTGGAGTTCTGGCGTGAAAAAAGTAAAAAAAGTGTTGGTTAAAGATGAGCTATGTTGATCCTGTGGTGAACTTAGTTTGGTAAACAATGATGTGCACAAAGGTTAGGTGATTGTGTTGCCTCCAAAACACGTTAAAGGGTAGAGAAATTTGGGTAAATTTCGAAAAAACTGCGTGTAAATGTATTAAAAGGAGTGGTTTTGTGGTGGCAGATTATGAAAATGAGGCTAACAATTGTCTGACGAAGAAATAATAACCTTAAAACCTGTGGGAAGCGGCTTTGGTTCATCCCTATGAAATCCCCAAACCACCTTCCCCACCCTCTGGCTCCTACCCTTGTAACCGCCCCCCAGTGTAAGACATGTCCCATGCACCCTCCCACCAGCACCTACTCCAGTCCTGTAACCCGGAAGGTGTGCACGATCAAAGGCAGAGCCACGTGTGAAAGCACCTACGTGATTTACCAACTGACATGCCTACACTGTGAAGCCTTCTATGTGGGAATGACCAGCAACAAACTGTCCATTCGCATGAATGGACACAGGCAGACAGTGTTTGTTGGTAATGAGGATCACCCTGAGGCTAAACATGCCTTGTTGCATGCCCAGCACATCTTGGCATAATTACACTGTCCGGGTTATCTGGATACTTGCCACTGACACCAACCTATTGGAACTTCGGAGATGGGAACTTGCCCTTCAATATATTCTCTCTTCCTGTTACCCAGCAGGCCTCAACCTCCGCTAATTTCAAGTTGCCACCACTCGTACCTCAGCTGTCATTCAACATCATCTCTGCCTCTGTACTTCCGGCTCGACTGGCATCTCTGCCCAACCTCTTTGCATTTACATATGTCTGCCTGTGTCTGTATATGTGCGGATGGATATGTGTGTGTGTGTGTGTGCAAGTGTATACCTGTCCTTTTTTCCCCATAAGGTAAGTCTTTCCACTCACGGGACTGGAATATATATATATATTACTAATGGATGTAACGTAGTGCTCTATTCGATCATGTTGTGCTACTCAAGCACGTGAAAGTGATATGTGCCTTTGTATATTTACTGGCTATTTAATCAAATGTGATGTGAAGCTTGAGGCTTGTAATATGTACATGAGATGCTTCATGTAGACAGACAATGTATCAACCAATGTCACCATTTTGTGGATGTATTTCAGATGCTTGAAAATGACTAACACTTGAAATTAGTTAATAGCATGGACAATAAATATATTACAGCCTGTTTGGACCATGTTTTCTTTCTTAAAACGTATTGAGACTGAGGACTACTACAATAACAAAACTGTACACAAAAAAAAAAAAAAAATTATTAAGGGACATAATATTAAGTAGAAATGGATATATACTGATTGAAATATGATTATTGGGAGACAACAATGTTAATGGTAGTTATTGTAAATAATATGTGTTCTGCTTATTGTTTATCAACATAGAAGAGACTGCCAGTGCACAATGGGCACATTATGATGAATGAAAAGGATGGATTATTGCCTGGCTGTACATTTAAAGAGTGGCGGACAGGGATGGGTCTTGCTGCTAATGACCTCTGTGGAATGTGCTGACTGGCTGTCAGTACTGGAGCAGGCAGTGATGTCATAATGATATTAGGATGTACACATCACAATAAAGAAAGGATATAAACATAAAGTTTATTGTGGATAGATTAATCTCCTTATAAGAAAACTTAACTATACGATATTACTGTAATGAATGCAAATTCCATAACTAATTACTTAGGGATTTTAATAATATTTATATGCCACCTGGGCAAGAAGAGTTAAATTATAATTAAGAAATTATGGAAAATATAAGGATATTTTGTATTTTCATCTAAAATACATCTTTTGTTGCACGTAATTCTAATACGAGAGAGGACCAGAAAGTGACATAATAATTTTTTTCTCCCATAGTATTGCAGCTGGAATGTTAAAATTTCAAGACAATATAGTTTGAAGTTTCCACTACAGAGGGAATTTATTTTCATGTGTAGCTGTAGTAGAGAAGTCTGAACTACGAAACTAACACTGTGCGCATGGTACTGTCATCAACTTCTGAAGAGCAGCGAAGTGCAGTTCAATATTTGTGGACCAAAGGGCGTATACCAAGTCAAATTCATGGCTACATGCATGATGTGTATGGGGGTGACTGAATGGACTATAGCAATGTCTCCAGGTGGCGTGCATTCCTCCAAGTGGGCCATGTGAACCTTAGTGATTTGCCATGCTCCAGGCAGCTGGTAACAGCTGCAACCTCACAGTAAGTCAGAGCTATTGAGGCAGCAATTGTGAAAAATCAGCTTGTTCAGCTGTGAACCTTATCCCAGCAGTTCAACATTTCTTATCATGCAGTGTACTATATTGTTCATGAACAAGGTGAAATTTCATAAAGTTTGTGCTCACTGAGTGCCTAAGAACCTGACAGACAACCACATGGACCAGTGAATGATGACAGGTTTGGATTGCTTAATGTATTACACCACAAAAAAGAGTCAAAGTGACTTAATCTGTTAGGAAAGCGCCTGTGGCAGTATTCTAGGATATGCATAGTGTTTTATAGGTGGACTTTGCTGAACACAGGACCACTGTGAATGCTGCAGCATTAACTTAGGTTAAGTTGCATTGCGCTCTTTGTGACAAATGCCACAATGTTGAACTTCATGATAACGCTCGCCCCCCACGTTGCTGCATCTGTTTGTGAGAAAATCACCAGATTTGTGTGGTAGGAGCTCCAGCATCCCCCATACAGTCCAGATCTTGCACCATTGGACTTTCATCTGTTTGGCCCCAAAAAGAAATTCCTGGGTGACCAATGCTTTGTGACAGATGTAGAAGTGAAATTAGCAGTCAGAAGATAGTTGTACTGCAGCCAAAAGGACTTCTATAAACATGGCTTATTGCAACTGGTACCATGATGGGAGAAACATACTGGAAACGTTGGTGACTGTAGAAAATCAGATAAAAGATGTAAGTCCATTTGCAATTTTTGTTGTTTTGTTACCTATTAAACCTTTTGGTAGTAAAATTATTGTGCATTACTTTCTCATCTGCCCTCGTATAATCAGTAATGCCTGGAGTAATGGTAAAAACTGACACCATTATGACCAGGTGACCAAAGGGAAATGACATGGTTGAGAGCTGCAAGATAATGACAGCCAACACTGGGTCAGACAGCATTTCAGTACCAATGATCACTATATTCAACGAATGAGTACAAAGTGATCGAAAAGAAAAATTCACAATAGTAGAGAATAGTAGAGTCATTAGAGCTTAATAAAGGAGTTACAGTGGATGGCAATGAGCTTAGTTAAGTGGAAAGAACATAAATATACAGTATATACTGAATATGTGCATCATGAGTGATGGTGAGTCACAGTTTATAGGCATCATAAATCATATTTTGTGTTCGTGTAACAATAGGATACTAAAAAGTCCTCATATGGCATACTATCATATGGTACCCAAGCCACAGAATATTTAAGTGTTTTTTGTTTTTGTCTGTACAGAGTAGTATAGAACCTGGGATTTGTATAATATTATTTTTAAAACTTTATGTGGTGAGAATAATTGAAATTTTCTGTAATGTACAATTTCAAAAGAAGGTTATTATAAATAATTATTTGGTTTTCTTCTGCATGGAAAAACCAGCTCATTTTGGTACACAGTTTCATTGTTTGTTTATGTTAACCTCACAACTGTTGTTGTTTACTAAATGAAAAATATCAGTGAATATAAGATTATGCGAGCAAGCAGAATTGATCTGAATCTTGTATTAATCTGAAGGTAAAGAAAGTTAGCATGAATTTTATGTACTTCTAACAATGGGAAGTCCAGACTGGAATATGAAGAATATTATAAAAAGGACAGCTTGCTGACCACAGTAAAGATGAGAGGTTGAGAGGCAGACAGGCACAATAAAAAAAGTGTTACACATTTAGTTTTTGGCCAGAGCCTTCTTCAGAAGAAAACACACACACACACACACACACACACACACACACACACACACACATCACGTAAATATGACCACTACCTCTGGCCACTTGTGCCAGACTGCAGCTGTTATGTTCAATGAAAGCAGCAATCCGGAGTGGGATGGGGAAGGGAGAGGTGTAGCAGGGTACAGGGGGGAGGGGTTAGAAAAGAGTGCTGTCTGGCAGAAGTGCAGGGAGTGTAAAGAGACGAGATAAGACACCTTCCTATTCCAGCCATGTGTAGCATCGGGAGGCTATGGTGGTGGGAGGAGAGGGGAGGGGAGAAATGGGGAGCAGAAAAGGAGAGGGGGCAGAGAAGGGGAAATGACTGGTGGTTGCATGATAGATAGCAGTGCATAATGAGGTTGAGGGGACATCAACTGGGAGGAAGTGTGGGGCATACGGGGTGGGAACTGGCCGTTCATCCTGGTGGACAGTTGGTTGGTTGTCATATTAACATAAAAAGCTATGCAATGATTGCTTCTGATGGGGTAGTATAAGCCTATGACAGTACTGGAATAGGAAGTGTTGTGCATGGGTGGATTGGGCAAGTCTTGCACCTGGATCGTCTATGATCGCCTGTGGCAAAAGATTGGGATTGAGAGTGGCATAGGGATGGCATCGTATGTTATGGAGGTTGCATAGGCAACAGAACACCAATTCAGGAAGGAGTGGGAAGGATCTTGAGTAGGACATCCCTCATTTCAGGGCATGATGATAGATAATCAGAGCACTGCTGAAGGTATGGTTCTGTTTTCCAGTCCAGCGTTATACTGGGTAATGAATGGGCTGCTCCTTTGTACCTGGTTATTGGTGTGGTGGGAGGATTGAGGGTGCTTGGGGATATGGCATGAGAAATTTGTTTGGAGACTATGTCTGGGGGGGATAGCGCTTGTCTGTGGAGGCCTTTGTGAGACCTTCATCATACCGAGCAAGGGAGTTCTTATTGCTGCAGATACACTGTCCCCAAGTGGGCTGACTATATGGGAGGGATTTTTTGGTGTGGAAGTGTTATCAGCTGTCGAAACGCAGGTGGCTTTAATGTGGCCAAAGGTGTGGACAGAGCCAATAGGGAAGAGGAGGTCAACATCAAGAAGGTGGCTTGAGAAGGACCAGGTGAAGCAGATGGGAGAGAAGGTATTGAGGTTGTGAAGGAATGAGGATAATGTGTCCAGGACAAGAAGATATCATCAATGAACCTGTACCAGACCAGGAGTTTGGGGTTGTGGGAGGCTAAGAATGTTTCCTCTAGATGGCCCATAAAGAGGTTGGCATAGGAGTGTGCAATGTAGGTGCCCATGACTGCACCATGGATTTGATTGTATACATTCTCTTCAAAGAAGTAGTAGTTGTGAGTTAGGATAAAGTTAAGTAAGATGTATCAGAAGTGAGACAGTTAGTTTGGACTCTGAAGGACGTTGGGAGAGGCAGTATTCAATAGCAGCGAGAACATGGACATGAGGGATGTTGATGTATATGGAACTGGTGTCAACAGTGAAGGAAGTGGTTGGTATCTTTGATGTGGGAGGTAGGAGATATTGGGCAATTGGTTAGAGGTGTTGTTCAATAAGGGCTGAAATTCTTTCGGGGGGGGGGGTCTCAATAAGCAGCTACAATGGGGCATCCAGGATTGTTGGGTTTGTGGATTTTGGGCAGCTTGTAGAAGGTGGGTATGCAAAGTATCATAGGGGTGAGGAGGGAAATGGATTCAGCTGAGAGGTTCTAAGAATGGCCTACACCTTTAAGCAGGCACCGACAGTACCTGAATTTGCAGCTTTCCACACCAAAAACTCCTTCCCACACAGCCTGGACACCCAGGGACAGTGTATCTGCAGTGACAACAACTCCTTTGCCCAGTATGCTGAAGATGTCACAAAGGCCTTCACGGACAGGCACTATCCCCCAGACCCAGTACACAAAACAAATTTCCCATGCCCTATGCCCAAGCACCTCCAATCCTCCCACCAAAACCAAGAACCAGGCACAAAGGAATGCCCCTTTGTCACTCAATACCATCATGGACTGAAACAACTGAAACACATCCTTCATCAGGGCTTTTATTATTTATTGTCATGCCCTGAAATGAGGGACATCCTACCCAAGATCTTTTCCACCTCCCCTAATCTGGTGTTCCATCACTCATCCTACCTCCACAACATCCTAGTCCATCCATGTGCCACTCCCAACCTCCTTGCCACAGGGATTATATCCCTAATGAAGACCCAGGTGCAAGACCTGCCCAAACCACCCACCCAGAACTTCCTATTCCAGTCCTGTCACAGACTTATGCAACCCCATCAGAGGCAGGACCACCTGTGAAAGCAGCCATGTCATATACCACCAGCTCTATTGCAAACATTGCACAGCTAAATTGGTATGAATACCAACCAGCTGCACACTGGAATCAAAGACCACCGTCACTCTATGGTCAAGAGAAAACTTGACCATCCTGTCACACAACATGCAGCTGAACCTAAGATGCTTGATTTCAATGATTGCTTCACAACTTGGGTGATCTAGATCCTTCCCTCTGTCACCAGTTTATCTGAACTGCGCAGATGGGAGTTATCCTTACAACACTTTCTCTGCTTACCAAATTATTCCAGCCACCACCAACAGTAGCCTGCTGTGCCCCACCCTCCGCCCAATAGTTTCCACACCATCTGTCTCACACTTCCTCCCAATTCATACCCCTTCATTGTCATTGTGCGCTACTCTCTGCCATGCCCCCATCGGTCTTTTTCCCCTTCTCTTCCTGTCTGCTTTTCCGACTCCCTCTCACACAGCCTGCTCATGCTTTGTTGTAAGACTAAAAAAATCAGTTAATAGGGAATTTGCTTTTAGGGAAGTCTGTAATGAAAATCCATTTCGTGAGCAATCAAAAAGCTTCATTAAAATTCTTTTTTTATATTTACTGCTAGGAAATGTATAAGTTAACAGTGTAGAGAAAAATGACAAAATGTAAAGGCTATTCCTATGCAAAATCTGGAATTTTGTTTTAAAGAAACCCAATCCTGAAAAAGAAGCACCAAAAGCAATATGTGATATACCTCTTATCTTGCACCACTTTTTATTTGTTAATTTTAGCACTGCATTGGAACACTACAATCAGCAACCTTCAGCAGTGATGTAAGATGCTATAATGAAGAGTAAGAAGACAATCCAACACTTGGAAAGCAAGTAGTGGTACTGGCCATGCCATGCAAATGTAGGTATTGCAGTGAAGTACACCGGTGGTATGAGGAGCAATGTGTAAGCCAAAACAGTGAATCCTGGTCAGAGATTCTGAATGTCAGGGACCAGCCAAGATTTAGATGCAAAGTGAAGAAATTTTATTTTTAAAATATTAATTATTAAAAACACCTCGAGCACATTAAATGCTGGGGGTGGGGAGCCTGAGCGTCCTTAAGGCTTTGCTACTACTGTGCCTATATGCGGTAAACTATTTACAAGGGCTATCCACAAAGTACATTACGTTTTGGAATTAAAAATAAATAAAGTATTGGAAATTTTTTTATTATATACAGATGAAAGCCACACTTAAATACAACTTTTCTACATAATTGCCATTTAAATTAAGGCACTTATCATAGCGATGGACGAGCTTGGAAATTCCTTCGTCGTAAAATTCGGCCGCCTGCGCCTTCAACCATGTGGTCTTCTTGAAGCTGTGCGTCATCATCAAAACGCTGCACAGCCAACCACTTCTTCATTGCTGGGAAAAAGTGGAAGTCGCTCGGTGCCAGGTCGGGATTGTACGGCGGATGAGGAAACAACTCCCACTTAAAAGATTCGAGAACTTCACGAGTGGCATTTGCCGTGTGGGCCCGGGCGTTGTCATGATTCAGCAAGATCTTTGAGCCCAACTTTCCCCTGCGCTTGTTTTGTACTGCTCTTCTGAGGTTGTGCAGAGTTTGTCAATACCTTTGAGAGTTTATTGTAGTGCCTCTTTCCAGGAAATTCACAAAAATCACACGTTTTCTGTCCCAAAAGACAGTCGCCATCAACTTCCTTGCCGACATTGTCTGCAAGCATTTCTTGGGTTTTTGGTTGGTTGGTTTGGGGAAGGAGACCAGACGGCGAGGTCATCAGTCTCATCGGACTAGGGAAGGACGGGGAAGGAAGTCGTCTGTGCCCTTTGAAAGGTACCATCCCGGCATTTGCCTGGAGCGATTTAGGGAAATCACGGACCACCTAAATCAGGATGGCCGGACGCGGGATTGAACCGTCGTCCTCCCGAATGTGAGTCCAGTGTCTAACCACTGTGCCACCTCACTCGGTTTGGGTTTTTGGGGGGAATTTGTGTGCCCCCACTGCATTGACTGCAATTTTGTCTCGTAGTTCACATGCTTAACCCATGTTTCGTCACCAGTAACGATGCAATCGAGTAATGAGTCGCCATCTTTCTCGTAAGCATCCAAAAACGCTAACGCTGCAGCCATTCGCTGATTTTTGTGAATCTTTGTCAAGATTTTTGGTATCCATCTTGCACAAAACTTGTGGTAACCAAGCTTTTTGGTAAAGATTTCATGCAACAAACTTTGTGAAATTTGTGGAAAACTCATAGAGAGTTCCGTTATTGTGAAATTACGGTTTTCACGGACCACGGCATCCACTTTTTCGACACGTTCGGCAGTCACTATGCTTGGTCTTCAACTTCGCTCTTCGTCGTGAACGTTAGTTCGGCCATTTTTAAATTTTATGACCCATTGATGCACTCCACCTTCAGTGATTATGTTGTCCCCATACACTTCACAAAGCTGCTGATGGATTTCTATCGGTGTACAGTTTTTTGCAGTCAGAAAACTTATTACAGCACACACTTCACGGCATGTTCAATTAATGCTGACATTTCAAACTGTCACAGTAACTCAACGGAGTACAGCACGAACCTCTCACTAGCACGGCAGGATGCCGACTGAGCGGCGGAATGCCATGAAACCAAGATGGCCGTGCTAGCCTGGCCCCTAACGGACACAAACGAAAACGTAATGTACTTTGTGGACAGCCCTCGTATACCAAGAAGCAATTGAAAATTATTTATCTGTCAACAATATCCAATTAGTTCTTAAGTTATAAACATATACTTACGATTTCTGTTGCACACTAATCTAATCTGCTGGTGTTAGGATGCAATCTAAATCTGATCTCTAAGCAAGCCATGCTCCTAATTTTACATAATAAGTTAATTTCTACTAAGTGTTTCATTGTTAACTGTTTTATGCTGTTTGTCAATAAATGCACTGTTATGGCATCCTGAAATTTATTTACGGTTACTCACCATATAACAGAATGTTGAGTCACAGACAGGCACAACAAAAAGACTACTAAACACACAAACTTTCAGCCAGAAGGCCTTCTTTTGAAATAGACAACACATATACACAGATTCACACAAACAGACCTGACACACACAAATGACCATTGTCTCTGGTTTCCGGGGCCACACATTGAGCATCCATCCTATATAAAAGATACCAACCATTTTCTCCACCAACTCTCCACAGTTCCTATTTCTTTACCACACAGTGCCCTGCTCATTACTGTTCAAATGCCCATGGCCTAGCTACTACCAAGCACTACAGTTTGCAACATGCTACAGATTCCAAACCTACAACCTCCTTCCTGGTCATCACAATCAACTACATCCTCACTCACAATTACTTCTCCTTTGAAGGCATCACCTATAAACAAATCTGGGGTATGGCAATGGGCACCAGCACAGCACCATCCTATGCCAGCCTATTCATGGGCCATCTAGGGGAATCCTTCCTAAATACCCGGAATCCCAAATCCATCACCTGGTTCAGCTTCATTGATGACATATTCATGATCTGGATTGAGGGTGAGAACACCCTATCTACATTCCTCCATAACCTCAACACCTTCTCCCCCTTTCCTCTTCAAACCAACAAGCACCTTCCTTGACGTAGACATCCACCTCAAAGATGGCTACATCAGTACCTCCATCCATATCATACCTACCAACCACCAGCAATCATTTCATCCTCATCGACGCACAAGTCGCCGAAGTGGCGTCACATTGAAAGACTTGCACCAGGCGAATGGTCTACTTGATGGAAGGCCCTCGTCACACGACATTATTATTATTATTTTCCACCAGCAATATCTCCACTTCGATAGCTGCCACCCATTCCACATCAAACGGTCCCTTCCCTACAGCCTAGGTCTTCGTGGCAAACGAATCTGCTCCAGTCCGGAATCCTTGAACCATTACACCAACAACCTGAAAACAGCTTTCGCATCCCGTGACTACCCTCCCGACCTGGTACAGAAGCAAATTACGAGAGCCACATCCTCATCCCCCCAAACCCAGAACCTCCCACAGAAGAACCCCAAAAGTGCGCCACTTGTGACAGGATACTTTCCGGGACTGGATCGGACTCTGAATGTGGCTCTCCAGCAGGGATACGACTTCCTCAAATCCTGCCCTGAAATGAGATCCATCCTTCATGAAATCCTCCCCACTCCACCAAGAGTGTCTTTCTGCCATCCACCTAACCTTCGTAATCTCTTGGTTCATCCCTATGAAATCCCCAAACCACCTTCTCTACCCTCTGGCTCCTACCCTTGTAACTGCCCCCGGTGTAAAACCTGTCCCATGCACCCTCCCACCACCACCTACTCCAGTCCTGTAACCCGGAAGGTGTACACGATCAAAGGCAGAGCCACGTGTGAAAGCACCCAGGTGATTTGCCAACTGACATGCCTACACTGTGAAGCCTTCTATGTGTGAATGACCATGAACAGACACAGACAGACAGTGTTTGTTGGTAATGAGGATCACCCTGTGGCTAAACATGCCTTGTTGCATGGCCAGCACATCTTGGCACAGTGTTACACCGTCTGGGTTATCTGGATACTTCCCACTAGCACCAACCTGTCAGAACTCTGGAGATGGGAACTTGCCTTGCAGTATATCCTCTCTTCTCGTTATCCGCTAGGCCTCAACCTCCGCTAATTTCAAGTTGCCGCCACTCATACCTCACCTGTCATTCAACAACATCTTTGCCTCTGTACTTCTGCCTCGACTGACATCTCTGTCCAAACTCTTTGCCTTGTGTCTGTATATGTGCGGATGGATGTGTGTGTGTGTGTGTGTGTGTGTGTGTGTGTGTGTGCGCGCGCGCGCGCGCGCGCGCGCGAGCGAGCGAGTGTATACCTGTCCTTTTTTCCCCCTAAGGTAAGTCTTTCCGCTCCCAGGATTGGAATAACTCCTTACCCTCTCCCTTAAAACCCACATCCTTTCGTCTTTCCCTCTTTCCTGATGAAGCAACTGTTGGTTGCGAAAGCTTGAATTTTGTGTGTGTGTTTGTGTGTCTATCAACATACCAACACTTTCGTTTGGTAAGTTACATCATCTAAAAAAATAAACAGGGGAATAACTGAGGATATTGGATGTATGCGGAGAAGGGAACCACGAGTGATCACTGGTTTGTTCGACTTGTGGGAGAGTGTTACAGTGACACTGGCAGACCATTGAAGATAAATGTAAACTATTTTGAGAAAACCTGCTAACAAAATTTAAAGAGCTGACTTTAAATGATGACTCCAGGAATATAACTACAACCCTCTATGTATCACTGACATAGAAATTGTGAGAACAAGATCGGAATAACTGCAGCGCACACACACAGAAGCATTCATACAACTGTTCTTCTTGTGCTCCATACCTGAATGGAATGAGAAGAAACCCTAATAACTGGCACAATGGAAAATAGCCTCTGTCATGCACTTGAGGTGGTTTCCAGAGTATGAATGCATATGTGGATGTAATGTAGATGTTTGATCTTTCCCTATACCCAGACTGTAGATGGCGTTACTCTGACTGACTTTGTGCAGTTGTGCAGAAATGTCAATCATTTGAAAGTACAAGTATGTAGTACAGCTTAATGTCAATTTGACCTATGTTCAATGTTGCTTTCATGGTTTTGAAATTTAATGGCCATCAATCTGTTACTGTTAAACAAGGAGGGGGATGAGGTGGGAGGGAGGAGGATGATGATAAAAGATGGACAGAGAGAGGGCAATGAGGGGATGGAGCTAGAGAGTAGGTGGTGATGTACAGAGAGGGAGTAGAGGCAGAGATCTTCAGAGAGATAGGAATGTGGAGATGGATAGGAAGAGGGGGAAATGCAGGAGTCAGGTGGAAGACATGATGCGGTAGTGAGTGGGCTGAAAAGGAAGAAGTGGGAGAGGGAGATGAACAGAGAGAGGGAGGTGGGAGGAAGATATGATTGGAGGGAGGGGGCAGAGGAGACGGGCACAGAGAGGAGGGAGGAGACAGATGGATAGAGGTGAGAGGATGAGTTAGACAGAGACATGGAGGGAGGAAAATGTGGACACAGATAGGGTGGAAGAGGTGTGTGCAATATCTGTGTCGAACACAAACATGGGTGACGCTACAGGGAATTGACTAGCTAATCTATAAATAAAATTGCAAGGACAAGTTCAAACATTCTGTGCCCACATTTATGTAGGCAAGATTGGAAGTGATTTTTCCACAGGATTTGTAGGACACAGAGAGGTATATTATAACATAAAATAATGAGTAATCAGCCACTTATTGTCTGCTTGATAGAGGCCACAAAATTAACATAGATATCAACTAAATATCCAAACAAAGAGTCTCAAACTAGAGGCTTCAGAAACACTTGATATATGTTGTCACAGATTAGATTAGATTCAGTTTTCATTCCATAGTCCCACAAAATCAGACGATTCTCATGGGTGTGGAACATGTCAGAAAGGAGAACATAAAAACAAAAACATTTGAATATAATACTTACTACCCTGATCAGTAAAATGGAAGAGCTAATATTTGCAGAATTAACATGCTGTCAGAATGAAACATTGTTATGCACTATTAATAAATTTATCGTACACATAATACCTAATCTTGACTGTTGTGACCAAGAGCTGTCAAAACTGAAACCTAACAGATATTTTTACTTAAGCTGGCTTAACAGTCTCTGTAAAGATATAGAGTAGAAGGAGTTGCCTATCAAAAAGTCTTTCAAACTCTGTTCAAACTGTGCTTTATCTGAAACCAAGTTTTTAATAATTGCTGGCAAAATGTGTGTTCCTGAATATTGGACCCCTTTTTGGACAAAGGTAAGTGATTTTAGGTCTTTATCTAGAGTTCTTATTCCTAATATTGATACAATGTATTGAGCTATTGGTTGGAAATAGAGATGTATTACTTGCAACAAATTTCATTAAGGAATAAATATACATAGAAGTAGTGATTAGAATACCAAGTTCCTAGAACAGGTTTCTACATGAAGTTCTTGAATTTACGGCACAAATGATTCTTATCACATGCTTTTGCACCCTAAAAACTTTTGCTCAGTTTGATGAGTTGTCCCAGAATATGGTCCCATATGACATAATAGAATGAAAGTAAAAGTATACAAGTTTTTTTTATATTTATATGTCCTAAAGCTGACATCATTCTCAGTGCAAATACATACTTGTTTAGGCACTTAAGCAATTCTGTGGTATGCCGTTCCCAACTGAATTTATTATCAAGTTGTAATCACAGAAATTTGACACTGTCAACCTCTTCGATCTGCATGTCTTCCTCTGTTATACACATGCTGGAAGGAAACCTCGTACAGTTTCTGAACTACATATAGTGGGTCTTCTCAAAGTTTAATGACAGTGAATTAGCTTTAAACCACTTATTAATGTCAGTGAAAATTTGATTAGCAGCTATTTTTAAATCTGTACTTGACTTGCTAATTATTGCAATGTTTGTTTTATCTGCAAACAAAACAAACTTAGCATCTGGCAATGTAACAGATGAGAGGTCATCAATGTACACAAGAAAAAGCAATAGACCCAAGATGGAACCTTGAGGAACACTGTCACATGAAGACTGACTGCTTACTCCACAGGTATTTTGCAACAACGTCCTTTGTTTTCTGTTAGATAGATAATACTCAAACCATTTCGCATTATTGCCTGTGACACCATAATATTCTAATTTACTTAAGAGAATGCTGTGGTTCACACAGTCAAAGATTTTTGACAGGTCACAGAAAATGCCAGAAGCCTCTAATTTATTATCTAATGAATTAAGTACATTCTATTGTAAGTTTAAATAGCTTTCTCTACATCAGAACCCTTAAGAAATCCAAACTGTGACTTGGACAATATATTATTGTCAGGCAGCAGTAGCCAGCCGAGACACAAGCAGCAACAGGAAAGAAAACCGATTTTGTGACTTTTACAAGTTCCTGACCAGGAGCGAATTTTATATCGTCTGTGTGCTTTAACAGTGTAGTTGCTTTAGTTTCTACATTTTTATTTAATATCTAATAGCCACAGTTCTCATGTTTCTGTTTGTGTCAGAAAGTAAACTGACTTTGTGACATATTAAAAGTCCCTAATAAGGGGCGAATTATTTAGTGTCACCTGAGTGCTTTGGTAGTTAGGTTTTTGAATCTCTGCAAATTAATCTAATTTATTAGACACAGTTCCTGTGTTTTCGTCAGGGTCTACAGTCGAGTTGCGCAGCATGTGCCAATAGTCCGTTTATCTGCATAGTTTAGTTTTCCATGGTCATTAGTATGGACACAGACAGCAATTGTTGTGTGTGGGTGTGAGCCAAGTTGGTGACACTTTGCTCTCAGCTGGCTTTGATTACATAGCTTGAGGCTGCAGTGGATGGGCACCACTGTTGTGGACCGGCCGTGGGGATCCAACGAACGTCCAGCACGTCTGAGTCCTCCAATTGGTCATGACCGGTGGCCATCCCAGTTAGTGCTCACACTGAGGTTGACCCCTCACCTGTGGTGAAGTGGGAGGTCGCCCCGGGGCGTAGCGGGTGGCCACATGTAAGGGGCATAGCAGGTGGCCGTATGTAAGGCCTCCCCAGTTTGTCTGACAAACAGGTTCCAGGCGCTGTCTGTAGCTGACACTCTCACTGAGCCAGGTGCTGTCACCTGTCATGTTTCAGAGGAAACCTCTCAGCCTGCAAGATCCAGACAATCACAGAGGGTGGGATTATTGACAGTTGGGAGCCCCGTTAGGCGTGTTATGGGGCCTCTTAGAGACATAGCTGCCAAGAAGGGAAAGAAAACTAATGTGCACTCCAGGTGGAGTCACTCCAGACGTGGAACAGATCCTTCCGGACACCATGAAGAGCACAGAGTGCAGCCAACTGCAGGTGGTTGCTCACATCAGTACCAATGATGTGTATCACTTTGGATCAGAAGAGATTCTCTCTGGTTTTGAGTGGCTAACAGGAGTGGTAAAGGCTGTCAGTCTTGCTTGCAAGATGAAACCAGAGCTGACCATTTGCAGCATAGTCAACAGGACCGATTGCGGACCTCTGGTACAAAGCTGAATGGAGGGTCTGAATTAGAGTCTCACATGGTTCTGCGACCGTGTAGGCTGCAGATTCCTCGACTTGTGCCAAAGGGTGGTTGGATTTCAGGTTCCACTGAATAGGTCATGTGTCCACTATGTACAGGAGGTGGCTACAGGAATAGCAGGGGCTGTGTGGTGTGGACTGGGCAGTTTTTTGGGTTAGAGGGTATCGGAAAAACACAAGAAGGACTTAGGACTTCAGTCACAAAGAGTGCAGGCCGAACACAGGAAGAACATAAAGATACAGGAAGCATCAATATAACAGTTGTAAATTGTCTTAGCTGTGTTGGGAAAGTACCAGAGCTCCAAGCGCTAATAGAAAGCACTGATGCTCAAATTGTTATAGGCACCGAAAGCTGGCTAAAGCCGGAGATAAGCTCAGCTGAAATTTTTGCGAAGAACCTAACGGTGTCTGAAAGGATAGGCTAAACACAGTTGGCTGTGGCATGTTTTCTGCTGTTAGAAGTAGCTTATCTAGTCGCGAAATTGAAGTAGATAGTTCCTGTGGGTTTGTATGGGCAGAGATCATTGTTGGCAACCAGAATAAGATAATAATTGGATCCTTTTACCGACCTCCCAATTCAGATTATACAGTTGCTGAAAGGTTCAAAGAAATCTTGGGTTTGATTTCAAACACGTACCTGACTCATATGATAATAGTTGGTGGTGACTTTAATTTACCTCGATATGTTGGCGAAAATACATGTTTAATTCTGGAGGTTCGCATAAAACATCATCCGAAATTGTGCTACATGCATTCTCTGAAAATTATTTTAAGCATTTAGTTCATGAGCTCATGGAAATAGTAAAAGGTTGTGAAAACAGACTTGACCTCTTAGAAACACATAATCCTGAGTTAATAACCAGATCAAAATGGATATGGGGGTTAGTGAACACAGAGTTGTCCTAACAAGATTGAATATTGTAACCCCTAAATCCTATAAAAATAAACGAAAAATATACATATTCAAAGAAGCAGATAAAAATTCACTTGACACCTTCCTGAAAGACAATCTCCACTCATTCCAAATCAATAATGTAAGTGTAGACCAGATGTAGCTTGAATTCAAAGAAATAGTATCGGCAGCAATTGAGAGATTTATACCAAATAAGTTAACAAATGATGGAGCCAATCCTCCTTGGTACACAAAATGGGTCAGAACACTGTTGCAGAAGCAAAGAAACAAACATGCCAAATTGAAACAGATGTAAAATTCCCAAGATTGGCAATCTTTTACAGAAGCTCAAAAGTCAGCTCAGACTTCAATGCAAGATGTAAATTGTCTTAGCTGTGTTGGGAAAGTACCAGAGCTCCAAGCGCTAATAGAAAGCACTGATGCTCAAATTGTTATAGGCACTGAAAGCTTGCTAAAGCCGGAGATTGGCGATCTTTTACAGAAGCTCAAAAGTCAGCACAGACTTCAATGCAAGATGCTTATAACAGTTTCCACAACGAAACTTGTCTTGAAACCTGGCAGAAAATCCAAAGAGATTCTGGTCGTATGTGAAATATGTTAGCGGCAAGAAACAATCAATGCCTTCTCTGCGCGATAGCAATGGAGATACTATTGAAGACAGTGCTGCCAAAGCAGAGTTACTAAACACAGCCTTCCAAAATGCCTTCACAAAAGAAGACGATGTAAATATTCCAGAATTCGAATCAAGAACAGCTGCCAACATGAGTAACGTAGAAGTAAATATCCTCGGAGTAGTGAAGCAACTTAAATCACTTAATAAAAGCAAGTCTTCTGGTCCAGACAGTATACCAATTAGGTTCCTTTCAGAGTATGCTGATGCATTAGCTCCACACTTAACAATAATATACAACCATTTGCTCGACGAAAGATCCGTACCCAAAGACTGGAAAGTTGCACAGGTCACAGCAATATTCAAGAAAGCTAATAGGAGTAACCCTCTTAATTACCGGCTCATATGATTAACATCGACATGCAGCAGGATTCTGGAGCATGTATTGTGTTTGAACATTATGAATTACCTAGAAGGAAACGGACTACTGACACACAGTCAACATGGGTTTAAAAAATATCATTCTTGTGAAACACAACTAGCTCTTTATTCGCATGAAGTGCTGAGTGCTATTGACACGGGATTTCAGATCAATTCCATATTTCTGGATTTCCAGAATGCTTTTGACACTGTACCACACAAGCGGCTTTTATTGAAATTGCTTGCTTATGGAATATCATCTGTTATGTGACTGGATTTGTGATTTCCTGTCAGAGAGGTCACAGTTTGTAGTAATTGATGGAAAGTCTTCGAGTAAAACAGAAGCTATTTCTGGTGTTCTCCAAGGTAGTGTTATAGGCCCTTTGCTGTTTCTTATCTATATAGGTCGTTAGCAGATGATGCTGTTGTTTATCGACTAATAAAGTCATCAGAAGATCAAAACGATTTAGAAAAGATATCTGAATGGTGTGAAAATTGGCAGTTGACCCTAAATAAAGAAAAGTGTGAGGTCATCCACATGAGTTCTAAAAGGAATTCATTAAACTTCAGTTACACAATAAATTAGTGAAATCTAAAGGCCTTACATTCAACTAAATACATGGGAATTACAATTACGAACAACTTAAATTGGAAGGAACACATAGAAAACGTTGTGGGGAAGGCTAACCAAAGAATCCATTTCACTGGCACGACACTTAGAAAATGTAACAGATCTACTAAGGAGACTGCCTACACTACACTTGTCCACCCTCTTTTAGAATACTGCTGCACAATGTGGGATCCTTACCATATAGGACTGAATGAGTACATCAAAAAATTTCAGAGAAGGGCAGTGTGTTTTGTATTATCACGAAATATGGGAGAGAGTGTCACTGAAATGATACACGATTTGGGCTCGACATTATTAACAGAAAGGCAGTTTTCGTTGGGACAGAATTTTCTCACCAAATTCCAATCACCAACTTTCTACTCTGAATGCAAACATACTTTGTTGACACCAACCTACATAGGAAGAAATGATCACCATGATAAAATAAGGGAAATCAGAGCTCGTACGGAAACATATAGGTGTTTGTTCTTTTTGCATGCTATACGAGATTGGAATAATAGGGAATTGTGAAGGTGGTTCGATGAACCCTCTACCAGACACTTAAATGTGATTTGCATAGTATCCATGTAGATGTAGATATAGATTATTTGCAGTCAGATGCTTAAGGAGACACTTGAACACAACCTTTTCAAATATTTTTGAGAAAGCCAAGAAAAGTGAAATCGGTCAATAGTTTGATGGTATCTCTTTATCCCCCTTCTTGGAAAGAGGCTTAACTTCAGCATATTTAAGTCAGTCTGGAAATGTTCTGCTGATAAGAGATTGATTACACATATAATTTAAGATAGAACTCAACTCGCATGAGCGCTCTTAGATTAACTTCGTTGATATGTTATCATACCCACAGGATTGCTTAGACTTTAACAATTTTATAATGGATGCTACTTCTTTGGGAGATGTGAGTGTCATTTCCATTTTACTGAAGTTATTTTTAAAGACTGGTCTCAGATACTCCATTGCACTGTTCACCGAACCTGATAACGCCAAGCTGTCAGAAACAGAAATGAAGTATGTGTTTAAGAGGTTTGCAATGCTACATGTACTTGTTACCAAAGTCTCATTTATTTTTAGAGCTATCTGTTCCTCTTCCTTTCTGGCCCCACCTGTATCTGTCTTCACTATATCCCATACAGTTTTTATTTTATTGCCTGATGTAATTATCTTTTTCTCATAATAAAGCTGCTTCGATTTCTGGATTACTTGCTTCAATATTTTGCTGTATTATTTGTAATGTATTACAATTCTAATGTCAGAGCTGTTCCTAGATAGTCGATACAGTCTCCTTTTTGTCCCACGTGATATATTTATTCCTTGTGTAATCTACAGTTTATTTTTTGACTTCTGTGTGATGTGATTTACCTTTAGGGGAAAACAATTTTCAAAAGTGGAGATAACTTTATTAATGAATGTGTTGTATTTTCCATTTGACTCAGAAGTATTGTAAACATCTACCCAGTTCATGTCTTTGAGCAATTTTCTGAATTTTTCAGTTTTGAATTATTTATTACCCTCTTGTACTCAGATTTAATAGATTTTTTTTATCCTGACAAGTTTCAACATTTAACACAAGATATCATGATTAGATAGCCCATTTACTATGGGTTTGTGATATGACTTTTTCCCCTAGATTTGTCTACAAAGATATTATCAATAGCAGTCTCAGAGCATTTACATATCCTAGTAGCAAAGTTTACAACAGGAGCTAAATTGAATGATAGTGTTACTGACTGTCAATATCTACATGTGTACAAATTTTCATTACTTACTGATAAATAACAACAAAAATACTAATTGTTCATGTATGTAAAAAAAGCTCTTTTATTCATTTGCATATGAACAGCATATTTTTGCAACAGTTTGTGGATGTGTGGAAGTTCTTGCATGCCAGTAATTAAAAAATAAACATTATTAATTGAAACATACATATACAAAATTGTTTTATATATAAGCCACTGGATGAAATATAATCACAATCTCCAGTCATTTTCATTGCACCATACAAAACAACCACTACAAATCTCATTAGTATAAATCATTCACACAAACAGGACTGTATTGTAAAGTAATGTGCTAAATTCCACAAAATAGCATTTATCATTCAGCAGTTATATGATCATGTTCACACTAGCATATAAAAGTATATAAAAGTTCACTAAATAGTTGTATCAATTACAATTATGTTAAAAAGCACTACCCAACAGTATCATATTAAATATAAAGAATATATAAATACAGCATTACTATGTTCATTTAGGCATTGTAAATAAAATAGTATTTGAAATACTTCAGCCTTGCAAGCAACACATGCCACATCATCTGAATGTTGTCCAATGTCACTGAGGAAGTCAAACTTCAATCTTCTTATTTTTTTTATGGATTATTTGTGGAGTTCAGCTCCCTTTTTTGCAATATGATACAGATGCTTAAAACAGCACAGCTACATCTTGTGGATTAATGTCAACTGTGTTTCACATAAGAATAAACTCCCTGAAAATGTTTCTTTGTCACGTAACAGACTGATACTTGAGGAGCTGAAAATTACTTCAGTAAGTAATCTGATCTTTTCTGAAACAGCAATGTTGTCCATAACCCACTTTTTTCTCAAAGCAAAATGAAACTTTCATATTGTATGGACACACAGCACAATGCATCCTATCTTCAAATTAATAACCACTGCACTATGATTACTGCATAGCAGCTGATCGAACATCTCCTGCTTCATCGCCTTCAAGTTCCCCTTCCTCTCTCGGTCTGGTCCATTTGATAAGTGTTTCTGGTGACCGGTAGAGGAAGACAAGCTTAGCAAACAAATCTTCTTCTAAGGCAAGTTCACCACTTTCTCTCACAAGGTATATGTCGTGACATAGCTGAAATATAATTTATAGATTAACATTGTATATACTTATTTATTATATATATATTTATTATATATTTATTTTTTCTTACTTGTAAACAAATGTATGTAAGAAATGTATAACAATATTTACACTAGTAATATAACTGATGACTAAATGGTAAAACATTGAAGTGCTTTACAACATTCAGCCTTAGATACCTGTGCTTTAAATTGCAGAACTGAAAGAGAATTAAAGGGTGGAGGAAGCTGACACAGGCCAATACTGACATCTAGAGAGAGAGAGAGAGAGAGAGAGAGAGAGAGAGAGAGAGAGAGAGAGTCAAACTCCAGATGAGATACATTAAAATGGTGTATCTGAAAAAAACTTAAAATATACATATATTTATTGCACCTACAATAATACTGAAATTTGCAACGACGCTTTTTCTATGGAATGTAAGGAGGAAGAAGAAGAATGTGCTTATACAAGTGCTTGTCTGATGCTTTAGCAATGAAATATATAAATGCAAAATAATAAAAGACTGATGATAATGATTATGTACACGATGAAATTTTATGCTATGTACACATTATGCATGATATATTTAGAATTTTTCTAAAGGAAAAGATCCAAACTAAATGTGGACCTATTAAGAAAAAGAAACAAATGTATGTTTATTTGGATGTATTTACAAATGCCGACTGATTTCATTTGTGATATGTTACAACATACAGCAGAGCAGTGAAACATAATGGGACATAACCTGTTCTTTGAAAATATTTGTACATTTATTGAATCCTATTGTCTCATCAAGCACATGGCACAGAAAGCTAAAATTCCAGCTTCTTCCTGCTGAATCTAAGTCAGATGTGAATGACATGGACATAAAAATGAAAGCAGATATAGCACTTCTATGATGGTAACTGGCATTCCTCCAAGCACACTGTTCAGCCAGCTAACTGGAGCATCCACTGAAGCCGCTACTTCAGCAATTCAGGGAACTCCTCTTACCTGAAGAATCCTATCCACATTAGGCATGTCATCAAACATTATCTTGAAGCAAAGTCCAGTGAAGTGATTCCTCAACAAGCTACTTGCAACCAACACCAAAGTGGTGTACAGACCGATGATTCTGACAATGTAAACATACACATTAATAAATAACAGTATTCTGGACCATTGATAAGTCTATAATTTACCTGTAGAACACGATCCACATTAGGAAGTTCAGTAAACATTATCTTATAGGATACTCCAGAGATGAAGCCGCGAATCACTCTACCGGCTACCAATACCATTGTTGTATATAAGCCGATGATTCTAGTAAAAAAAACATTTTATCTCAGTGTTCTGTTTCAATAAACAAAAGATTTACAAAAATAAAGAAAAAACAATTACAACTTTTCTCAAGGATATAACATTGCTTATGAGAGTCTCGGGAAATAAAAGAACATTTCATGTCAATTTCTTCTAATACACAGCAAAATACTTTTCAGCTGAAATACATATCAAAGTCAATTACCCCTGCCCCACTCTTAGCACACATCTTTTCCTATTTCATACACACAAACTGTATGAATATTTTATACAAAAATGTCTCATTAATTGATTTAAAGGAGCAATATGTGCAGAATGCATATCATGTTGAGGAGGGGGAGAGGGGAATTCTATATGGTCAAGAGCTATGAGATGCAACTTTATCATTAGATGTAAGCTTCAGTCAATATTCTTTATCAAACTTTTTGGATCATTCAGCATCTATACGTGGACAAATGATAAAGTTGAACAGCCTGCTACACAGTTTCTTAACAAAAATCTTTCTTCAGTGAAAAGGGTACATTAATTTAAATTTATTTGAGAAAATGACTTAACAATGGACTTTCAAATTATATGTTGCATGGTACATACAAACTCAAAACATATGCTAACTGAGGTATCAATACTCATTCTTCTCCAAAGCAAGATGGTTACTCAATATAGACCTCTAAAACTACAAGGTGACTGATGTAAGCATTGATCTAGCCTGCTTGTAATAGAAAGTTGCTTTCTGGTGTAGAGCACAAGGAAAAAGGAATATCAATACACGGTAGCTCCTCGGAGTGATGCAAGAACAAAACGAACTCATCCACTAAAAGAGCATGTATTTTGATTTATCAGTCTATGAACTCTGCACCTAGACTGTGAGCGTGGTGATCCATGTTTGCATCACTGTATCTGTTCTAGTCATTAATGTGAACAAAAGACACACACAAAAAAGTTTCAGTTAATTTGTAGGAGAGCTAGTCAGTAAGACATACTTCCATGATAAAGTTGAACAGCCTGCTACACAGTTTCTTAACAAAAATCTTTCTTCAGTGGAGTACCAGAAAGTACAAAATTATGTAACAAAAATCGCTACACAAAAAAGAATTTGTGCAACATAAACAAAGGGGGTAGGTGTGTTTCTACATGAGAAAGATGATGTTTATTAAATTTTCACACCAGTCACATACGAGTGGCGCTAGTAGTGCCACTACGAGGACACAAATCAAGTTTGCTTTAAATACACATAGTAAAGGTCATGAGCATTAGTTACCTTTGGGATTCAATATGGCGAGTGGATAATAGTCAAGAATGTCTTTTTAAGGTGACAAAGACACCATTATCAACACCTTAATGAATTTAAATGAGGTCGTGTAATATGGCTTCAAGAAGCTGGATGTCCCAACTGCAATATTGCAGAAAGACTTAGCAGGAATGTAGCCACTGTACTCAACTGTTGGCAGCATCGGTCACAGGAACATTTGGTCGCAAGAAGAATGGGGTCTCGACGGCCACACGACACTACCGAAAGGGAAGACCATTGTGTTTGGCATACGGCTCTGGCACACTGTACTGCATCTCCAGCAGCAACTTGAGCAGCACTGGGCACCACAGTGACACAATGAACTATTCCAAATCGTGTACTTCAAAGGACAGCTCCAAGCCAGACGCACTGTAGCCTGCATTCCACTGACCTCAAGCCACTGCCATTTGCAACTTCAGTGGTTTCAAGTGAGAACTAAAGCTGGTTCTGCCTCAGTGCCAGTGATGACTGTGTGTTGGTTCAGAGGAGGCCAGTTGAGGGCCTGCAACCAGCCTATCTACATCCTAGACTCAATGGAGCTACACCTGGAGTTATGGTGTAGGGTGTGATTTCATCTGACAGCAGGAGCACTCCTGTGGTTGTCCCACACCCTGACCACAAATCTCTATGTCGATCAGGTAATTCGACACGTGCTGTCATTCGTGAACGGCATTCCAGGAGGTGTTTTCCGACAGGATAATGCTTGCCCAGACGCTGCTCTTGTAACCCAATATGTTCTACAAAATGCCAACATGTTGGCTAGGCCTGCTAGATCACCGGATCTGTCTCCATTTAAGCACAATTGGGACATCACTAGATGACAATTCCAGCATCATCCACAACCAGCATTACCCATACCTGTATTAACCAACAAAATGCAACAGGCATGGAACTCCATCCCACAAACAGGCATCTGGCACTTGTATAACACAATGCATGCATGTTCGCATGCTTCCATTCTACATTCTGGTGGTTACACCATTTATTAGTGTACCAGCATTTCACATTTGCAATGGGATACCTCAAAGTTACAATAACCTGTGATCTTGCAGTGTTAATTATCTACCTATGTTACTTAGACAAATGTATTCCCAAAATTTCATTACTCTATAGTAATTATTTTTTGGTGTTGCAGTTTTTTTCTGTCAGTGCTTGTCTATATTATCTCTCTCTCTCTCTCTCTCTCTCTCTCTCTCACACACACACACACACACACATACACACACACAAATTTATTGCTGACAAAGCCTATAACTTTCACTGTTGAAAGAGAACAGTCACAATGTCTCAGTAACCTCCTAATGTCTCAGTAACCTCCTGCTGATGTAATGCATGTTGTCCTCAACCTGAAACACTACAAATATAATTAGTCACACGTTTCCAGAAGCTTACATGACATTCTACCAAAAGTGAATGGCCAATATTGAGGGGTTTTCATTTGCTATGGGCATACACATAATGAGAAAATATGCTCTTATCTGACAAGTATAAAGTTAAAACTTCAGATCTCTATAAACAAGTTATGTACAAAGAACTAGTATTTTGAGATGAATGTGGGATCGTCCATGTTGAAGCACTGAACCTTCACAGACGGTCAAGTTTCCCTGATATAATGCCACTGGCTGCGAGGGTCAGCTGCTACGTGGCTCTACCCCTTAAAACTCTGGCAAACTCTATCTACATCAACATTTTGGATATCCTGTTAAGTGTGTCACAGAGGGTAATTTTAGACACAACATCACCTCACTTCACCCAAACGAGTTAATGACCATAAAGTTTGTGTCATGATAGTTATCTTGTCTGTCCATAGCTATTTCTAGCAAAATGTAAGTGATGCCTGCAGTATTATTACATTATTTTTAGCTTAAAACTGAGCAGCTATACATTTTGTAGGATGTCAATACTTCTGTACACAAGAGGAAATGAGCTTTATTCAAGTTAGCTGAGACAAGACTGAGAGTTTAGTTGATGTTGATGCACAAAAACAAATTAATATTTTGATAAATTTTTGAGATTTCTAATATTGTGCTACTTAACACTATTCTATGAATGTATACAACATAGTGGTATACAATATGGTGTGAGTTTGACTGTCTGTAATACTCCTGTGTGTGAGTGTCACAGTTTTGTGGTTGAAAACTATCAGTGTGTGCACTACAGTGACGTTACAAAAAAGCTAAATGAACATATTAAGAGTCTGCAGAAAATTGTTGAAGTTATGCATAATAAATTGCGTAGCTCATGAAAGAAAATCATAAGCTGTGATTGAGCAGAGCACATACAGAAATTCATTTGTAAACAAAAAGAAAACACATGCCTTGAAAGTAGTTCTCAGTACAAATGTAATTCTGGCCTGTGAAAGAATTTATCCCAAAAGCAGACCAGTAAGTGAAAACAAGCAACCACACTCTGTGAAGTTTGTTACTGGAAACAAGTTTACTCCAGCCTGTCAAACTGAGAACAACAAAATAGGAAAAACATAAGTGAATTTTTTGTGAACAAACAAGAACTATGTGCCAAAAAATGAAGTGCTGCAAATCAAGCCATGAAATCTTTAAACCCTATTGAAATATGTAAGAACCTGTGCATAATTTTAAAAAAATGTTATGCAAGAACTACTTCACCCATGTTATTTTTTATTTTATTTATTTATGTCTCATCTTAGAATATCACTACAGTGAGCAGGATCCACACCAACTAAGACTAATGAGGGATATTAAATGCGTATGAAGAAGTACAGCACAAATGAATACTCAGAACAGTAATCTTGCTGTTTGTGTTAAATTGAAAACATTGAGCAATATAATACATTAGATACTATAGGCTTACGTTAATATATGTTAACAATGTTAAATGATATTTTCCGACATCCGCAACACACTGTGTACCATCAGATCACATGGAATAAATAAATAAGTAAATGATCACAGGTTTGTTCAACTCACATTAAGTGTGCTGTGGGAACAGTGGAAAACCTGAATTGATAGATGCTTGTAGACACATCCCATATCTCGTGAAAGACTATTGGCAAAGCTTGAAGACCAAGAATCTAGGAGTAGTATTGTACTTATTGCTTATGTAAGGGCTGCAAAGACAAGATTCAACTAACTACAACATGCACATGCATTTAAGCAGTCTTTCTTCCCCTTCTTCATACACAAATGGAATAAGAAGATACCTTAATATATAGTACAAAGGGAAGTACTCTCGGCATGTGCTTCACAGTGGTTTGTAGAATATATATTTAGATGTAAACGTAGAACTGGAATGCCAGTGAGTGAGATGTGTGGATCTCCAAGTGTTGTGGGAAGTGGTTGTTGGGCCATGCTTCTGATGTTTTCTGGGGTCATGTCACGAAATCTCTTTAGGACAAGAGGATTGGCTATGCGTTACTAGGCAGCCATGTCTAATCCAACTGTTTGTAAGTTATGAGAATCTATATTGTAAAAGGACACCCTCCTCTAACATTACCTTTATTCAAAAGAAGTTATCGATACCAAAAATACTTTATACCTTTTAAACAGGTCAATATTATCTCAGCTGTTTAACTGAAAGAATTTCATATGATTTTGCATACAATGTATTATATTTCAGGCTAAAATGAATAAAAGGAAATTATTTTATTTTATTTATCACAATCAATTTGTACTAGCACTATATGTACAGTTAAAATTACTCTTCTTTTAGAAACACCTGAAATTACGAAATATTACGAAATTTTTGGCACACTTAAGATTCCTATTATTAATTGCACAATCTGATGCTAATTATAAAATTTATTTCTGGAATCATTTATAGAATAGTGGTATGGATTGGTAGAGAGTCATTTGGAAGAAAGTTTGTAAACTCTTCGGAATATTGATAGTACCGCAGAATGAGTTAGTAGTAGTGGGTATACCTCTGATGTGATCGGATGAGTTTTTCAATTTTAGCAATAACAATTTAATTCTTGATTTAAAAGTGGAGATAGTAAAGACAGTCTGATATAGAAAAATGTGATATAATAAAATTTCAGAAACAGAAATTACGGAACACGCTTACTTCAACATTATCATGTCATTTGGAACCTACAATGTCAAAAATTTCAACCTCAAGAACCAACCTATAGATGTGACGAACTGGGGCCAACTAAAAGAAAAGAAGGCAAGTAAAAAAGTTATTTGTAAATCTTACTCCTCTTGAAGCTAATTACAAAAGGAATGAGAATCAACAGGCGAAATGAGGGAGGGTAAGATTACAATGTGCAATAAGTTATGACTATCACTGAGCAATTTATACATAATAAATGCTATTCAATTTAAAATAATGAATTGCATGAGTAATAAAATTTGAAATATGAATTTTCAATGACTTGGGCTAAAACTTGTCAGGGCTTTTGAGAATCATACAGAATCAGAAAAACACTCACAGGAGAGTCAAAGAAAGTGTCAACGTTCTGATTACTCACAGGTGAAGTTTATAGAAACTGTTACTTACACAGAATACTTGATTTCTGCACCATAACTGTTTAAAGTAACCTATCTTGTGTGCAAATTTAAAGGAACAGTTCTGCTACAAATGAAATAAAGTTATGTAATTAAACAGTTATGTAATAAAACAGTGAAAACAAACACTAATTTTGTTATTTGTCAATTAATGAGAATACAGTAATATTTTGTAACTATTACACTGAAATTTTGAATTATGGTGTTAGCAAAATTAAAATCCATATCCATACTACCCAGAAAATCTGTCGCAAAAGAAAAAATAATAGATTTAAAATTTGTTGTTATAAATCAACAGTATGATCACATACTTGAGGAGCAAGACAGGTAGGTTGGGAAAGTTAAGAGGGAAAAGCAAGTTACTAGTAGGTAATATTTGTTCCAAAAACTAGGATAGCGTATGGCACTTTTATGTGTGCTTATTGGCGGTATTGAAATATCGCCTCCTGTAGATGAGTCATGACCAACTATGCTATGATAGTTTATCGCCAACTAAGTAACTAATTTTTTTGCACTTTTCAGTTATCTATATGACTCTGGCCACTTGATGTGCCATATTTAATGCTACAACTAGGTAATTTAATGCTACAACTGGATACTACTCAGGATTTAATGTAGTGACACAATACACATTTCAACAAAAAATAGATATCTTGAGCTGCCCAGTTGTGCCACAATATGGGCTGCCAATGAGGAGATAACTATAATGCTAGAACTTGATATACTGAGTTATGTAGTTGTAATACTTCAGTGTCATAGCCTGTTCATTCATGATGATGATGATGATGATGAAGTCCCATACTCCTTGACGGAGAGTGGGGAGAGATGCGGAAGACCTGCACCGCCGTACTAGGCAAGGTCCTAGTGGAGGTGGTTTGCCACTGCCTTCCTCTGACCGTAATGGGGATGAATGATGAAGATGATACAACAACACCCATTCATCTCGAGGCAAGTAAAAATTTCTGATCCTGGTGGGAATCGAACCCAGGACTCCGTGCTCGGGAAGTGAGAACACTACCGTGAGACCACGAGCTGCAGACTGTTCATTAATAATACTGTCTAAACTGCCAACAATGTTTGGTGAACATTGCTCTTGTTCAGTTTATGCTGTAAAGAGTGAAGATTGCTCTGTAGGGATTACTGAATTATTGAGCAGCATTCAGATTCACTATGACCAACAACCATGAATTTTGAATCAATGGCTCCTAGGTTAGGTATTTCCTGAACAGCACATTGCAGCAACAAATTTGTTTAGATTACGTCCTCCACTGTAATCACAAAAACAGGAAATGTGGTTTACCATTGCAGGGAGGGATTTGAAATACTCTTACAAACAGCTTGCTATCTCACAGCTTCCTCATTTTCCTTCTATTTCCAACCATGTGAAACAATCTCCTTATTTTGATTTTAGGTCATACAATGTAAAATTGAAAGATTTCTATCATTGTTTATTAGACAAAGAATAATTGGTGGGATCAGTTGGTGCTAACAAAACGTGCTGGAGATTAAAGCTGAACTTACAAATGTTGCATATGCTTGCTGCTTGCTTCTCGTCTAGTTTCTTCTCCTCTTGAGTGCTATCTTTTGCTAAAAGGTGAGCATTATAATTAGGTTTAAGTTCATCTTTATTGGCCCAATTGTACTCAGGCCATGCATAGATGACAGTGGACTTTTTTGGGATGTGGGAAACTGAGACTTTACATTTCTGAAAATATCTTCCTGTAAATGTAGGCTTTGGCTGCTTCAGGATTGTTTCCTGTAGTCAGAAATAGAGGGAAATCAAGGAAGGTACAAGATGGCAAGTTCTTTGTGCAAAAATTTCAAATTTCTCCCTGCAATGGTAAACAAAATTTCCTGTTTTAGTGATCGCTATGGAGAACACAATAGAAACAAATAAAAAATTTGTTACCTCAATGTGCTTGGCTGCTGTTTACTTAATACCTAACTTAGAAACCATTGATTTAAAATGCATGGTTGTTGGTTACAGTGAAATGGAACGCAACTCAATTCAGCAATTACTACACACCAAAAGACTATTGTCAGATGCGCAAGAAGAAAGGGTGACAAACCTTATGTTGTTAATGAAATAACCCATGAGAAGGATATTGATTGGGAGTATCATCTAAATCACCACTTCACTATTAGGAAAGAAGATGAGAATAGGAAGCCAACTGGACAGCAGAGGATATACTCGCTGAATTTCACAAAACAGCATCCATTAATAACAGGGTATTTCAGATAATTTCACTTTGTAGTCAATGATTGAAACAATTCTTGTATGTTTCAACATTAGTATGTATTTCTTCACAAACAAATGTGTTTACGGCAGCTGTTGACTTATTTCGGCAATCGGAAGTAGGTAACTCACCATCAGTGCCAGTGCAAGAAGTAGATATCTCATTTTTAGTAATAAGAAATTGATTTTGAAAGGAAAATCAGAACAAACTTAAAAGTACTAACATTTTCAAACTAAATGAACCCATCATATCAAAATTATTTGCAACACTTTGTGAACAGTGAAAATTTAAAATTCTGAGAATTTTTCAAATGTGTTTCTTTCAATAACAGTTATTTTATGTTATCTAGCTGTTGTACTAAGTGATGATATTATATAAAGTCATACTTTTGCATTCTTTTTCTTTGTTTTGGCACCAACACTGCTGACACACATGTCTCTGAAGGGTAGTTCTTGAGTAGAGATCAGTGTGAACTCCCTTCTGGCATCAAACTGTATAATGTTGTTGTTATTGTTGTTGTCTTCAGTCCAGAGACTGGTTTGATGCAGCTCTCCATGCTACTCTATCCCGTGCAAGCTACTTCATCTCCCAGTACCTACTGCAACCTACATCCTTCTGAAGCTGCTTAATGTATTCATCTCTTGGTCTCCCTCTATGATTTTTATCCTCCACGCTGCCCTACAGTACTAAATTGGTGATCCCTTGATGTCTCAGAATATGTCCTACCAACCGATCCCTTCTTCTAGTCAAGTTGTGCCACAAATTTCTCTTCTCCTCAATTCCATTCAATACCTCCTTATTAGTTATGCGATCTACCCATCTAATCTTAAGCATTCTTCTGTAGCACCACATTTCGAAAGATTCTATTCTCTTCTTGTCCAAACTATTTATTGTCCATGTTTCACATCCATACATGGTTACACTCCATACAAATACTTTCAGAAACAACTTCCTGACACTTAAATCTATACTCGATGTCAACAAATTCCTCTTCTTCAGAAACACTTTCCTTGCCATTGCCATGCTACATTTTATATCCTCTCTACTTCGGCCATCACCAGTTATTTTGCTTCCCAAATAGCAAAACTCATTCACCACTTTAAGTGTCTCATTTCCTAATCGAATTCCCTCAGCATCACCCGACTTAATTCGACTACATTACATTATCCCCATTTTGCTTTTGTTGATGTTCATCTCATACCATCCTCTCAAGACACTGTCCATTCCGTTCAACTGCTATTCCAAGTCCTTTGCTGTCTCTAACAGAATTACAATGTCATCGGCGAACCTCAAAGTTTTTATTTCTTCTCCCTGGATTTTAATACCTACTCTGAATTTATCTTTTGTTTCCTTTACTGCTTGCTCAATATACAGATTGAATAACATCGGTCATAAGCTACAATCCTGTCTCACTCCCTTCCAAATCACTGCTTCCCTCTCATGCCCCTCGACTCTTATAACCGCCATCTGGCTTCTGTACAAATTTTAAATAGCCTTTTGCTCCCTGTATTTTACCCCTGCCACCTTCAGAATTTGAAAGAGAGTATTCCAGTCAACATTGTCAAAAGCCTTCTCTAAGTCTACAAATGCTAGAAATGTAGGTTTGTCTTTCCTCTATCTATCTTCTAAGATAAGTCGTAGGGTCAATATTGCCTCACGTGTACCCATATTTCTACAGAATCCAAACAGATCTTCCCTGAGGTCAGCTTCTACCAGTTTTTCCATCCGTCTGTAAAGAATTCGCATTAGTATTTTGCAGCCGTGACTAATTAAACTGATAGTTCAGCAATTTTCACATCTGTCAACACCTGCTTTCTTTGGGATTGGGATGATTATATTCTTCTTGAAGTCTGAGGGTATTTCGCCTGTCTGATACATCTTGCTCACCAGATGGTAGAGTTTTGTCAGGGCTGGTTCTCCCAAGGCTGTCAGTAGTTCTAATGGAATGTTGTCTAGTTCTGGGGCCTTGTTTTGACGTATGTCTTTCAGTGCTGTGTCAAACTCTTCACACATTATCATATCTCCCATTTCATCTTCGTCTACATCCTCTTCCATTTCCATACTATTGTCCTCAAGTACATCGACCTTGTACAGACCCTCTATATACTCCTTCCACCTTTCTGCTTTCCCTTCTTTGCTTAGAACTGGGTTTCCATCTGAGCTCTTGATATTCATACAAGTAGTTCTCTTTTCTCCAAAGGTCTCTTCAATTTTCCTGTAGGCAGTATCTATCTTACCCCTAGTGAGATACGCCTCTATACCCTTACATTTGTCCTCCTACCATCCCTGCTTAGCCATTTTGCACTTCCTGTTTATCTCATTTTTGAGACATTTGTATTCCTTTTTGCCTACTTCATTTACTGTGTTTTATATTTTCTCCTTTCATCAATTAAATTCAATATTTCTTCTGTTACCCAAGGATTTCTATTAGCCATCATCTTTTACCTATTTGATCCTCTGCTGCCTTCACTACTTCATCTCTCAAAGCTACCTATTCTTCTTCTACTGTATTTCTTTCCCTCATTCCTGTCAATTGTTCCCTTATGCTCTCGCTGAAACTCTCTCCAACCTCTGGCTCTGTCAGTTTATCCAGGTCCCATCTCCTTCAATTCCCACCTTTTTGCAGTTTCTTCAGTTTTAATCCACAGTTCATAACCAATAGGTTGTGGTCAGGGTCCACATCCGCCCCAGAAAATGTCTTACAATTTAAAACCTGGTTCCTAAATCTCTGTCTTACCATTATATAATCAATCTGAAACCTTCCAGTATCTCCAGGCCTTTTCCATGTATACAACCTTCTTTCATGATTGTTGAACCAAGTTTTAACTATGATTAAGTTATGCTCTGAGCAAAATTCTACCAGACGGCTTCCTCTTTCATTTCTTACCCCCATTCCATATTCAACTACCACATTTCCTTCTCTTCCTTTTCCTACTATCTAATTCCAGTCACCCAAGACTATTAAATTTTCATCTCCCTTCACTACCTGAATAATTTCTTTTAACTCATCATACATTTCATCAATCTCTTCGTCATCTGCAGAGCTAGTTGGCATATAAAATTGTACTACTGTGGTGGGTGTGGGCTTCATGTCTATCTTGGCCACAATAATGCATTCACTATACTGTTTGTAGTAGCTTACCCAAACTCCTAATTTTTTAAATTCATTATTAAACCTACTCCAGCATTACCTCTATTTGATTTTGTATTGATAACCCTGAATTCACCTGACCAGAAGTCTTGTTCCTCCTGCCACCGAACTTCACTAATTCCCACTATATCTAACTTTAACCGATCCATTTCCCTTTTTAAATTTTCTAACCTACCTGCCTGATTAAGGGATCTGACATTCCACGCTCCGATCAGTAGAACGCCAGTTTTCTTTCTCCTGATAGCGACGTCCTCTTGAGTAGTCCCCGCCCAGAGATCCGAGTGGGGGACTATTTTACCTCCGGAATATTTTACCCAAGAGGACGCCATCATCATTTAACCATGCAGTAAAGCTGCATGTCCTCGGGAAAAATTACAGCTGTAGTTTCCCCTTGCTTTCAGCCGTTTGCAGTACCAGCACAGCAAGACCGTTTTGGGTAGTGTTACAGGGCCAGATCAGTCAATCATCCAGACTGTTGCCCCTGCAACTACTGAAAAGGCTGCTGCCCCTCTTCAGGAACCACACGTTTGTCTGGCCTCTCAACAGATACCCCTCTGTTGTGGTTGGACCTAGGGTACAGCTACCTGTATCGCTGAGGCACGAAAGCCTCCCCACCAATGGCAAGGTCCATGGTATAATACGTAACCAAAATCCACAAAAATAATAATAGACAGAAACAATTTAAAATCAACAGTGAAGAGATACTTGGTCAAGCACTGATTGCATACGGTAAGAAAGTCTCTAGAGAAAAAAATTGGAGCACCAAATAAGAATTTTTTTGTAAAGTGTATAGAATAACAAAATATTACGTAACATTACGTTTCGCTTAACTGATGTGTGTAACAAATTTCAAGAAATATGTATCATAATTCAGGAATGGTCCAATATATTTTGTCAACCGTACAGTCCTCCATTCACAGGACCAACAAACAAATAAACAAAGTTTACAGCTTGATGTACATGTTCTTAGGCAGTGCTTATGTAGAGCTGCTAACAGAAATAGTTTGAAAAGAAAACACGAAGTTATTTGAGCAGGAGAAATTTTAACAATTTTTATGTGAATGCTGGACAGAAAAGTGGAAAATGGATTAAACAAATCATTAAAAAAACTTCAATTTACAAATATATTACATAAATCTGAATTCTCAAATATTTGCATGTTTCACGTAAGTTCCTGGAATCATGAGAAGAGATTTGAGTGTTAACTCTGAGAATGTGGATAATATAAGCAGATAAATACTAAACCAAAATTTACTGTGATAGCATAATTTTTAAGTTTTGATGATAAATCTATAGACTAAGTTTTTTTTATACATTTGCAGTTGTAGGAGAAACACTGTGTCTAATTACAAGGGAAGGGGAAGTTAACAAAACTTCAACTGGCATTGTTGACTGATTAAATAGTAGTACCATCTCTTTTCTGCCACATTAATTGGAAATAAAAAAAGTATTTCACAATAAATAAGCATTGATTTTACGTACACTACCATTGTTGGCCAAATCAAATGTTTTGTTAATTACATTTGTTTATTTCTATTTGTTCTCCAAATCATCACAAATTATTATATATTATTAAGCACACGAACTGGGTGATACTATGTAAGAGGGGAATGATTGTAAATTTGGAGCAGAAAAACTTGTAGTAAGTTACTCACCCTCCTGCAGAAAGGAATGAAAGTGTCCTTGGAAACACTTTATCATTGAATGTATAAATGACAAGACTGTCACAGTCTGAATATGGTAGATATTGGAGATATAGCTTGTGGTTGATATCGCTGCAATTCTCTGTCATTTCCCACCATTGCTGCGTGCTCTGAATGTCCGTAAACTGTCCATGGTAGAGATTCATGAAAACAGTTCGGTACGATCGCTCGTCCTCTGGTCATGAAAATCAAATTAAATTTTATCAAAGTTATTATTTGCAAAATTTGAAGTGATAAAATAAGAATATCCTGAATGTAAAGAACAAAAAAATTACTTAATTATTGTACAAGATATACAATATTACAAGTAATGAGACACCATAATCCAACTGGCTGTAATGGATGTTTGGCTGAATATTAGGTGCTTCCTTGATCTAATACTGTGCTAAATTATGGATCCTATATCAATACTTCCATGGAAAGCAGCTTTTCTTACAGCAGAAAATTCTGCAGTTTTCTTACTGGATCTAAACAATATGGAAAGCTCTGGAGGCTAAGCTTATAGTTTTGGGTGGAGTATGGGAAACACAATTTTTTTGTTTTGTTTCATATTGTGAATATGGTCTAAATGGTTAGCCCTCATCAATTCCAGTCTCTTGTACAGCAAGATTAAAGTAAAACTGTCTTCAACTTTAAGGTCATTTCGAATACTGAAATGCTTTGCTAAGAATGGTCCAACTGGAGGTAATATGCCTTCTTCCAGTCCTTGAACTGGCATATCCAACCAATTATAGAGGGCTTACAGTTCAATATGTTCTCTCTTTGGAATATTTCTACAGTTGGTACCATCCAGGGAATGCACTAAATTTTTCTGAAGAATAAACATATGAATAAAATAAAAGAAATTTGCGGTAACTTCCATGGGACCAAACTGCTGAGGTCATCGGTCCCTAGGCTTACACACTACTTAATCTAATTAAACTAACTTATGCTAAGGAGAACACACACACACCCATGTCCAAGGGAGGAGTCGAACCTCCAACGGGGGAAACCACGCAAACCGTGGCAAGACACCTTAGACCGCACGGCAAAATATAAGAATTATTATGAGAGTGAAGTATTACAATATGATAATTTAAAAATATTGTGACTCCTCAACATACTATACACATATGTACTGTACAATAAATGTATGACTCTTATTGAGAAATCCAGTTGTAATTTTACTATTACCATCACACCCTTGTATCCCCTAATTTGATAAGAAACATCCATGCAGTAACCTTCTGTGGACATGGGTAGATAAATGAGAACAATACAAATAAAAACAATAATCAGGTTTTGAACAAGTGGCACAAAATTAAAAAAGCCTTGACACTAACCACCAAACAACCATTTCACTGAGGACATTGCATGGTACAAGGCACATAAAGTACCTCAAAAACTATGACCATCATTTTTTTCAGAAATTGTCGAGTATGTATGGGTAAGCTGAGACATATGTTCATTTATTTTGACTCCTCTTCCACTGAATGAAGTTCCTGGGAAATCGAATGATGACACTTGTCGTGTTTTCCTCACATGTATCGAATCCTGGACCTCTGGATTTATAGTCTGCCACTTATCCACTGAGCAACTGAAGCCATACCTCACAAGATTATACTTTAAAAAATTAATAGAAAGTATAGTTAACAGACATAATTTCCTTGATCATGATATTCTATCAGCACAGTAAATATGTGGCAAATGATTTTTTTCTGAAACTCCAGTACCTGAAATATGCTACTCGAGTTGAGTCTCATGAAAGATTCAAAATAAGTACAACATTCCTTTTTTTTCAGACAATGATATCTGTGGGGTAGGATGACATTTGCTTTGGAAAAGATCACCAGAACATTTCATGTTCCATGAGTAATTGCTTAATTTATGACACAGAGAGAAACATTTTTAAGTATAGACATAACACTACAGCTTTTTTACAAATTATAATCTACACAGTACAATTTTTGACACTCAGAAAGAGCACAAAACTGACAGTAATTAATACTGATCCTCAGGAAATCAAATTGTGCTTCAGAAAATGACAAAGTATGTCATAAAAAGCTACACCAAGACAACAGCTGTGATAATGGTAGGAAAAATACCCATAATGCTAGGTCAAATGAAATAATGCAAGCTGGTGATGATTACACTATACGGATGGAAACAACACACCATCCCTCTGGTACAGATAATGGAAATAATGTGTTGCATACAGAGATATCGGGAGGTGGGGCAGCTTTCAGAGGCTAGTAAGATGTAATGGAAGAAAAGAATAGAATAGAAGAGTGAATGTTCATAAACTATTTGTTCTATGAATAAAGCGGAATTAGACACTTATTTGGAGGAGGAATTGGACAGGGGGGAGCATAAGATGGTGTGCATTACTGTTATATTTTAGTATTGCCAAATCTAACTTTATCCAGATTTTCAAGCTTAATACTAGACTTATATCTTATACCCTAAACATCAGAAGGTGTGTGTGTGCCATTTAGATACTGATCTCATATAAAATAATCACAATAGCAACGAGCCTGCTTTTTCCTAATGTATACTTTTATAGTATTGATATTGTCACAATAATTGCACACATAATGGAAAATCCAGGATGGGATAATTAAAAAATGGAAAGGCTAAATCTACCAGTCACATAGAGAAGGTATTGAGTCACAGACAGGCACAGTGAAAAAGAATTCTAGAAATACTGTGTAAGAGTTGTGTTTGTGTGACTGTGTGTGAGTTTTCTACATCTGATCATAGACTAAATATGAAAGTTGAGTATTTCTAGAATTCTTTTCCACTGTGCCTATCTATGACTCAATGCCTCCTTATGTGGTGGGTAACAATCTATCCCTTCCATTTTGTTGTAATTACACAGCATTACCTATGGGTGTTCTGTCCTTGTCCAGCATGTGTTGCATAGGGTTGCCTGACCAATGAAAGTAAGATATGCACTTTGTTGTTACAAGTATCAAAATATCTAAAATGTAAGTAGTACACTCAGCTGTTTTAGATCTGGGCTTTTCAAGTACAAAAAACAGATCTAAACACAATTATTACTTCTTATGAAATGTAGTATATACCACTGTGCTGCATAATTAATTATCTCAATTTTTGAACAAGTCTGTCAAGTTCACAAATTGTAAGTTTGTGACTGACAATTTTGACACTTCAATCATTAGTGTAACTGTCAAAGTTCAGATATGTTTCCTTTTGTTATAGTACTTGAAAAAAAAATTAAAAACATTTATGAAAGGTGAAAGAATATTACGAGTTATACATACCTTTCCCATACATAAATTGCGTCACAGGTGTAGCTGTCTCCCTATTTGTAACTTTTAAAAATTTTGGAAGCACATCATGCAACACAACATAATTTTCTCCTTTGTCTCCTTTCAGCAGCTTTAGCAACTTATCAAGTTCTGGATTTCTGACATTATTTACTCGCCCCTGAATAACCCAATCCCTTGAGTCAGTGATAATTCCACTTACTGAAGGATCATTTGTGTTTCTTTTCACAGTCCACAGTAACTTCATAACAATGTCACGCTCTGAAACAAGAAAAGGAGTATCTAAAGCTTAAAAATATGTTGTTTATATTAACTAATTAGTTCCTATTCACAATTAATGAACCATTATATTTCAGTAACAAATGTAACCAACTGCAGGTGGAGACTTGTCTTCAGATTCCAGTCAAGGGCAGAACATGAAATTACGAAAGAAATTTGTCCTATATCCTTTTCAGGCTTTGTAATGGGGGTTACTATTCACCTTCCTGCCACTTATGAGACACACAGAGACAGCAATTCTAAGCTGTAACTACAAGGAGACAGAATGGTTAGTCAATACTTAGCCTCAGTAGCCAAAGTTCCAAGTACCTGTCATAATATACACTCCTGGAAATGGAAAAAAGAACACATTGACACCGGTGTGTCAGACCCACCATACTTGCTCCGGACACTGCGAGAGGGCTGTACAAGCAATGATCACACGCACGGCACAGCGGACACACCAGGAACCGCGGTGTTGGCCGTCGAATGGCGCTAGCTGCGCAGCATTTATGCACCGCCGCCATCAGTGTCAGCCAGTTTGCCATGGCATACGGAGCTCCATCGCAGTCTTTAACACTGGTAGCATGCCGCGACAGCGTGGACGTGAACCGTATGTGCAGTTGACGGACTTTGAGCGAGGGCGTATAGTGGGCATGCGGGAGGCCGGGTGGACGTACCGCCGAATTGCTCAACACGTGGGGCGTGAGGTCTCCACAGTACATCGATGTTGTCCCCAGTGGTCGGCGGAAGGTGCACGTGCCCGTCGACCTGGGACCGGACCGCAGCAACACACGGATGCACGCCAAGACCGTAGGATCCTACGCAGTGCCGTAGGGGACCGCACCGCCACTTCCCAGCAAATTAGGGACACTGTTGCTCCTGGGGTATTGGCGAGGACCATTCGCAACCGTCTCCATGAAGCTGGGCTACGGTCCAGCACACCGTTAGGCCGTCTTCCGCTCACGCCCCAACATCGTGCAGCCCGCCTCCAGTGGTGTTGCGACAGGCGTGAATGGAGGGACGAATGGAGACGTGTCATCTTCAGCGATGAGAGTCGCTTCTGCCTTGGTGCCAATGATGGTCGTATGCGTGTTTGGCGCCGTGCAGGTGAGCGCCACAATCAGGACTGCATACGACCGAGGCACACAGGGCCAACACCCGGCATCATGGTGTGGGGAGCGATCTCCTACACTGGCCGTACACCACTGGTGATCGTTGAGGGGACACTGAATAGTGCACGGTACATCCAAACCGTCATCGAACCCATCGTTCTACCATTCCTAGACCGGCAAGGGAACTTGCTGTTCCAACAGGACAATGCACGTCCGTATGTATCCCGTGCCACCCAACGTGATCTAGAAGGTGTAAGTCAACTACCCTGGCCAGCAAGATCTCCGGATCTGTCCCCCACTGAGTATGTTTGGGACTGGATGAAGCGTCGTCTCACGCGGTCTGCACGTCCAGCACGAACGCGGGTCCAACTGAGGCGCCAGGTGGAAATGGCATGGCGAGCCGTTCCACAGGATTACATCCAGCATCTCTACGATCGTCTCCATGGGAGAATAGCAGCCTGCATTGCTGCGAAAGGTGGATATACACTGTACTAGTGCCGACATTGTGCATGCTCTGTTGCCTGTGTCTATGTGCCTGTGGTTCTGTCAGTGTGATCATGTGATGTATCTGACCCCAGGAATGTGTCAATAAAGTTTCCCCTTCCTGGGACAATGAATTCACGGTGTTCTTATTTCAATTTCCAGGAGTGTATATAACAGTAAAAATAAGACTTCTAGTTTGTGGACTTATTACTCCTTTCTTAAGGAAAATTATTACATTACTACTTTTTTATCTTAATATTTCTCTTTATTTTTGATTTCTCCTTCTTTTTCACTTTCCTCCTAGCTCTTAATTGCTCTGTTCATTTCACTTCTCTTTTCTCTATCCCTTAACCCATATTTACTTCTCATACTGTTCAATTTCTCTGGACTGAAGCTGCCACCATGCTTAACTATGTACTATCTTAGATCTCCTATTGTACTCTGATGGCTTCACCATCATTTTGTCTCCATTCATCCTCACATGAGGGGGTGTCCCTTTCATCCAGCTGTCTGAATGGCCAGACCTTCCTTTCTAATTTTCCACAACTGGAGATGAACAAATATGCATCTGACACACTTCATACAGAGCTACAAATTGACTATGGTACAATAAACAAAATTATGATTGTAAATAAATAAATTTAATAATGCTCTAGATGTAAACTGCAGTAATTTCTATAAAATAAAGCTTTTTCTGTCTATGGTGAAAATTTCTCCACAAATTTTCCAAATTCCCAAGATCACATGCACTTTAATTAATCTCACTGGACTGAAGATGATACTGTGCTGACCTTCTCACTGGCTGTTAACAGTGCTCCCACCCCAGGCAACTAGCATTAAAGGAATGTGCCTCAGTTTGCAGAGGTGGTGAAGATATGGTTAGACAACATTCAGCTGAGGGCATCCTTCACTGACACTATAGTTAGACAGCATTCAGCTGAGCACCACCTTCACTGACATTAAGCAACACTAAAGGCCACAGACTACATGTACAGAGACCTTATGAAAAGTGCACAGAAACCACATATAACCTGATACAAAGTTCTTTGGACTATACAAACACCAGTAATGTGCTAGGTGAAGACTGAATGAAGGAATTCAATTACACCGAGTGTACTGAACCACAAGGTACCAACCCATGGGACAAAAGGGACAGGTCACAGCGAACTCTTTTTACATGGCTGGTATTGCTATTTTGTGGCTATAGTGCAAGATAGTTGCAGCCACCATACCAAATGAGGCTATGCCTGTTTGTGAGAGACATCTGTACGTTCTGTTCGAGGTGACAGCAGTTAACTGTGCAAGGTAGTAAGTGCCCATAATAAAGTGGCTCTACAATGTTAACGGAGCTGAATCTGTTGATCCTTATCAAAGCTGAAACTACCTGGGGGATGACATGATGGCAGTCTGACCATTTAAGGCTTCAAAGGTGACCCCTCTAGCTTTTGACTACAAAAAATAGGACGGTTGCCAACTTACATGAAGGGGTAGGGGGCAAAGCCTACCTGCTGTGACATTGGAAACAGACCACATCTTTTGCTAGAAACAGACCCGGCTTTTGCCAACAGAAGTTACATATTCTGATTCAGTCTCAACTGTCAGAAAGTAGTCCTCATTGTGTTATAAGAGGAAAGAATCATTTAAAATTTGAAGAGTCTGTAACGGTTGTTGCCATTTTGAGTAAATTAAAAACTTCTCTGAAAATGACAGCAAAGGAAATCTATTTCCATATTTTGGGTCCTCAGTACTTTACAAATAATTACAATAATCACTTTTCTCTTGGGACTTTTGTTAATGGATTGAATCACAATGGAAACTGAAGAAATTTGAAGTAAAACTGACAGCAAAAATATAAGCACATCAGTGGGTTTTTCATTGCCAACAGTTTCTGAATTTGTGGTCAGCAGGCATACTCTAATGTGTCCCGAACCTTGAGATTACAATCAGTTTTGGATAATGATGCAGCAGGAACAAAAATTTTGCCGATTACAAAGAATGAAAATGAAATACTAACAACACTGTTAGTTGTAGAAGAGTGTAGGTCCACTTTCTGAATAATGATTTGTTAGTAATTTAGGATGCTCTACAGAAAAGTCAAACTTGAGCTTGTAGTGCCTCGAGAATTTCGGTTTAAGTTCTAGAGACACTGAGTTTCCACCATCTCGAACACCTGATATTTTAAGTATGAGGGTGAGAGAGTGGAGATGTGTTTACCTCACCGCCGGTTTCTGTGTTTGTGTGTAGGATGGACGTGTATCGGGAGAATACTGCAATAGCGATGGTCGATTGGCGTGGGCAAGTGTTTGTCGCTCGTGCCATAGAAACTGTATGTCCAGCACAAGGAGCAAGCACGCCTTATTCCTTGATGGTGTAATGACTATATTTGTTGTGAACAAATGAATTATGTATTGAACTAAAGACACTTACATTTGATTTTCTAGTGTTGGACTTGCTAGAAGCAAGAACTGGTTTTTTAGTGGTTATTAAACCAAGCATATTGTAATTGTATATGTTAGTATCTAATGGTCCAAGACGGAGTTGACGTGTGAAAGCTGAATGATTACAGGAAACTTGTGAAGTTATTTTATTGTGGAGATGAAAATATAAAATAGTTGAACAAAAAGTATCCTGAGATTACAGAATAATTCAAGAGTAGAAAACAAGTCTATTTTGAAATTCCTTTAACCAGCTATAGTCTTTGGGGAAGAAGCATTTGTGAAGATCGATGCAGCCATCTGACCCCGAGAAGAAGATCGGCTGCACACAATACGTAAGTCAACTGCGAGAGACGTGCGAGTCTTGCACCCCAGTACCACACTGTCTCATGTCGTTGGAAACCATTAGAAGCTCACTAACGGAGTTGATAATTAGTTAAATGCAGCAAACTGACGCTGAAGATGACCTTTCAAACAATATATTAAGATGAAATAAAGAGTATTGGCATGAGAAAACACATCTTTTGTAGCCATGTAAAAAGAAGGTTTCTGTTATAGTGATTCTTTAAAAAAGTATTGGATCTTAAATGCATGCTAAAAAAGATGATCTTCTTTGTGCCAGCCATGCCAGACTCTGTTTTAGGAATAATATGTATTAACTTTGCAATGCCAACTTTGAACACACAGAACTATGTACATAAAGCATTAACATATTATTAAATTCATTCTGATGTCCTAGTTAGTGTGAGGATACATTCAATAAATGAAATGTATTTCCAAAGTCTTTACCTAAAGTTAGATACTTAAGAAGTTGGTTTTTAAAATGAAACAATAAGTTTAGTGTTACCAGTTACTATTTAACTTATTTCCATGATATGATTCGAAGACTTAAATCTTCATAATCAGGTGGATCTCTGTGGATTAATATGATATGTGAGATGTGTTACAACTTTGGTGTATAATAATAATAATAATAATAATAATAATAATAATAATAATAAACATCAAATGAGTCATTGAAAATATACAAAAACAGCAAAGTTTACAATTCTTGATACATAACACAACAATATATTATTCTGAATACATCACTGACTATCATGTGACAAGATCACAAATATATGGTTTTCTGAATGCTATTTATATTTTTTCCTCCAAAGCACTTCTTCTTCTGCATGTACACATGATATTTTTCTAATGTATAGAAAGGGATTTGTAAATCTTTGGCACTATCTAGTAGAGAAACAAAAACACTATTTCAGAACATGGCTATATGGAATTACTTGACTGAAAATGTGCAAATAAAATAACTAAAATAGAATGCCTCCAGTGGTCGCACTCCTTTCTCTGTTGTAATACATCACATGAAAACTGACACACTTTGTAAACAAAGACTGAGTCTAAAAGCTGATAGATGTTAAGAACATAATGAAAAACAGAAATATTATACGAAGAACATATAGCAAACCAAAACCATTATTTCAGAGTAAGTCTTAAAGTATTGTGGAGATCTTTGGTTGAATAGATGAATAGATATATTAGATTAAATATTTAAGTTGGTATATGAATCCTTTTCTGTGAAGCTTAAGCTATATAAACTTTGTACTCATTTATGTAATCAGGTGACATATTGAAAACATTAAGTGTAATAATTCTGCTGTCCACAGTGACAAAGTTATACATTTAACAATTTAGGCTGGGATTCAGAGAGAGAGGATGAAAGGAGTGATAGAAGGAGCGCAAAGCTCTGGTTATGCCAAAGCTGTGGAAGAGCATAGTTTTGGTTGTGCCAGAGTTGTGGGTCTGTTAGACTTACATCTATTACATTGTCTAACTAAGTAAATGTTGAATTAATACAATGATGAGGAATTAAGGATAGTCAGGTAAATAAACTCTTAATGATATAAACAGATACAAATTATGGATTATCAGGCCAACACGGGGTGCAAACTGTTGGCTTTCGGGTAGATCTGTTGAGTTTTGCGAGTTATGCCAAAATTGTGTGTTGTTAAGATTACAACTGTTATATGTTGTAAGTAAGTATAGGTTGAAATACTAATTGATACTGCTTTAAAAAATATGCAGATAAAATACTATTTGTAATATAAACTGATATATATACACTCAAGCTGAAGGAGGGTACAAACTGATGGCATTTTTGTAAGTAGGACCATTCCACTGTTCATATGGGAAATTCATGGAAACATAACTAATTAACATAAATCCACCTGGTGATGGAGTTTTAAATCTTTGAAGTGCATTGCAGAAATAAATTAATAGTGACTGGTAGTAAACTTGTTGTTTCACTTGATATCAGTAACACTCAAGGCAAAGCCTAAGCCAAAATGTTTGCATTTAAAGTTGTTTTTTTGCATGTTACATGTATCTTAAACTTGGTGATACACTAGCAGGTGAAACACGTCAAAGATAATATATTTCCTCTATGAAATGATGACTATATGAAAACTGTTTGTATAAAATTATGATCTGTATTAATAAATCAAACTAGCTGCAAAGGTCCACCCTCCTCATCACCCTGGCCTGGAACAGCCGTACCTTTCGTCAGGACTTTGACTATGTATAATTGCATCTGAAAACGAGGAATACTCTACATAAAAGCCTTCTCACCCCTCCCAAAATGGTATTCTATTGCCCATCCAATCTAAAAAACATTCTAGTCTATCCTATAATGCCACCCGAATAAATGAGCAATTCCAAACTATGACCAAGAACAGAGTTGAGCACGCAGTGGCAGAATGTGCTGCTCTGAGCACAGCGCATGCTGATCTCATTGGGTGCTTCACAATCTATGCCATTTGGATCTATGTCTGCCACCCTAACATCAGCTTCTCTGAAGTATAGATGGGAATTTTCCTCACAAAACAACAAACAATCCTGCAATCTTCCTGGCCTCTCTATCTCTGCTACCACATCTCCCACACCCATTTCCATGCCTGATCTCATGACCCTTACTTGCTTACTTGACTCATCCTTCAACCACACCCTCCTCTCCACAGTCTCCTCCTTCCTTTATTATATTTTCCAATGCCAGTTCGCTCCTCCATTTCATTGTGCACTGTGCACAATACCAACAATTCACTAAAGTGACTCTGCAGGTACCACATTCCTGTCCTCGAATGACTCATAAAGGACTCTCAGTTCCAAAACTTCTTAAGCATACTACTAGCAACATTTAAGCGAAAACAGTAACATGCCATAAAGACAAATAAGTAATTTGTTCAGCAATGACCTATAAATTACATGTAAGTAATCAAATATCATGACAACAATTTTAAAATGAAAACTGCAGATATACTGGAAAAAAGTCTGAAGCACACCTTCTGAAGCTTCATCAATAAGTCGCTGCTGATCTGGAGGCGAAATTCCCCATACACTTGTAGAATTTCTGTTTAATACAGCAACTGCAATATCATCGTAATTGTAAGCTGATAAAAATGTCTGAGCCGAACGATCTTTCTTGTATATGTTTACAATCTGCATGTACTCTTTTTCTTGCAACCTAGGAGATAAGACACATCACATGATTTAATATTTAATTGTATGGAACCATATTTATGAGCATAAGCTACAACCAATTTAGAAATTAATTAATTAATTAATTCATCCATCCATCCATCCATCCATCCATCCATCCATCCATCCATCATATTCTGTAGTTCCCAGGAGAGCCCTCAGGAATGTGGAACAAGTCATTGTATACATGAAAACAGACAAAGTAATCATGGAAACTTACCTGTATTAACAATAATCTACCACTCTAGGGCCTACTACTTAATGTTATTCGTGTTTATGCCAGCTAAATTCAGTCAAGTAAATCTGAAAGAAAGCTATCACTTTATAAGAAACTACTGCAGCCTCAACTATACTTTGTGTATCCTACTGTTAGATTAATATTTACAATGGTATTTTTTCAAGAAAATGTTTACCTACATCTGTCAATGCTGAATCCTATTTACAGTACATTACTACTTGTCGCACAGCTTTACAGCAAACACTCATACCTACTATGTAGTTAGCAGAACTTTTCTATTCCTTAATCTAGATAGTCTGATAATAAGTAGAACAAGTTACTAATGTGAGTTCCATGGCATGGAAGAAATGCAGCCAGCTTGGCCTCTTCCGCTGATTCACTATTGGCAAGATAGGGCATGTGCTGAAGAGGCATGGACTGAAACCAGTGTTAAGGTCTGCCTGCAAGATAGGGGGTACATTAGGCCTCATTAAAGATAACACAGGTCTCTGAATTTCTGGCATGTATGGTGTTCTGTGTGAATGTGGTGGCATTTACATAGGTCAAACCATTCACTATGTTGCCGAATGTTGTGCAGAGCATTCTACTCATAAAATATTAAACAAAGGGAACTTGGGAAGTTGGCCATGGCTGAACATTGCCTAGAAAATAGGCATAAAACAAAGTATGAATAAATGAGAGTTTTGGCTCAAACAACATTGCAGTGGTAGTCTTTTATCAAAGAAGCAGCCAAAGTCAGAATAAACAGCGACAATTTTAACAGAGACCAGGGCGACACACTTAGCAGGGCATGGGGGCCAGCTTTGGACATTGAGCAAAAGCAAAGATATACACTTGTTGTAGGGACATGGGAGTGGCATTTTCCAATGTGGCGCCAGCCATGTGGACAAGGAATGTCATTCAATTCTGTGGTACGGCAGAGCTGCTAGGAGCTGCCCAACTTGCCTTCCACACATTTGCTACTCTGGCCCTATCTATGTACACAGAACACCATGCCCGTCCTGACAATCAGTGATTTCAACTCCTGACGATGATAGCAGAGACAGCCATTGAAAGCTCGAGTGTTTTATTCAAAATGATGTGGCTTGTAAACCGAGTAGGTTTTAATTGATTACACTTAGATATTTAATTTCTGTAACTGAGTAAAGGACCACACCACTGATAATATATTTGAATATTAGAGGTTTATTTTTGCTACTCACCTCAATTAACTTACATTTTTCTACATTTAGAGCAAGCTGCCATTCATCACATCAAATATAAATTCTGTCTAAGTAATCATGTATCCTCCTACAGTCGCACCATGATGATGATTTCCCATACACTACAGTGTCATCAGCAAACAGTCACAGATTGCTGCTTACGCAGTCTATCAGATAATTTATGTATATAATAAACAAGTGATCCTATCACATTTGTTTGGGGCACTCTCGATGACACTCTCATCCCTGATGAACACTTGCCATCTAAGACAATATACTAGTTTTTGTTGCTTAAGAAGTCTTCAAGCCACCACATTTCTGGAATCCTATTCCTTATACTCTGAGCTTCGTTAAGAGTCTGTAATGAGGCACTGTGTCAAATGCTTTCTGGAAATCTAGGAATGTGGAAACTGCTTCTTGCCCTTAGTCTATGATTTGCAGGACATCATATGACAAACCAAGTTTCCCACGAGTGATGCTTTCTCAATCCATGCAGATTTGTGGACAGAAGCTTCTCTGTGCAAAGGAAATTATATTCAAATTTAGGACATGTCTAACAATTCTGCAGCAAACTGATGTTAATTATACTGGTCTGTAATTTTGCAGGTCTGCTCTTTTAACCTTCTTTCACCAGGAGACACCTGTGTTCCTTTCCATTCACTTGGGGGCTTTGCAACAAAATATTATTCATTACAAATAAAAAGCAAGAAGAGAGAAAAATCTGAAAGTCCTCTCTGTAAAACCGAATTCAGATTCCATTTTGACTTGACGAAATATTTGCTTCCACCTCTCAGCTGCTTCTCAACACCAAGGTTGCCTATTTCTGTGTCCCACATACAGGAGTCTGTGCAGCAGTTAAACAATGGTATGACTGTACAATTCTCTTGCTCTTGTATGAATTGATTTTTTAAAATGCAAAACTGAAAACTTCATCCCTTTTACTGTCTTCTGTTGCCACAGCAGACTGTCTGATAACTGATTGATTAGAAGCCTTGAGACTGCTCCGAGGTTTTACGATGGGCCAGAATTTTCTCAGGTTCCAGCAAGATCTTCCACTAATGTATGGTGGTGGAGGTAGTAGTGTGCTTTGCACATTGATCTGTTTATTTATGAACAAATCTCTACCAACTTTTGTTCGTCGGTATTTCTGCATTTTGAACTGAATGTGCAACAACTTCTGCTTCCTCAGCATTTCATGAATTTTGTTATTAAACCACGGTAGGTCTTTTCCATCCTTAACACAATTAATTGGCACAGTCTTCTCTGGAGTACAATTTACAATCAGTTTAAACTTTTGCATAAATTCCTCTACATCTGTCATAATGGAACTAGATGATTGCCTAAGTAGGATGCTAATAACTGCTTATCTACTCTTTCCAGCATAAAAACTTTCCTAGCCTTCTTCATGGATTTATCTATGATGACATCATGATCACTAGTCCCTGTCTCTGTACTAACATGGTTGGTTATGGTCAGACATGTTTGTAACTACAAGGTCTAAATATTTCCAATGCCAATGCATTGTCAAACTAGTAGCTCAAGTTAGTTCTTAGAAAATGTGTTAAGATCTACTTCACAAGATTAACCGTACCACCTCTAATGAATCCATAGATGTCCTAGTCTATACTTGATAGGTTAATGTTGCCTGCCAAATAATATTGCATGGCTGGGGTACTTCTGTACTACTGATTAACTCGAGTTCACCTAGGTCAGTTAGGCGCATCCTGATAAATTCACAATCGGGCCCTATTTTGACTTCAACAGACAATATTTTCGTCAATAGGAAAAAACACTCACCCACCTGTGTTTAACTCATCTTTTGAATGTACTTTCCATCCTTCATTAAATATTTCAGACCTTTGTGCTTCAGGTTTCAACCACTTTCAGTTCCAAGTACAAGGGTGAACCAAATATAAACTGGAATTTTTGTTTCCCATGTTTTGTTGTAATTGGAGAGTGGTATGATCTCTGATCACTATTGCTTTTGTTCCCAGTGATTGTCCTACGCAGCTAAAACATTTTCATAACATTTCTTTAGACAGAAGCACAGTGTCAGAGCAAGAGGTAGCATCGCTTGCTGCACAACGTATTATTTAATTAAGTTTCATGCATAAAAAGCACCTGAAATTTTGAAAAGGAGTGTAGTGCAGTTTGGGAGTAACACCCTGAGAAAGACTCAAGTGTATGGATGGCACAAACAGTTTTTTTTAGGACAAAAAACACTTGTGACTTCAACTTGCTGATGGAGTCTGAGGATCAGCAGGACTGAGGAGAATATTCATGCTGTGAGCCAGCTTACTGAAGATAATCGCTGAATAACAGTTGCTGAAATTGCTACCGAGGTACCGTAAGCTATGGTAGTGCTCAGGCAATCATTACTGATAATCTTGGATTTTGGAAAATTTTCATATGATGGATGCCTCTTTTCACTGCAGAGCACAAAATTTTCAAGAATTGTTCTGGACCTCACTAAAACATCCTACCTGTAGCCCGGGCTTATCACCCTATAATTTTCATTTGCTTGAACCTTTAAAGGAAGCACTTGGAGGACATAGATTTCATGATGTTATTAAAGTGTTCGTGTGCAACAGGCTGCTCTCACAGCCACATTCAGTTCACAAAAACAGGATCAAGGAATTGTTTATCCATGGGAAAAATGTGTTTCCCATGCAGGAGACTATATAGAAAAGTAAATTCCTGTGTATGAATTTTTCTGAAGGTTAAATACAGTCATATAAAAAAAAAATCTGGCTTATATCTGACTCACTCTCGTATAACTGAATATGATAGGTTTCCTGGGCAGTTGTAAATTCAGGACTTTATTACAAATGCTTCAACGAATTATTGCCAAAATTTTAACATTCATAGTGTCTTTACTTTGTACGAGATCTGATTTCATTATCTGTGTAGCAATTGGAGAGCGTTCATCAGATGACCTCAAACTATTGTCTAGCCTAAAAAGCCCATAATTGCACTGCCCAAATATGCTGCTAACCGAATAGCTGCTTCTTCAGTGGAGTGCACCGCTGACCTATCAAAAGGAGTCATTCAGTGCTCTATCCCATCACGTAGGTGCAGAAATCTGCAGCCGAGACTGACGACGAATCGACGGAGCCTCTGGCTCGGTCTCTCCAGTCAGCTCCAAACCAAAGGACTGAATCAGTTCCGGGTACTATACTGCATATTGTAAACTCTGTTCACATTCTGTGAGCAAGGCCAGCAGTCTTCATCACCTCCCCAGTTGTCCATACAAACTGAGGATGACCTCAGAACCAAAGTGACAGGCATCACTGACCACGATGTGAGCCATCACTGAGCCCCACGCTCTAAATAGGGGGGCTACCTCTGCATCTCAGGTGAGGCCACCTGGCAGACATATGAGCATACACTGGAATTCTTTCCAATCCTGGACACTATTTCCCTAAGGAGTTCCATAACTTGCTTAACAATGGGAATTCCCGATAACTAACAACCCCCCTCCCCCTCCCACATGCCTGCTCAGATCTTGCTGAAGTGTAGCCACTCGTCCACTCACAGGGTGAACGAGTGAAGCCAGATGGCCAGTTCACGCACTGACTCTCCACCACGAGCAACACAAAAGCACTATAACCTATCATTCACTCTATGGCAAGCAACGTTGCCAAATGTTGGAAATGCTGGAAAGTGCCTCGGCAGCTGAGCCTGCGGCCGAAACGGGTAACACCTGAGGTGTCCCATTTGATGTTCCAGTTTCTCAGATGCTATTACACCTTGAGGCAACAGCTTGCAGAGAGCTGACAGTCACCAACAGCATCTTCAGCTATTTGCGAACTATGGCCATCTCCTTCTGGATCCACACAAAGCGTGCATGCTACCTATCCATCCTGTTAATACAATTCAAATGAAAAAAAAGGTAAACAATACAGATGAAAACAAGCCCTGATGTCTACCAGCCGGTTGGTCTACAACTTTCAAATGGCCTGAATGTGCAATTTTGGGTGGCACAAATCCATACTACTAAAACTACGATACACTCAAAATAAGAGGGATGTTAAATGAAAATCTTAAGTATTTTTTACATTTTTATTGAACAAAAGTGGAAGGCAAATGTATCATTTTTCCAACTGTCTTTCTGTTGTTCAACACACTTCCTGCAACACACAGGAAGCACACAGATTCGTTGGGGGAAGGAGGGAGGGAGGGAGGGAGGGAGGGAGGGAGGGAGGGAGGGAGGGAGGGAGGGAGGGAGGGAGGGAGGAAATTCTTTTGGATTCGTGCGCGGCCACGTATGCACCATCTACTGCACTTCTTCATTGTGATGAAATTTCTTTCCTTCCATCGCTCTTTGAGTGGTCCAAACATGCGATAATCACTCGGTGTGAGATCTAGTGAATACAGAGTACCAAAGTGCAGGTCATCGACGGTTGCGGGTGTTGCATAGATAGCACGAAGTTGAGCAATGTCGTGTTGCAAAATGATATCTGTAATCAGAAGTCCATGTCAGTTTCATTTTATTCCGGGCCAAAGCAGACTTTTTAACATATTGGAATATAACACACTGGTGATGGTGTTCTAAGACAATACACCTTTCATCCCAAAAGAGAGTCAACAAAACCACCCCTGCAGATGGCTACATCCAGAACTTCTTGTGTTTTGGTGATAAGGAATAGCACCATTCCTGGCTTGCTCTCTTTGTTTCGGGTTGGTGATAGTACACAGGTTTCATCTCTTGTAACAGTTCTTGCAAAGAAGCCATCACCTGCTTCAAAACGCTGCAAAAGCTCTTCCCAGACATCAACACGTCGCCGTTTCAGTTCTCGAATGAGCTGCTGCGGTACCCGTCTTACATACACTTTGTGAAACTTGAACACTTCACAAATGACCTGATGTGCTGAACCACACATAATGTTCACATTTGTGGTCATTTCATCCATGGTTGCATGGTGATTTTCCATCACAATCACTTCAAATGCTGCAGGAGATCCTGTTGTCACAATGCAGTTTGCCCGACCTGGGTACTGAGCATCTGTCACGAAGTCACACCACTTTCTTCTGAACATTCTTCTCCACTCATCCACTTGCTGCAGTAATAGATGTGCATCACAATATTGGACCTTCATTCACCAACGGATTTCAATAAGTTCGAATGCTATTTTCCCTTGATGCATGTCACAGGTAGGTCAGCTATTTTGAACCGGTATTGTGGCCGTGTTTCCCTGGTCTGTAGTAGTCTGCTGCCTGTAGAGCATTCCTTGTATCACTGGTAACGGTACTGCCAACTCACAGAACAATGGTGAAAAATCTTGATTTTTAATTACACTTTTAAAGTTTTCATTTGACTTCGGTGACTTTTAGATGATGCTGAAGCTGATAGCAACAAAAAATGTGCTGAAGCTGATAGCGACAAACAATGCAAAATGACAAGCACAAACTGTTTTATGAACAGTAGCTCACTAAACTTGAGTGCACAGCACACAGGTAGACAACTAAATGTTATCCCATTCTCACGCGTTTCATTCCTTGATACAGTCTGTCAGTGAGGCCCTGTGCTTTCTATTATCCATACATGATGGGTGCTATGCCATTAATGCCACAACACTTCAGTTTGTCAAGCAGAATTTTGTGATTCACACAATATAACGCTTTGGCAAGGGCACAAAATATACCAACACTACAGTTTTTATAATTCAGCTCTGCCAGCACTTCATTTTTGAGGTCTTACATTGCTTTCTCTGTGGAGAATGTTTTATGAAGATCAAATTTATATGCAGTTAAAAACTTCTGTTAAATGACTCAGTACAGCAAGCAAAGAATTACTGACCAAAGTTTCTGGTTTCAAATTTAATACCCTTATCACCCGAGCCTTTGCATAGCAGTTGGAAACAGAGATTTATTACCTAGAGCCACAATCTTTGAGTACACAGATTACACTGCATCATAAGAGACTATTCAGCACACTTATTTATTGTTGACAGCCACTTCTCCTTATTGAGGACTGTTTTTCTAACGTAAATTACTGGAAAATTTTTTACACACTATACAATAGTCATGAAAGAACACAGATAGAATTGCACCCACTGGGGTGACAGTGAATGCCATGCTTCCCATGCTTAACATCTCTAGTTTTCCTCAGTTTTCATTCCTCCTAGATTATTATGCTGCATCAATATTAAATACACAATCGTTAATGCCTGCAGTCTCAAGATCGTACTCATCAGAGTCATCATCAGCCATTTTACATACATCGCTGAATGGAGATCTTCTCAAGAGACTTTTTCGCACATTATGATCTTTTACTCTACACACCCATGTTCTTCCTGCATGTTTTCTAACATCATTAACTCAGTTTGCCTCAGGTTGTCGTATTGGTCTTTTCTTATCTCCTGGAATTAAACAAAAATTTTCTTGGTCTGTCTTCTATCTAGTCACCTGGCTACATGTCCCACCCATCTCATTTTCACTATCTTAATTCTTTTTGTTATACCTCAACTCAAAAATATATAATGAGCAGTAGAACACTGCCTCGAGGGCAGCACTCTATTGTCCTGCCGAAGGATGAGCCACAAGGAAGTGTTACAGAGTACCTTAGATCCACGTCAGCATCATGCATCCTGGAGCCCAAGATATACAGCTCTGTGTGAGGGTATAGGTATCTTTTTTTTGAAACGCAGACAAGAGTTTGAGTACCATTTGTACTCTCCACGTGATTCTGTTGATTCTGTATAATGTGGTACTGGGTCACAAGGGGAGTGCTCATTTGTGTCCAGATCGTGGATATGTGGGAGATGGTAGGTGACTGGAGAAACAAGGCATGGGAGATCTGTTTCTGAACAAGGTTGAGTGAGTAATTTTGGCTTGTGAAGTCCTCAGTGAGACTCTTGAAATATATATGGAGGGGGACTGCTCTCACTGCAGATGTGACAGTTATGGGTGGCTAGGCTGTATGGAACAGACTTCTTTGTTTGGAATGCCTGGCATATGTCAATGGTATTGCTGGTGGTTGGCAGGTTTGATATGAACAGAGGTTCTGAAGCAGCCATCCTTGAGATGGAAATCAACACTGAGGAAAGTAGCTTGCTGGGTTGAGGACAACTAGGTGAAGCAAATGGGGGAGAACATGTTAAGGTTCTGGAGGAATGTGAAGAGGCTGTTCCCATTCTCGGTCCAGATTCAGAAGACAGCATCACTGAATCTGAACCAGGTGAAGGATTTGTGATTCTGGGTGGTTACGAAGGATCCCTCTAGAGGGAGGAAACTGCTGTCTGGTTTCAGTGATAACCATCTGCTGTAGAATCTTAGAACATATTCTAAGCTCAAACATGAGGAGTTACCCAAAACAGATTTACCTATTCCATGCCAACCAGCAAGGATTTTGAAAAAAATTGATAGTACGAATCCTGGCTTACAAATTTCTCATATGACACACTGAAAGTCATGGATCTAGGCAGTTGGGTAGAAGTAGTGTATCTTCACCTCTGAAAAGCATTCAACACAATATTACACCCACACTCTTATGAACAAGACAACAATAAAATGGCATTACATATGAAATTTATTAATGGATTGAGGTTTAATTGGGAGGGAGGATAAAGCATATATTTCATATGGAGAGTCGTCAACAGAAGTAGAATATGATTTTAAAGTTGTCGAAATATTGACCACTTGGTTCAAATGTACAGAAATGATGATTCATGATTGGAATCAGTCAACTCGTACAAATACCTGGGTGAAGCAATTTTTGCAGATACAAAACTGAATATCACACATGCTCAATTGTAGGTACAGTAGGTGGCAGGCTCTGGTTCATTGGTAGGATACTGGTAAAATACAGATGGTTCACAACTAAGATTGCTTACAAAATACTTGTCCATATTATCTCAGAATATTCCTCAATATCAAATATAAAATAGTAGTAATAAGCAATACTGCACATATAGAAAGAAAGACGCGAAAATACTCACAATTTTATATGACTCATGGGAGTGTGTCATGGAAATCTTGAAAATCGTGCACTGGCACATGCTTGTAAGGGACACAAATTATACCTCAAAAGTATACTTACGAAGTTTCAAGAACCAGTAGTAAGTGAAGGATTTAGGAGTATACTACAGCCCCCCCCCCCCCCCCCCCCCCAAGTGTGGTCCCATTTGGACTGTGAAGACAAGATTAGAGTAATTATAGTATGCAAATAGGCATTTAAACAGTACACCTCCAACAAGAGCACATGTGAACCTTACCATGTGGTACAATGGTAAAAACCTTCTGCCATGCACTTCAGAGCAGCTTGAAAAGTACGCATGTAGAAGAATTCGGTACAGGAGAGGAAGTCATCGAACAAGTCAGAAGACTGATCACCACTAACCCCCCCACCCCCCCTCCCCCCCTCACACACACACGTAAGAGATTTGATGAAGGACTATGGCTTACCCTGCTTAGGGCTATATACCAAAAGAACTGAACTCCCTAAAATTAAATGAATGGAGTCTCTAAGAATGAAATTGATAAAAATCCGGCGACATGAAGTTATATCAGTGAAAATCATTCAGAAATGCTGAACTTACAATGTAATGTATATATTTCACAGTCTTGATTGCAGAATTTTTTAATGTCAATACTGCTACAATGATATCTTTTATTTTGTTGACAACCTAATTTTTAACTTGTTTGTTTTGTTGTGTATGACATCAGGGGTATTATATTTCAAAGGGGGCTTATTAATGACTTAATTTTATCATAGTTGACTACTTTTTTATATTCTTTAACTTACCTTTTTCTTCTAATGATTAGAAATATGTCTTTGTTAATAGTCTGCAAAGCTTATGACTGCCCTTGTTCCTGATGTCATGATGTTTGGGTTGTGTGCAACCATTCTAAAATTTAGCTATTTTACTCTGTATGACAGTTTTAATGACATATTCTGACTTGCTATTTTATGTCATCATTTTACTTAATTATTCTGTTTTATATAGGAGTACCTTGAAATACTTTTGGCTTCATGAGGTTGCAATGGTTTGCTTATATTATCTTAATTATTACGTTTATGTAGTTTTTACAATTTGTAAATTTGCCCTATGCCAGTCATGCACACTACCTGGGCACCTATTGCCACATTAAACACAGTATTTGCATATTGATCAGTCACAGTAGCAGTTGTGTGCACACCAAAGCGACACTGTGCTGCACGTGGCTCAAACTTTGTGTGCATGGCTCTATTTTGTACTACTATGGTGATGTAAGTTGGTGTGTTCAAGGTAACATACATTAGTCTGTGAAATTATTCCGCCACCTTCCTGTACCTTCTCGATGATACACCGGCAGTTTTCTTTTCTTTTGACTAGGTACACCACACATTTTGTGTGTTTTCATGACAAATGGATTACATATCCAGTTACTGTTGCATCCATTTTCCCTTTTATATGGCTATATGACGGATGGGTTTCATATCCAGCTATGACACTTTTACATGATTTTCAATTACTTTTTGTCCATTTTACTTGCATAGTCATGCAAGATAAGACCAAGCCCCTTCCTTCTTTTGTTACTAACTGATTGGTTTCTTGTTTTTACAAAGAATGTGATGATTCCCTAAGAGGATAAAACGTGTCATTGACATTAAATAATTTTGCACTAAGACTGTTTTTATTCTGAAATAATTTGATACTGGTTGCTGCAGCATCCTGCCACAATGGAATGGAATAATTTTTAATGAATATATGATGACTATGAATGATAGAATGGAACCCTTATACATTTCCCACTGTGTCTCACAAAGACTGATGTAGGGCTGTGCACCTCTTCGTTCATCTGCACCACCCTTATGGGTATACATACATCCAGTTTGAAACATGCAAATCAATCAATGAATTGTTGTTTCAAAAAATTATCACAGCTTAGGGGTGCACAGAGGCAGCCTCTGGGAAGATTGTTTAAATTACAACATGAAAAATCAGTACAATTAAGACTGGCCAACACTGCTTATTAGCAGTGGTTGACCCTTCCAACACTGATCACCACAGAAGTAGTAATATAATCTAAATAGTCCTTACCAAACGAAAGTGCTGGCAGGTCGATAGACACACAAACAAACACAAACATACACACAAAATTCTAGCTTTCGCAACCAACGGTTGCTTCGTCAGGAAAGGGGAGGAAAGGGAAAGACGAAAGGATGTGGGTTTTAAGGGAGAGGGTAAGGAGTCATTCCAATCCCGGGAGCGGAAAGACTTACCTTAGGGGGAAAAAAGGACGGGTATACACTCGCGCACACACACACATATCCATCAACACATATACAGACACAAGCAGACATATTCAAAGACGAAGAGCTTGGGCAGAGATTAGATATATTTTTCCCACGTGGAATGTTTCCCTCTATTATAATCTAAATAGTCCTGTTGACAACCACTTGTTATCTCAATAAATGTTGAGGGACAGCAAACTTGGCTATCACATCAACGTCAACGACTGAAAGAGCTAAGATCGAGATTCTTTCAATGCGTATGCCAGTATTTTAGGCAACTTTTAGATATGAGGCTTCCAGTGTCAACTTCACTTATAAAGAAGCCACAAACTTCAGCTACCAGGACATAAACTTCATCCTTGGTGAATAAAATTGTAAAAGTACACCTTGGGGAAACTGGAAACCTGTGAAGAGACTCATGATCTGCAACTAATCCATAACCTAAAGCTTCCAGCATTATTCAGTAGTGGCCAGTCAAAGAGAGGCTACAAGCTACAACACAGAAAACATTTTTGCACCATACAAAGCTGCTGGCAGTTGGTTGAAGGTGATGGTTAAGCCCCTCTACCCAGTGTAGGCTTGTGATCTGCAGAGCAAATGCCACGACAGAGCAAGAGGCGGTGCCTTACATGCAAAATTTAAATTTTCAGAAGGTCAACTGGGAAAAGTTCATTAGTGAACTCGATATAGAAGTTACCAAGATTCCACTGCAACCTGTGATGTATGAGACACTCATTAGATACATAAACAGTGTTTTAAGAAGGACCATCCCAAGACTTTGCAGAACAAGCTATATGAAATGGCTGACTGATGATAGCAAACAGCTGATATACTACTACAACAATATTTTTGAGACAACCCATTTGCTGGTGACACTATCCAGGCTGGTGAGGAGTTGTTGCAAAACATCCTATCACACTAAACAACTAAGGGGATCTCACTTGTACAGAATCTTGATGTAAAGTTAAATAGTATGTAGGCCAACAATATCCCAAAAAATCTTAGCAGTGACCCATCAAAATCTAGAAACTTCACCACAGTAACAGCACATCAAACTGCAGCTCAATTACTCACATATGGCAATACTAGAGGTTGGAGTACATGTGAATAATTGGAACAAATCCCAGGATGAGAGAACCATTATCTCTAATTGTCCTCCACCTTGAATGAACTGAGTCTGCCATCTCCACTTTGAAACAGAATAAAGCTCCGGATATCCATCACCTCTGAGTAGAACAGATGAAGAAGTTCGGTGGACCATCCTGCAACAGCTGCTTAAGCTGATAAATGAGTGCACAGCTAAGCTTTATATTCCATGTTCTACAGGAAAGGTTGAGAGATTGCACTGATTTAGGATGGTAAGGAGACAAATGGTCCTAAAAGCTTTTGTGCCATATCATTGTTGTGCCACTGTATCACAGTCTTCAAACCTCTCATTCTTAATGGAATTAACAGCATAATTGAAGGAAAGCTCGTTTTCAGTCTGGAAAATCGTGCTACAATCTGATATTGAACCTCTCACAACACATTGAGAATGGTTTAAACAGGGTAATATTACTGGAGTTGCCTTTGTCAACTTAACAGCTGCTTAAGACATTACCACCCATAGAAAATTCCTAAGAATATTTACAGTTCACCACTGATTACTAGCTAATACCCCTCATAAGAATTCTACTTTCTCCATGGTAAGGAGAACAAAGGGCACATAAAACACAACGGCTGACATCAATACAATTTGTTTGTTCCCATGCTGTTTAATATCTATGCTGTTAACACAGCTGTGGCTGGCCAAAGGAAGACATATGGAGAGGTGGAAGAAAAGTTGCCTACTTCATTAGGATGCTTTGTCTTTACTATGAGGTCAATCATCTAAAGCCAAATCCCAAAATGTGTGCACACTACACTTACGGAATAGAGAAGCTTGGCATGAACTGGAAAATGTGGCAAAGCAAATGATTCCAACATTGTCCAACACTGGTGTATCTGTATGTTTCTCTTGACAGTACTCTGCAAGTCAAGAAACACTGCCACAAAATCAGGCTGAAGGCCAGTGCAAAGAAAATATTTTGAGGAAGCTCACAGCCACCAGCTGGAGATATAGTTTTTATGTTCCGTGAACTTTTGCTCTTTCTCTGTGTGTGTCAGCTGCACAGTTCACTTCCCCTCTGTGGAGTGCATATACTCATAATAAGCAGGTTGACACCACAGTAAATTAGACTGTCCAAATCTTGCAAGGATGTTTTTAGTAAACTCCAGTTGACAAACTCTCCATGATAGCAGCAATAGTTCTACCCACCGTCACAAGGGCTATTGCTACCAACACAGGGAGGGCAAAACAGATCAATGATCCCCATCAGCCACTGCATGATCATCAAGCTTGTCGAATGAAATGTAGAAAGAGCTTCATCGTTTGGATAACAAGACTCTAATCACATCACCAGATGAAGACTAAACTGCTGCCAGATAACCCTGCAAAACAAGACAGATCCGCAGGAAATGAAATGGCCCTACCCATCATTCAATCATCTTAGGGAGGATGCTCCCACTGCAACAACAACAACATGCAAAAATGGGGCATTCTTCCAGATGATGGGACATGTTCCATGAGTGTGGAACAACCCAAGATCCAATCACTTGCTCATATGCTCTCTACTGGAACAATCTTGCGCAACACAGGACTTGACTGAGGCAAATAACGAAGTCACTAGAGTTGCTGTGTTCTGACAATACTGACCAGACACAGAAATGAATGACTGAATCACAGCTTAGAACTCTTCCACCTTCAAAATGGGCATACAGTGAAATGACTAAGAGCCAAATGATTCTGCACTTGTGTGCTGAGAGCCACTAAAGCACAGGAGACAAATGCAAACGAGAATCATAAATATCACATTCAATAAAGGAGGCATAATTCACAGATTTTTTTAGTAGTACGGTCAGTGATTGGTGCTTACTTGTAAGGTGTCCTCGAGCAGCTGTGACAGAATCCAGTGGTATAAAACTAAATGACTTATTGAGAAACTACCTTCTGATCTGGGAAAATACACCTATCCCTACAGCTTGAAGTACAGTTCAACATGAAAGGCAATTCCTCTATGACGTTACCCTCCTTAGTCTCCCGAATTTCAGAACATAATTCCTCCCTCTTGTCATGACTGACGTTACACTAAAAGGTGAAGGTTACCACATTAACAACTGTACACAGTGTGTGATACTCCAGTTGATGCAAGTTCCATCAGAATCATATCTAAACAGCTTCAGTGATAATACCTGTACAGTAATTATTGTATTATTATAATCCTAGAAATTAGCATACAGATGATATTAAGAAAACTTCTACAAATTCTAAAAAAAAAGTGTTTTCAACATAAATTTACCAGTCTGTTTTTCTTAGTGAGTTTCACATATGTACGGACTATCCAAATTACGGTTTTTCATTTCCCCAACAAATTTAACACATATTGAGAGATCATAACTTTGAGAAGTCAAGGGCTGATTTCCTGTCATATCCTTTCCTATCAGAGCTTGTGCCACATCCTTAATGGACTGTTCCTCAATGGGACATTAAACTCTCATCTTTCTTTCTTCTGGAACTAAAATTTTGTTTTTAAAACAAAAGCCACCCATTTCAGTACATATCAATAAAGCAGTCTACTGGATAGCAACACATAGAAAATGTACTTCCCTGGTTTTTGTGTTTTCACTGAGCACATCCTATGCTAATTTACATCTACGTCTATACTCTGCAAACTACCCTGATGTGCATGGCAAGGAGTATGTCCCATTTACCAGTTATTAGGGTTTCTTCCCATTCCACTCATATATGGAGTGCAGGAAGAATAACTTTCTGAATGCCTCTGTGTGGGTTCCACAGCCTTCAGCAATATTCTACAACCAGTTTCACGAATGATTTATAAGCAATCTCCTTTGTAGACTGAATGAAGTTCCCCAGTATTCTACCATTAAACTGAAACCTAGCACCTGCTTTACCCATAGCCGAGCATATGTGGTTGGTTGGTTGGTTTGTTTGGGGAAGGAGACCAGACAGCGAGGTCATCGGTCTCATCGGATTAGGGAAGGATGGGGAAGGAAGTCGGCCGTGCCCTTTGAAAGGAACCATCCCGGCATTTGCCTGGAACGATTTAGGGAAATCACGGAAAACCTAAATCAGGATGGCCGGACACGGGATTGAACCATCGTCCTCCCGAATGCGAGTCCAGTGTCTAACCACTGCGCCACCTCGCTCGGTGAGCATATGTGATCATTCCTTTCATATACCCACAAAGATTTACACCCAGGTATTTGTACAAGTTGGCCGATTCCAACGGCGACTCATTGATATTACAGTCACAGAATACTACATTTTTTTTGTTTTGTGAAGTCATAATTTTACATTTCTGAAAATTTAAAGCAAGTTGCCATAGTACTCCATTGTAGATAACTACATCACCTGCAAAAAGTCTGAGGTTACTAGTAATATTGTCTTCAAGGTCATTAATTACAACATGAACAGCAACAGAGACAACACACTTCCCTGGGGAACTCTCCAAGTTACTGCTACATCTGATGATGACTCTCCGCCCAAGATAACATGCTGTGTCCTCTCTACCAAAAAGTCTTCAACCCAGTCACAAATTTCACTTGACACCCTATATGATGGTACTTTTGACAATAAACATAGGTGTGATATTGAGTCAAATGCTTTTCCGAAATCAAGAAATACTGCACCCACTGGAGTACCTTGATCCAAAGCTTTCGGTATGTCAAGTGAGAAAAGTGCAAGTTAGGTTTCACGTGATCGATATTTTCAGAATCTGTGCAGAATGCTATTGAGGAGGTCATTCTGTTCAAGATACCTCATTATTTTTGAGCTCAGAATATATTCTAAGATTCTACAAAAAGACAGTGTCAAGGATACTGGACAGTAGTTTTGTGGATAACTTCTACTAGGTTTCTTGTAGATGGTTGTGACCTGTGCCTTTTTTCCAAGAACTGGACACAGATTTTTGTTCAAGATATCTGTGACAGATTATAGTCAGAAGAGGGGCTAACTCAGCCACAAATTCAGTATAGAATCTGACAGGGATTTCATTGCACCCTGGAGCTCTGTTCAATTTCAACAATTTCAGCTGTTTCTGAACATCACTGACACTAATACTTATTTCATTCATCTTTTCAGCAGTATGAGGATTAAATTGGAACAACACTCCTGGGTTTTCCTTTGAAAAGGAACTTTTGAAGACGGAGTTAAGCATTTCAGTTTTTGCTTTGCTACCTTCATTTTCAATTTCAGTTCCTGTCTCATTTGCTGAGGACTAGACACTAACTTTACATACATACAACTAGAGTTTCTTCGTTTTGTGAAAGACCATTCCACAATCTTCTGCAATTGTAGTTACTGAAGGCATCATGCACTGCTCTGATAGCCAAACAAGTTTAATTCAGAATCAATCTATATAGTGACTTCATTTTGTCTCTCCAGACTTTACTTACCCTTTCCTTTTTGCCATTTATTTAACAATAGTTTTGAATTTCCACAACCTGAAGTATGATTTTTATTTTACAAATGTTTTCAGTCAGAAACTCTCTTATTTCAAGCTACACTTTCTAACAATGGATCAAGTACTGATAAACACTTCTCACAGAGTTGAGATGCTAAATGGGTGACAGGCACAAAAACCAGATTAAAATTAGCACTCAGCTTTCAGACAATGTTGTTCTTTGCAACTAACAGACTAATGAGGGGGGGAGGGATAGAGGGAGGTGAGGGGGGGGGGGGAGAGGCACACAGACACACGACAAAGCCTGCGATTGCTGGGGGTGGGGAGTGATCCACACACACAAACAAACAAACTATACAGTGAAATACTACACAGATCATCCAGAACATTGTGACTACCGACCTATGTATCAATATAAGTCTGTCCAGGCGATAGCAGTGTCACCTAGCAAGGAATGACTGCTAGTCAGACACAGACACAGTGGATGTAGTATCAGTGAGCATGCTGTCCATGTGCAGAAAGAGGAAGGCACATGATCTATCTGAGTTTGACTGAAGGCAGACTGTAATGGTCCGGAGGCTCGGCATGATCATTTGGAAAACTGCACAACTTGTCAGGTGTTCGAGAAGTGCTGAGTTGAGTGTCTTCAACACATGGTGAAACCTAGGTGGATGGAGTACAAGAGTGTCTGAGCACCAGATGCACCAAACACTACTAACGATGGGCCTCCGCAGCCAACAATCCATGAGTGTGCCAATGTTAACATCATGACACCAGCAACTATGACTGAAATGGCCACATGACCATCAGCACTAGATGTTGGCACAGTGGCACAGCATTGCACGATCTGATGAATCTCGATATCTTCTTCATCATGCTGATCGGAGGTCGCGAAATCATCATCTTCCAGGGGAACAGCTCCTCGACATCTGTACTGTGGGATGGAGGCAAGCTAGCAGCGGCTCTGGGCGACATTCATGTGGACATCCATGGGTCCAGTGGAGCTTGTTCAATGCACCACAATGGCCAAGGAGTATCATACAGTGGTTGCAAACCATGTACACCCCTTCATGACGATCATGTTTCCTGATGGCAGTGGCATTTTTCATCAAGATAATGCAGCATGTCACAAGGCCAGGAGTGTGATCAGTTGGTTCGAGGAACACGGTAGTGAGTTCCAGTTGTTGTGCTGGCCAACCCCCAGTTCGCCAGATCCTAACCTGACTAAATACATATGGTATGTGACTGAATTGGCCCCCTCCCTGAAATTTATGGAAATTACATGACATGTGAGTGCAGATGTAGTGCCAACTCCCTCTAGCAACTTATCCAGATATCACTGCTTCCATACCACAATGTATCAACACTGTTATGGATGCCAAAGGTGGCCACACCAGCTATTAGGTAGTTGGTCATAATGTTGTGCCTGATCAGAGCATATAAAATCCTGGAATCTGATTGCACATAATGTAAAAATAAACTCATTCAAACATTACACATTACAGTATGCATCCTCTTTTGCCATTTTTGCAGTTTATCCAATTGAAGTATACAATTATGTTCAGATCATTTAACAATAACTACTAATTTAAAATTTCCATGTATATGTGTGTAATTCTTTGGTTATTTGTTTTTAATGAGGGCGCATTACCTGCTGTGTCTTCATTTACATCTCTTTCTTGATTCTACTTATCATGTCCCTTTTTGTAATTTATTTCAGTAGTTTCAATGTGTTCTTCATGTAGTACATAAAACTTGTTCTCTTTTCATTGGTGAATAACAGGCAAACAATATTAATAACTCAGAACTGCTGAAAAAAGATTGGAAGGGATAGCAGTTCTCCAGAGTAATAACTGTAAAGTAACTATCATGAGAATTTTTATTCAGTGTTCCTCAGGTGAATAACATTGTATTATCACTTCCAGTGGTACAGTAGTTTGATTTCAGGGATTAATGTGTGCCAAGTCAGTGTTTTGATAACTTGGGAAGAAGCCGAACCACAGAACAAGTGAGGCAGTCCATTCACAGGTGACAGTGACAGGCTGTCAGTTATCCTGCTGTGAAACAGTGGAGAGGCAAAGAGGTTCTGCTGCATTTCACCAGCCACTTTACAGGGCTTGCAACTATTACACGCCCAATTGTTTATCAGTATGGTCAAACATTTCAAATGAACCTGAAGACTTAACAAGCAATTAATATTAACTATTTCCCCATTACTGAATAAATCTCGAGCAATCATCAAAGAAACAATGAGCAATGCCAGTGAAAGGCAAACTATGTGGCTTTAGTCCCACTCCAGGCCACAGTTTTAATTTGACAAGAAACCTCATATTTTAATGCTCATCTGCAATTTAAGATACATTCTGAAATGTTTAGAATTAAGAATCACAAATCATGCAAAGTATTAAGTTAATTAGACCACACTGGCTCATACGTACCTGTGGATAGTAGAGTTTCCAGCAGACATTTTAAAAATTGGCTGATATGCTCCAATTCTAACCTCCAAGGTAAATTCATATGGAACACTAGGTTCTCCCACTGTATTACCTAGCGCGAAGAACACTAGTGGGAACCATATAATAGCTATTATAAGAAATAGAAATCCTCCACCCATCAGGTATTTTGTAGTAGGAGACTTCTTTTGTCCTCTTGGCTGTGGATACTCTGATTCCATTCTTCTCCCACATTTCAGTTCAAATATATTTGCAAATATGTCTTCCATTTTGAGCCAGTCAAACAGTGTCATCGAAGTGTCAGTCCATACCCAATCCATGAGAGCTCTTAGCTCAAAAAGAAATGGTGTAACCATAAACCTGCAAATTAGAAATATAATATACATGAACAAAGAAATGGAAGAAAATTAGTGGTGTGAATGAATCCAACAAAAAGGAATACCATTATTCTGGCAACAGACAACTCGAAAAAAGAGAGGAAATTAGAACTGACTGGATTCAGAAAAGCAGAGACGAGAATTATATGACAACAGGACAGCCTTGGTGAGCTGTTGGCACATGGACTGTGCTGTTGAGCATCAACGTTGAGCATGCCAAGTTCAACGTGCTGCTGAATGCCCAGAAACGATGCAACTTGTGCACAGGGTATGTGGGCCCCAACATGGTATACGCTATTGCAACACACTCCAGTGGCTTTTGTGGGATGTTTCCAGTTCGTAAATTACACTGTTTACTTGACAGGCACACATAAAATAGCCATGTTAGCTCTATTAAAATGCACATTTCCTCCATTGTTCAGAAGCTAGTCATGTTATTCTACATGTAACATACACAAATAAAAACTTCAATATCCATGTAAATGTTTTAAGACAAAAGGAAATTACTGCGTCCAATCAACAAGGACACATACTTATAAAAGTTCCATTACAAACAGTTCAATACAAATTTGCAATAGTTCTACACATAAAATAAACATTATTTCATCATTCCCACATTTTAGTAAAATCCCAAGGTTATTCTTATTTGATCACTGTTCCTATCTAGTAGCAGACTATGAGCTATGAAACTTATGAGCAAAATATCTTTATACATGTAGTGCAAGCTTTCCTGCAGATTAAGCCAATTTAACAAACTCACCCCGCAACAAAAGGTGAACTTATATTTACATAACATCAAATATTATAGTACATACTTACATTAAACTAATAATAAAGCATTAGAACCTACTAAAAACATGAGTGCTAGGAAAAAATGTAGATGTGGTGAGATGCGAACCATCGCCATATCATGAACCTCATAGTGAATCGTTGACGCTACTGACTACGCTAAACTGACGACAAACCATTGATGGCCAGCCCTAGCATGTTGATACGTGCTAAACGCTTTAATCATAGCTATGTTAGTAACTGAAACTGAATTATAACAAACTGTACCAAGAACAATACGTTTTTGGTAGATCCTCAGTGTGGCGTTGCCTTAAAATGGCATACTCTGATAATACACAAGTTACAATAATTCTTTTGCCATTAATATGATGTTTTTCATTATTTTACTTTAATGAATCACACAGCTAACAATGGGTTTTAGAGTGATTCACAATTTGCTGGTGCTCAGAAATGGCATATATATATGTATATGCTTGAACTGAATGTTAATATGACACCTCACAACTCTGTGCTGAAGGGAGACGGTGTGCATGTGACATAGGTGGCATTGTGCCACCTCATTGGTCAATGCTCAGACGCACGTTCAGAATATCTGACATGCTAGATATTTCTCTGCATGTTTGGAAAGACTCCCCAACGTGCTATTCCATGCTATGACGTCAGAAATTCGGCACGCTCAATGCTCAACGTTCGGATGCACGGTCCGTGAGTGCAAACTCAAACTCATTATCATTTACTGTGGCTATGATATTTATGAAAATAATTATTCATATATCACTATCTGCTAAAATCAGAACTTGTTCTAGCTCTCACTTGTTAGTACAGAGTGCATGGACCCACACAAAAAATAAATGCCCCCCCCCCCCCCCCCCACACACACACACACTAAAATAAAGGATGGCCAATTACAGTTGGAACCAGCCTCTGAAACATTCTATGCATTTTTGTCATTCCACTGGTCAATAAAAAAGTGAGAGTAACCATAAGAAATAGACAAAATTACAAGTGTAGACAGGAAAAACTGGAACATATATGTGGGTGATGATGACCTCTCACATTTTATGATAATCATACACTCTGTGGATCAAAAGACAGACATTTTGAAGCAGCTGTTGATACCATTGATTTTTGTTTCGGCTAACAAACAAGTGATTTTGTACCTGATAATATCTTTTTTTTATGTTGTTAGACAGTTCAGTTGATAGATTAATTTATCAACACAACAAGTACCATATGTCCCATTATGAAAAAGAGCCTTCAATGTTGTTGAATCAATATAGTTATTCATTAACAAAGGCAGCTATTACAGGTTACATATGTAAAGTACACTACCAACAAATTGTGACTAATAGTAATCTACAAACACTGATAATAATGGGAAATTAATAAATATATTACTTTATAAACCACAAAGAATTTGCAACTGAGTTGGTCCTGCTCATTCTCATAATATATATAAGATCACACCCATCTGCAAGAAGAGTAACAGGAGTGACACACAAAACTACCAGTAAATATCATTGAACATATTATGGGCTCAGACATAATGAATTACCTTGAACAGTTTGACTTCCTTCATGACAACCAGCATTAATTTCAAAAATGTCCATCTTATGAAACGAAACTAGTGCTTTTCTCTTATGATGTCCTTACAGCCATGGATCAAGACAATCAGTTGGATTTAGTATTTCTTGACTTTCAAGCAACATTTGAACACACAAACATTTACATTTATATTGGGTATCCAATAAAATAGGTGACCAAACTGAGGATTTATTTGGCAGGGAGAATGCATTACGTCATCCTCAATGGAGAGGCATCGACAGAACTAGAAGTCACTTTAGGTATGTTGCATGAAAATGTATTGGGACCCTTGCAATTCATGTTGTATGTAAATGATCTTGCATGCAATATTAATAGTAGCCTCTGACTTTTTCACAGGATGCACTTACTTATATAATGAAGCACTATTCGAAAAAAGGTGGTACAAATATCCAAGCAAATTTTGATCAGATTTTAAAGTCGTGCTATAGAACCAAAGTGAATTTTCACTCTGCAGTGGAGTATGTACTGCTTCGGAACATCCTGGCAGATTAAAACTTTGTGTCAGACTGGGACTCAAACCCAGGACTTTTGCCTTTCATGGATTATTGCTCTACCAAGTGAACGACCCTAGCATGACTCACAATCCATACTCATATCTTTACTTGTGCCAGTACTTTATCTCCTACTTTCCAAACTTTACAAAAGTTCTCCTGCAAAACTTGTAGGAATATCACTAACGGAAGGGAGGATATTGTGGAGACATGGCTTAGCCCCAGCCTAAGTAAGGCTGTTCCAATGAGTGCCTTATGGGCACGACAGCTCATGGCCTCAGCTCAGAGATGCGGCAGTGAGGGGAGATGATGTTACGCATGCTAGTACTCTGTTGGTACAAGTAACAGATGCACCCATGCCTGTTCAGTTCTTTCACATGTGCAGCAACAATAATGTCTAGTCATGGAAGCCCACAGTCTACTTCACTAGAAGAAACATCTCTCTTTAGTTACAATACCAGAGAAGGACCAGAGAAGGAGAGTAGCTACTCACCATATAGCGGAAATGCTGAGTCGCAATAGGCACAACAAAAAGATACACACAATTATAGCTTTCGGCCATTAAGGCCTTTTTCACACACACACACACACACACACACACACACACACAAGCGCACGCGCAAACACAAACGCAACTTGCACACACGTCTGCAGTCTCAGAGAACTGAGGTTTCAGTTCTCTGAGACTGCAGACGTGTGTGCAAGTTGCATTTGTGTGTGTGTGTGTGTGTGTGTGTGTGTGTGTGTGTGTGTGTGAAAAAGGCCTTAATGGCCGAAAGCTATAATTGTGTGTATCTTTTTGTTGTGCCTATCGCGACTCAGCATCTCCGCTATATGGTGAGTAGCAACTTTCCTTCTCTTGTATTGCTACATTCCACCCTGGATTTTCCATTGTTTGATCTCTCTTTAGTTACATAGATGGATGTCCACAGTATGTGGTGTGTCACAAAATGCTTGTTTCTGTTTAGAAATACAATTTACAGTGTTGTTACAATTACTTTCATGCAACACATTAAGATCAAATAGAAGAGAAAGCTTGCAAGGAAGTTGTTTCCAATTTGAAGCTCAATGTAAAGGAAAATGTAAGTTAAAAATATTGTAATTGACAATTGTAAAATAACTTCTTGTACTATTGTAATATGTTTATTTATTTCAGCTGGGTACTATTGTAATATGTTTATTTATTTCAGCTGAATGCTTCTGAAGAAATCCTGCATAAAGCTGTAACTCAAGCAAGTTACAAAGTAGCTCACATTATAGCATTGGCTGCTAAACCAGTAGCAGTAGCAGAATGCACAGTCCCAAGGGTATTAGCAACATTTGAAGGCATTTGTCTCTCAAAGCAAATGGTGTTCCATCAAATCCTGGATATGAGAGCTGATATGGAGGCATAACTCAGGAATAATGCCCAGAGTTTTACAATTTTTTCTTTCACACTATGAGATGAGAGCACAGGTATATCCAATTGTGCTCAAGTTGTTATGTTAGTATGTAGTGTGCATATCCAACTGCAAGTTGCAGTGGAGCTGCTAAATATGGTACCACTGGATTGTATGAGAAGAATGTATTTTTGAAGTAATATGTGAGTCCATGGACTTCAATGAACTTGTCGTGCAAAAATCTACATTCTGTGGCCACAGACAGTTCGCTAAAAATGGTTGGACGTCAGCAAGGTTTTTGCTATCACTTACAAAATAAACTGAAGAGTGACTATGGAAAGGACATCTGTGGTATACACTGTTTCATTCATCAGGAGGTACTGTGTGCTGAAACTGTGGAATGTTGTCATGTAGTGGACATTGTGGTGAAGTGTGTCAATGTTGTACAAAGGCACAGCATCAACCACCACCAGTTCAAGAGGTTTCTTCAAGATACTGAAGCTGAGTACGGAGATATACAATACCTTATCACTGCAGTGTGCAGTGGATCAGCAAAAGTAAGATTCATGATGACTTTTTGCAATTTGTGAGGAAATTACTTTGCTTCTAGACATACGAGGTGAAGTAATTCCTTGCCTCATGGAATCCAAATTGATATCAGATCTTTTTTTTCTTGCTGATATGAGTTGCAACCCAAACTCTCAAAAATTTCATCAAAAAACTACACTTAAGTCCTAATATCCCCTGTCACCTTTAAAGTAATCACCTTGGACATGTATGCAGTAGTCCCAGAGTTGGTCCCATTTTTGAAAGGACACCTGGAAATATGCAGGGTGGATCTACTGTGATCGCACTTGGATGTTTTCAACTGAGTCATCACTTCGCCCTTTCAATACAATTTTCATCTTCATGAACGGGAAGAAGTCACATTGGGTTAGGTCTGATGAGTAGGAAGGGTGGGGGACCATTGCCATGTTGTTTGTGGTCAGGTATCCCTTCACAACGAGTGAGCTGTGCACGGGTGCATTGTCATGGTGTACCAACCAGTCTTTCCTCCACAACACTGGCCATTTACGGAGAACATTTTCCCTCAGTCACTTCAAAATTTTAAAGTAAAACTGCCCGTTGATAGTCTGATCAGAAATGACTTCATGTTTCTGTGAACTTGTTGAGCTTTTTTTGGCCTTCGAGAAGGCAGTATTTTCCATTATGATGACTGCTGCTTTGTTTCAGGGTCCTAACTGCAGACCCAAGATTCATCACCTTTTATGACTCTGGATAAGAATTTTGGACACTTTCGAACTTTTTGTTACTGCTGAGTGCATGTCTGAATCCTGAGGTTTTGCTGGTCGATGCTGAGAAGGCGAGAAACAAACTTTCCTGCGATTTTTCTCGTGTACAGTTCATTGGTTAGAATCCATTGACACCTACTGTATGACAGCCCAAGTCTGCTACAAACATTGTGAATTGTATGACAGCCCAAGTCTGCTACAAACATTGTTAATTGTATGACAGCCCAAGTCTGCTACAAACATTGTGAATTGTCTGCCTTTGGTCTTTGTGAATCACATCACACACTTTCATAATCATTTCCATTGTTGTGTACATTGATAATCGACAAGAATGTTTATACCCTTCCACAGATTCTTGGCTTGCTTGAACCATTCAGATATTCTTGTTTGACTCTGGTGGGTTTCAGCTGGGGCTAAACTGCAAGAGTTTGTTCTAGGAAAAACCACTGTAATAAGAGCAGTGATAATTCATTGGGCTGCAGTATAGTGGAGGAGAAGGTGGCTGCTAAGGAGCTATGTAAGGTGCAGAGACTTGCCTTCTTAGCCATAACAGACAGAATTAGCAGCACACCCACTGCTGGGATGAAATCCATGCTGCTCATACATTCATGCTACAATGGAGGCAGCAGTAGAGGCATACTGGCTAAAAAATGGAAATAATTGGACATCTTTAGGATATCCTGAATCCCATACCAATAAATGGAATACAATAAATATAGGAATGGTCAGGGAAATGCTGGCTGACTATTTAATAACTTTCAGCTGCTTCAATAAATCTTTTAGTGTAAGAAGTGGAAGTAGGGAGCACTGGAAGAATGAAACATGACATCATGCAGGGGAGACAGTCTGGCTTACCAACAGGTCAAAAACAGATGAAGGTGCTGTGACCAGTATTTATGGTGTACAGCTAGACTAGAGACAGCAATCTATCTGCTGGACACAGTATTCCAGGAAGAAATATCCACTCAGGATATTTGTGGAGGAGAATTTGTGTAGGCACTACAAAGATAATAACAGCTAGACACTGTATATTCACAAGCCAAGCAGTTCTGAAATCTCTATCAGACTCTGCAACAAGGTCAAAGACTGCTGCAAAATGCCACAAAGACCTTGTCAGACTGGAGGGGGGGGGGGGGGGGGGGGACGACGACCAACAGAGTAAACTTGCTGTGGGTCTTGGTCACCCAGGAATCAGCTGCAATGAACAAGCTGATAGACCGGCCAGGACAGGTGTGACAGTTCCATTATTTGATTGGATCCTGCCCTAATCATCACTAAGGTGATAGTTAAATAAAAACTATGAAGCTGAATCAGAAGGCAGCACATAGAGTATTAGACTATGATCCAGAAACAAAACCAATAGAAGCTAATGTTACCAAAGTCATGTTTTAAGAGACATTCTGTAATACTTGGCTTGAAGAGACAGACTAAACACGTGGCAGGACTAATGACAGGTCATGGGGACTTTAAGAACACCTACACACGATGGCTATAGAGAAAGAAGCCCTAAAGTGTAGGTTGTGTGGTGAGGGGTGATGGAAGTGCCCCACAGTTAATATCCCAGTGTGAAATGTTACAGATCAAAAGACACAATATGTTCAGGTAATCAATTCATGAGGAAATCATGCTAATAAAGAACTAGTAAAGGGCCTTCTACTATGTTTTAAGGGTACTAGAATCACAGAGAGTGAACCCACACAATAAAACCTGTCTCAGTGCAGGCAGTAGTGAGCTGTTTCCTTGATAAAATCAAATCAATCCGAGGAAACTTATATTGATAAGTATTGTGAGTTATTGTGAAGAGAGAATTTTATTGCTATTATTGGGGATTTCATTGTTGCATGTATACATAATGGTAATAAATTCAACATTTACAAGTAAAATTTGGAAGAGAGTCCGCATCATTTATGGTGGCACACTTTACTTCGACCAGCCCAAAAAAGAAACAGCTAAATTCATACATCTAGTAATGGACTAATTTTTGTGAAAGATTAGAATTGTTAACTTTAAATGGAGCTTGTATGGCATCAACTTATTAGAAGTATTAGCTTGTATTTCAAGAATGAAATTAAAATAGTGAACTTAGTAACTCCTCTTATTTCAAATCTCTCAGTAATACTGTACAGGACAGTATTCTGTTCGGGCATTTCAACCTTGATTGTGTGTGTTTATGAGGGTGTTGGTCTTATAATGTAGGCATCATTTAGGAAGGGATTGTTCCAAATTCCACTACTAAGGGAGTGAAGTAAGAGATGATGATATTTAGTTTCTCAGTCAGAAATAAAGAAATATATGTTTACACATTTTTGAAAATTTAACTCCTATGGGGGAAATACGCATGTGAGAGTATTTTGAAAATAAATTATAATTAAGAACTACTAATGCATTTTTAAACCCACATCTATGAAAATTCGTATCTGGCTTCTTGCTTACAAATAAAAAATTGTGTGTTTCACTGTTTTTGGAAATTCAACCACCCAGGGGGTATGGCTGCGAGAAAGGGAACGAGAGTTTTTACAGATGTATTTCATTATGCAAGCATTTTTGAAGCTAAATCTACGAATATCTGTATTTGGCTTGAAACTTCCTGGCAGATTAAAATTGTGTACAAGACCAAGACTCTAACTCGGGACTTTTGCCTTTCGCAGGCAAGTGCTCTACCATTGTGAGGAAGGGTCGTAAGTCATGCTTGAGTAGCTCAGATGGCAGAGCACTTGCTTGCGAAACACAAAGGTCCTGAGTTCAAGTCTCGGTCCAGCACACAGTTTTAATCTGCCAGGAAGTTTCATATCAGCACAGACTCTGCTGCAGAGTGAAAATCTCATTCTGGAAACATCCCCAAGGCTGTTGCGAAGCCATGTCTCCACAATATCCTTTCTTCCATGAGTGCTATTCTGCAAGTTTCATAGAAGGGCTTCTGTAAAGTTTGGGAGGTAGGAGACAAGGTCGGGCAAAACTGAAGCTGTGAGGACGCGTTGTGAGTCGTGCTTGGGTAGCTCAGGTGGTAAAGCACTTGCCCACAAAAGGCAAAGGTCCCCCAGAGTAGTTTTAATCTGCCAGGGACTTTCATATCAGTGCACACTCCTCTGAAGAGTGAAAATCTCACTCTGTATTTGGCTTACCTGTACAAATAAAAAATGCATATTTCACCGTTTTTGGAGATATTTCCAATTTTGTTTTACGAAAATATTTCTTTGTGAAAGTGTTTTTAAAACTGCATCTATGAAAATTGGGTTTTGGCTTCTTGATTAGATATGAAAAATTATGTGTTTCACTGATTCTGGAAAATTGAGCCCTAAGGGGTGAAATATTAAGGCAATTTTGAAGCTAGATCTAAAAAAATTGGAATCTGGTCTCAGTCAGAAATAATAAAATACATATTTATATATCTAAAAACAAAGATGATGTGACTTACCAAACGAAAGCGCTGGCACGCCGATAGACACACAAACAAACACAAACATACACACAAAATTCAAGCTTTCGCAACAAACTGTTGCCTCATCAGGAAAGAGGGAAGGAGAGGTAAAGACGAAAGGATGTGGGTTTTAAGGGAGAGGGTAAGGACTCATTCCAATCCCGGGAGCGGAAAGACTTACCTTAGGGGGAAAAAAGGATGGGTATACACTCGCACACACACACACATATCCATCCACACATATACAGACACAAGCAGACATATTTAAAGACAAAGAGTTTGGGCAGAGGTGTCAGTCGAGGCAGAAGTGCAGAGGCAAGGATGTTGAATGACAGGTGAGGTATGAGTGGCGGCAACTTGAAATTAGCGGAGATTGAGGCCTGGTGGATAACGGGAAGAGAGGATATATTGAAGAGCAAGTTCCCATCTCCGGAGTTCGGATAGGTTGGTGTTAGTGGGAAGTATCCAGATAACCCGGACGGTGTAACACTGCGACAAAATGTGCTGGCCGTGCACCAAGGCATGTTTAGCCACAGGGTGATCCTCATTACCAACAAACACTGTCTGCCTGTGTCCATTCATGCGAATGGACAGTTTGTTGCTGGTCATTCCCACATAGAATGCATCACAGTGTAGGTAGGTCAGTTGGTAGATCACGTGGGTGCTTTCACACGTGGCTCTGCCTTTGATCGTGTACACCTTCCGGGTTACAGGACTGGAGTAGGTGGTGGTGGGAGGGTGCATGGGACAGGTTTTACACTGGGGGCGGTTACAAGGGTAGGAGCCAGAGCATAGGGAATGTGGTTTGGGGATTTCATAGGGATGAACTAAGAGGTTACGAAGGTTAGGTGGAGGGCGGAAAGACACTCTTGGTGGAGTGGGGAGGATTTCATGAAGGATGGATCTCATTTCAGGGCAGGATTTGAGGAAGTCGTATCCCTGCTGGAGAGCCACATTCAGAGTCTGGTCCAGTCCCGGAAAGTATCCTGTCACAAGTGGGGCACTTTTGTGGTTCTTCTGTGGGAGGTTCTGGGTTTGAGGCGATAAGGAAGTGGCTCTGGTTATTTGCTTCTGTACCATGTCGGGAGGGTAGTTACGGAATGCGAAAGCTGTTGTCAGGTTGTTGGTGTAATGCTTCAGGGATTCCGGACTGGAGCAGATTCGTTTGCCACGAAGACCTAGGCTGTAGGGAAGGGACCGTTTGATGTGGAATGGGTGGCAGCTGTCATAATGGAGGTACTGTTGCTTGTTGGTGGGTTTGATGTGGACGGACGTGTGAAGCTGGCCATTGGACAGGTGGAGGTCAACATCAAGGAAAGTCGCATGGGATTTGGAGTAGGACCAGGTGAATCTGATGGAACCAAAGGAGTTGAGGTTGGAGAGGACATTCTGGAGTTCTTCTTCACTGTGAGTCCAGATCATGAAGATGTCATCAATAAATCTGTACCAAACTTTGGGTTGGCAGGCCTGGGTAACCAAGAAGGCTTCCTCTAAGCGACCCATGAATAGGTTGGCGTACGAGGGGGCCATCCTGGTACCCATGGCTGTTCCATTTAATTGTTGGTATGTCTGGCCTTCAAAAGTGAAGAAGTTGTGGGTCAGAATGAAGCTGGCTAAGGTAATGAGGAAAGAGGTTTTAGGTGGGGTGGCAGGTGAGTGGTGTGAAAGGAAGTGCTCCATCGCAGCGAGGCCCTGGACGTGCGGGATATTTGTGTATAAGGAAGTGGCATCAATGGTTACAAGGATGGTTTCCGGGGGTAACGGATTGGGTAAGGATTCCAGGCGTTCGAGGAAGTGGTTGGTGTCTTTGATGAAGGATGGGAGACTGCATGTAATGGGTTGAAGGTGTTGATCTACGTAGGTGGAGATACGATCGGTGGGGGCTTGGTAACCAGCTACAATGGGGCGGCCGGCATGATTGGGTTTGTGAATTTTAGGAAGAAGGTAGAAGGTAGGGGTGCGGGGTGTCGGTGGGGTCAGGAGGTTGATGGAGTCAGGTGAAAGGTTTTGTAGGGGGCCTAAGGTTCTGAGGATTCCTTGAAGCTCTGCCTGGACATCAGGAATGGGATTACCTTGGCAAACTTTGTATGTGGTGTTGTCTGAAAGCTGACGCAGTCCCTCAGCCACATACTCCCGACGATCAAGTACCACGGTCGTGGAACCCTTGTCCGCTGGAAGGATGACGATGGACCAGTCAGCCTTCAGATCATGGATAGCCTGGGCTTCAGCAGTGGTGATGTTGGGAGTAGGATTAAGATTTTTTTACGAAGGATTGAGAGGCAAGGCTGGAAGTCAGAAATTCCTGGAAGGTTTTGCGAGGGTGATTTTGAGGAAGAGGAGGTGGGTCCCGTTGTGACAGAGGACGGAACTGTTCCAGGCAAGGTTCAATTTGGATAGTGTCTTGGGGAGTTGGATCATTAGAAGTAGGATTAGGATCATTTTTCTTCGTGGCAAAGTGATACTTCCAGCAGAGAGTACGAGTGTAGGACAGTAAATCTTTGACGAGGGCCGTTTGGTTGAATCTGGGAGTGGGGCTGAAGGTGAGGCCTTTGGATAGGACAGAGGTTTCGGATTGGGAGAGAGGTTTGGAGGAAAGGTTAACTACTGAATTAGGGTGTTGTGGTTCCAGGTTTTGTTGATTGGAATTTTGAGGTTTTGGAGGGAGTGGAGCTGGAAGTGGGAGGTTGAGTAGATGGGAGAGACTGGGTTTGTGTGCAATGAGAGGAGGTTGAGGTTTGCTGGAAAGGTTGTGAAGGGTGAGTGAGTTGCCTTTCCGGAGGTGGGAAACCAGGAGATTGGATAGTTTTTGAGGTGAAGGGTGGCATGTTGTTCTAATTTGCGGTTGGCCTGTAGGAGGATGCTCTGAACAGCCGGTGTGGAAGTGGGAGAGGAAAGATTGAGGACTTTTATTAAGGATAGGAGTTGATCCTTTTTAAAAAACCTTAATCCTACTCCCAACATCACCACTGCTGAAACCCAGGCTATCCGTGATCTGAAGGCTGACCGGTCCATCGTCATCCTTCCGGCGGACAAGGGTTCCACGACCGTGGTACTTGATCGTCGGGAGTATGTGGCTGAGGGACTGCGTCAGCTTTCAGACAACACCACATACAAAGTTTGCCAAGGTAATCCCATTCCTGATGTCCAGGCAGAGCTTCAAGGAATCCTCAGAACCTTAGGCCCCCTACAAAACCTTTCACCTGACTCCATCAACCTCCTGACATACAAAGTTTGCCAAGGTAATCCCATTCCTGATGTCCAGGCAGAGCTTCAAGGAATCCTCAGAACCTTAGGCCCCCTACAAAACCTTTCACCTGACTCCATCAACCTCCTGACCCCACCGACACCCCGCACCCCTACCTTCTACCTTCTTCCTAAAGTTCACAAACCCAATCATCCCGGCCACCCCATTGTAGCTGGTTACCAAGCCCCCACCGATCATATCTCCGCCTACGTAGATCAACACCTTCAACCCATTACATGCAGTCTCCCATCCTTCATCAAAGACACCAACCACTTCCTCGAACACCTGGAATCCTTACCCAATCCGTTACCCCCGGAAACCATCCTTGTAACCATTGATGCCACTTCCTTATACACAAATATCCCGCACGTCCAGGGCCTCGCTGCGATGGAGCACTTCCTTTCACGCCGATCACCTGCCACCCTACCTAAAACCTCTTTCCTCATTACCTTGGCCAGCTTCATCCTGACCCACAACTTCTTCACTTTTGAAGGCCAGACATACCAACAATTAAATGGAACAGCCATGGGTACCAGGATGGCCCCCTCATACGCCAACCTATTCATGGGTCGCTTAGAGGAAGCCTTCTTGGTTACCCAAGCCTGCCAACCCAAAGTTTGGTACAGATTTATTGATGACATCTTCATGATCTGGACTCACAGTGAAGAAGAACTCTAGAATTTCCTCTCCAACCTCAACTCCTTTGGTTCCATCAGATTCACCTGGACCTACTCCAAATCCCATGCCACTCTCCTTGATGTTAACCTCCACCTGTCCAATGGCCAGCTTCACACGTCCGTCCACATCAAACCCATCAACAAACAACAGTACCTCCATTATGACAGCTGCCATCCATTCCACATCAAACAGTCCCTTCCCTACAGCCTAGGTCTTCGTGGCAAACGAATCTGCTCCAGTCCGGAATCCATGAAGCATTACACCAACAACCTGACAACAGCTTTCGCATCCCGCAACTACCCTCCCGACATGGTACAGAAGCAAATAACCAGAGCCACTTCCTCATCCTCTCAAACCCAGAACCTCCCACAGAAGAACCACAAAAGTGCCCCACTTGTGACAGGATACTTTCCGGGACTGGATCAGATTCTGAATGTGGCTCTCCAGCAGGGATACGACTTCCTCAAATCCTGCCCTGAAATGAGATCCATCCTTCATGAAATCCTCCCCACTCCACCAAGAGTGTCTTTCCGCCCTCCACCTAACCTTCGTAACCTCTTAGTTCACCCCTATGAAATCCCCAAACCACCTTCCCTACCCTCTGGCTCCTACCCTTGTAACTGCCCCCGGTGTAAAACCTGTCCCATGCACCCTCCCACCACCACCTACTCCAGTCCTGTAACCCGGAAGGTGTACACGATCAAAGGCAGAGCCACGTGTGAAAGCACCCACGTGATCTACCAACTGACCTGCCTACACTGTGATGCATTCTATGTGGGAATGACCAGCAACAAACTGTCCATTCGCATGAATGGACACAGGCAGACAGTGTTTGTTGGTAATGAGGATCACTCTGTGGCTAAACATGCCTTGGTGCACGGCCAGCACATTTTGGCGCAGTGTTACACCGTCCGGGTTATCTGGGTACTTCCCACTAACACCAACCTATCCGAACTCCGGAGATGGGAACTTGCTCTTCAATATATCCTCTCTTCCCGTTATCCACCAGGCCTCAATCTCCGCTAATTTCAAGTTGCCGCCACTCATACCTCACCTGTCATTCAACAACATTCTTGCCTCTGCACTTCTGCCTCGACTGACATCTCTGCCCAAACTCTTTGTCTTTAAATATGTCTGCTTGTGTCTGTATATGTGTGGATGGATATGTGTGTGTGTGTGTGTGTGTGTGTGTGTGTGTGTGTGTGTGTGTGTGTGTGCGCGCGCGCGCGCGCGAGTGTATACCCGTCCTTTTTTCCCCCTAAGGTAAGTCTTTCCGCTCCCGGGTATTGGAATGACTCCTTACCCTCTCCCTTAAAACCCACATCCTTTTGTCTTTCCGTCTCCTTCCCTCTTTCCTGATGAGGTAACAGTTTGTTGCGAAAGCTTGAATTTTGTGTGTATGTTTGTGTTTGTTTGTGTGTCTATCGACGTGCCAGCACTTTCGTTTGGTAAGTCACATTATCTTTGTTTTTAGATATATTTTTCCCAAGTGGAATGTTTCCCTCTATTAAAATACATATTTAAGTAGTTTTGAAATTTCAGCCTCTAAGCAGCTAAACTAGTGGCTGAAAGTTTTTTTGAAAATAAATCACTATTACAGAACTACTAAAGCATTTTTAAAGCTACATCTATGAAAACTGATATTTGGCCCCTCTCTCTCTCTCTCTCTCTCTCTCTCTCTCTCTCTCTCCCTTTAAAAAAAAAATAAATAAAGAGAAAATAGAAATGTGTTTCATTGTTTTTGGTAATTCAGCCCCTAAGGGAGGTGAAGTAAGGGATGAAGATATTTAGGAAAATATTTTGTTATATTAAAAAATTTTCAAAGCTAAATCTATGAAAACTGATATTTCAGTTACTGGTTAGATACACAGAAATATGTGTTAAGGATGAAATATCATACAGAAATACCACCAAAAAATGCAAAAGGTATGATTAACAAAACCCTTGGGCTCCACCTATGAGAATCACTTTTTGGTCAGAACAACATTCGGCAAAGACCATGTCCTTAATTAATCTGAAAAGTTCAGAAGGTGTTGCAATTTATAGACAACATTAAAATTCGATTAGAGAAAACAAAAATATGTGCAGAGCATACAGGCTATGTGAGCAAAGCAGTGGGTGCTAACCTAGATAAACTGTAACAGATTTTCTGCAAGGGAGCTTACAGACTGCTGGAAAGGGAGAGAATGGAGAACAAGTACTTTATTTTTTATGCCTCCCCCTTTTGGAAAAGCCAATTTCAGTTTACTGTAGAAACAGGGTGTGATCTATTGTTTAAGGAGCTACATTTATTGGCTGTAGGAGTTTCCGTTGTCTCTCCACATACACAACAGAATTTTCAGCACTGAGGCCAAGTGCTTTGTTGGTCCTGATAACATAAATAATGACACTACTTACATAAAGCACACCACACAATTTACAAACAACTGCAAATAAAATCATATCTACTAAGACATTAAGCCAGAAATGCCAAACTTTTAACGTTATGGTGAGTTCTGTTGATATGTTATTACATATCTCTTTCATCCTTGGAATTTTTTGTTTTCACTGTGCTAATGAAATGAGCAGTAGAACACACACACACAGTGAAATGAACAAGTATCCACAATGGCAGAATCCAAGTCAGTACCGTCATTAGGGAGTCACTGACAGTGTAACAATTTCTTACAAAACTGCCTTAAAAATGGTCATCCCAAGGCATTACTTGTTGCTGATTTCTAACAATAAGCTACTTAAACTTAAAAAAAGATAACATTTCAAAAAATAAATTCCCACTTCAAGTTTGTTTACTTACAGCTTGAAGAGACAGAGATTGATGATATTATATTTCTTGCACAAGAAGTTCCGTAATATCCTAGTTGGATAACCACTCCTTATCTGGTATGCAGATAATAGTAAGTAGAAGCATTTCACCATGTACCACATCTGGGGTGGCAGAGAAGCATTAAAAGGCCTGGAATTTATACAGATTTATTGAATCTGAACAAGTTCACTTACTCTTTTAAAAAAGATGCCAGTCAAGATAAACACATACATGAAAGAAACACTGATGATTATAATAAAATTGAATAAACAGGCAAAAATCATGCAATACATATAAATGAATACATATTATTCACAGCTGACACTCAAGAGTTTTGAGCAGTGTAACTGAAGTGTTTTCTGCAACCAATTTTTTTTTTTTTTTTCTTGAAATTTTATGGTACTCAACGATTTTTGGGCAATTTGTTGTGCATCAGAGGTCTCCTATTCCTGAGGCTGACCACTAATACAATGCAAGTACTTCACAAAAGTAGAGAAGGCGAAATTACAAAGAATTACAGACCACTCATCTAATGAATCTAGCTTTGGCACAGAAAAGGCAGTCATCCACTAATGTGCTATTTGTTGAATATGTCTGTGCTGAACAGTGCCTGCATTATTTATGAAAGCCTTTACTGCGGACAACACACTTAGAGGCTGGAACACTACAAGCTGCACGAGGTCAGCCATTAAGAATAAATAATTATGAAAGCATAATGAAGATCATCATCATTTAACATTATAGATGCCAGGACACTCTCCAAGACCACATATACTTTTAGGACGGCCAATCTTAGTAAACAAGCACAATAACATGAACTCCTATCTTTAATGGCAGTTTTATAAAGCCAATTCATTACCAGAAATCTCTAGAAATTGTACAAGCACACAGCTGCAGAGTAACAACTTGTACATAATACTAACTCTTACCTCTTACAGCTAAAACACACACACACACACACACACACACACACACACACACACACACACACACACACACACACACACAAAATCTATATATATGAAGTTGGTGGTGGATGTGATGGAGGAGGTGGAGATAAGACAGAGGGAGGAGGGAGGAGGAGAAGGATGGGGGAGGGGAAGAAAAAGGAGAAGGGACAATGGAGGAGGAGGAGGAGGAGGAGGAAGGGGGTAGAGGAGGGAGAGGGGATAGAGGAGGAGGAAGGGGCAAGAGGAGAAATAAGTAGGAGGAGGATGGAAAGACAGAGAGTAGGAGGAAAAAGGAGGGGAACAGGAGGAACAGCAGAGGAGCAGGAGGGGCAGGACATGAGCAAGAAAATATGAAGGTAAATAGGAAAAGGAGAGGAGGAAGGAAAAGGATGAGAGAATGATGTGAACTGGAGGTAAAGAACGTGAAGAAAGAATGAGGAGAGAAGAGAAGTGTGAAAAAGAGGTCAGATAAGGTAATGAAGAGAACAGTTTGTGGAGGAAAGGAGAAGAGGGGAGTTGGAAAGGTGGAAAATGAGAAGAAAATGAATAGGAAATGCAGGAATAGGAGATGAGGAGAAAATGAGGGAGGTATGAAGACCAACATCAAAAGATATGTACAATTCACTATTTTTACGGTTAATGTGGAGAGAGGAGGGGATAAGGGATGTGAAATTGAATGTACCAGGATTTCCACAGATATTAAGACTATCCAATAATTTCTTATTCATAGACAGCAGAATAATAATTAGAAAAATATATACCTTTCTGTGACCGCAGGCAGTACAAAGAACATCCATATGTGGACTCCAATAACTAAGAAAAACTGAAAAATTATCTTCCCAAGAATAAATTTCCGCAAGAATAGTGACCGATCAATAATTATAAGTGCAAACTGAAGTATCATCATAACTAGGAAAGGAACAGGTACTTTGTTTTCTTGTAGATATGATGAGACACCACCATCACCCTGCTGGGTCTGTAAAGAGAGAAAGTGGTACAGTTTAGACTCAAATTATTAAGTGATACAGTTTGGATATCACAACTAAGTGACTATGAAACATAAACATATTTGCACAAAAATGCCTCAGACTGTATACACATATAACCAAATAAATAAAACAATGGTTTTAAGTAAAATTATGTACAAAAAGTTATGTGAAAAATACAGTTTCAAACACTAAGAAATATGTCCAACAAATTTCAGAACTGAGGTGAATTCATGGCTTACATTAGATCATTTAATACTTCTTACTGTGGTAAAATGCCTCAGAATATTAGTTCCATGGTCACAAATCTTGCAGACATTCATTAAACACTACTGATGTAATTTGACTCCCTTAATCTAGTTATACCAAAGGTCACATGATAAGTGTACACAATTTATATTGGCATCTAAATTCTTCAAAACATACGGAGAAAGAAGGAGCTGTTATACACATCATAAATTAGCATATGCTCAAGAAACACTGATGTTAATAAATTAAACAGTGAGGAGCATTTCAATGTATGCTCAACAGAGTAATGAAATATTACTGTATCTCATTGCTACCTATCAGAACCCCTCGGAGAGCATTAAAGATAAACACCAGTCCTAATTGCCCAATTGTAAAGTGACCTGTTTCCAAATTGCATACAAAAATAGCCACTATTTCAGTATGCATATGATTAGAAAATGATGCTTTGCTGATTAACATTGTTCTTATGTGAAAAACACAATATAAATGTGAAATTAATACTGTAACAAATCAAAAGAAATGTAGCACATGGTCAGGATGTACGAGTAAACCTATCATTATAAAATTACTACAGCAAATTAAATAGAACATATAAATAAAGCATGTTAATTGAATCTCTGATATATGTTAGCACTAAAATTCAGGCACTAGTTGATTTGTTATAAACAAATTTAGAAATGTAATTGTTACCTGTAACATAATTAGTCAGAAAATGTTATATTAACTCGTAACTAAGTTGAAAATAGGTTCACCTTGTTCAGCACTGAGATTGTAAATTTTTAGCAATGTGTATCTCATATTTGGTTTAACTTTTAATTGCGATTTTACATAAAATTGTTATTTTCATTGCAGGTAATTGTTAACAAAAGTATAAATAGAGGTCACGCAGGCACCTTGGAGCACTCGTCTTTTTGGCTAGGGTTGCGAGCAAATGTATTGTAGGCTCACTCGTTTGTTGATTGTTTTGTATATTGTGTTGTTTGATGTCAACTTTGGGTACATGTGATGTAACCAGTACAGTTCATCAGGCTCGGACACCAGAGTCCTGGAAATATATTGGTGTTAAAACTGCACTGTACTTTGGAATTTATTTGGGAGTCTTCCGCAATCTTTTTCATTGGCTGCACAGCGACAAGACAAATCCAGGAATTTTACAACACCCCGAGAACTAAACAACTCTCTCTGTTTGTAGAATTGACGTGAAAACAACAGCACATCGACTGGGCATTTTACACACACACACACACACACACACACACACACACACACACACACACACAAAAACTGCAACGCGGAGGTGGGAAAATATAAGCATCTCAGTAAGATGTCATAATGAATGGAAAATAGCAGGAAATGCATACGGACCACCTTCAGAGTGTATTTACCTTTAGCATCTATTCAATTATTTAAAAGTAGAAAAAACATTAAAATAGTGGTTGCACGTGCTATTAATAATCAGTTTTGTTAAAGCATTTTTAATCTCTATAATAAGTAGTCGAATCACAGTGCTTAGGCCCTCTTAAATGAGCACTGATAATGTATTTGTTATATATTTGCATATTTATTTATCCATAAAACCTTGTTTATGAAATGGGATACAAACTGTAGCAATTGTCAAAGAAGTATGTAGCTTGTAGTTGCAATGACATTTTTTTAAAGACATACACCTTGAAGGACAAAATACAGCTATCTTTTTGTGATGATTGGTTTTAAACAATGATTCCTATTTTTAAATAAATGAGTATTTATCATCATCATCATCATCATCATCGTCTTGGTTTTCACTTTATTCAGCATCAGGCTGGGTTGTAACATTTAAGGTACTTCTCCTATTTCCCATATTTCAAGCATTCTTCTTCTGTAACTGTTTTGTTCCATTCCAGATTCCTTCTTCTAAAACTGGTCAACTCATCTGATTTAGGTTTCCCTCTTGCTCTGAAACTTGGCCTCCATCATCATTTTGGTATTCTTCTACCTTCTTTTTCTCTTTACATGCCAAAACCATTTAACCTGTTTTTTTTCCATTCTCTTTTTCAAATTTTCTACTAAAGTTTCATTCCTAACATCTTCATTTCTCACTGTCTCTCCTAGTTTTTCCTAAAGTATTTCTTAGAAATTTCACATCACTGGCTTGGATTCTACTCTCCTCTTTTCTTGTCCTTGGCCAGGTCTGTGACTCGCACATCAGCATGGGCATAAAGTATGTCTTGTACAGGACTTCCTTACACTTATTGGCACCTCCCTTTCAGAGACTAAGACCCTTCCACACTGGTAAAAAGCACTGCTCTGTTGTATCCTTTTGCTAACTTCTGCCTCCATTCTTGCATTCTTTTCTAATTATTTAAAGTTATCCACAATTTCAACATTATTGCTTTGACTATTAATTTGTCCCTTGCCTTCTATGTCTCTGCTGTAGTCTTTCTTTCCTCCACACAGAATTTCATTCCATATTTCTCAGCTTTTCATTTAAGATGTCTCTTGGTTCTTGTACTGTTGGTTCCCTACATTACAATCTCATTGGTAGATAGCAATAAGGTCATCTCCCTTGCTATATGAATATCTTTTGTCATACACTGCTTCAAGAATTTCACTTTTTTATTTTCCAACTCCCTTTCTCTCCAATTTTCCCAAACCTTTTCTCCAGGACACTATTGTAAGCCTTCACTAAGACAAGAAATATCATTAGAAGATCTTTCCCATACTCCCAATGCCTCTCCATCAACTGTCTCATACTCACGATTGGGTCTACTGTTGATCTACCATGTTGAAAACCTACTCTAAGTAACCTTTCACTATTTTCCTCAATCTTCTTCCCACTATAATCTCCATTATTTTTGCTAATTGTGGTACAAGTGTGATCCCTCAACAGTTATCACATACTTCTCTGTCTCCACTCTTGAACACTGAAACTAGTATTCCCTTTCCCCATTCTTCTGGTACACATTTCAGAGTCCATATGTGTACCGTAGAGGACAACACCTGACGAAGCAACCGTTGGTTGCGAAAGCTAGAATTTTATGTGTATGTTTGTGTTTGTTTGTGTGTCTATCGACCTGCCAGCGCTTTCGTTTGGTAAGTCACATCATCTTTGTTTTTAGATATGTATATGTATGATGTGACTTACCAAACGAAAGTGCTGGCAGGTCGATAGACACACAAACAAACACAAACATACACACAAAATTCTAGCTTACGCAACCAATGGTTGCTTCGTCAAGAAACAGGGTAAAGTGAGGGGAAGATGAAAGGATATGGATTTTAAGGGAGAGGGTAAGGAGTCATTCCAATCCCGGGAGCGGAAAGACTTACCTTAGGGTAAAAAGGACAGGTATACACTCGCGCACACACACACATATCCATCCGCACATACACAGGCACAAGCAGCCATTTGTAAAGGCAAAGAGTTTGGGCAGAGATGTCACTTGAGGCGGAAGTACAGAGGCAAAGAGGTTGTTGAAATACAGGTGAGGTATGAGCGGCGGCAAATTGAAATTAGAGGAGATTGAGGCCTGGCGGATAATGAGAAGAGAGGATATACTGAAGGGCTAGTTCCCATCTCCGGAGTTCTGACAGGTTGGTGTTAGTGGGAAGTATCCAGATAACCCGGACGGTGTAACACTGTGCCAAGATGTGCTGGCCGTGCACCAAGGCATGTTTAGCCACAGGGTGATCCTCATTACCAACAAAAACTGTCTGCCTGTGTCCGTTCATGCAAATGGACAGTTTGTTGCTGGTCATTCCCACATAGAAAGCTTCACAGTGTAGGCAGGTCAGTTGGAAAATCATGTGGGTGCATTCACACGTGGCTCTGCCTTTGATCGTGTACACCTTCCGGGTTACAGGACTGGAGTAGGTGGTGGTGGGAGGGTGCATGGGACAGGTTTTACACTGGGGGCGGTTACAAGGGTAGGAGCCAGAGCGTAGGGAAGGTGGTTTGGGGATTTCATAGGGATGAACTAAGAGGTTACGAAGGTTAGGTGGATGGCGGAAAGACACTCTTGGTGGAGTGGGGAGGATTTCATGAAGGATGGATCTCATTTCAGGGCAGGATTTGAGGAAGTCGTATCCCTGCTGGAGAGCCACATTCAGAATCTGATCCAGTCCCGGAAAGTATCCTGTCACAAGTGGGGCACTTTTGTGGTTCTTCTGTGGGAGGTTCTGGGTTTGAGAGGATGAGGAAGTGGCTCTGGTTATTTGCTTCTGTACCAGGTCGGGAGGGTAGTTGCGGGATCGAAAGCTGTTGTCAGGTTGTTGGTGTAATGCTTCAGTGATTCCGGACTGGAGCAGATTCGTTTGCCACGAAGACCTAGGCTGTAGGGAAGGGACCGTTTGATGTGGAATGGGTGGCAGCTGTCATAATGGAGGTACTGTTGCTTGTTGGTGGGTTTGATGTGGACGGACGTGTGAAGCTGGCCATTGGACAGGTGGAGGTCAACATCAAGGAAAGTCGCATGGGATTTGGAGTAGGACCAGGTGAATCTGATGGAACCAAAGGAGTTGAGGTTGGAGAGGACATTCTGGAGTTCTTCTTCACTGTGAGTCCAGATCATGAAGATGTCATCAATAAATCTGTACCAAACTTTGGGTTGGCAGGCTTGGGTAACCAAGAAGGCTTCCTCTAAGCGACCCATGAATAGGTTGGCGTATGAGGGGGCCATCCTGGTACCCATGGCTGTTCCCTTTAATTGTTGGTATGTCTGGCCTTCAAAAGTGAAGAAGTTGTGGGTCAGGATGAAGCTGGCTAAGGTAATGAGGAAAGAGGTTTTAGGTAGGGTGGCAGGTGATCGGCGTGAAAGGAAGTGCTCCATCGCAGCGAGGCCCTGGACGTGCGGGATATTTGTGTATAAGGAAGTGGCATCAATGGTTACAAGGATGGTTTCCGGGGGTAACGGATTGGGTAAGGATTCCAGGCGTTCGAGGAAGTGGTTGGTGTCTTTGATGAAGGATGGGAGACTGCATGTAATGGGTTGAAGGTGTTGATCTACGTAGGCATGCATACCTCACCCGTCATTCAACAACATCTTTGCCTCTGCACTTCCGCCTCGACTGCCATCTCTGCCCAAACTCTTTGCCTTTGAATATGTCTGCTTGTGTCTGTATATGTGTGGATGGATATGTGTGTGTGTGCGCGCGAGTGTATACCTGTCCTTTTTCCCCCCTAAGGTAAGTCTTTCCGCTCCCGGGATTGGAATGACTCCTTACCCTCTCCCTTAAAACCCACATCCTTTCGTCTTTCCCTCTCCTTCCCTCTTTCCTGATGAAGCAACCGCTGGTTGCGAAAGCTAGAATTTTGTGTGTATGTTTATGTGTCTATCGACCTGCCAGCGCTTTCGTTCGTTAAGTCACATCATCTATGTTTTTATATATATATATATATAGGTTATTTCAAAAAAGTAAATTCATTTTCAGAAAGTACACACTTCACTCTATTTTTCGACATAGTTGCCAAGTTCGTTGAAACACGTATCATACCTCTCAACTAATTTTTTAATACCTTCTTCATAAAAACTTGCTGCCAGCTCCAATAACCAAGAGTTCATTGCCGTTGTCACATTGTCATCATCATTGTAACGATTGCCTCTGAGGTTTTGTTTGAGTTGGAGGAACAGATGGTAATCACTCAGCGCAAGATCAGGACTTTAGGGTGGGTGGTCTAAAACGTCCCAGCCAAAACTGTCCAATAAATCGCGGGTCTGACCTGCAGTGTGAGGTATTGCATTGTCATGGAGAATGACAGTTCCCTTTGCCAGCATGCGACCCCTTTTGTTTTGAATCACTCTGTGTAGCTTTCTCAGGGTTTGGCAGTATGCTTCTGCTTTGATAGTGGTTCCTTGTTGCATGAGGTCGACCAAACACCATGCCTATCCCAAAACACCGACACCATGATTTTGCACTGGGACAGAGTCTGTCTGGCCTTCACCTTTACAGGCGAGTGTGTGTGTCTCCATTCCATGCTCTGTTGCTTTGATTCAGGCACGATATGTAAAACCCATATTTCGTCTCCAGTTACAATCTGACTCATGAAGCCATCACCTTCTTCATGATAACAAGTCAAGAACTTCATAGCACACTCAAATCTTTGGTAATTGTGGTCCTGTGTTAGGAGTTTCGGAACCCAATGGGAGCACAGTTTCCTAAACTTTAGGTGTTCAGTAACAATGTTGTAAAGCACTGATCTCGACACATGAGAACATTCATTTGAGAGACCTGTTATTGTGAAGCGCCTGTTATCATGAATCCTCGCTTCAACTGAAGCCACCAAATCATCTGTAATCAAAGAAGGGTGACCAGAGTGGTCCTCATCATGGACATTGTCATGGCCATTTTTGAATTCTCATACCCACTTACGCACTTTGCTTGCACTCATAACAGTATCGCGGTACACTTCACAAATCTGTTGATGAATTTCTGCAGGAGACAGGTTCCTTGCTGTCAAAAACCGTATCACCGAGCGAACCTCACATGGGGCTGGCGAGTTGACAGTCTTAAACATTTTGAAAGCACAGAAAAGAACCGTACAGGTTAGCTGCAGCGCTGAAACTGAGCACAGTTGTTCCCGAGGCATCCTGGTACACAACGCACATGCTCGTTGCGGTAAGCATGCGAATTATTAGTGTCTACAACAAAACGGACCTTACTTAAAAACACGCCTCGTAGTTACATGTGGGGTAATTTGGTCTCTACAAATTCAGCAACAGAATTGAAACAATGCTGGAGCATTACACTGGTAACATTGTTGACAAGTATAATTAGTAAATAAATCTACATTATATAACCAATAGTGAATGACCTTTCACAAGGGGGTCACATCTATAGGCCGCGCAGGATACAGTGGCCAATGTACAGTAACCAGTTTCCATCCAAAGAGCTGGGCAACCATCTGAAGAGGCGGGCAAGTTCATTCTTATGTGCAGGAGGGGAGGCAAACAAATATTTGCCACATTTTGGCTGGCTGGTGATGACAGAATCGACATGCATGTCCTGTAATCCTCCTCAAAGAAGTTTACAGAACCTATTCGGTACAAAAATTTCATTAACGCTTTACTTGTAGCTTTATGTCAGCTTCACTACGATGTACCCATCATTTCATTAATGGTCACAGTTACTGCGATATTCATGTGGAAGTAAGACATGAATGATGATGATAAAGATGACACAACAATGCCCAGTCATCTTGAGGCAGAGAAAATCCCTGACCCCGCCGGGAATTGAACCCAGGACCCCATGCATGGGAAGTGAGAATGCTACTATAAGACCACTAACTACAGATTTTTCCAATGAGAGAATGTAATTTTTAAGAGCCATTGATAGCTGGTGAACTGAGGAATGTAATATGTTTTGAAACAACATAAGTGACATAATTACACATTTATTTAGTACTGAGTATGTTCTTTGCATAAGTTGCTGACCTTACTTTTTCTCAGTTATAAACTTAATAAACCACTATTTCAGAATTCTCTTGCAATTGCATCTGCACAGCATGTTAGTGAGATGAGACTGTGTAAACTTCACTGAGTTTTGGCAAAAGAAAAAATTTTTTAACATGGCAACAAGAGAAATGTGTAGGTTTTACTCAAACTTCCCCATTTGTGGCTCTTCTCTAAAAGTTACAAATGATTAATAAACTAGGAAACAATAAATTGCTGCATTTTAAGTGGAATTCTTTTTATATACTAACCAAAGAAGAGGTCACAGATCTCTCTGAATGGTCACAATGCAACTGTGGGCATCGAGGGGCCCCACATAATATTTACAAGTGTAGGCTTCAGTTTAGGATGGCACTTCACCTCCAGTGCTAGGCATTTCTCCTACAGCACTCTGAGTGATCCCCCACCTCTGCTGCTCTCACCACGCTTCTCCCAGCTGATGGCGCATCTAGTGGCCTATGGCATTTTGCAAGCACTGTACTTGTCGTCATTGACTTTGATCCAATTTATGGTGCGTGCAAGGCTTTACCAGAAAAGGAAGTGTCAGATCTGGGAGCTCCAGATGGCTAAGTATTTAGCAGAAAAATAGCATTTTCTATGCAGGTCAGGTGAGGCACAAGCCATTTACGTTAGTGTAGTTTACAGGCAGCAGTTGGCACCACTGAAAGAGTACAGAATGGTAATATGAGGGTTGTGGGATGGTCGAGTCCCTGTGAGGAAACACTTTATATTTTCAATTTTTATCTTTCTTACACTGCAAATGAAGTGAAGCAGTGTCCAATATATCGTATTTATTAATACTTTCATAAAAGTCTTGAAAAGAAAAGGCAAAGGGAAACCTGGGATTGGAAATAAATTTCCAGAAGGGATTGTAAGTTTTCCATGAGAACTTCTCATATAAAATTAGTTACTTTTATTATTTTACAGTTGATGATTCACAGGTGCTGGGATGATATTTATCATAAAATCAAGGGATGTAGTTATTTTCTCCACATGTTGCACGCGTTATAAACATCGTATTTTTACAATTACATGTATGCTTTAAAGTTTCTATATAAAAAGAAATGTGGTTTACATTTATAAAAGATTCATTATCACCACACTGTTTGAAACAAACCATGCACAATGCATCATTTCACTAAATATTGGTGAGGGTACCTAGTGACATACAGTGGAATGCATTTTGATGCAGTCTTCTTGGGATGTGATTTCTTTTTCTCTCTCAACCAGACAAGAGCAGTTTTGAGCCTTTTTGATCAAACTTTTTACCTGACAATAAAAACAGATATTGTGTGGTTGCACTAGCGGAGTGTAATTGGAGGAATCATTTTAATACAGCACAATGGCAATCCCCCTCCATCTTGAAAAATCTCATTGTATAACTGTGGATTTGTTTCTTTTTCCCACTAGTCAATTAATAAAAGAAATTTGTTCTCTGGCAGATACGGCTTCATCACATCAGTCAAGTATTTTTGTACAGGGTTGTTTTAAGTTTCTAAGATTTTGATGAAGCAGTGATGTAGAGATGCAGTCACCAAGAGAAAAACAGCAAAACTGTTATGGCTGACAAATGAACGGGATGAAAGAACAAGGTTGGGATACATGGAAGCAGGTAGAGAAGCACGACTAGTCCTCTGAACAGAAAAGCGATAGTTCATAAACAGTAAAATAAAATTGGCAGACGTCCTGTAGCCAGCCGGTGTGGCTGAGCAGTTCTAGGTGCTTCAGTCTGGAACCCCGCGACCACTATGGTCGCAGGTTCGAATCCTGCCTCAGGCATGGATGTGTGTGATGTCCTTAGGTTAGTTAGGTTTAAGTAGTTCTACGTTCTAGGGGACTGATGACCTCAGATGTTAAGTCCCATAGTACTCAGAGCCATTTGAAGCATTTTTGAAGAAGTCCTGTAAAAGTCTTACAGGACAGTCAGGTTCTTCAAGAAAGGATACAATCCAAGGATTGGCGTGCTCAGAGGTCAAGAAGGACAGATAATCACAGATGAAATGAAAGCTATGGAGGAATGGAAAAACTACTTCAAAAACCTCCTGAATATGGATGTAAACACCATGAGTGCTACAACAAAAAATGAAGAAGAAGAATCATATAGAGAAAACAGATATACTGTACCATTGGGAAAGTACGAACTACCAAGCATGGAAGAGGTAAGAACGCCCATAAAACTGTTGAAGAGGGGGAAGACACCAGAAACAGTTGGCATACCTGCAGAGATGCTGAAGGAGGGAAGAGCTACTCTACAATCTGCTGAATTTGTAAGAAGAAAAGAACCCCAGAAGAATGGAATGAGTCTGTCATCTGCCCTATACTAAAGAAAGGAGACCCAAAGAGATGTAGTAACTATAGGGGAATCACACTACTACGTACAGCTTGTGAGATCTTGAGCTTGTTGTTACTGAAGAGACTAACACCAAATGTCGAGAAAGTACTGGGATTCCAACAAGCAAATTTCAGAAAGGGAAAGTCAACTGTAGACCATTTACATACAATACGGCAAGTGCTAGCAAAGAGCTAGGAATTCCGCAAAACTGTTCGCTGCCTTTTTGTGGACTTCCAAATAGCATATGAAAGTGTGAATATACAAGCAATATGACAATAAAAGTTCGCAGAAAACTCATAAAACTGACAGATATGCACCCAGGAGACAACATGCATGGTGAAAGTAAATGGAAACATAGCAAAGAAGTTCAAGGTGAGGACTGGAGTGTGACGAGGAGACTGCCTCTCCCCTCTCCTGTTTAACCTGGTACGGGAGAGAGCCCTGAGAAAGGTAGCAAACCTAGAGATAGGAATACAGCTGGGAAGAAGGATCAGCAACCTGGCCTATGCAGATGATGTAGTTTTAATAGCAGAGAAAGAGCAAGACTTAGTTCAGATGACAAGAACATTAATGGAAGACGCAATGAGAGCAGGCCTGAGGTTGAATATGGATACGACAAAATACCTTGTAGTTAGCAAAGAAAATGGTGACAGGCCCCTGAAGGTGGAGGACATAGTCTTTGAAAGGGACTTTAAATATCTTGGGGCTATACTCAATGAAAGGAATGAGATAGACCAGGAAATTAATGCATGAATACAAGCAGGAAACATGTAAATATTTGCTCTGTGAAAGCTGTTAAAGTCCTGGCTTCTATCGAGATCCTCAAAGACCAAGCTCATCTCTTATATGGAGCAGAGACCTGGACCATCACCCAAAAGATGGAAAGAAAACTCCTTACATTTGAGAATGCCATCCTGACAGATTTTTGGGCCAGTGAAGGATGGAGATGAATGGAGGAAAAGAAAGAACTGTGAATTGCAGGGGCTATACAAGCTGATGGACATCATGGAAATGATCAAAGAAAGAAGACTGAAGTGGTATGGACACGTAATGCGTCGAGAAGGCCAGATCATCAGGCAGGTAGTGGAGGAAGATATTAGAGGCAAAAGACCACGGGGAAGACCACAACTCCAATGGACTGATCAGGTCAGAGAGGATATGAGTGCACTAGGGCTGTCTGAAGAAGAATACATGGACCGAGGACACTGGAGGAGGCTGATTGGTGAGGCAAAGACCGACTGCAGTTTGTGTGGCCAACGCAGTAAGTAAGTAAGTTATGACATTCTTATATTCTACCATGTCTCATCCACTGTTTTTTGAATCCACAGCCCAAAATAGCCAGTGTTCTCCTGTAGGCATTGGCAGACGATAGGCAATAAATTTCCAGAACGAGTTATAGCAAATTGTGCTGTGTATGAGCTGTTACTTTATTCATGTTCAGTTCATCTGCATTGCAAGTATAAAATTGCAAATAAAAAAAAAATTTCTGAAGATTGACTCCACAGATATGGACTTACCGTTCTGTACTCATTTAACTGTGCCAACTGCTGCCCAGAAACTATGGTGCCATAAATAGCTCGAAGCCTTGCCCGACCACTGCCAAACTTTTTTTTTTCTTCTCCTAAATGCTTGGCCATCTGGAGCACTCACTTCTGTCACTTTCATTCCTGCCCAAGCCTTGCATAAACCATAAGTTTGAATGAAATTGGCGATGATGAGTAGGCGTGATCATCTTGTTAGAGAAGGAGTTCCAATTCCTTGTGTGAAAAGTATAAATTCAGAGATGAGGATATAAAATTTATTGCTTATGTGTGCACCAGGGTAGCTAATAAGATAAGAACTGAGTATTTCAGGAGACTGCTCAAAGACATAAATGGAAAAATGCATACGTTCCATGAAGTCTCTGAATGTCTGATTCACAATACTCACTAAGTCTTATCACTTTGAAACCAGAACTGAGTACCATTTAGAAGAGCACAGTCATTGGAAAGACACAACACACTACACTGAAAGCACGTTTACTGTTCACACACGAAGAAGTACACATGTGTGTGAACTGCCTGCCTCAGCAGTGTGTGCCCCTATTTATTCATACACACAATGACCTAGTAAATTACAAGACTCCAAGTAAGTTTCAGAACCATCCAGAACAAAGTAATGTTGAATTGTAAACAATTTCAGGAGGTGTGAATTGACTTGAAACACATAGGCTCCATGATCCACATATCAAATACAGCTTTTGACTCACCATATATTCAAGTAACTTGCAGAGGGCATTAGTAAAACTGATTGGGCGATAGCTCTCCATCTGAAGAGGCCGTTAACTTGATTTCAAAATGGGAATAAGGATACCTTCTCACCATTACTAAGGGAGTTCCTCCATTGTTCCAGAGATGAGTGAAAAGGGCAAGCAGATGACATTAGTTAGCCACCAATAAGTGTGGTCCAGCAGCTGTGTCAGGGCAGAGAGCAAGCGCACTGTGTATTTCCACTTGCTAAATGGGGCATCATAAGGCAGGAATGAAAGATAAAGGGACTCACTCCAGATGGCATCTGTGAAGACGGAACGTGGGCTGATAATGGGTCGACAGTGAGGCCTGGAAAAAAAATGCCAAGAAATAAGTTCAGCAATTAAGTCTGGGCTGGTAAGATTAACACAATCAGGGAAGTTTCCGGAGCACCTGTAGGATGATGGTGGTCAAAAATGCATCTCTGAGAGGAAGGAGTATGCAGCCCTATGGCAGCAACATATTGCTCCCAACAAATCTGTTTCTGGCATTTGATCACATAGTGAACCCGGCCACAAAGCCATTTGAAAGCCAGGAGGTGCTCACAAGATGGATGCCGATTGTAGCATTGGGGGCCACAACAGTAGTTTTTGATAGCTGCACCAATTCTGGAGGTTCACCAAGGGATAGTCTTTCATCAGGAGATCCCGAGGGAGAGGTTGATGATGATGATGTTTGGTTTGTAGGGCGCTCAACTGCGCCGTTATCAGCGCCCATACAAATTCCCAATATGTGCTCAGACCAATGTCACCAATTTCAGGAATGATAATGAAATGATGAGGACAACATGAACATCCAGTCATCTCGAGGCAGGTGAAAATCCCTGACCCCGCTGGGAATCGAACCCGGGACCGTGTGCTCGGAACAGAGGGAGGGAGAATTGCTGAAGGGGCTGCTGAAAGGATGGCGTTAGTCAAACTCTGTACAGACTCAACACTGCCATCATGTGGTGAAGTGGTTGGGACGGCTGCCAACAAAAAGGCATTCCAATCAGAATTAGTAAAGGCTCACCTGGAAGGGCATTGAGGTGAGTGATGCTGAATAAAAGATAAGACAATCGGCAAAGATCGCTGTCGCACAAATCATCATGAACTACCCATTGAATGGAGGGGAGGAATTCAGCACTAGAGATGTAGAGATCAATGGTAAAAAAAAGTGCCATGTGCCACATTAGAGCAAGTGGGAACTCCAGTGTTGAGGAGGCAGAGATCTAGCCCCACCATCAGGTCTTCAACAACCCTGTTCTGCTCAGGGGTCACAGTATCACCCCACAGAGGGTTATGGGTGTTAAAGTCCCTAAGGAGAAGGGAGGGAGGAGGGAGATGTTGAAGGAGGGATAGAAGAACAGGACGCATAGGTCAGTCTGAGAGGAGATAGAGATTGCATATTGTTTCCGCAGAGTCTAGGTAGATCCAAACGGCCATCACTGTCAGTGCAGTTTGAAGAGGAACCCAGGGACTAATGTTGTCCATGTGGACCAATGTACAGACACCACTGGAGGCTTGCAGAAGGCAAACCCAGATCCAGCAGAAGGTTTGGAAACCATGAAGAGTTAGCGAATGAGGATCCACGAAATGATATTCCTCCAATACAAAACAAGCTACAGAGTAGACAAAAAGAAGAGACTGCAATTCCAGAAGTGAGGATAGTAATCATTGCAGTTCCATTGGAGGATAGTAGTAGTACAAGAGCCTGGATGAACATTGAATGGGTCAGAATCGATCATTGTGCTGAGTCAGTGCCCATCACCAGTAAGGACAGAGTGATGTCCACGAATGTAAGATCAGACTCCAATTGAGAGGTAAGAGGTGACATCCCCTGGGACATCACGGGGGGCCTCGTCTTGTGCTTTTCTCATCTTCTTCTACTTTGGAAGGTGAGAGGAGGTATGATCAGGAAGACAGCATGTCACAGAAATATCTTGATCCTAGAAAGAACAAGGGCCTCGAGGCCCACAGAGAATTGGTCCCTTGTTTGACTCAAAGTAAAGGGCTTCTTCTCCTTAAGACAATAGGGACGGGGTCCTCGAGGAAGCCCCATCCCTGGATGGTGCCAGAGAAGAGGGTTTCTTCTCTGGGTGAGGAGAAGGAGATGTTCTGGTGGGAGAGGGAATGGGAACTGTGCAGGAGGAGAGAAGGGAAGAGAGACAGGATGGAGGTAAGGGAGGTAGTGGAGGCGGAGGAGGAGGAGGAGGAGGAGGACAAGGAAAGGATGCACTAGTAGTGAAGGTTGACAGTACTGGTTGGAGACCATTGAATTGCTGTCCCTCACAGAAGGATAGATGGTCAAGAGTTTCGAATTCCTGAATCTTCCTTTCCATTTTATAGATTGGACAATCCAGAGAGCAAGGGGAGTGTAAGCCAGAACAGTTCACACATTTGGATAGTACAATGCAAGGACTCCCCACATGGACAGGGTAGCCACAGTCACCACAAATAGGATTCACATCACTTCGTGAAAACTTTTGATCAAAATGGAGATGCTGGAGGGGGGGGGGGGGGGGAGGAGGAGGGTGGTTATCCCCTCAAAAGTCAGATTTAAAGTGCCGGTATCAACATGATTACCCTTAGGACCTCTCTGGACTTGCCGGATGAAATAAATGCAGCACCATGTTAGGTTGGTATTTACTTCGTCATCAAATTGAAGGAGAAGATCCCTAAGAAAGATAATGTGTAGACCACATTAAAGAACTGGTGAGGAGTGATGCTCACTGAGACATCTGCTAAGCGATCGCAAGCACAAAGAGGCTGACTGACCAGCAGAAGAGGTTTTAATCAATAGGGAACCAGATTGCACCTTACTGAGTGACTCTACTTCACTAATTTTATCTTCTATATGTTTGACAAAAAAGGAGTGGTTTGGTAACAGTGAAACCATCTGTCCTAGAACAAACTAAGTAATGGGGAAAGGGTTTCGCCCCCAAGCTGGTCAGCCTCACCCTCCTCCCAGGTGGTGGCCAGGGAGGGGAACACCAAGGAAGCAAGAGTGGGAGCAGACAGAGAACCGTTACTTTCTAACGAGACAGCCACAGAAGAGCAGCCAGAAGTGTGGGCTTAGCACACTTCATGTGCAGAGCATATGCCTTCGCACCACCCACTCTGATCAGGGGCTAACCCTGTGGGAACCACCCAGCCACCACAAGAGCCACCTGGGACAGCAGTGATTGCATACAGTTCTGATGTCCCATAAAGATGAGCAACCCCTCCTAAGCTTACACAAGGTGGTGACAGCTCAGGTACCAGAAGTGCTACCCTCATGTTGTCTGGGGGCTCAGCCGTAGGGGTACATAACAGCCCCATCATACAGACTGGCTACTGTGCTGATGACCTAGCAGCAGGGGGAGAGGGGGGGAGGGGGAGGTTAGGGCTTTAGAATTCTAGGTGGTTAGGAAGAAGATCCTCTAGGTAGCCCCTGAATAGGTTTAGTATAGTATAGTGTCATGGAAGTGCTCACACTGTGCCATGGATTTGTTCATAGTTTATGCCACCAACAGTAAAGTAATTATGGATGAGGATACAGTTTGTCTTGGAAACCAAGAATGAGGATGTTGGTCTGGAGTCAGTCACAATGAAGGTGTTGATCCATACAGGTAGTAACTCTCTCTGTGGTGTTACAGCAACCAGCCACAATGGGGTATTCTGGGTTGTTGGGTTTGTTAACTTTAACAAGCATATAGAAGGTAGGACTGCAAGGATTGCCAGGGTTTCGGTCACCCTCATCTTGTCCTGAAATGAGAAATATCCTCTACACCCCTCCCACAAAGGTATTCTTCCACCCACCCAATCTCTGAAATATCCTTGTCCATTCCAACTCCACCCCTGCTCCATACCCCTTACCTCAAGGCTCCTATCCTTGTAATAGACCTAGATGTAAGTCCTGTCCCAAAAATCCTCCCACTACCACCTACCCCAATGCTATAACAAGATGTCCTGCTCCATCAAAGGCATGGCCACTTGTTAAAGCAGCCACTGATCTTCCAAATAAGCTGCAACTGTTGTGCCACATTCTACTTGGGCATGATTACTAACGATGTCATGCAAGCAGCAATTGGCAAACTGTGGTCAGGAGACAGCTCAACCACCCAGTTGCTAAGCATGCTGCCCAACATGATGTTCTTCACTTTAATGTCTGCTTCACAGCCTATGCATCTGGATTTTCCACCAACACTAGCTTTTCTGAACTGCTCTTCATTCCCGTAACCACTCCTCCCTGGCCTCAATCTCTGCTAGTCACTGTCCTCAACCTACCCATCCCTTTCTCTGCTCCCACTTCAGTACTACACATGGTTCCTACACCAGCGAATCACCTACATGGTCCTTTCCACTTTTCTATTTCTTCTTCCCCCCCCCCCCCCTCCCCCCGCCTTTCCCCCCCCCCCATTTCCTCTAGGCATAGCCTTATGATTTTGCTCACAGCAGCCTCACATTTTTCTGCATTCCTAAAGGCAACACTAGCAGCTTCCTCCCATCCTTGGCCTGCTATTCCTCACCCTCCCCACCCCACAGTTCATCTTTATCACTACTATCCATCTCACAAGACTGCTGCTCACACCAGACGCAGCCACATTCAGGCCTTAGTGCCATGAGACAGTGGCTAAGTGTGTGCGATTTGTTCTTGTGTGAATGTGTTGGAGTTCTCTACTTCGAAAGAAGCACTTCATCCAAAAGCAAAATATGTCGAGCCTTCTTTTTCATTGTGCCTATCAGTGACTCAACACCTCTTTTGTGTGGTGCGTAGCAATCTGAATAGAGCAGTAATCAATCCATAGATTGTTTTGAACTCCACAATGCTTTACTAGGTATGGTCCTATTGGAAGGGGTATGCTGTTGCCTTCCTCCAACCTTTGAGATGACTTACCTAGCCAGTTAGAGGAAGACCTACAGTTTAATGTGGGTTCTGAACCACAGTGCAACTCACAATCACATACATTGCCAGAGGTGAAAGAAGTGCTAAGTGACAGATAAAAATCCTAGGACTGACTGGAGATGAATCCGAGACCTTTGGATTTGTAGTCTGGTACTATACCAATGAGCCACAAAGCCACAGTAGCAATCTAGCCTTTCCATATTGCTGTTATTCTGTCCTTGACTTCCCACTGTGTGATTTATAATGGGCATCAAATTAAATTAATTAATTACTAAATCATTAGTAGGCAATTCATTCTCATCTAACATTGAGAAAACTCCCGACATGCAACTCAAATAATGTAAAACGCATTGCTCCAGTGGACTTGTGGAACAGGTGGGGACTGTTAACAGAAGAGTTTGACAGCTGTAAATTCTTGGTATTATGATTAGACAACAAAAACAATGGGAGGAGCATTTCCTGAATTGATGAAATGTCTACGCAAACCTTTTTTCATTCAGTCTTTATTTGCAATGCAGATATTGTCTAATGTACACAGACAATTAAAATTTTTACCAAAAGGGGTATATTTTGCTTACCTTCCTTCCAGAACATCAAACAGACCATTTTTTGGGTTAACACCTTGAGCCATTCTACAGTTTTCTGAGATCAAAATGATGATATTTGTAGTTTTAATTCAAGAACATGCTGCAGGAAGATGTTCACAGAACTGGTTTATACAAAGAGTTTCTTCTTAGTACATTAAGAACATGCTACAGGAACATGTTAATAGAATTTGGTATAAGAGCAATTTCTTATTGATGTATTATTCCTCATCAAAACTTGCTATAAACTACATACTGTTTTTTTTTTTAAATAAACAGTTCACATTTTAGTATCAGCACTACAAGAATGAAAGTTTCACAAAAGCAAAATGTGTTTCCTTTGGCACCTGTGCATCTCTATTGTTCAGGAATACTTCTTCTCAATAATTTTCTGGGAATCATACAAAGAACTGTTTAAGAGAATCTGAAGAATTTTCAAGGGCTCCTGCTTCACAAGAAAATTTCTTGGCAAAACTCGCTGATTTATATATTTTTAAAAATATTCATAATCTGAGTACTGGATAACATTTGACTCATCTACAGCATACATGCAGTAAAATGATTAGCATAAGCAACCAGTGAAAATATTTGGTTTCTTTGCGATTAACTTTTTCTTGTAATGGGAAAATGTATGCTGAAATGAAAGCAATATTCGATGTACTTTCTGCTGATCCTTCACTATCAAGGATCAGTTAGGAAAATCAAACTCTAGTACCTCCCGCCATGGAAGTCGAACACGCGTCAGAACAAATGGATGTGGCCAGCCCATAGAGGGCTCCGCGTCCGCGGCGGCTCTTCCGCACAGCTCTCGCGCTGCGATGGCGCCACCGCTACACCACGTGCAGACCGCAACCAATAGCCGCTCCCTCCGGTTTCCTATATAGGGACCCCCTCTGCCCTAGTCCAGTCAGTCTGGTACTCGCTCTGGATTGCGTCTCTATCTCGGCGGTACTGCGTTCTGGTCGTTGCTCGTTGTTGACATTTGCCTGGATCTGGTTCCGAGTGGATTTACTGTTGGTGTTTGGTATTGTGGTTTCTATAAGACTCCGTTGTTTATCTCTTCCTTGTTGTGTCGGTCATGGTCGGTCGTGGTCGGTTGTCGTTGGTCTGTCGTCCGACTCATCCTTGTGTTTACCCGGTGGTGCGTGCTCCACTGTTGGCGGCCTCCCCACCTGGCGGCTCCGATCCGCAGCCCAAGGCGTTCCTGCGGTTGGTTTTGGTTACCACATTGGCGATGAGGTAAATGGAACATAGGAGTATGGAAGAGAAATTACTCATTCTCTTAGAGCAACAGCAGCAGCTCATGTGACAGCAGCAGCAGCAGCATTTGGAGGTCTTACAGACGTCCGTGCAGTTGCTCTCGGACAGGGTCAATAAGCGGGATTCCCCCCACATCTCTCAGGTGCCCTGCTTTCAAGCACGTTCCCACATCCGCCGTCATTCCCACCGTTCAACGATGCAAAAGAGGATTGGGAAATGTACCTGCATCGTCTGAAACAGCATTTCACGGCCTTTCAGGTGTCGGACGACTCTCTGCAGCGGTCGTTATTCTTGTCTTGTGCCTCACCGAACACGTTTTTTTTTGCTCCACACATTGGCACTGTTGGCCGACCCCATGGCTCTCTCCTTTCATGAGATCTGTATGTTGCTAACTAACTATTATTCCCAGCGATACCACATGGTTGCGTCTCGCTTGGAATTCCATCAATACCACAGGCAGCAGGGTCAGTCCTACCGGTCCTGGGTGATGGATTTGCGAGGTCTCAGCCGCAAATGCAACTTCACATGCACCAATCAGCAGTGCAAGGCGTCATATGAAGATTTGTTAATTCGGGATGTGGTCGTTCAAATGGCGCCCGATCCAGAGGTCCGCGATGCGGCGTTAAAATTGGACAACCCCTCATTGGAAGACATTCTGCGTATTGCCCATTCCTTCGAAATTGCTCAAGCGGCGAACGAACGTCTCATGGCGGAGCCCCAGGTGGCAGCGGTCGAGTCCAGTTCCTGATCCACTCCTTCCCACCGTCAACAGGATGCAGTATCCAGAGGGCATGGCCATCAAGATTCCTTGCTGTCTGACGTCTCTATGGCATCCGAACCGCCAGTCACCCCTTGACGTTGACCGCATGGCCCTCTCCTGTCGTGCCACCAGTGCTTCTCGGCCCACAGTCGAGCTGACTGTCCCCATCACTGGAAGACCTGTTCGCTCTGTAAGAAAGAAGGCCACCTCCGATCAGTCTGTCATAGCCGCTCGACCTGCCACCGTCCTGCCCCTGCAGGCAAACAGGAGGCCGTCCATACTTTACACGCAGTCTCCCCTCAGACCGACACATTGGCTCAAAAGTTATTCCTCACCGTACGCATCTTTAACGAGGATGTCCATTTCCAGGTCGATATGGGGGCCACAGTTTCTTTGGTCAATCTGACGACGTATGCACGTCTCGGGTCTCCAGAATTGTCCCCACCCTCTCGGAGGTTGGTCACCTACGGCGACGGTTCCATCCCTCTCTGTGGACAGTTTTCTGTTATGGCCATCTGCAAGAAGGTTCCCCGGCCTCTTACCCTCTTTGTGGTGGACCACCCATCAGCTTCGGACATTTTTGGACTAGATGTGTTTACACGGTTTGGCTTTTCCATTCAAGACGAAGTGCAGTTCGTTTCAACTACGGTTCCATTTCAGGACCTAGATGATCTGTGCGCATCCTTTTCCTCCCTGTTTTTGGCAGACCTGGGCTGTGCTTCCGATTTCCAGGCACACGCCACTTTACTGCCGAACGCACCGCCTCGCTTTTGTCGGGCTCGGCCTATTCCAGTAGCCTTGCGTGCGGCTGTCAAACAGGAACTCTATTGGCTCCAGGCTGCAGGAGTTATCGAGCCAGTACAATTGAGTGCCTGGGCAACACCCTTAGTGGTCATCGAGAAACCCAATCGATCACTTCGGCTTTGTGGGGATTTTGAGGCTATGGTCAACGCTCAGTCTTTGGCCGAAACTTATCCCATTCCTCGACAGGAAGACCTTCTCGCTAAACTGGCAAGTGGCGAGTACTTTTCTAAGATTGATCTGGCAGAATCCTATCACCAATTGCTGTTGGATGAGGAATCGCAGGCCATCGTCGTTAGCAACACGCCTTTCGGTCTCTATAAATACAAGCGTCTTCCGTTTGGCGTTTCCTCTGCCCCTGCGAATTTCCAGCGGTATCTCGAGCAACTTACGCAACCAATACCGGCTTGTGTCAATTACCTCGATGATATCTTAGTCACGGGGCCCACGCGCCAGGAACATCTGTGCAACCTCAGTAACTTATTTCACACCCTGCAGGCTGCAGGTTTACGTTGTCAGCTGGAGAAGTGCAGTTTTTTTTCAACCGGAAGTGGAGTACTTAGGACATTGGCTCAGTAAAGATGGCATTCGCCCTTCGGACCGCAATGTCGCAGCCATCGATGCCCTTCCCCATCCACAAAACTTAACCGAATTCAGGTATTTTTGGGGAAAGTCAATTATTACTTAAAGTTCTTACCCCAAGCCGCCCACGTCGTGCATACCCTAAGGGGTACCTTACACGTGGACTTCTGCCTGCGATCAGGCTTTCACCCGCCTGAAGACGATGCTGAAAACTGCCCCTTGCCTTATGCCTTTTTCTCCGGATCGTCCCTCGGTGGTGGCGGCCGATGCCTCAGCGTACGAGATTGGGGCAGTCCTGGCACACAGGAATGAGGATGGGGCAGAACAACCTGTGGCATATGCATCCAAGACGTTAACCCCTGCGCAAAAGGAATTACTCTCAGATCGAAAAGGAGGCTCCTGCCATTATTTTTGTAGTTCAGAAATTTCACATATATCTGTTTGGGGCACAGTTTACCCTCCTCATGGATCACAAGCCCTTAGTGTCGCTTTTCGGGCCCCATTCGCACCTCCCAGAATGGACGGCTCAGCGTCTTCAGCACTGGGCGTTGTTCTTGCGTAATTACACTTACACCATCCGCTATCAGCCCACCAGTCAACACACTAATGCAGATGCCTTGTCACATCTCCCAGCAGGACTCAATCTGGCGTTCGACCAGCAGGAAGTCCTGTGCTTCCACATCGACTCTGCCCGCCGGGAGACTCTCGATGGATTTCCTCTGACGGCTACGCAAATCACCGCTTCCACGCGGACCCCATTCTGCAGCAAGTCCTCCACTATGTGACCCATGGTTGGCCTCCCTACCTTACCCGACGTTTGAAAACTGACTTCAGCCCGTGGCATCAAATCTCACACAGACTTTCGGTTATGGAGGACGTCCTCCTGTTGTCCACGGACTCGTACGCCCATCGGGTGGTTATCCCTCCAGACTTAGCCACCGAGTCCTGCACTTGTTACACCGCGGACACTGGGGGATGTCTCGCATGAAGGCGTTGACTCGACGACATGTCTATTGGCCAGGGATCGATGGAGACATTGAGCACCTGGTCCGTGGTTGCACAGTGTGTGCGCGTCATCAGGCTAGTCCTCCACAATATTTCGCACCCTGGCCGACACCCAGCCAACCCTGGGACAGGATCCATCTAGATTTTGCTGGCCCCTTCTTAGGCTCCATGTGACTCCTTATTGTTGATGCCTATTCCAAATACCCATATGTGGTCCGCATGGCGTCCACCACCATTGACGCCACCCTCACCACCTTGGCCCAGGTGTTGGCCATTGAAGGCCTTCCTCACACGTTGGTCATGGATAACGGCCCCCAATTCACGGTGTCCTCGTTCCAGAACTTCTGCTCCGCTAACAGTATCAAACACATTCGCTCTCCCCCCCCCCCCCTTCCATCCTTCATCTAATGGCGCGGCGGAACGCCTGGTCCGCACTTTCAAACAGCAGCTGATGAAATCAGTGGAGCCGTCAGCCACTACCTCAGCCCTCACCTTGTTTCTAAGCACCTAACGCACTACGCCGGTGGCCGGTCATAGTTCTGCCAAACTCCTTCACGGGCGAAAACCTCGGACCCTCCTCCACCTGCTGACACCATCACCTTCTGGGCCCCGCTCTCGCCTCTCCCAGCGCTATGCCCCGGGCATGGCCGTGTGGGCCCGCTCCTATGGCAACACACCTGCATGGATGCCCGTTATGGTGACGGCAGCTCATGGGCAGCGTGTGACGACCATACAGACACCAACTCTGCCCTCGGGCTCCCGCCTTGATTCCTCCCCCACCACCTTCCCTGCTTCCTGGTGCGGACACATCCCTCGAGGCGGAGCTCTTCCCTTCAACCTCCATCTCCTCGCCGGCTCTGCAGACAACCCTTCCACCTCGCCAGGGTATAGAGACGCCCTCTGACCCCTGCCCTCTGGTGACACCTTGATGGTTGCAGCAGACAGTCTGCCCTCCCCACCCCCAGTGGTCCCTCCGGACGTATCACAACCCATGCCCTCGTTCTGCCCGCCTCTGCATTGTCCGGGCCAATTCCGCCCCTATGCACCAATTTCGGAGGAATGAACGTGGCCAGCCCATAGAGGGCTCCACGTCCGCGGTGGTTCTTCCGCAGCAGCTCTAGTGCAGCGAGGGCGCCACTGCTACACCATGTGCAGACCATGGCCAATAGCCGCTCCCTCTGGTTTCGTATATAGGGACCCGCTCTGCCCCAGTCCAGTCAGTCTGGTACTCACTCTGGATTGCATCTCTATCTCAGCAGTACTGCGTTCTGGTCGTTGCTCGTTGTTGACATTTGCCTGGCTCTGGTTCCGAGTGGATTTACTGTTGGTGTTTGGTGTTGTGGTTTCTACAAGCCTCCGTTGTTTATCTCTTCCTTGTTGTGTCGGTCATAGTCGGTCGTGGTCAGTTGTTGTCGGTTGTCATTGGTCTGTCATCCGACTCATCCTTGTGTTTACCCAGTGGTGTGTGCTCCACCGCTGGCAGCTTCCCCGCCTGGCGGCTCCGATCCGCAGCCCAAGGCGTTCCCGCGGTTGGTTTTGGTTACCACACAAACAATGGGAACTCCAGGTTGGAATAGCAACATTATCAGGAAAAGATAGTTTGCTACTTATTGTAAAGAAGACATGTTAAGTTGCAGACAGTCACAACGAAAAAACACACATTACCAACACAACATGATTCTTGCTGCTTGCTTGTAGCAGAGGTCATAGTTTGCCACAGTTGCTGACATCAAGTGAGTGTGGTTTTCAACTCTGGTGCTGGGTTTGAAGCAATCTAATCGAGATCAAAAGACTTTTTTCATTGAGTTGCCATCAATGATATGACCTGCATTCATCATTATATCCCTAAAACTAAGCAGTAATCAAAATAATGGGTTGCTTCCAGTGAATCTGTTTCAAAAAATGACAAGGACAGCTCCACTGAGTATAAAATTAGTAGGATGCAAAAGGTGTTATAAACATAAGCTTCTCTGAACACCAAAAAATGATTAATCGAGAATACAAAACAGAGAGATACTGAAGCACTTAAGCAAGAAACTTAAGGCAACATTACCCCATTCGATGAATTAAATATTGTTTTCCTGCAACAATGTGCCAGCACATTCATCTGAAGTTGTCACAAAACTGCATGAACTGCAGTGCCCATATCCACCCAAACTGTCTTACTGTGATTTGTTTTTGTCCCCTTATATGAAGAAATGACTTGCAGTTAAAAAAGTGCTCATATGAGATGGTCTTCTTCGATTCAGGTATATTCTGAAAAGCATAGCAATTCCTAATTTTTTCAGAGCTTAAAAAGAAAGGCTGGGATGTTGGAAAGAATGTTCACTCCAAAAAAGGGACTATATTGGAAAATATTTTTTTAAAGAAAAAAATGCCTTTTTTCCTTGGAAGGTTGCTTACTGAACAGCCCTTGGATAAATTCATAATTTTAATTATTATTATTATTATTATTTCTTTTCTCAGACGTTATGTCTGGTCAAAAATGGAAAGTGACGCAGACCTTGATCAAGCGTAACTTCCTTTTAACTGTACGGTATATGTTACATTGCATTTAGGAACTTTCGGGTAATTGAACATGTATCAATAATTACAGATTTCTGTAGTTGTATATATAAGTTTGGATGTAGCTGTATTGCGTTGATGTACTGGTGGATATTGTGTGGTATGACTCCTGCAGTTGACAGTATAATTGGTATTATTATTATTATTATCATTATCATCATCATCATCATCATCATCATCATAATATCATATTTTTAATTACTTCAAATTACGAAACCTCTTTGTTTAGTATACATAGAATGAATATTAAATCTAAACAGATTAAGTCTTGTGTAAAATATGAAGATCTACTTAACTGCCTTAGCTTGAACAGCTAAAACCAAGTTAAAAACATTTTAGAATATGTAGGTCTGTGATCTGCAACCCACAAAGTTGATTAGTCTGCAAAACTCTGCATTTGTGTGCAACTGATGTTTGAAGATTACCAAATCTAAATATTAAAGACATAGTAGCACTGAAGGAAGAGTTATAAATGAGGTATTATTTGGCAAAAACCGCTGAAAATCTGCTTGAAACACAATATGTTAACACATGCAGTACTTGCAGAGTCAATTTTCCACATTGCTGTGCTGTGATATATCCTTCCCTTATTCCCTTGCAAAGTGCAAATGTAGAATGTCAGTGAACTGATTAAGGCAGAGCAGAATGGAACAGTACCTAGACTTTACAAGGGTGACTGATGCACTGTAGTAGCCCGACATCAAAAGCCACAGTGATTGCATTATTGTATCAATAAAATGAAATGCTACAACAGAAATATCAACTTTGTGACCAGAACTTTGCCATGCACATGTTAACATAGCTCAGTATTTCAGTGAAGACTGTTGGTTTCAAATAGCACAGTGAACATAGATGTGCTATATTAATCATGTGACATATCTGCCATTTGTGAAGTGGCTTTAACCAAAACTCCAGCCACCCAGTTGGGTTGATGCTTTTTTTCCTTCTGTACAATACTGACCCAGGATTAACGAGAACCACTGTTCTACATTTGAAGAAGAATGGAACTTCCAACCCAGCCTATCACATAAGCAAAAGAAATCTCAGGAGCTATGGGTCATCAACATAATACTATATTCTACATCTATAACAATGGCACCGGCATACGTGATCATCTATGACTACTCACCCCAAACGAAGCAAATCCCATGATGACAATTATAAAATTGAAGAAATCGCACATGAACATGTATGCATAAACATCAGCAGTGACTTGAAGGCTTGGATGCAAAAGCTGATGGAAGAAGTCCTGAACAGCATTCACGTATCTTTTGCCCCTAAAGCAAGAAATTAAACATTTTTTACTACATGCATTTGACACTACCTACAGCAATAAATAATATTTACAATAATATAAAAATATAACATGAGAAAAAATCGTATAAATGATGTGGCAAAGGTGAAATATGATCTGAAAATGATGAGGAAACCTTAAAAATAAACAGCTGCTCGATTGCAGCTTCACAGTTCAAGTAAGTGGGGAGGCCACTGTTATTGTTTTTCTGCCTATTTTCCGTATATTATAACATTGATTTATCAATAATTACATATTTCCAATGCAAATTCTACCTAACAGCAAAGAAATTAGATAGCTCCTAAGGACAGCAAAAGATGATGATCATCTCTCTGGCTATGAGCAATTGGTCTCCTTGAAAGTGTGACTTAACGCTTAAGTGGATAACCATAAGAACACCAGAAGCATACATCCTGAGACAATCTGGTAAAGCTGCCATCTTTGACAATTACAGTGTTGAAATCGAAGGATTATTTTTTCTGCCTGGTATTTGATCTTTTACATCTGAAGATATCTTGAAATGCTATAATATAACTGGCCGAGTCTCTAACAATAAATGCTTTGAACATAGGGGAATACAACATACATTTTAATAGCAACAGTACCTGGTTAAAGAAACACGAGAGTGATTCTGACTGGGCAGCAAACTTAAATGAGTACAGCATATCTCTGTAACTATTTTTTAAAAAATCAGATCACTACAACACCACAATGTATAAAGAGATTATTGAAATTCAAAGCTATGACATTAATTTTAGCACAATAAACAGTAACAATAATGTGCCACATAGAATGAAATTTTCACTCTGCAGTTGAGTGTGTACTGATTTGAAACTTCCTGGTGGATTTTAATATGTCACATGCTTGTAGACTTCCATAATGTTTTGATGAAATCATGCCACAGCAGTCATTATGTGGTTACATGACAATACTTCAGTCATTTTGCCAAGCTGAATGTGTATAATGTGGTTTGTAATTTTTTTAAAGTGTTTAACACCAGATTGTCAACAGCTATCTCCCAATGCAACATGTAAAAGAATTTCTTTGCGTTCCATTTATGCGTGAAGTGCAAGAGGAAAGTCTGTTTAACTGCCTCTGTGCATGCTGTAATTAGTCTAATCTCATTGTCACAATCCCTTCAGAAGCACTATATGGGGCTGCGATATATTCGTAGAGTCTTCACTTAATACTCGTTCCTGAAACATAGTGAAATAAATAGGTTTCTGCAGGATAGTTCTCATCTTCAAGTGTGTACTAATTGAAGTTTCCAGCATTTACAGGAGGCTCTTCTCATAGTCGAACAAACCTTAACTATTTGTGCCGTCCTCTTCTGTTTATGTTCAATATCGCCTATTAGTCCTATCTGACATGGCTCCCATACAGTTGAATATGATCTGAGATATGATACACAAATGTTTTGAAATGAGTCTTCTTTGGAGGTTGATAGCATCCTAACACAAACATTTGCAAGAGTTGACTGATTTAAATTGCGATGCAGCAATATTATAGTCCCAAGATACAAAGCTTTTGCTGGGCTTTTCAGTGGATCTGAATTTCTTGTCTACTGTTATAACGACATCACCTACATTTCCCATTAGTCTATCATTTTGATATACATTAAGATCCATCCCAAAAGTCTCACTGCAGTCATTCTAATAGTTTGAGGCAGCTTTCTGAATCTAGTACTATGTGCATTCCATAGCTTTTTAGAAGAGCTTTAAATTTTGGTACTTTATTGAGAATGCTTTGGAAGTCTATCACTAGGGTTTTAAAAATTCTTATCTTTGATGGACATCCTTTGGGTCTTCATGAATAGTTCGGTGTCTCCTACAGCTATCATTACCTGGAATGGGTTGAGGATCGCCTATTCTAATTACTTTTCTGTGCAACCCACACAAGTTACCTAGGCAGCAGCCTCTGAGACATAGCGCTCCACTGACCCATTTAGACAAACTCTACAGTTTTCTATTCTGTAGCCTAAGCCTAAGAATTCATGGAAAAACACCACACTACACTATATTTTCCTTTCCCTGAAAGGATCCGCTTTTGCAACATAGGAAGAACATTTGAATAATTTAATTGAAAAAAGGTTCAGCAAAATAAAGGTTTATCTGTTAATACACCTTTATCATCATGTACTGTCTGTGAAAGATCTCTGTGGGATGAATTACTTAAGTTTAGTACACCATTACAACTAAACTGAAGGGACATACGTCAATCACAAGTGTTTTTAATGAGTATTTTCTTCTGCTGGAAAACCCATCAGTGACACTGTAGGATGGTAATATGGGGAATCCAGTTAAACAAAGCACATACATGGTGCAACTAGCAGCAAGGAGATAAAATAAATAATAAGGTAACTAAACAATACAATATCAAAGGTTATGATGGGTTGTCTATCACCACATTCAAGAGGTGCATAGACAAAATGTCTGATAGCATGGCAACAGCAGTAAATGATGTAATTGCATCAGGTTGATTCCAACACAATCTAAAAATAGCACAAGTAACCCCAATTTACAAGAAAGGTGCTAAATCTAAAACTGAAAACTATCAACTCGTTTCAACTTTACCTGGATTTTCTTAGGCAATTAAAGTTATTTACACCAGACTAATGGCATACCTGAGTCAACACAATCTAACATTTGAAAATCTGAATGGCTTCATGAAAAACAAGCCAACTTGAATAGCCATAGCACAGTTAGCAGACAAAATAACAACTGCCATAGAGAACAAGGAGACTCCTTGGTCTTGGAAAAGCTGTTGATTATGTCAACATCACTAAATTACTTGACAAGCTGTGGATGCTTGGTGTTGAGGAACAGCCTATGAATTAATATAATCATATAGGAGCAACAGAACAATATACATTGCTCAATGCACAGAGTGGGTCATTCGTATGCTAAATAATTGGTATCAAATATGAATGTCACAAGGTTTCACGTTAGAACGTGGTACTTTTCTTAATTTATGTTAATGATATGAAGTACTATTCCCATTATTCTAAAAAGAAACATTGTCTGAAGATGATACACCAATTGTGAGCATACACAAAGCTTACAATAGTTTAGAGGTGCTGTGCAACAGTGTTATGAATGAAATAATCAAGTATTTCAATATAATCCATCTGAATGTTAGTGCTTCAAAGACTGCAGTAATGGAATTTAACACCATGGTATTAAGTTATTCATAGGAAATGTAATTGTAAAAAAGGAAAATAGATGTATTTCTTTGGAATCATAATTCAGGAAAACTTTAAGTGGGATATGCATATGGGCTAAATAGTCTTTAAGATATCTCGACTGCAAGTATACACCTATGCCAGATTCAGTCTGTCTGTCTTATATTAACTTTATTTGCCACTGGTGATATTTGTAATAATGGAATAAATATTTTAGGAGATCGAGATATATGCCAATTATAGAGATGAACCATCATTGCTTCTCAATGAACAGTTGGATTTTCGTGAAAAACATTTTTATGATCACTTTGACAAAATTCTATGAACACGTATGTACTCTTTTGTTCAGAAAATCATAGGACCCAGTTGTATCCATGGCAGAAATGTACCTTAGAACAGTATGTAAATATTTATATCACAATCTTAAACTTCCAACTAGAAGGAAATATGACTCCATTTTTAATAAATCAGCTTTATGACATTTTGAAAAGTGTATGTAATATCATAGCACTCTGCAGCTGATCATTCCACAACTCTCATATCAATATGATGCCGCAATGCCAAATGCCTTCACAACATCGTTGACTTTGAAACCATTGTGGTAGTACCACCCTTACCCATAGAGGGCACGCTGAGTATACATCGTCTGTACAGTTATTTTAAAGCTTTTAATTGATATTTTATACAATATTTAAGTAATTTAAGTAGTTCCATGGTTGTAAAGAGATATTTTATACATAAATGTTTTTATGGAACCCGCTTTACACTGATTGGTTGACGTGAGGCAGAAGGAGAAGAGGTAGGCGGAGCATCTTTGTATTTAAGCGTATGCCCGTCACTTGCTGGCACCAGTTGACATCACAGCAGCCGAGAAGAGTGCTCCACCTACCATCTTCGAAGGATGCCATGGGTGTAACTAGTCTTATTGTATTTTATCCTTATAAGCATTTTGTAATATTTTATTGACAATCTAGTAAGGTTTCTATTACTTTCTAAATTAAATCACAGGTCTGACGATGGTCATTGATATGAGTGAAACCGGTCACCTATGTTCTTGTAGCATACATAGTGCGATCAACACTGAATTGTAAAAAGAAAAAAAATTTTTAAATTGTTTGATCGCTGTTCCAAAGATGATTATTAAAATAATAATAATAATAATTATTATAATAAAAACAAAGATGATGTGACTTACCAAAACAAAGCGCTGGCAGGTCGATAGACACACAAACTAACACAAACATACACACAAAATTCTAGCTTTTGCAACCCACGGTTGCTTCGTCAGGAAAGAGGGAAGGAGAGGGAAAGACAAAAGGATGTGGGTTTTAAGGGAGAGGGTAAGGAGTCATTCCAATCCCGGGAGCGGAAAGACTTACCTTAGGGGGAAAAAAGGACGGGTATACACTCGCACACACACACATATCCATCCACACATATACAGACACAAGCAGACATATTCAAAGACAAAGAGTTTGGGCATGGATGTCAGTCGAGGCGGAATTGCAGAGGCAAAGATGTTGTTGAATGACAGGCGAGGTATGAGTGGCGGCAACTTGAAATTAGCCGAGATTGAGGTCTGGTGGGTAACGAGAAGAGAGGATATATTGAAGAGCAAGTTCCCATCTCCAGAGTTCGGATAGGTTGGTGTTAGTGGGAAGTATCCAGATAACCCAGACGGTGTAACACTGTGCTAAGATGTGCTGGCCGCGCACCAAGGCATGTTTAGCCACAAGGTGATCCTCATTACCAACAAACACTGTCTGCCTGTGTCCATTCATGCGAATGGACAGTTTGTTGCTGGTCATTCCCATATAGAATGCGTCACAGTGTAGGCAGGTCAGTTGGTAGATCACGTGGGTGCTTTCACACGTGGCTCTGCCTTTGATCGTGTACACCTTCCGGGTTACAGGACTGGAGTAGGTGGTGGTGGGAGAGTGCATGGCACAGGTTTTACACAGGAGGCGGTTACAAGGGTAGGAGCCAGAGAGTAGGGAAGGTGGTTTGGGGATTTCATAGGGATGAACTAACAGGTTACGAAGGTTAGGTGGACGGCAGAATGACACTCTTGGTGGAGTGGGGAGGATTTCATGAAGGATGGATCTCATTTCAGGGCTGGATTTGAGGCAGTCGTATCCCTGCTGGAGAGCCACATTCAGAGTCTGATCCAGTCCCGGAAAGTATCCTGTCACAAGGGGGGCACTTTTGTGGTTCTTCTGTGGGAGGTTCTGGGTTTGAGGCAATAAGGAAGTGGCTCTGGTTATTTGCTTCTGTACCAGGTCGGGAGGGTAGTTACGGAATGCGAAAGCTGTTGTCAGGTTGTTGGTGTAATGGTTCAGGGATTCCAGACTGGAGCAGATTCGTTTGCCATGAAGACCTAGGCTGTAGGGAAGGGACCGTTTGATGTGGAATGGGTGGCAGCTGTCATAATGGAGGTACTGTTGCTTGTTGGTGGGTTTGATGTGGACGGATGTGTGAAGCTGACCATTGGACAGATGGAGGTCAATGTCAAGGAAAGTGGCATGGGATCTGGAGTAGGACCAGGTGAATCTGATGGAACCAAAGGAGTTGAGGTTGGAGAGGAAATTCTGGAGTTCTTCTTCACTGTGAGTCCAGATCATGAAGATGTCATCATTAAATCTGTACCAAACTTTGGGGTTGCAGGTTTGGGTAACCAAGAAGGCTTCCTCTAAAAGAATGAATAGGTTGGCGTATGAAGGGGCCATCTTTGTACCCGAGGCTGTTCCCTTTAATTGTTGGTATGTCTGGCCTTCAAAAGTGAGGAAGTTGTGGGTCAGGATGAAGCTAGTTAAGGTAATGAGGAAAGAGGTTTTAGGTAGGGTGGCAGGTGATTGTTGTGAAAGGAAGTGCTCAATCGCAGCGAGGCCATGGATGTGCAGAATATTTGTGTATAAGGAAGTGGCATCAATGGTTACAAGGATGGTTTCCGGGGGTAACAGATTGGGTAGGGATTCATGGCGTTCGAGAAAGTGGTTGATGTCTTTGATGAAGGATGGGAGACTGCATGTAATGGGTTGAAGGTGTTGATCTACGTAGGCAGAGATATGTTCTGTGGGGGCTTGGTAACCAGCTACAATGGGGCGGCTGGGATGTTTGGGTTTGTGAATTTTACAAAGTAGGTAGAAGGTAGGGGTGCGGGGTGTCGGTGGGGTCAGGAGGTTGATGGAGTCAGGTGAAAGGTTTTGTAGGGGGCCTAAGGTACTGAGGATTCCTTGAAGCTCCGCCTGGACATCAGGAATGGGATTACCTTGGCAAACTTTGTATGTGGTGTTGTCTGAAAGCTGACGCAGTCCCTCAGCGACATACTCTACAACAGCATGCCACCCTCCACCTAAAAAAACTATCCAATCTCCTGGTTTCCCACCTCCGGAAAGGCAACTCACTCACCCTTCACAACCTTTCCAGCAAACCTCAACCTCCTCTCATTGCACACAAACCCAGTCTCTCCCATTTACTCAATCTCCCACTTCCAGCTCCACTCCCTCCAAAACCTCAAAATTCCAATCAACAAAATCTGGAACCACAACACCCTAATTCAGTAGTTAACCTTTCCTCCAAACCTCTCTCCCAATCCGAAACCTCTGTCTTATCCAAAGGCCTCACCTTCAGCCCCACTCCCAGATTCAACCAAACAGCCCTCGTCAAAGATTTACTGTCCTAAACTCGTACTCTCTGCTGGTAATATCACTTTGCCACGAAGAAAAACGATCCTAATCCTACTCCTAATGATCCAACGCCCCAAGACACTATCCAAATTGAACCCTGCCTGGAACAGTTCCGTCCTCCGTCACAGCGGGACCCACCTCCTCTTCCTCAAAATCACCCTCTCCAAACCTTCCAGGAAATTCTCACTTGCAGCCTTGCCCCTCAATCCTTCTTAAAAAACCTTAATCCCTCCCCCAACATCACCACTGCTGAAGCCCAAGCTATCCGTGATCTGAAGGCTGACCAATCCATCGTCATTCTTCCGGCAGACAAGGGTTCCACGACCGTGGTACTTGATCGTCGGGAGTATGTGGCTGAGGGGCTGCGTCAGCTTTCAGACAACACCACATACAAAGTTTGCCAAGGTAATCCTATTCCTGATGTCCAGGTGGAGCTTCAAGGAATCCTCAGACCCTTAGGCCCCCCTACAAAACCTACCACCTGACTCCATCAATCTCCTGGCCCCACCGACACCCCGCACCCCTACCTTCTACCTACTTTGTAAAATTCACAAACCCAAACATCCCAGCCGCCCCATTGTAGCTGGTTACCAAGCCCCCACAGAACATATCTCTGCCTACGTATATCAACACCTTCAACCCATTACATGCAGTCTCCCATCCTTCATCAAAGACACCAACCACTTTCTCGAACGCCATGAATCCCTACCCAATCTGTTACCCCCGGAAACCATCCTTGTAACCATTGATGCCACTTCCTTATACACAAATATTCTGCACATCCATGGCCTCGCTGCGATTGAGCACTTCCTTTCACAACGATCACCTGCCACCCTACCTAAAACCTCTTTCCTCATTACCTTAACTAGCTTCATCCTGACCCACAACTTCTTCACTTTTGAAGGCCAGACATACCAACAATTAAAGGGAACAGCCTCGGGTACAAAGATTGTCCCTTCATACGCCAACCTATTAATTCGCTTAGAGGAAGCCTTCTTGGTTACCCAAGCCTGCAAACCCAAAGTTTGGTACAGATTTAATGATGACATCTTCACGATCTGGACTCACAGTGAAGAAGAACTCCAGAATTTCCTCTCCAACCTCAACTCCTTTGGTTCCATCAGATTCACCTGGTCCTACTCCAAATCCCATGCCACTTTCCTTGACGTTGACCCCCATCTGTCCAATGGCCAGCTTCACACGTCCGTCCACATCAAACCCACCAACAAGCAACAGTACCTCCATTATGACAGCTGCCACCCATTCCACATCAAACGGTTCCTTCCCTACAGCCTAGGTCTTCATGGCAAATGAATCTGCTCCAGTCCGGAATCCCTGAACCATTACACCAACAACCTGAAAACAGCTTTCGCATCCCGCAACTACCCTCCCGACCTGGTACAGAAGCAAATAACCAGAGCCACTTCCTCATCCCCTCAAACCCAGAACCTCCCTCAGAAGAACCACAAAAGTGCCCCACTTGTGACAGGATTCTTTCCGGGACTGGATCAGACTCTGAATGTGGCTCTCCAGCAGGGATACGACTTCCTCAAATCCTGCCCTGAAATGATTTCCATCCTTCATGAAATCCTCCCCACTCCACCAAGAGTGTCTTTCCGCCGTCCACCTGACCTTCTTAACCTGTTAGTTCATCCCTATGAAATCCCCAAACCACCTTCCCTACCCTCTGGCTCCTATCCTTGTAACCGCCCCCGGTGTAAAACCTGTGCCATGCACCCTCCCACCACCACCTACTCCAGTCCTGTAACCCGGAAGGTGTACACGATCAAAGGCAGAGCCACGTGTGAAAGCACCTATGTGATTTACCAACTGACCTGCCTACACTGTGATGCATTCTATGTGGGAATGACCAGCAACAAACTGTCCATTCGCATGAATGGACACAGGGAGACAGTGTTTGTTGGTAATGAGGATCACCCTGTGGCTAAACATGCCTTGGTGCACGGCCAGCACATCTTGGCACAGTGTTACACCGTCTGGGTTATCTGGATACTTCCCACATACACCAAACTGTCAGAACTCCGGAGATGGGAACTTGCCCTTCTGTATATCCTCTCCTCTTGTTATCTGCCAGGCCTCAACCTCCGCTAATTTCAAGTTGCTGCCACTCATACCTCACCTGTCTTTCAACAACATCTTTGCCTCTGTACTTCCGCCTCGACTGACATCTCTGCCCAAACTCATTGCCTTTACAAATTCGTCTTTCCCTCTCCTTCCCTCTTTCCTGTCGAAGCAACCGTTGGTTGCGAAAGCTTGAATTTTGTGTGTATGTTTGTGTGTCTATCGACCTGCCAGCACTTCGTTTGGTAAGTCACATCATCTTTGTTTTTAGATATATTTTTCCTACGTGGAATGTTTCCCTCTATTATATTAACATCAATGTTATATTGACAGATAATTATGAGGCTTTATGGCAGCAGCAGTTAACACAATTTTGTGGTAACCTAATATAAATTTAATAATAAGTAACTAAATGGCATGGGGAGCTATTTAGAATAGTATACTTTTAAGTCAGTCAAATATTGTTGGCTAAGGGGTTGTAAATGAGTACTTAGAAGATAAAAATAAAGTAAAATCATATAGGAATATCATCAGTGTGAAAAAAGGGAGTAACATATGCTGCAGAAAAAGCCTCTGCAATGACACAGACCCATGTTTGGCTGGTACCTGCTTTCGTGTGGCATGATCAGCCCCAGTTCAACCGCTCTGTCAGGAGGGTAAATATGGAGTTGGATCAGTTGCGTAGGGCGGCCTCTCTGTCAGACATTGGATTGGTTCCTGTCGAGGCTATTGATAGGGGGGATTTCACAAGGCATGGCCTACACCTCAATAGGAAAGGGAAGGGAAGGGTAAACTGGCAGGGTTGTTAGCGAAATCCATATGGGGGGACACTAGTACTCATGGATGTACCATTTTTTAGACTAATATCAGTGTCTAATGAGAAGTTCAGGCAGGCAGGTGCTAAAGAGGTCGAAAACTCAAAAGATTCTCACAACAGTAAAGTAAATAATAACGTTACCATATTTAACCAAAATATTGGTGGATTAAAGAAAAAAGTAGATTCTCACAAAAGTAAAGTAAAAAATAATGCTACAATTTTTCACCAAAATATCCCAGGATTGAAGAATAAAGTAGATGAGCTCCTGGTTTGTTTGGATGACATTGAATCTGATAATCTAATAGATATACTAAGCCTGTCTGAGCATCACATTGTGTCTGATATGGAAAAGGTAAATATCAGTGGTTATAAACTAGCTGCATATATGCGTAGAGAGATTAAGGTGAGAGGAGGAGTTGCCATATATGTCAAAAGTTATCACTGTGTAAAAAGCTTGAATACAAAAAAGTTTTGTGTAGAGCAACATATAGAAGCGTGTGCCTGTCAACTTAACTGAGGGAGGGCTCTTTTATAATGATAACAGTATATAGGTCCCCTTCAGGAAACTTTCATTTATTCCTGGAAAACTTGGATGCCTTGTTGTGCTATCTGTCAGATAGGGGAAAGCAAATTATTATTTGTGGGGACTTCAATGTTGTTTCACTGAACGAGTGTAATAGGAAGAATGACCTGGAAGTCTTGATCGGTTCTTTCAATTTGACATCTGTCATTGATTTTCCTACTCGGGTAGTAAAGGACAGCAACACATTGATAGATAACACTTTTATAGATCAAGATAAGTTTAAAAACATAAATTCTTGTCCTGTTGAGAATGGCCTTTCTGATCATGGTGCTCAGCTAGTTACAGTATATGGCATAGCTCCATTCAGTAATTCGAAACTACCCTCCAAAGTTGTGCGTTCAATTAATGATGCAACAATTGGAAATTTCAGGGAAAATCTTCAGCAGTTAGATTAAGATGAGGTGTACAAAGAACCCGATGCTAATTTAAAATGTAACTTATTTCATGATACGCTTGTAAGAGAATTTGAAAACTGTTTCCCCAAGAAAGTAGTTAAATCTATTTATAAGAAATCATGCAAAAAACCTTGGCTTACTAAAGGAATAAAAATATCTTGTAACCCCAAAAGGGAACTGTATCTAACAACAAGAAAGGGTAATGACCCAGAAACAGCCAAATATTATAAAAAACTACCGTGCTACATTCAGGAAAGTTAATAAAAAAATCCAGAAGCATGTGCATCATGTCTGAGATTAATACCTCTGATAACAAAATCAAAACAATTTGGAATATTATTACAAGGAAGACAGGGCAACCAAGAGTACAGGATGACAGCATTACCACCAAAGTGAATGGAGACTTGACAAACAACAAGCTGGAAGTCGGAAACATTTTTAATAATCAATTTTTAAATGTTGTAGAGAAAATAGGATCTAAATGTTCATTAGAAGAAGCAAGGCAGTTAATGGAAGAGGCCTTATGCACACAATTTGATATAACTGAAATTCCACCCAGCTCTCCTTCTGCCCACCTCTCCTTCTGAAATTAGGAAGATAATAAACACTCTCAAGAATAAAAGCTCAGATGAAATTGATGGCAGTTCCAGCAGGATAATAAAAGCTTGTTCCCAAGAGATAAGTGGGATTCTTAGCCACAAATGTAATAGCTCTCTAAAGCAGGGTATTTTCCCAGATAAGACTGAAGTATTGCATTGTTAAACCACTGCATAAAAAAAGGGGATACGTCTGATGTCAACAACTACTGCCCAATCTCTCTTCTGACTGCCTTATCCAAAATTCTTGAAAACGTAATGTATTGTACAGTAGCTTCACACCTTTGAAAAAATAAAGTTTTAAAAAAATGTCAGTTTGGTTTCCAGAAAGGTTTTTCAATGGAAAATGCTATATATACTTTCACTGATGAAATATTAAATGCCCCGAGTAATCGGAAGTCATCCTTTGGGATTTTTTGTGATCTCTCAAAGGCTTTTGATTGTGTAAATCGTGGAATACTTCTAGATATGCTCAAGTACTGGGTATGAATGTGACAGTGCTCAAATGGTTTAAATCATACCTAACTGAAAGAGTGCAGAAAGTTGAAATAAGCAGTTCACATAATATGCAAAACAACTGGTGATTTCTCAAACTGGGGAACAATCAAGAATGGGGTGCTGCAATGTTTGGTCTTGGATCCTCTGCTATTCTTAATATATATTAATGACTTGCTATTCTATATTCACAAAGAAGCAAAGCTGGTACTTTTTTCCAATGATACAAGTATAGCTATCACATCCAACATACAAGAATTAACGGATGAAATTGTAAATGATGTTTTTCAGAAAATCATTAAGTGGTTCTCTGCAAATGGGCTCTCATTAAACTTTGACAAAACAGATTATATACATTTCCACATAGTAAACGGAATGACACAATTAATAAATAAAGACTTAGATCAGAAATCGGTAGCTATGGTAGAATATTCAAAATTTCTAAGTGTATGCATTGATGAGGGGTTGAACTGGAAAAAACACACTGAAGATCTGCTGAAGCGTTTGAGTTCAGCTACTTATGCTATTAGGGTCATTGCAAATTTTGGCGATATACATCTCAGTAAATTATCTTACAACACCTATTTTCATTCTCTGCTTTTGTATGGCATCATACTCTGGGGTAACTCATCATTGAGTAAAACAGTGTTCATTGCACAAAAGTGTGTAATCAGAATAATCGCTGGAGCTCAACCAACATCATCCTGCAGACTAGAGCTAGGGATCTTCACTGTAGCCTCACAATATATATATTCACTTATGAAATTTGTTGTTAACAATCCAAACGCATTCAAAAGTAATAGCAATATACATGGCTACAACACTAGCAGAAAGGATGATCTTCACTACTCAAGGTTAAATCTAACTTTGGCTCAGAAGGGGGTAAATTATGCTACCACAAAAGTCTTTGGTCACTTACCTAACAGCATCAAAAGTCTGACTGATAGCCATACAGCATTTAAAAGGAAATTAAAAGAATTTCTGTATGGCAACTCCTTCTACTCATTAGATGAATTTCTGGAAATAGTAAGTGGCTAATTTCATCTACACCGCCCCCCCCCCCCCACAAAAAGAAAAAAAAAAATGGTGGCATGTAATATTTTTTTAAATGTAATATCTTGTATAGACACCTTTTGTTAACCTGACATGTTCCACATGATTACGAAGTGTCTCATTCATGATCTATGGAACAAGTACTAATCTAATGTGAGGAAACAGGTGTTATTGATAGTTTTTGCAAAGAGAGAGAATGCTAAACATTTTAAAGAAATAATCTAATGTCAAGGGGAAAAACACCAGAGTTGTAATAGATTACAGAGTGTAAATAAATTGGACATTATCAAAACTGAAAGAAAGTATGACTCTGTATGCCTGAAATATGGAAGGCTTAGGAGTTAAAAAGAGTCACAATCAGTAAACTGTAAAACAGTCTATGGCTCCTAAGGACTCAAAATTTAACTCCACCTGTATGGTTACAACATCCAGAATCTATTGTGTTATCAGAAATACCTGCATGTTTTAAAAATTATATCTTATAATTAAACAATTGAAAATCCGGGATGGAATGTAACAATACCAGAGAAGAAAAGTTGCTACTCACCATATAGCGGAGATGCTGAGTCGCGATAAGCACAATAAAAAGTTTCACGCAATTAAAGCTTTCGGCCATTATTGTCAGCAGTACACACACACACACACACACACACACACACACACACACACACACATGAAATGTCTGCTTGTGTCTGTGTATGTGCGGATGGATATATGTGTGTGTGTGTGTGTGTGTGTGTGTGTGTGTGTGTGTGTGTGTGTGTGTGTGTGTGTGTGTGTGTGCGCGCGCGCGTGTGTATACCTGTCCTTTTTTCCCCCCTAAGATAAGTCTTTCCGCTCCCGGGATAGGAATGACTCCTTACCCTCTCCCTTAAAACCCACATCCTTTCGTCTTTCCCTCTCCTTCCCTCTTTCCTGATGAAGCAACCGTTTGTTGCGAAAGCTTGAATTTCGTGTGTATGTTTGTGTGTCTATCGACCTGCCAGCACTTTCGTATGGTAAGTCACATCATCTGTGTTTATATATGTGGAATGTCTCCCCCCCCCCCCCCCCCCCCACTCTCTCTCTCTCTCTCTCTCTCTCTCTCTCTCTCTCTCTATATATATATATATATATATATATATATATATATATATAGGGCTACGGTCCCCTTTACAAATGTCTGCTTGTGTCTGTGTATATGCGGATGGATATGTGTGTGTCTCGAGTGTATACCCGTCCTTTTTTCCCCCTAAGGTAAGTCTTTCCGCTCCCGGGATTGGAATGACTCCTTACCCTCTCCCTTAAAACCCACTTCCTTTCATCTTTCCCTCTCCTTCCCTCTTTCCTGACGAAGCAACCGTTTGTTGCGAAAGCTAGAATTTTGTGTGTATGTTTGTGTTTGTTTGTTTGTGTGTCTATCGAACTGCCAGCGCTTTTGTTTGGTAAGTCTCATCACTTTCTTTCTTTTTATATATACACACACTCCTGGAAATTGAAATAAGAACACCGTGAATTCATTGTCCCAGGAAGGGGAAACTTTATTGACACATTCCTGGGGTCAGATACATCACATGATCACACTGACAGAACCACAGGCACATAGACACAGGCAACAGAGCATGCACAATGTCGGCACTAGTACAGTGTATATCCACCTTTCGCAGCAATGCAGGCTGCTATTCTCCCATGGAGACGATCGTAGAGATGCTGGATGTAGTCCTGTGGAATGGCTTGCCATGCCATTTCCACCTGGCGCCTCAGTTGGACCAGCGTTCGTGCTGGACGTGCAGACCGCATGAGACGACGCTTCATCCAGTCCCAAACATGCTCAATGGGGGACAGATCCGGAGATCTTGCTGGCCAGGGTAGTTGACTTACACCTTCTAGAGCACGTTGGGTGGCACGGGATACATGCGGACGTGCATTGTCCTGTTGGAACAGCAAGTTCCCTTGCCGGTCTAGGAATGGTAGAACAATGGGTTCGATGACGGTTTGGATGTACCGTGCACTATTCAGTGTCCCCTCGACGATCACCAGTGGTGTACGGCCAGTGTAGGAGATCGCTCCCCACACCATGATGCCAGGTGTTGGCCCTGTGTGCCTCGGTTGTATGCAGTCCTGATTGTGGCGCTCACCTGCACGGCGCCAAACACGCATACGACCACCATTGGCACCAAGGCAGAAGCGACTCTCATCGCTGAAGACGACACGTCTCCATTCGTCCCTCCATTCACGCCTGTCGCGACACCACTGGAGGCGGGCTGCACGATGTTGGGGTGTGAGCGGAAGACGGCCTAACGGTGTGCGGGACCGTAGCCCAGCTTCATGGAGATGGTTGCGAATGGTCCTCGCCAATACCCCAGGAGCAACAGTGTCCCTAATTTGCTGGGAAGTGGCGGTGCGGTCCCCTACGGCACTGCGTAGGATCCTACGGTCTTGGCGTGCATCCGTGCGTCGCTGCGGTCCGGTCCCAGGTCGACGGGCACGTGCACCATCCGCCGACCACTGGCGACAACATCGATGTACTGTGGAGACCTCACGCCCCACGTGTTGAGCAATTCGGCGGTACGTCCACCCGGCCTCCCGCATGCCCACTATACGCCCTCGCTCAAAGTCCGTCAACTGCACATACGGTTCACGTCCACACTGTCGCGGCATGCTACCAGTGTTAAAGACTGCGATGGAGCTCCGTATGCCACGGCAAACTGGCTGACACTGACGGCGGCGGTGCACAAATGCTGCGCAGCTAGCGCCATTCGACGGCCAACACCGCGGTTCCTGGTGTGTCCGCTGTGCCGTGCGTGTGATCATTGCTTGTACAGCCCTCTCGCAGTGTCCGGAGCAAGTATGGTGGGTCTGACACACCGGTGTCAATGTGTTCTTTTTTCCATTTCCAGGAGTGTATATATAGTTATAACAGAGGGAAACATTCCACGTAGGAAAAATATATCTAAAAACAAAGATGATGTGACTTACCAAATGAAAGTGCTGGCGGGTCGAAAGACACACAAACAAACACAAACATACACACAAAATTCAAGCTTTCGCAACAAAATGTTGCCTCATCAGGAAAGAGGGAAGGAGAGGGAAAGACGAAAGGATGTGGGTTTTAAGGGAGAGGGTAAGGAGTCATTCCAATCCCGGGAGTGGAAAGACTTACCTTAGGGGGAAAAAAGGACGGGTATACACTCGCACACACACACACACACACACACACACACACACACACACACACACACATATCCATCCACACATATACAGACACAACCAGACATATGTCTGCTTGTGTCTGTATATGTGTGGATGGATATGTGTGTGTGTGTGCGCGAGTGTATACCCGTCCTTTTTTCCCCCTAAGGTAAGTCTTTCCGCTCCCGGGATTGGAATGACTCCTTACCCTCTCCCTTGAAACCCACATCCTTTCGTCTTTCCCTCTCCTTCCCTCTTTCCTGATGAGGCAACAGTTTGTTGTGAAAGCTTGAATTTTGTGTGTATGTTTGTGTGTCTTTCGACCTGCCAGCACTTTCATTTGGTAAGTCACATCATCTTTGTTTTTATATAAATATAAAAAATGCCTATCTACCAGCACTTTCCCATTTGGTAAGTCATGGAATCTCTGTTTATATATAGAGGGAAACATTCCAGATGGGAAAAATATATCTAAAAACAAAGATGATGTGACTTACCGAACGAATGCGCTGGCAGGTCGATAGACACACAAACAAACACAAACACACACACAAAATTCAAGCTTTCGCAACAATCTGTTGCCTCATCAGGAAAGAGGGAAGAAGAGGGAAAGACGAAAGGATGTGGGTTTTAAGGGAGAGGGTAAGGAGTCATTCCAATCCCGGGAGCGGAAAGACTTACCTTAGGGGGAAAAAAGGACAGGTATACAATCGCGCGCACACACACACACACACATATCCATCCACACATATACAGACACAAGCAGACATATTTAAAGACAAACTCTGTGTGTGCGAGTGTATACTTGTTCTTTTTTGCCCCTAAGGTAAGTCTTTCCGCTCCCGGGATTGGAATGACTCCTTACCCTCTCCCTTAAAACCCACATCCTTTCGTCTTTCCCTCTCCTTCCCTCTTTCCTGATGAGGCAACAGTTTGTTGCGAAAGCTTGAATTTTGTGTGTTAGTTTGTGTGTCTATTAACCTGCCAGCGCTTCGTTTGGTAAGTCACAGCATCTTTGTTTTTAGATATATTTTTCCCACGTGGAATGTTTCCCTCTATTATATTCATATCATTAATTTGAACCCAACAATTACGTTTGTTATTGTCACTGTTGCATTTCGAAATCTTTTCTGTCATCTTATTTTCTCTTTCTGTTTTTGCCAGTAGTTTCACTTTGTATTCACCTTCTCCTTTTTACCGTAATCCACTATACTATTTTATCCCGCCTATATATACTAAATAATACGTAACCCACATCCATACCATAACCAACTATCGCTGCTATAAAATCCACTGTTTCTAGTTCACAAACAGTTCCTCTCACCTACTAAACAACCATTTCGGCTAGTTCTAATAACTTTCGCTTTATTTCCATTTCCGTTATTCCCACATCAGTGATAATTTTTAGCCGCTTCCCACAGGTTTTAACGTCATTATTTCTTTGTCAGACAATTGTTAGCTTCACTTTCATAATCGGCCACCACAAAACCACTCTTTTTAATACATTTACACGCAGTTTTTTCGAAATTTTCCAGAATTTCTCCGTCCTTTAACGTGTTTTGGCGGCAACACAACCACCTAACCTTTGTGCACATCATTGTCTACCAACCCAAGTCCAACATAGCCCAGCTGTAACCAACACTTTTTTGCCTTTTTTCACACCAGATCTCCAGTTACTTTCCAGTTCACCTTTATCTATCCCTATATATTTCTATTTTCGTTTTCATATCAGTCTCATGTTACACTTTCCAACTTCTAATACCATGTCAACCTCACAACAGCCCCACAACGACCCCATTAAGTTTTATTTACATTCCCTCCGCAAACATGCCTTCGCCCTAGCCAGATTACGCTCCCATATTCTATTTTCTCAGGCTTGTCTGACATTTGGCATTACCCCCAAAGGCCTCACACTTAAAGTTCCCATCTCTGGCTGCAACCCTTCTTTCCATCAGTCCCTATACCAGTTCCAAACTGAACAATCCATTGCCCTCACCCACCTAATCCTTCACCTACACATCAACTCAGCCAATGAACACACCCGTCAACTCCTATCCTTAATAAAAGTCCTTAATCTTTCCTCTCCCACATCCACACCGGCTGTTCAGAGCATCCTCCTACAGGCCAACCGCAAATTAGAACAGCATGCCACCCTCCACCTCAAAAAACTTTCCAATCTCCTGGTTTCCCACCAAAGGAAAGGCAACTCACTCACCCTTCACAACCTTTCCAGCAAACCTCAACCTCCTCTCATTGCACACAAACCCAGTCTCTCCCATCTACTCGATCTCCCACTTCCAGCTCCACTCCCTCCAAAACCTCAAAATTCCAATCAACACAATCTCGAACCACAACACCCTAATTCAGTAGTTAACCTTTCCTCCAAACCTCTCTCCCAATCCGAAACCTCTGTCCTATCCAAAGATCTCACCTTCAGCCCCACTCCCAGATTCAACCAAACAGCCCTCATCAAAGATTTACTGTCCTACACTTGTACTCTCTGCTGGAAATATCACTTTGCCATGAAGAAAAATGATCCCAATCCTACTCCTAATGATCCAACTCCCCAAGACACTATCCACTCTTCCTCAAAATCACCCTCTCCAAACCTTCCAGGAATTTCTGACCCTTAAAAAAAAAAAAAAAAACTCTTTGTCTTTAAATATGTCTGCTTGTGTCTGTATATGTGTGTATGTGTGTGTGTGCGCGCGCGTGAGTGTATACCTGTCCTTTTTTCCTCCTAAGGTAAGTCTTTCTGCTCCCGGGATTGGAATGACTCCTTACCCTCTCTCTTAAAACCCACATCCTTTCGTCTTTCCCTCTCCTTCCCTCTTTCCTGATGAGGCAACAGTTTGTTGCGAAAGCTTGAATTTTGTGTGTTTGTTTGTGTTAGTTTGTGTGTCTATCGACCTGCCAGTGCTTTGTTTGGTAAGTCACAGCATCTTTGTTTTTAGATATATTTTTCCCACGTGGAATGTTTCCCTCTATTATATTCATATCTTATAATTAGATTTTTAAAGGAACATTAAGAAAACTGTGCTGTAGTTGCTCAGAGAGGAAAACACAGTGGATATGAAATGATATACAGATACAGAGAAAATAAATGAAGTGGTAGTTCTTAAATATGGATGTAATTTCAGTTACAAAAATAATGTGTGCGTATATAGAAGCATTATACTTAATCACTCATGCAATATTGTATTAAGAAAAATAGCAAAACAGCTAGGAAAGGAAAGCAGATCTTATTGCTGTATTCTTAAAAAGGGAAGTATTACTTTTGTAACAATATTAGAGAAGGAAAGTTGCTACTCACCATATAGTGGAGACGCTGAGTCGCGATAGGCACAACAAGAAGATTCACACAACTATAGATTTTGGCCATTAAGGCCTTTGTCACCAATAGACACACGCGCACTCACGCAAACGCAACTTGCACACACGTCTGCAGTCTCAGACAACTGAAACCAAAGGCCTTAATGGCCAAAAGCTAAATTTTGCGTGAATCTTTTTTTGTTGTGCCTATCACGACTCAGAATCTCAGTTATATGGTGAGTAGCAACTTTCATTCTCTAATATTGTTACATTCCATCCCAGATTTTCCATTGTTTGAAGTATTACTTCTATAAGGTAGCAGTAGGCAGAGATTTTTCATGTAAGGGATTAACAGCAATTGCGAAACTCATTACTTATTTGCACAAATTAATACATGTCTAAAATACAATGAATGAACTTGTCATAAGTTCATTCATCTAAGTGACGGAATACCACTCCAGAAGAGTGATGTATAACAATGCCTTTGCCTTTCCGATTAATGAAACTCATTAACAGTACAACTGCAAAAGAAATTATTATATTGGATAATGCAACTACTGTGCAGATTTATTATTTTCAAGGGGCAACAAGTGTCTTTGAGATGGGACGGTGATTGCAGTAACTGTGGGAGTGGAAGAACCTGTGCATGCATTTGTATATGTTGTGTGTTTCGCCAGCCAAAGGTCAGAGCAACACATTGGTTTAGGAATAAACTCCAAAGCTGTACAATGATAGGATTGACTTTGGAAGGTATCAGAAGAGTATACTGAAAACGCACTCCTGATTTTGATTCTGAATCATTACACAAACACACACACACACACACACACACACACACACACACACACACACACACACACACATCAGAGAAGAGTGGAATTTATTTACAAAAATGAACATTGTGCTAAAGCTGTCTCTTCCATCAGATACTGCACAATACAGTGAAGGGGTCCAATATCAGATACTGCATAATACAGTGAAGGGGTCTATATCTGATACTTCCAAAATCGAACAATGGAAAGTAGAATAATATTAAACATGCTCAGCTCAAGCTACACTATGTGATCAAAAGTATCTGGACACCCCCAAAAACACTCATTTTTCATATTAGGTGCATTGTGCTGCCACCTACTGCCAAGTACTCCATATCAGGGACCTCAGTAGTCATTAGACATCATGGGAGAGCAGAACAGGGCACTCCGTGGAACTCACAGACTTCGAACATTGACAGGTGATTGCGTGTCACTTGTGTCATACGTCTGTATCCAAGATTTCCACACTCCTAAACATACCTAAGTCCACTGTTTCTGATGTGATAGTGAAGTGGAAATGTGAAGGGACATGTACAGAACAAAAGTATACAGGCCGACCTTGTCTGTTGACTGACAGAGACCGCCAGCAGTTGAAGAGGGTCGTAATGAGTAATAGGCAGACATCTATCCAGACTGTCACACAGGAATTCCAAACTGCATAAGGATTCGCTGCAAGTACTATGACAGTTAGGCGGGAGGTAAGAAAACTTGGATTTCATGGTCAAGTGGCTGCTCATAAGCCACACATGACACCAGAAAATGCCAAATGACGCCTCGCTCGGTGTAAGGCGTGTAAACATTGGACGACTGAACAGTGGAAAAAAAGTTGTGTGGAGTGTTGATTTATGGTACACAATGAGGTGATCTGATGGCAGGGTGTGGGTATGATGAATGCCCGGTGAACATCATCTGCCAGCATGTGGAGTGCCAACAGTAAAATTGGGAGGCGGTGGTGTGATCTTGTTTTTCATGGAGGGGACTTGCACCCCTTGTTGTTTTGCATGGCACTATCACAGCACAGGCCTACATTGATATTTTAAGCACCTTTTTGCTTCTCACTGTTGAAGAGCAATTCGGGGACGGTGATTGCGTCTTTCAACACGATCGAGCACCTGTTCATAATGCCTATAGTGGAGTGGTTACTTGACAATAACATTCCTGTACTGGACTGGCCTGCACGGAGTCCTGACTTGAATCTTACAGAACACCTTTGGGATGTTTTGGAACACCGACTTCGTGCCAGGTCTCACCGACTGACATCGATACCTCTTCTCAGTGCAGCACTCCGTGAAGAACGGGCTGCCATTCCCCGAGAAACCTTCCAGCAACTGGTTGAGTGGAAGCTGTGGGAGTGGAAGCTGTCATCGAGGCTAAGGGTGGGCCAACACCATACCGAATTCCAGCATTACCGACGGTGGGTGCCACGAACTTTCAAGTTATTTTCAGTCAGGTGTCCAGATACTTTTGATCACACAGTGCACATCTGAACTTTGAAAATAGGCAGGGGAGGGGGTTTGGTTCAAATGGCTCTGAGCACTATGGGACTCAACTGCTGAGGTCATTAGTCCCCTAGAACTTAGAACTAGTTAAACCTAACTAACCTAAGGACATCACAAACATCCATGCCCGAGGCAGGATTCGAACCTGCGACCGTAGCGGTCTTGCGGTTCCAGACTGCAGCGCCTTTAACCGCACGGCCACTTCGGCCGGCGGAGGGGGTTTGTTGCAATGTATATTTAATATGAAAACTAAGAATTATTTTCACTGTATTCCTGGACTGTTCTCAGTATTCAGCACGAACTGTGTCATAGGAGTACGAAGCTTATTACAACTTAATGTAATACTTACGCTTCAAGCATAACTTGAGGAATATGTTGAAATGGCTCAGCATCCTCCGTTTTGACAACAATAAGGGTAGCTCTCCGGCTTCCTGCTTCTCTCGGAATGCCTTCATCTGAAAATCCTCTCGAAAATGCAAGCTTACGACCACCTGTTGTCATAATATCATAATTTGTACTTCTTCTCCTACGGAAGGATCCCATACCGTCTCTGGGCCTCATTTGTGAATGAATACTTCTGTCATCTGCCATTGAACCTGATCTCTCTGAGGCAGTCTTCCTTAGATCAACAGACTGTGTATCTTCATCTTCCAGAAGTTCATAAACCTCTTCACCTTTCACAAATTCTTCTGTATCTTGGTATGAACTTTTCCACAGTCCAAGGGACTTCAGCATGAATCTGTGAAGAATACACATAGTTGATAAATTTCTTGTATGTCTCCTATACCAAATACAACATAATTTGAAATGCAGGATTTTTACCTGTGAAAAAATGCCACAAGCAACAGCAATAAGTCATAAACTGCATAATGACTTTTACGTTCAATACCTATAATTCTTGGAGGAAAAAAGGGTGCATTGTCTGGCACAGCTTGCTGGTTCCAGGGTAACAATTCAAACTGGAACATACACTTGAGGACAACTATTACCTGCAACAAGAAGAGCCAGATAATTTTCATTACACTACATCATTTAAAAAGAGTCACGACAACGCAAACATTTTCTTTTCACAAAAGACTAGCTGCAGAAAAAATCTTGACATTGTCCTATTTGAAGTTCTGTCTATTTCCTGCACTCAGTGCTACTATAGCCACAAGTAACTTCTAGGCTCATCAATGAACACTGAGTCACAAAGTTCTCATACTATCCTTCTGCTCTGTGGTCACAATTTCCCAACTTTAGCTGTTAAAATAAGGCAACAATTTCATACGAAAAGAAAAAGGAACCAGCACGTTATGTTGTTCTTTAACCTGCTAAAAACAAGTGTTAATCAGCACACTATGACACCTTACATAGTCAAATATGATTTCATGGCGAATACAAAAGCTTTTTCTGCTATAAGGAGGCAATTTTGGCATTGTAAAATAATTAACATCTAGAGAGGAGGACAGAAGAAAGAAATATATCATAAGCACAACTGACAAGAAAATGGGTTACTCCCAGAAGACATTGTGCTAATACAATATACCACCAGCTCTACCCTCAGTTATGGTCTTGAATTCGTAAGGAAGAGTTTCTTCAGATACGTTGACTGACTGACCGACTGACTGCATGCCAGCTCTTTGACCACTTCTTCCTGCAACTACCTGGTTGCCTGTGGGTGGGCACTCAAGCTAGAACAGCCTTACACAGAGCTACCAGTTTATGGGGATATTACTACCCATGTTTTATCTACTGCTCCAAATTACCCCAAACAATTTCTATAAAACTAAGATTGGTGATTTGGTGGACCATTTGAGGCTTGATACGGTGCCTGAGTGTTTGTAAAACCTGGAATGTATGTGTGCAAGTCTGTAAATATGACTGTTGGTACCTTGAAATATAAGACTATCCACACTCAAAAAGAAGATGTACAAGAGTGTGTGACACTTAGTCACAAAAACTGTTGTATACACATCATGATTAGTGTTCACATTATTTGAATGAGTGGGTCCAAATTACTGTATGGGGAAAAAAACGCAACAATCCTAAGCATCACAGAACCACCTCCACCCTGAACTGCACTCTCCACACACTGTGGTTAAATAACTCATTTGGCCCTCAGAGCACTTAACATCTTGACCATTAGAAAAAAAGAGGTAAAATAGCATTCACTGATTCATTCATTTATCATGTACATAAAACCCATCATCAAGGAGAGTCTTCAGGAATGCGGAATGAGTGATATTATACATTACCAGACAAAAGCAACAAATGCTGGCCACTTCTGTAAAGAATACTAACAACATATTATGGCTAGCACTAATCTTCTCAAACTGACAATTATGGCAATGACTTCTAGATTACTTTATTTATGTAAATTAGGAGAAAAACAGCTACTCTGAAAAACAACAACAACAACAAAATTGATCCTCCTCATACACCACTCAGCTGCTGATTTTTTCTTTTTTTTTTCAAATACTTAAAAAAACATATATGTAACTTTACACAGATTACTATCAGTTATCTATATACTGGAAAAGTAAGGATCTATATAATGCAAAGAGTAGACAGAATTACATTCTTGAGTACACATTCTAATAAATTAGTAACTCACTGGACTACACTACAGCAGGTGAGATGTCTTTGCTAATGAACATGACTTGGCTCAGTTGCCTTTGGGCAATGACAGCATGAGGACTGCACTTTGCACATAGTGTGTTTTGGTGGTGCATCACGATTCGAGATGCAGTGGTTAATCAAGGAGCAATATGCAATCAAATATTGTATTAAACTCAAAAAAATTGGGTTCTGAGGTAGTGGTCCTCATAAGGGAAGCCTTAAAGGATGAAGCCATGTCCAAATCGAGAACTTTCAAGTGACTCAAGACGTTCTGGGAGAACTGTGAAAACATCAACAATGAGCATTTGGGTATCTGTCAACATCCTGAATGCAACAAAATGCAGAAGAATTGTAAAAAGTTTTTAATGGGTATTGATGCCTAAGTGTACAATACTGAGGAGGTTGCAGTAAGCCAAAATCGAATGTTTACTACATTTTGAGATACAAATTATGAATGAGAAAGGGGCGCACAAAGATGGTCCCAAAAGTGCTGCCCGATGAACAGAAGTAAATATATGTGCTGAAGTGTTGTGAGCTGTTGGAATACCATGAAAGTGATTCTGACTTCACGGACAGAGTAGTGACAGGTGATGAGACATGGGTTTCTGAGTATAGTCCTGAATCAAAATGATAAAGCAGTGAGGGGCACATGAAAATATCACTTCACCTGAAGAAGGCCTGCATGAGCAAGCCCTAGGCAGTGCTTTTAGGATGGGTTTGTCTGAGACTTTTCCAGTATCAGTGATTTCCGTGAATGCTACTTTTTGATAAATGCAATTTTTTGTTGCAATTTGTATAGTATAAGCCCACATTTTATGAAATCACATCTTGTATCCCTCTGCACAAAACCAACATTAAAATACGACTCCTGCAATTTATAACCATTTTATTACATTGTGATAAGTCACAAGTAAAAAATAAGAGGCACCAGCAAGCATATCTGCTAAACTGCATAGACCAGGTGAACAATGACAATACAATGGAAGGGATTTGCTCTCATCTGTAAGGTGTGCACACTAAGTATCTCAATGGTATGTCATTGAAGTTGTTATATTATTTAAAAGGGATGATAAATAAATGTGATACATACTGTGAGTGAATAATGAAAATTCCGTTCTGCCTTGTTAAAGCCTTCCATTAACCCTAAATTTTCTGCCACCTAGTTATTGATACAGACTTTTTTTTAAGGTTGTGATGTGCAAGTGAGAAGTGTAGGAAGTACAGATCTTTCAGTTAAAAGCTGACACTGGAAACAGTTTAAGTGCAACTCTTAAAGATATGCAAAAAGTTTACCTGTTTATTATAATGTCAAAAAAATATCCATCTTGTGAATACACCACAGTTAAACCTTTGATAAAAGTTATGTAATGTACTCCTCACCCACCAGCCCACCCCCTCCCCCTTGAGTTTTTTATAGTTTATGTATGATATATGTGTGTGTGTGTGTAACACACATCGAAATACTCATCAGAGCCTTGTCCATTATCTAATACATGTTTTCTGAATTTACCTTGCTGTTTTAGTTTTTTTTCTGAAGTGTGCATTAAGTGTGTTTAAATATGGCATGAACTTAAACATTAGGCCACATGATAGATCAATTTGTTTCCATAATCTTTATTTGGCAATCACATTCACTGGCTTCACATACTCTCAACTGAATTATCACCTTCCAACCTAACCTTGACCTCAGGCTACACTACACAATGAGATTTCAGGAGCGGGGGCTACAATATCACACACTAACCAAACACATCAGTGCTGCTGCGAGGTAAAGCACCAAGAGCGGAATTTTCCAGAGAAAATTATCTTCTCAATTCATTTCTACGACATGCATGTTATACATTATAGTATTAGACACAAGGTTCTTAGAATGAAGCACAAATGTCAGTAAATAGATGGCACATAGCACTAAATGTTATAATGCTTAAATGCTACTTTTACTTGCTACTTTCTATTTGTGATATCTAGTTGTGACTGAAATTGCAGCCAGATACTGTAAAGTTGTTCCTGTGAAAGCTGTGACCCCTCAGTCACTGTGATTTGTAACAGATAGGAGATTTCTTGTCCACCCCGAACACTCATCACCTTTTTTCAGTCCAAAGGTGTGGTTCATAGTGAATTTGTGCCTCAAGGAGAAAAAAACGTTAATAGCCAATTTTACACTTGTGTCCTCGCATGTTACAAAATGCATCAGAAGAGACATTGTGAACAACTGGATTTTGTATAACAACAATGTTCCGAGCCACACTGCCTCAGTCACCATGCATCCCAGACATTTTTGTGTTCAGGAACAAAGAGGAAGTTGAAGGGTCATCACCACAAGTCGTTAGAGGGTGTAAAAGAAGCTTTCATGTGTTGCCTTAGGATAGTTCTGATGATGCCTTCTAGGAAGTCTATGTAGACTGGGCAAACCTGTGACAGTTAAGTGTACATGTGGAAGGAACATACTTTGAAGATTTTTTAACGTTTTGTGCTTTAAAAAGAAATAAACCTCTTAAAAACTAATAATTCTTGAAACTTTTGGGATATGCCTTGTGCACATCTCCAGTCAGCAACTGCTCAGTTTTTGTGTAGTTTGACCCATCAAAGAGACACAGCTTGATGGGCTGCTGCAAGCAATGGCATTTTACAAGGCATGCAATGAAGAATGTCCATTGTATTCAATTCCCACTACGTTTGAAACTTTTTGTCATTGACAAGCCATGAATATCATCTCTGTTCTCTGTTGGTCATGATCTTTCCACAACCACTGTTATTGCACCATGTGACTTGGCTGCAAGTGGTACACCATCCCTTGTAAACATGTTGGAGAGTCTGGACTGATACACTGAAAGCAGTAGGGCAACTCTATTCACAGTGCAATCATGGGCACATCCAAATACTACCTTTCTGATTTCCGTCTCATCTCTCTGTTTATTCACCTTTTCAGTAATTCCATACAACTGATGCCACATTCACAACGTTTCACAATGTGCTTTTTTAAGGGTGTGACATATTTTGTCTGGTGAGTTTACTCTTTCTGTTCATCTTATGATATTAATTTCATGTCATTTGTGGTGTTTCACATAATTCTGAATGAATTGCAGAATATCCAGAAAAAATATAAAGATGTTCGTAAACTTGTCAAATATGAGGGGCTTTCACCTTTCTCAATACTATTACTCTGTACTTTCGTAGTTACAGTACAAAAACAGGAATAAAGAGCAAAGCATCCATTTAGATACCAGCCATTTATTCCATGTAAAGCTGCTACTTATTGAATGTTCCTGTCTCCCAGATATATTCATCTTGTTTCACTGGTCATGATGAAAAAGATGTTATTCTTGAGTGCTGTCATGAAAAACGTCACAGCCATAAGTGCTACAACTGGGTAACAAATCTGTTCTAGCTTATATGTAACAAATCTGCTTTTGAGACCACAGTTCTCACACCAGTCTGACCCACAAAACAAACAACAAAAATTTCTTATGATGCCTAAACAAAATTATAATAACTTTTTAAATCTTCTTTCCAACACGTACAGAAACCTCACTGGAGTTGTAAGAGACAAGGGGCTATCAGTGGTTGAGAAGAGAATGAGACAAAGTTTTAGCCTTCCCATGATATTAAATCTTCATATTGAGTCAACAGCAAATGAAACCAAAGATAAATTTGGAGAAGAAATTAAAGTGCTGAGACAAGAAATAAAAACACCTAAGGATTTGGAAGATCAGTTGAATAGAATGGGCAGTCTCTTGAGAGCAGGTTGTAACATGAAAACCAACAAAAGAAAAACAAGGCTAATGGGATGTAGTCTAATTAAATCAGGCAAAGCTGGAGGGATTAGATTAGAAAATGAGACACCAAACAGTAGTAGATGACTTTTGCTATTTGCACATTAAAATAACTGATAATAGCCAAAGTACAGAGGATATAAATCACAGACTGGAAATGGCAAGAAAAGTTTCTGAAAAAGAGAAATGAGAAATTTGTTAACACTGAATATAAATTTAAGTGTTAGGAAGTCTTTTCTGAAGGCACTTGTCCACAGTGCAGCCTTGTATCGAAATGAATGTGGACAATAAGCAGTTCAGACAAGAAGAGAAAAGAATTCTTCATAAGGTGGTGCTCCAGAAGAATGCTGAAGGTTACATGGACAGTTTTTGTAGCTAATGAGGAGAAGAAAATTGGGAAGAAAAGAAATTTTTGGCACAACTTAATTAAAAGAGGTGATTAAAAGAGGGGATTGGATGATGGAAACTTTCTCAAACAGCAAGGAGTCATTAGTTTAGCATTGGAGGCCTGTGTGAGGAGTAAAAATTGTTAAGGAAGATTGAGAGAAGAATTCAGCAAGCAGATTCAAATGGATGTAGGTTGTAGTAGTTACTGGAAATAGAGGGGCTTGCTTGGAATAGAGTACCAAAGAGAGCTGCATCAAAACCAGACTGAAAAAAAAAAGTTTATACTTGTATTTTGCACTTGTACAACTTGCGTCATACACCGATGTCCCACAACTTACACCACATGTTATACTCAAAAATTTAACTAAAATTTTGCCTTTTCTACTGACACAACCGATGATCTGCAAAAATTATCCAACATTTTGTGGTTGTATGGCAGTCACAACATTTAATGAGTGCAAGAAGACAGTGTACAGCAATACATTCTGAATATAGTCTTTGGAATTGAATTAAATGTTTCCTCTGGGTCACTGAAAACTAAAAAGAGATGATCTTGCCATTCTCTATATTTTCCTTGGATTTGTCCTGGACAGAAAATTATGCCAATGATGCCTCTGAATATTCAGAAACCACATTACTACAGGGATAGCACTGAGGTGCTTTGGCACGACCGAGCATGCGCTCTATTTATATGTGATATGTGAACATTTTCACATTACTTACAGCCTGTAACAGAGTTACATACCTCCACAGGCTCTTTTCATTTTACTTGTCACCAATGCTGTAAAAAATATTATCTGGAACTACACATCATCAATCACATACTACACAGCAACTTGTGAAGTGATATAATATAAGGGATGTTCAATAAGTAATTCAAAACATCTATTCTTAACCAATTTCAATTGACAAAATGTGGAATGTGTTGTGGGACATCGTGGTTTACTCCCAATTCAACCCCTACAGTTTCACAAAGTGCTGAAATGAAATGAAATGTCGTGTGACGAGGGCCTCCCGTCGGGTAGACCGCTCGCCTGGTGCAAGTCTTTCGATTTGACGCCACTTCGGCGACTTGCGCGTCGATGGAGATGAAATGATGATGATTAGTACAACACAACACCCAGTCCCTGAGCGGAGAAAATTTCCGACCCAGCCGGGAATCGAACCCGGGCCCTTTGGATTGACAGTCCATCACGCTGACCACTCAGCTACCGGGTGCGGACTCACAAAGTGCTAATAGGTGATGGCACTATACATAATCTTCAAAATGGCTCCTGCCACAGTGCTGGGTTCCAAGCAGATAGCCATCACTGTCTTTTTTTTGTGGAAAACCACAGCATTGCAGATATACACAAGCACTTGCAGAATGTCTATAGACACCTGGCAATTAACAAAAGCACAGCGAGTCATTGGGCAAGGAATCTGGCATCATCCCAACTAGGTTATGTACACCTGTCTGATCTCCTGTGTGCTGCCCAGCTGTACACATCTCCAGGAAGCTGAAGAAGCGATTTTACCACCACAAAAATGCAAACTTCTACTGTTCCACGACAACGCAAGGCCTTACCTAAGTTTGCAGACCAAAGGGGAGCTTACAAAACTACATTGGATTATTCTTCCTCATCCACCCTAAGACCATCTTGCACCTTCTGACTTCCATCTGTTTGGCTTCCATAGGAAGCAGTACACGGATGATCGACAGGTTATTGAGCAACAAGACTTCGGCACCAATGTCGACCAGTAGAGTCATACCATGCAGGCATACATGCCCTGCTAGTAAGTTGGCATAAGACCGTCGCATTGAATGGAGTAGTTGGAAAATTGGGTTTCGCATCCAAAGGAGTGGGGAAGAATATGGTTTATTGGGATCCTGAATAAAACCAACCTGCTTTCAGAAAAAATTGTGTTGCATTATTTAATGAATGCCCCCTCGCAGATACGGGAAGGGACTCCACAAATCTTCAAATTGTTACTGTAAAGCACCCAGAAAAACTTGGTGTTTAAACCAAATCATCTGCTGTCCAGTGATAGTGGCTTCAGCACTGCTGATGTGTGGCCTTCCAGAAGTTGGAAGTTCGTGTCATATTCCAGCCATGTAATCAAAATTACCTAACCAGAATGCTGATTAATGCTTCTTACCAAATATTGACGTTCTTGTGCACTTTATATACAATTTAATTACAAACTGACAACCAGACATTGAATATAATTGATAACCTCCTCTGTTGCAGCTAGGAAATTGATGAAGGTTCCCTTGTAAGTTTGGACTGGGTAGTCTTCTACTATGTGCTGGATTGTTTGTTTTTGCAGCATTGCATTCGAAATTTGGAGTTGTTATCTCTCCCCATTTGTAGAGGGTGTCAGCACTTCTTCCACAGGTAGTGCAATTGTCCACATTTTGCGTGACTGATTGAAGCCGAGCAGCTTCTCACATGTCATACGTAGACTGCTCGAGAGACTTCTATGTAACAGACTGACCCCAAAAATATTGGAATCAATCTCAAACAAACATGCAGAAGTCCGACCTAATAGAAGCTGCACTGATGAAGTCTGTAGATGACATGGCTGCTTTCACAGAGGACAATGCCTGTCATGTGGTAAGCTACACCAGTGACAGGACTGGAATAGGTGATAGCAGGAAGATGTATGGAATGGGTCTTGATTATGTGTTTATTGCAACGATACAAGCCATGAGGCAATGGGTTGGTAACAGGAGTGGAGAAGAGACTGAAATGGATATTGTGTAGGTTGGGTGGGTGGCAAAATATCACTGTTTGTGTGTGTGTGTGTGTGTGTGTGTGTGTGTGTGTGTGTGGGAGGGGGGGGGGGATGGAAAGTGGGGATGATACCTCTCTTATGGTTCTGAAATGAGATGAGGAATATCCTTCCCAATCCAAATTATTTATTTATTGTCAAATAAGTATTGGGCACAAATGCCCATCACTGCAGTACCTGCATTATATATGATAAAATATCTTACAAAATATATTTATCTCTTGTGTATAGCATATTCATATGAATGAATGTAACTCCTATATTTTCATATATCATATTTTAACCCCATACATTGTTAATTTATTTACAAATTACAGTGCAAAAATTAGTATTTTTTTCAATGAAAATGTCCTTTAATGAATGTCTATATGTACTGACTTATTAATACAGCTTTTAAAACTCAAAAGAATGAGTTACAAATTTCTGAAGACCATTATTAATAAGATCCCGAGTATACTAATGACTGTCTGAAGTATCCTGAAACTTAACATCATTTTTTAGTTTGTATGTAGATATGAATTTGAACCAAGTACTTCACAGTGGTTTCTTGTGAACAGAAATCTTGGAGGAGTTGGCTGGAGAGAGGAAGAAGGAGGGATGGGGGTGGGGGAGAACAAACCACAAAGGATTTATCCGAATGAGACTGAGATTGGTAGATGTGATGTACATGTACGGTGTAACGCCGGAAATGCATATCCTCCTATTTCCATCTATTGCACTGCAAATTTTTTTCCCTTATTTTGTTACCTGAAGATATAACATTTCTGTGTCTTTGTATATTTTAATTGTTTTACTATTTGTATATATATGCATTTATGTCGATGTATAATTGGTTTGTTTTGTGAATATTATTTGTATTTATACGCTGGGTCTGGCCTAGGGAAAACTATGCTATTGAACGAATACATCGATAGGTCGTGTGGAAAACGAAAGTGTTTAGGATCTTTGGTAGTGTTAACTCTGCCGCGTGGAGTGCGGGCAGGGAGACTCTGGCCGGAGTAGTGCAGTGGAGGAGGTGTGTTGTGTGACGCTCCCGCGAGTTGCCGCGTGTTCGGGGTTGAGCAGCATGTAATTGCGCTCGACTGGCTATAATAGTTTCTAGCACGGTGTCGCGGACGGTAAGCATTAGCTGGCACACATCAAGAGCCAGTTTCGCCTGGTGACCGTGTCGAGAAGAAGGCGTGCCAGCATCCAGCTTCTGCAACAGCGACGGCCGACAATGAGTGACTGTCGCCACCTCCTCGATCGACGACTTCAAACCTTCAATCAACCAACAAGGAAGACTAAAAGCACGTAAAGTTTCAGAACTGTATGGCAGACCTCAGCTTTTAAAATTGTTGCATCACAAAATTACAGCAACTTAGCATGAACCTTTGTTGCTCATTGTCCCAATTGCATTGCCAAGCAGGGTCGCTTCCTTTTCTGAAATGAACCCGAGTGTCGTTGAAATTCAAACGCCAGCATCATTCGATTTCACTGCTTTAATTTCAAAGTTCAGTTGAAGTATTCATAGCTGGCTACAATATTTAGATTACACAAGCACAAATTAAGAGTGCGAGTTTTGTTAGCATATTTTAGCTTACCTGTGACTGCAGCTCAGCTTGGTACGTACTAAATTTTACTATTGTTAATTGTTCAGAATCATTTAATTCAAGTTCGAAGTTAAATCTCTTATTTCTAAATTGCGTAGATTCAAGTAGCTTTTGAAATGATTGTTGAGGTAGCCCAAGACTAACCGTATTTTACTGAATTTCGATGTGTTTCAGAAACAAAGCTCACTATTAATTTCAGTCACTAAATTAACTTTCAATTTTCCAGTTTTATTAATTCTTTTGCTAAATTAAGTCAGAGTGTAGCGAAATTTATTACTTCTGACAGACTTTCAGTTTTCACACTACACGTGTCAACCTTCAGTTGCCACGCTTCTAGTGCTAATTATATGTCTAGTGCTAATTATATGTGTAATAACCTTTCTTTTTCAGTTACTATAGTAATTGTCCTTAGGACTGGCGACCGTAATTTCCCCCAAATCTCAAATATCTAATTACCGCTAGTTAATTGTTGGCGTAACGGCCGCACATTTACTTTCTTTATTAACTTTACCCCTTTTCAAAATTAATTTCCACCAGTTTCATTTGCATTTTTCCTTTCATTTAGGTGTAACCCTTTCCTCCCTCTTTACCGACAGTTTAACTTCGGTGACGATTGCTTTTCCCAAATTTCCATTAGGTACACGCGGTTTAATTTTTCACTGTCATTAAGGTCGATAAGTGAGGGGGAGGTTACAACGGACAAACAAACGATTAAGACTTCAAGAAAATTGACAATTTATTCAAGAGAAAGAGCTTCACAAATGGCGCAAGTCAATAACGTATTGGTCCACCTCTTGCCATTATTCAAGCAGTTATTCACCTTAGCATTGATTGATTGAGATGTTAGATGTCCGCCTCTGGGATATCATGCCAAATTCTGTCCAACTGGTGTGTTAAATTGTCAAAATCCTGAGCTGGTTGGAGGGTCCTGCCAATAATGCTCCAAATATTGTGTGCAGGTGGTTATAATCTTACTGAAATGTAAGCCAAGGATGGCTTCCCATGAAGGGCAATGGAACAGGGTACAGAATAATGTCCACGTACCACTGTGCTGTAAGGGTATTGGGGATGACAATCACTGGGTTCCTGCTATCAAAAGACATGGCACTCTGGACCATCACTCCTGGCTGTCGGGGTGTATGGCAGATGACTGTCAGGTTGTTATCCCACTGCTGACTGGGGTGTCTCCAGACACGTCTTCAGCCTGGAATCTCACTGACTGGAGTAGAAATGTCTTCAGTGATGATACCTGCTTTGAAATAAGCCCTGATGATCAGCTGCCTGAGTATATTTGGGATTTTAAGTTTCTGTCAAGAAAATACAAAATAACTTGGGACTTTATGCTAAGGGGTTAAACTGACTTGATTCCTTATTACATGCCAAAAAAGCTCCTGGTAACTTTTGGACAATTATCTAAATATATGACAGTGATAAATAGCAAATAAAATTTGGATTTTTATGTGACTGTCACTGTTGATGTGATTTACAATAACGATTATAATTTAGCTGTTTCTATCTCAAATTAGTAATTTCATTTCTAAGCTGTGTTATCTGTCTGGTTCCAGTCGTAGCCTGACAAGCACTGTTAAAACATGGACATCTTACGTTCATTATTCAATAAGGATAAGAGTATTAGTTCTATCTTCATTGCATGTGGCTTTACTCCTGAAGCATTCCCACAATGCATATTTTATCAGAGTTTTTCTTGCTTATAATGCATTGTACAACATTTTAACAAATAGTATTTTTTTTAAATGCAATGGAGCAACAAACAGTAAAGAATTCAAGCGAGTCTCTCAGGACACCCTGTATAACCTAGCATTTTTGCCTCTTCTTGATAAGATGTGAAATTTCTATGTGATTCGACTGCAGTACGTGTTTAGGGTGAATGTTTAGGACAGGTCATGAACCTTCATCATGAAGAGGAGGACTGGAAGCAGGGCTTGGATAGGGATGGACTAGGATACCACATAAGTTGACCTAGCAATGGAATACTACTTTGGGTGATGGGAGTAAATTCTGGGTTTGTTGGTGTCACATGAAGAAATTGCAAAATTGTTTTCTCAAGTCATATCAAGTATACGCACCAATTTTTGTAACCATAATAGAATATCCCTTAGCATAACATGAGTTTCATGATCTCAGAACCCACTCCAGAAACCACTGCTGCTAAAAGTTTCTGACAGCGCATACTATTAACTATAATTTTGGACAAATGCACTATCCCAAACTGGGTTAACATATACAAGTGTCTGAAAACCCAGTATTGAGTTAGCACTGTCCCTCATGATCTACCTATGGTTTAAAGAAGTAGCAACTAGAAAATTCATACATGCATAAACAAAACCCATTTGTCATAAATATATACAATATAGTCATATTACAGCTAGAAGTTACCTCAGTGTATGCAATCAAGGTGACCCAGAATGTTTTTGTTGGCCTTGGGACACTCAGTGTTCCCCACAGAAAGACCATTAATGGCAATGGCAATGAAAGAATTGTAGGTGACTTCACTTGTTGCAAAAAGACAACAAAGTAGCAAACTAGTTCCGAGTGTGAGATTATTGCAAACCAAAGTGCCAGGAATAACCGAACGATAGGTGGTTGATCAGAAGGACTCAGTTCTTGTTGATCCATTTCTTCCACACTTGGTGGTTCCAACCCACTGCAAAGAAAGCAAAAGGATTACTATAAAACATATGAGAGAGAAATACACGAATGTATTTTAAATACTAAAGTTCAGTGAGCTGACAATAAAGATGTATGAATCAATTGTTATCAAACAGTACCCATGCCATATACAAAAAATAAAATGAAGAGAGGTTATAAAAATTATCTTGCGATTCGGGACAAAAAGAAATGGCAGCCTAGCTTTAATCATCAGTTCTATTGGCTCACATGGCTTGTTAATGAAAAAAGTACTACAGTCCTTGCAATGCAACAATCCGAGATAACTACAGCTAAAGCAAGACCATATGTGTAAGCAAGTGCCTATGGACACAAATAACTGACCAGAAATTTTTTTTTTAAGATCTAGGTCTCTCAATTTCTAAAATATCAGCTTTCAGCATGAGGCTAAGCTATTTGACTTTATACATACAAAATAAGACTGAAACAACTTTAGAGTATATCTGAATAAGGTTAACAACAGGGGACTGTATTTATATAACTTAAGAGTTGAAAGTTTAATCATTTAGGGAAAATTATCAATTTATTAATTTTAACCTGCTACAAAATATTAGTTCATTCTAGGAGACAAACAAAATAATTTTAGGAAAAATACATAATGGGTCAACACAAACTGAAACACAAAAAATGACTTGTGAGTATTAAGGAGTAAAGGAAACAACTTACCAACTAATAGAAGTGTTGCATGGTCAACTGGCAAACAAAAAAGAATGAAACTTCATTAGTTTTTGGACAGATCCCTTTAACAAGCTATAGCGCACATACATATGCACATACGTGTACCCCTCCTCCCTGCCCACACACACACACACACACACACACAGTGTTAACTGAAGACCCCATTGTGTGTGTGTGTGTGTGTGTGTGTGTGTGTGTGTGGGGGGGGGGGGGGGAGTTGTGGAGGGGGTTATGGAAAGGCACATGAAATACAGGCCATGCACATGAGCATTAAATTTTCATTCTTTTTTGTCTACTTGTTGATAATCAATGCTTCTGCTATTTAGTGAGTTGTCTCCTTTACTCCTAAATTATTTACATTTTGTCTGACATTTTCAAACTATATTTTTTGTAATTGTTTGGGAGAAGTGAAATCATAGGGTTTATACAGAACTCCAGTTGCCTAAAAGCAAATGCAGAGGAAGCTCTCTTATGTACACATGAAGCACAAAAACTGGCCACTCCTGAGAATCGTCAAGTCCAGCCATCTGCATAATATGGCAACACTGTTGGACATGGAATTGCCTGGAGGAAGTGTTCCCTGTTGCTCGAGCTATTACAGTGCTGTATCTGCTCGTGGTCTAGTGGTAAACATCGCACAATGTAGCAGCAAAGTTGCGAGTTCAAGTCCACTCATTCCTTTATTTTTCAGCTGGATTTTGGCTTTCTGCTAAAAGCATAAGACTGATGAAACCTCAAAGATATGTTGCTTTAGTTTCTAGCCCACCAATAATAGCAAAACCTTCCACAAAAGATCTCATGGCAGCATCTAGATCAGAAAAGTTTAAGCTCAAAAGCTTCCTTCCCCCCACAGTGGCCATTGGCAACCAGCCACATGCCACCTACCTCTTGGTGTCTGTCATTTGACCAGGTGAACACAGTGCAGTGAATCTTGGGCATGTTTACGCTCTTGTATGCGTAAGCATAAAATATTTCCTATTGTAGTTTCATTTTCTGTGTGCAATAACTTCAGTAAGCAAGTGAAAACCATACTGTAATACAGCGCATGTATTTGTCTTGCAGTTACGAATTGATTTTGCATACTTGAATTTCATGAACATTGTAAAATAGAGCCATGAGTGAAAAAGTTTTGGCATTTGCAACACATTGTTCACTTTGAGTTTAATAGAGGGCTGAAGGTAATAGGGGAAGCTTGAAATGTTTGTGTTGTGTGTTGGGCAAGTACTATCAAGAAATGACATCACAAAAAGATGTTCCTCTTTCAAGAGAGAACATTCTGGCATGAATGATTCTCACCATTTAAGGGGTCTCAAGTGATCAGCTGCAACCATTTAACCTTCACATGACATCTGCATCAAACAGGTAAGGTTCAGAAAGAGAGTGTAAGGTAACTGCATGCTCTAATTCAAAGCAACAAAAATCAAAGAGGCAGCTATTACTGCATTTCTATTTGCATGTCATCATTTTGCTCATTGAGCATTCCTATGTAATATTATTGCTAGTGGTGAGTTATGATGCCTTTATGTTAACTTCTTACAAAGAAATTAATGGCTGAGCCTTAACAAAAAGACATCTAACTGAGCAAAGGGCAGTGTGAATAGAGTATTTTGCATCTGGTGGCACAAAAAGCATATTGCACACACAAAAATAAATAAATCGCTAAAAAAATACAAAGAGGAAAAAAAAAGTAATCCTGCCCAAGGGTATATCCATTATGGGTGGCATTTCTTGCCAACAACTGCGGCGCATTTTTCAGTCAAAATGTAGAAAAACTACCAACAAAACTGCATCAAGTGTTACTACTACACGACAATGCACTCTGCTGGTTTCACAAATCCATGTAAGTAATTCCTCATGCACCCTTTCTTCTGTTCTCATGCTCTGAAAGCTTCATTTTGCCGCACCTTATCCAACAACTATCAAGAAAATTCATCTCTGGATGAAAATTCACATCAAACCGGACTTGACTACACCTTCAGCTCCGAACGAGTAAATTTCTACAAGCATGGAATTCGTAAACTACCTGGGCACTGTCAGAGAATATACTGTTGATGATTAATTTCCCTCTTATGTTTACTAATGAACTACAACTTACCAAGATAACCTTACAACAAAAGTTTGTAAGATTCAAATATACAAAATCCAATTTGTAACTACAAGACAAATACTAAAACTTCAAATAAGAAAATAACAGATAATAAATACGTCCACAGTAACCTATGCACATTGTGTAACTACACAGTTTCACTCCATTAATAAAAGTTACTCAATGTGCAAAATCAAACGACAATCAAAACAAGTTTATGCTTATCAATGAAAGACCAGAAATGTGGCCAAGGTCTGCCACACTGCATTCACATTGTTAGATGGCAGCATGCATCAAATAGGTGGTGCCAAGTGGCCAGTTGCCAGTGGTCAGTATCCACTATTGGGTGAGAAACTCTCAAGCATAAACAGATCTTATCTTGGTGCAGCTATGAGCTCTTCCACAGAAGGTTTTGCTATTACTGGTGGGTTAGGAAATGAAGCAAATTATCTTTGAGGTTTCATCAGACTGATATCTTTAGTACAAAGCCAAAATGCAGCTGTAAAAATAGCAGAATGAGTGGACTCGAACTTGTGACGTTGTGTCTACTTTGTGTGGCATTTACCGCTAGACCAAGAGCAAATACTTTTAACAACTCAAGCATAAGACATTACTATCTCCAGACACTTCTGCATCTTACACTACTGCCAGATAAGATGGCCAGATTCAGAATTTGGAGGGACGGCTACCTTTCGTGCTGTTAAATTTACACACACAGAAAGAAGCAGCACATTAACTGGTGACATTTACTACAGATCAAGCAAATACTGTTTGCAGTGCACATTACATAGTCCATATCACAGCAGCTTTCTCAAGGTGATATGTAACACTTTTATTCTAAAGGGTAAACTGCTATTCACTGAAAGCCAAGAAAATGTTCTACTGACAGAGAATGCTTTCTTCGCTATCAGTTTAGTCATTCTCTGCTAGTGCCATTCGTTTCCTCCTCCTCCTCCTCTTCAACCAGTATTCTTTTAGTATCCATTATTTTAATTTATTTTTTTATACTTTTTAGATTTATCATTTCCCTTTTGTATATTTTTATGTATTACTTTATGCTTGATGAAAAATTTGAAGAATACCAGTGCAACATTTATTTCAACTCAAGATATCTGATTTTCCACCACCATAAAAAGTTTATCAACCGCTTTCCTTCCAGAAAACTGCAATACAGTGACTTAACTTCATTCATCCACCATAAAATAAGACAGTGAGACAAAACATTACACAAAAATAGTAAAACATGTGACTTCTATTCTGATTCCTTTTAAATCTAGCTTAGGAAAACAGGAGAGTCAAAGTTAAATTGAGCAGACATTCAAAACAAGAGAACTCAAGCCACTCTTCAAATGCATTAGAAAGTTCAGAATGTGGTACAATTCATGTCAGTACAGCTATCAGAACTGAATTCAAAATAAGTGGTGTTTCTCAGTTTCCATCACTGAGATTAGAATAGACTGATTTTTTGTTTCACAGATCTACAGTAAGGGGATCCTCAAGGATGTAAAAGATTTTACAAAATGTGAATTCATAATATATCTTAAAAAAAGGGTTATGATAATGCTTCTTCCACAGTTTTAAGTGAAACAGTGCCCATGGATGTGGAGTAAATAAAAACATATTTTTATTTAAGAGAGTATACCAGACTTGTCACAGGCATGTAAAAGTATATACTCTGAGATGCGTAAGAGATTCTGCTGGCCATTAAAACTCCAACACCAGGAAGAATAGCACATACCAGAATTTTACTTATTCTGCATATATAGTACAGTAGGATAAAAAATGTTAAATCTGTTTGTAATCCAGAGTATACAGGATGCAAAATTTAGTACACAAAGTTGCCACCTATGCAACCAACAGTGGCAATAACCTGGCTGTGCAGTAAGCCGAACTCTGGTCGGATGACAGATACTACAATGTCATGCAATGCTGCTGTATCTCTTTGCTAGAGTTCATTGTTTGTAGTGACTGGCAAATGGTGGTGAGCCAGTCTCTTTGCAGCAAAATTAGCCGTTTACAGTGGGTGAGAGAGATTGAGAACATGTTGGCCAGGACAATAGTCACTATCATCTGCATTGAGGTAGGTAATGACACCATGAGCACTATGTGTCATACGTTATCTTGTTGAAAGATAATGTCATGAAGACTTTAAAGAAAGGGCACAACTCCTGGTCTTGACACAACAGAAAAGTAATGGCTGCTGTTCAAATTCCTGGTGCTACAAACCATAAATAGTCATGTGGTGCAATCAGTGGCACCTCATCCATCACACCAGGTGCTGGGCGCGTGTAACAATGATGATTGATTACTGGCACTGTTTATTTCACTTTAGGGCCTCAACCTATAGATATATCCATCACAATGTTGTATACAGAACCAGAAAAAATAAGAAAAGATGAGGTCATGCCATTCCTACATCCTGTGTTGCCACTGTGCGTATGAGTTTTGGTACACTACACTGTGCTGCCTTTCAAGGAAAGTTGGTACTCAAGATGTCATTGCACTATCCAGGTGGATACTTGGCTTGGAAGATAAAAGCCCATTTCCTGTGTCACCGTATGTAATTTGGTTGTTATCCTGGATGGCTGAGCAAGCAGTATATCAATGGATAATGGTTGTGTAGGGCAGATGGAATGCTGCATGGCATTGTGTATGGTCCTCTTGAACCCATCTATTCCATATTTACACAAGATCCTCTACCTGAATCAAATGATTTAAATTATGTACATTATGAGACAAATGACCCACAATTCATAAAACCCATTGGATCCTGACCAACACGAGCAGCTGTATCATGAGATGATAAACCGCTGTCTTGTTAGGCCAAGATCTTAATGCTACTGAATTCTGAAAAAGACTGGTATACTTTTCTCCTTCTTACATGAAACATAACATGAAATTGTAGCAAAGAACCAACAATCAAATGTTATTTCTGAATGAGACACACTGTGTAATCTTTTCTTATGCACACAACTTAAGTGGTATTAGCCCTCCTTACTTCTGCAGTTGTGCTGAAATGATAATTACTTGCATACCCAAACACATTGTACATTTCATGCCAATTTGATGTTTGTTGCACACCGTCTTCATGGTGTTGCAGTTTTAATGGCTGGCACTGTGTATCATGGATACACACCACCATAGTCGTGCATAACTAAATAGAAAGGGAAAAGCTGTGGAGTCCTGCTTGCTAAATAATGAAATATCAACCTGCAGACAATTCATTGAGGGAACAGAAAAATTTGTATCCCTGTCACAAAACACATCTGGGGGTATCACCTTGGCTTATTTGGCAGCAAATGAAATAGTTGAAAGACGACCAATTATAGGTTTTTTTTTTAAAAAAAAATAGTTTATTAAATAAGCACAACACGAGTTGATATTAAAAATATAGTTCAGCTTAAGAGGAAACTTTGAAACTTGCACAAAATCAACATGAAGAACTGAAATCTTGTCTTTTTTAATTTGAAATGCTCTGTATTTCTCTTTGTAAAATGAATTTTGTTTCATACAAATATGATCAATATTGTCTGAGACACTAACTACCTTCCAATATGTTGAACTGCAAGCATCACACCGACTCTTGTGTAACTGTACATTTTCATGTATAGCACTTCATCTATGCTCTAACGTCTAAGAGGTATAAGTGTCCTTGATTTATATTTCAACCAGCCTGATCCCTAATTGACAAATGAATTAAGATATGCTGAGATAAGGCTCATATGTTTTATTTGTCTCTTTGCATAAATGACTGATGTAACAGTTTCCATCCTTTCTGTACAGCAAATCCCAAGAATGTAGAAGTTTCCCCTAAGGAAGATTCAGAAGAAATCATCAAATTTGTATTTGCAATACGAGTGATAAATAAAATATGTTCTGCCAAAAATCATGATCATGAACACCCTCTATCAGTGGCAGTTGTGTACACAATAAAACCCGTTAGGCAAGTTATAAAGAAGTGGTCACATAATAAAACTCATGAAATCAATGGTAGTTTGAACTCTGCTATTTGCAACTGTGTACCACCACAGTGGTTCTGTATTATAAAACTTTAATATATGGTGTTTTAGAAGCTGGTTTGTATTTTAATGATACTAAGGCCTGAAGACTGGAACTCAACCATGATGCAAATACAAATATCAATTATTCCAGAGTTTGTTACACATACACTCAACTGCACATGGAAAGTAAGTCAGAAGCAAATGAAACTTTAACTTCAACAATATTATGAAAAGCATACATTGTTACTCACTGTTAAGATGACACATTCAGCTGCAGACAAGCATTATGAAAAGTGTGTTACATATGAAATTTCAGCCAAATCCTTCTTCTGAAGAGGGGGAAAAAAACACAAACACATCCACACAAGCAGAAGCACATGCACGTGTTCTCACCCCCCCCCCCTCCCCCCCCCACACACACACAAAACCAAACAGGGTACAGTTGGTGGAAGAGGAATCCGTGTTGTCTGGCAGAAAGTACAGGGAGTAGAGATGGCAGGACAAGGCTTCCATGTGCAGCATCGGGAGGCTATGGAGAAGGGGGAGGGGATAGGGAGGGAAAGGGGAGCAGAAAGAAGAGAAACAGGGAACGGGAAGAGATCAGTGAGTGCCTTGGCAGACAGCAGTACACAATGAGGCAAGGGAACATATATTGGGAGGAAATGATATGACAGAGGGAGCAGAAACAGTTTAGTGACGGGTATGGCGACAGTAGGCTTGTGTAGATTGAGGGTAGGATGATTTCAGAAGTGGAGAATGTGTTGTAAGGATAATTCACATCTGTGCATTTCAGATAAGCTGGTGGTAGAGGGAAGCATCCAGATGGTGCAGATTGTGAAGCAGCCACTCAAATAAAGTAAGTTGTGCTCAGCTGCATGTTGTACAACAGTGTGGTTCACTCTTCTCTCTGTCTCCATTTGGCAGTGGTCATTCATCCTGGTGGACAGCTGGTCGGTAGTCATACTAATATAAAAAGTTGATCAATAATTGCAGAAAAGCTGGTATATGATATGGCTGCTTTCACAGGTGGTCTGGCCTCTGATGGGATGGGAGAAGCCTGTGGCAGGTCTAGAATAGGAAGTGCCATGTGGACTGACTAGTCGGGTCTTGCACCTGGAATATGATCTCTGTGACAAAAGGTCTAGAGTGAAGTTGCAAAGGGATGGACTAGGATGTTGTGGAGGTTGGGTGGGTGACAGAACACTTCAAGAGGGGTGGGAAGGATGGGTAGGATGTCCCTCATTTCTGGGCATGGTGACAGGTAATCAAAGTCCTAATGGACGAGATGGCTCAATTGTTCCAGTCTAAGGTAGTACTGGGTGACAAAGCAGACACTTCTTTGTGGCTGTTTCTTGGCGATGGTGGGAGGATTGGCAGTGTGAGGAGAAATGGCATGTGGACTGTTTGTGGACTAGATCTGGGGGATAGGGCTTGTCTTTGAAGACCTTACTGAGACATTAAGCATAATGCACAAGGGTATTTTCATCACTCCCATCTCCAGGTGACCAGGCTGAATGGGAGAGATTTTTTGGTGTGGAAAGGATGACAGCTGTCCAAATGCAGGTACTGTTGGGTGCTTGGTGGGATGCATGTGGACAGAGATGTTGACAGAGTCATCAGAGAGGAGGTGTTCAACGTCTAGGAAAGTGGCACACTGGGTTGACGAGGATCAAGTGGAATGGATGGAAGAGAAGGTGTTGGACGGACGAGGACAGGGTGCCCAGGCCCAGAGTCCAGATATGAAAATATCAGCAATGACCATGAACCTGGAGTTTGAAGTTTTGGGAGGCTAGGAATGCTTCCCCTACATGACCCATAAACAGGTTAACATAGGAGAGTGCCACAGAGGTGCCGAAGGCTGTGCTGCTGATTTGGTTGTATACCTTCCTTTCAAAGGGGAAGTAGTTGTGTGTTAAGATATAGTTAGTAAGTTGTAAGACAGAAGAGGTAGCGGGTTTGAAGTCAACAATGAGTAGCAGGGTTCCAGCAGGTAAAGAGTTGGGAATGGTGTAGAGATGATGAAGAAAGTGGTTGGTATCTTTGATGTGAGAGTCTAGATTTTGGGTAATAGGTTGGAGATATTGGCCAATGAGGATCAAAATTCTTTCAGTGGGAGCAAAGTATCCAGTTACAACGAGGCGTCCAAGATTGTTGGATTTGTGGACTTTAGGGAGGACTTGGAAGGTGGCTGTTCAGGGTGCCATATGTGTGAGGAGGCAAACAGATTCAGGGGACAGGTTCTGGTAAGGGCTTCAAGCTTCAACCAGGTATTTGGAAGTTATGTTGGACTTCTCAGATGGGATCACTCTGGCAGAGTTTATACGTGGAGGAGTCAGATAACTGGCAGCAGCTTTCCATGAGGTAGGCACTGTGATTCAAAATGACAGTTGTTGAATCTCTGTTGCAGGTTGGACGATTACGTCAATTTATGGCTATCCTTTTGTTCTGCTGAAAGGTTAGTATTCTTAGGATGGGACTTGGGCCACGACAGTGAGGCAAAGTCGGAGGTAAGGAAAGCCAGGAAGGTGACCAAAGGGGGGTTAGTTTGGAGGGGAAAAAGGGGGGGGGGGGGAGGATCATGGTAGGATGGTGGTATCAACTGGGAGAGGAAGAGTTCACTGTTGGGATGGGGTTGGATTTGGTTGGAGGGATTGGTGAAAAGAAGGGTGTCAACTCAGGGACTAGGAGAAGAAGAGTAGGTCTTTGACAAGTCCACCACGATTAAATTTTGGTGCAGAACTGAAGGTGAAGCCTATGGATAGGACTGAAACTTCTGTAGGTCTGAAGACTTCCATGGAAAGGTTAACAAGAGCTTTCTGGGATTGTTTACACTCTGGGTTTAATCGAGTGTTGGTAGGGAGTTTTGGGGGATGTGACAAGTTGAAAAGGTCAACTAGGCAGGGCCTGGGCACTAGAAGGAGGAACACTGTGGGTAGTGTAGGGGTTGGATAGTAGTGCCCCAAGATGGCAGTAGGACATCAGCGGGTTGGATAACTTATGGACACAGTTTCTGGAATGCTCCTCCAGGTGCTGGAGTGCAAGGGATTCAATTTCAGAGATGTCATTTATGTAGTGTGGAACGCCAGGCAGCATCGATTTATCTTCCTCACCCATACCCTGCTAGACCTCCCCCTTCCCTGTCACACTCCAGATTGTTGCTACCATTCGATGAGATTCAGTTGCTTTTTGGATGAAGCGATAGCACTCATAAGGTGTGTTTATCTGTGTGAACATGTGTGTGGTTTCCTTTTCTAAAGGAGGCTTTGGCTGAAAGCTCATATGTGACATTCTTTTCAGCATGTCTGTCTGCAACTCAATGTGTCATCTTTATGGTGAGTACTAATCTGTTCTTTTCATAATACTGTTGCTCTTCCAAACTGGATATTTCATGGTTCAGACTTCTATTTCCAGAACTATGCTTCTAGAATCATAAAAGTGCTTCAGATTTTCTGCAATCTTCCTAGGTCAGTAATGAATAAACATCTACACTATGTGATCAAAAGTATTCTGACACCCCCAGGAACATTTGTTTTTCATATTAGGTGCATTGTGCTGCCATATGATGCCAGGTACTCCATATCAGCGACCTCATTAGTCGTTAGACATTGTGAGAGAGCAGAATAGGGTGCTCTGCAGAACTCATGGACTTCGAATGTGGTCAGGTGATTGAGTGTCAATTGTGTCATACATCTGTATGCAAGATTTCCACACCCCTAAACATCCCTAGGTCCACTGTTTCCAATGTGATAGTGAAGTGGAAACTTGAAAGGACACGTATACCACAATAGTGTACAGGCCAACCTTGTCTGTTGACTGACAGAGACTGCCGACAGTTGAAGAGGGTTGTAATGTGTAATAGGCAGACATCTATCCAGACCAACACACAGGAATTCCAGACTGTATCAGGATCCACTGCAAGTACTACAACAGTTAGGCGGGAGGTGAGAAAACTTGGATTTCATGGTTGAGCAGCTGCTCATAAGCCACACATCGCGCCAGTAATTGCAAACAACAAATCGCTTGGTGTAAGGAGTGTAAACATCGGATGATTGAACAGTGGAAAAACGTTGTGTGGAGTGATGAATCACAGTGCACAATGTGGCAAACTGATGGCAGGGTGTCGGTATGACAAATGTCTGGTGAACGTCATCTGCCAGCACGTGTAGCGGTCATGTTTTTCATGGAGGGGGTTAGCACCCCTTGTTGTTTTGCATGGCACTATCACATTACAGGCCTACACTGATGTATTAAGAACCTTCTTGCTTCCCACTGTTGAAGAGCAATTCAGGGATGATGATTGCATCTTTCAACATGATTGAGCAACTTTTCACAATGCACATCCTCTGGTGGATGGGTTAGAAAACAGTAACATCCCTGTAATGGACTGGTCTGCACAGAGTTCTGACCTGAATCCTATACAACACCTTTAGGATGTTTTGGAATGCTGACTTCGTGCCACCAACATTGATACCTCTCGTCAGTGCAGCACTCCATGAAGAATGGGCTGCCATTCCCCAAGAAACCCAGCATCTGACTGAATGTATGTCTGCGAGAGTGGAAGCTGTCATCAAGACTAAGGCTGGGCCAACAGCATACTGAATTCCAGCAATACCAATGGAGGGCACGACGAACTTGTAAGTCATTTTCAGCCAGGTGTCCAGATACATTTGATCACATAGTGTATATAAGGGGGCAGTCAAATGAAAATGAAAATGAGAGAGAGAGAGAGAGAGAGAGAGAGAGAGAGAGAGAGAGAGAGAGAGAAAGTAAATTAACTGTTTATTATTTCAAAACTAATTGCAATAACTGTTAAAACATTTATCCTACTGAGAGACAAGACAGTCATTGCCTTCACGGAAAAATGTTAACAGTTGTGTATGGAACCATGATTGTACCCAGACATGCACATCATTGTCTGTAGTAAATTGAAAGCTATGAATGTCTTTTTTCTGGGCTCCAAAAATATGGGAATTCCACGGGGAGAATAGGTGTATGGTGAATGTGTAAGGGCTTCCCAATGTAACTTCTACAGCATTCTTGAAACAATCTCGGCAACATCTGGGCACTTGCTTTGTTGACACGTTGTTTTTTGCTACAGTGCATAAGTTTCACTGGGAAGCCTTTACACATCCTCCATAAGTTCTGATCTCTCTCAAGGTGATAACTGTATTTTTGGAACCCTGAAGGAAGACATTCATGGCCACTGATTTGCTTTGGACAAAGAGGTGCACACCTAGGTATAATTGTGGTTCTTTAGGCAACTGCAAACATTTTTCCGTAAAGGAATTTACTATCCTTCTCTCATAGCAGTGTATTTATTTTTTTCCCCATCTGTCTCATTTTCATTGAACTTCCCTTATGCATTTGACTCTGTGAGTGTTCTACTTTTGATTCAGAAAAAAAGCATCATTAATTAAAAAAAAATTGTAATACAAGTTCTGCAAACAAATGTCAACAGTTACCTACAATTCCAGTATGTCTGAATCTGCCTTAGTCAGCACACATGCCAAGATCTACCTTCAATAATTTGGCCAGAAATGTTTCTAAAAATCTTAAAATATTAGCACTTCCAGGACGGGGAATCGTCTTGTGCACATCTCCCTTAACACTAACTGAGGATATTGAATGACACGATCAATGCAGTATATGTCTTGATGTATCTGACAAATAAAAGCTAAAAACAGTTACATATGCTTCTTGACACACACTGACAGGGTACATTTGCAACCCTAAATACACTCCTGGAAATGGAAAAAAGAACACATTGACACCGGTGTTTCAGACCCACCATACTTGCTCCGGACACTGCGAGAGGGCTGTACAAGCAATGATCACACGCACGGCACAGCGGACACATCAGGAACCGCGGTGTTGGCCGTCGAATGGCGCTAGCTGCGCAGCATTTGTGCACCGCCGCCGGCAGTGTCAGCCAGTTTGCCGTGGCATACGGAGCTCCATCGCAGTCTTTAACACTGGTAGCATGCCGCGACAGCGTGGACGTGAACCGTATGTGCAGTTGACGGACTTTGAGCGAGGGCGTATACTGGGCATGCGGGAGGCCGGGTGGACGCACCGCCGAATTGCTCAACACGTGGGGCGTGAGGTCTCCACAGTACATCGATGTTGTCGCCAGTGGTCGGCGGAAGGTGCACGTGCCCGTCGACCTGGGACCGGACCGCAGCGACGCACGGATGCACGCCAAGACCGTAGGATCCTACGCAGTGCCGTAGGGGACCGCACCGCCACTTCCCAGCAAATTAGGGACACTGTTGCTCCTGGGGTATCGGCGAGGACCATTCGCAACCGTCTCCATGAAGCTGGGCTACGGTCCCGCACACCGTTAGGCCGTCTTCCGCTCACGCCCCAACATCGTGCAGTCCGCCTCCAGTGGTGTCGCGACAGGCGTGAATGGAGGGACGAATGGAGACGTGTCGTCTTCAGCGATGACAGTCGCTTTGCCTTGGTGCCAATGATGGTCGTATGCGTGTTTGGCGCCGTGCAGGTGAGCGCCACAATCAGGACTGCATACGACCGAGGCACACAGGGCCAACACCCGGCATCATGGTGTGGGGAGCGATCTCCTACACTGGCCGTACACCACTGGTGATCGTCGAGGGGACACTGAATAGTGCACGGTACATCCAAACCGTCATCGAACCCATCGTTCTACCATTCCTAGACCGGCAAGGGACCTTGCTGTTCCAACAGGACAATGCACGTCCGCATGTATCCCGTGCCACCCAACGTGCTCTAGAAGGTGTAAGTCAACTACCCTGGCCAGCAAGATCTCCGGATCTGTCCCCCATTGAGCATGTTTGGGACTGGATGAAGCGTCGTCTCACGCAGTCTGCACGTCCAGCACGAATGCTGGTCCAACTGAGGCGCCAGGTGGAAATGGCATGGCAAGCCGTTCCACAGGACTACATCCAGCATCTCTACGATCGTCTCCATGGGAGAATAGCAGCCTGCATTGCTGCGAAAGGTGGATATACACTGTACTAGTGCCGACATTGTGCATGCTCTGTTGCCTGTGTCTATGTGCCTGTGGTTCTGTCAGTGTGATCATGTGATGTATCTGACCCCAGGAATGTGTCAATAAAGTTTCCCCTTCCTGGGACAATGAATTCACGGTGTTCTTATTTCAATTTCCAGGAGTGTATGTTCAGGATTTACTGAGCATCTACAGAATCCATACATTATATGCAGCAACTAGTGAACAAAGAACCTATTACGTTATGTAATACAAAAAAGGGTGGTGGAAACTAAACATGACTACAAGGGTTCTGTGATTATCTCTAAAAAAAATAAAGGTAAGTAAAGAATACTGTCATCATGGAATTTCAAGAACTGCTCCCATGCTTGCAGATAATAATCATGAATTAAAGATCACAATTTTTATTTTGTTTAATCTTCAAATGTTTTTCATCACAGCTGTGAGATCTATTGTGAGATTTTTTCTTTCACTCGTTCAGAAATACATAGACATCAGGTTTTGTTGTTGTTTAGATCACAAATGTGCTTCATTTGACCCCCATTTTTTTTGCATTTTGATTGCACTAACAAAGCAAACATAATTCAGCCACAAATCTATGTTAATATAGCATGACATCTGCAATGGCTGAACAGAATTTTTGTTTAGAATATAATTTCTAAACAATGTATTCAGGGAGAATAGCAGCATACACCCCTTTTTGATGCTTACTATTGTTGTAATTGACCTGTCCTCAGTAGTACGTGGTTATTATTTGCCTGCTAAATGTGTTGCACTGGTTAATTTTGCGTGTAAAGTGACCTGTGGGGTTCAGTAAAATTTTGTGAGGTCCTGTTTTGGAAAACTGTTATGTGTGGTTTGTTATTTATAAATTATGTTGTTTATTCAGAAATTCTATAAATTACTATCTTTCCGTGACTTACATGCACTTTCTGCTGCACATTTACATGTCGGATGCAATGTCAACAACCATTTCTTGCACGCTTTTGTTTTCAGTGATGACTGCAACGTTCAAAGTTGCTTGGATAGTTTTTCATTGTAATTGGGGGTAGGGGAGGAGTGAGAGCGAAGGGCGAGAAATGACAATGCAGGGCGAGGCGTAGTGACAGGGCAAGGAGGGTGAGGGGAGAAGAAGAGAGAGGGGTAAGAGGAGGGAGAGGGGTCGCAGTGGTAGGGCTAGAGACAGGACCAGGTGAGGGAGAGAAGGAGAGAGGGAGAGGGAGAAGGGGAGAACAAGAGGAAGGGGCAGGGCTGGGGGAGAGGACAAGGGGTGAGAGCGTGAGCAAATGAGAGGTGGTGATGGGAATCGGAGACCACGGTGATGGCGGGGGGGAGGGGGGCGCGGCGACGGGGGAGGCGGGCGCGGCGACGGGGGAGCGGGGCGCGAAGCGACGGGGGAGGGGGCGAAGAGACGGGGGAGGGGGCGAAGAGACGGGGCAGGGGGCGAAGAGACGGGGCAGGGGGCGAAGAGACGGGGCAGGGGGCGAAGAGACGGGGCAGGGGGCGAAGAGACGGGGCAGGGGGTCGCGGCTACGGGGAGGGGGGCGCGGCGGCGGGGAGGGGGGCGCGGCGGCGGGGAGGGTGGAGCGGCGGCGGGGAGGGTGGAGCGGCGGCGGGGAGGGTGGAGCGGCGGCGGGGAGGGTGGAGCGGCGGCGGGGAGGGTGGAGCGGCGACGGGGAGGGTGGAGCGGCGACGGGGAGGGTGGAGCGGCGACGGGGAGGGTGGAGCGGCGACGGGGAGGGTGGTGCGGCGACGGGGAGGGTGGTGCGGCGACGGGGAGGGTGGAGCGGCGACGGGGAGGGTGGAGCGGCGACGGGGAGGGTGGAGCGGCGACGGGGAGGGTGGAGCGGCGACGGGGAGGGTGGAGCGGCGACGGGGAGGGTGGAGCGGCGACGGGGAGGGTGGAGCGGCGACGGGGAGGGTGGAGCGGCGACGGGGAGGGTGGAGCGGCGACGGGGAGGGTGGAGCGGCGACGGGGAGGGTGGAGCGGCGACGGGGAGGGTGGAGCGGCGACGGGGAGGGTGGAGCGGCGACGGGGAGGGTGGAGCGGCGACGGGGAGGGTGGAGCGGCGACGGGGAGGGTGGAGCGGCGACGGGGAGGGTGGAGCGGCGACGGGGAGGGTGGAGCGGCGACGGGGAGGGTGGAGCGGCGACGGGGAGGGTGGAGCGGCGACGGGGAGGGTGGAGCGGCGACGGGGAGGGTGGAGCGGCGACGGGGAGGGTGGAGCGGCGACGGGGAGGGTGGAGCGGCGACGGGGAGGGTGGAGCGGCGACGGGGAGGGTGGAGCGGCGACGGGGAGGGTGGAGCGGCGACGGGGAGGGTGGAGCGGCGACGGGGAGGGTGGAGCGGCGACGGGGAGGGTGGAGCGGCGACGGGGAGGGTGGAGCGGCGACGGGGAGGGTGGAGCGGCGACGGGGAGGGTGGAGCGGCGACGGGGAGGGTGGAGCGGCGATGGGGGATGGGCGACTGGGACGGGGGGAGGGGCGACGGGGATGGGGGAGGGGCGACGGGGATGGGGGAGGGGCGACAGTGATGGGCGACAGGGATGGGGGAGGGGCGACGGGGATGGGGCGACGGGAATGGGGCGATGGGAATGGGGCGACGGGAATGGGGGAGGGGCAACGGGTGAGGGGGCGACAGGGGGTAGGGGTGACGGGTGAGGGGGCGACAGGGGGGAGGGGTGCCGGGGGTGAGGGGTGACAGGGTAGTGGCAACGGGGGAGGGGAGGTGGGCGAACGGAGCAATTAATGTGGCTGAGGGTGTTGGGGCAGAGGGAGAGCTATAGTGTAGGGGACAGGGCGGAGGGAGATGTTGGGAGAGGGTGGGGTGGTGGGGTGAGTGTCGGGGTGTCTGAGTGGGAGGGTGAGGGTGGGAGGGAAGAGGGAGGGTGAGGGATGGGGAGGGAGGGTGTTGGAGGGTGAGGGAATGTCGAGGGTCGGTTTGTGGGGCTGGGATGAGTGGGGGATGGGTGAGGGAGGGGGTTGGGATCACTGCCTGGAAATGGTTATTTCGGTTACTTTGTGACCACTTACAGCCATTTATGGGCGTCATGTTGTCAAACAACGATGGAATTATGGATGACAGTGCAACGCCAGGCTAAAGATGGTCCAACAGACAATTAGAAGGCATCCCATAACCTTTGTCATCTCAGTGTGTACCTGCTTTGATCAGTTTATCTTAGGCAATTATCTTAGGTAACAAATATTTGATTTTCATTATTTCAATTAATTATTGCTTGAATTTAAAAATTTATAATCCACTCATAATCTATTCTTTATGAGGTATAATTTTATGTTAAAAGATAAATGCAATAAGACAAGTATTGCAGTAAAAAAGCAGTGCATACAGCGTGAGGCACTGTATCTTAAGGTGTGCAGATTACCTAGGTTGTATTCATCCAATATCTGAGATTGAGAGCATTTAGCAACTTCCAACAAACCTTACACAAAATGTCAAACCTTTGATAAACTGTTTCTCACTGATACTCCACACAAAAGATGAAAGGAAGAAAGTTTACCGCTGCTATACTTTGGCTGTTCACGAGTTAAAACTTTAGCATCAGGCACAGTGTTTTAATTTATAACTTGTTTACTATTTAATCTACTCACAATATATTTTGCAGACAGTATCCAGGTATACCACTTAATGTAGCTGAAAAATTATATCACTGTATGACATGCAGTTCAGAAGATAAGATGTCACACACATTCAGACGTATGAAAACTAGTTTCTGCTTAAAACAGGGGGCAAAGTACCCAGATGACATTCATACAGTCCCTCAGAATGAGTATAAACATAATTTTGAATCTTTTCTAGACTTTTTCTTGCTTAGATGACCACTGTCAAATATTTAACACTTTAAAATTCATTTGTAAAGTAATCACAAGTTTCAATGTGTTTTATACACAGGAATTTGATTACTTATGGAATTAGGGGTTTAATGGTGCTTCCAGTTCTGTGGGTTATTTTGTTGTCTAATGTCAGTATGTGACATACTTTCCTGTTGTTTGTGGTTTCTTTATCTTGTGTACTTTGTGTGTCCTCTGCTGTATGATCATTTAGTTTGTAACCATTTTCTGTGGGAAGCTATCTGATTATATTTAGTCCTTACATGTAGCTATCTGTATCTACTGGAATTCTGTTCAATCTGTGTAGGAAGTATCTGAGTCTGGCCTGGTTGTGTGCTACGGTATGGATAGATCCATTGTGTATTATTGTTATGGTTGCTGTAGGTGTTTTGTCTATTTTTAATTGTTGTTGGTGGTTTCTGCTTTCTACTGTGATGTCGAGAAAGTATTTTTACTTGTTTATTTTGGTTTCAAGAGTGACATGGGTTTTTGGGTGGGCAGTATTGTTGTCTGTGTAACAGTAGTAGCAGCTTATGTGTTTCATGTACCTAGCATATTAAATCATCAACATAGTGATTCAATATATTATATTATATTGATTAGGTATTAGAATTCAATCAGAGATTTTGTTTTCAGCGTGACTGAGGAAAATATTGGTCAATAAGCTACCCACTGGCATTCCTTCCTGTTGAAAGTAGAATTCATCCTTAAACTTTAAATAATTTTGCAATGTAATTACTTCCAAAATGTGTGTGTGTGTGTGTGTGTGTGTGTGTGTGTGTGTGTGTGTGTGTGTGTGTGTGTGTGTGCGTGCGCGCCTTAGCTGTCTTAATTATTGTTTGTTTCTCCAGTTGGTATGTGGGTGTACATTAATGTGGTGACAAATGAGATTAGTGAAGATGTGTTGAGTACACTGGTTTTGTGGATTAGGTAACTGGTATTTTCTAAGCTCCTGTTGTTTATATAGGTGTTGTGCACAGTTCTGAAATTTGTCAGTCATCTGATTGGCACACCAGGCTTGTAAATATTTGATGAACTGCTTAATGTCAGTGCTCTGGGAATTTTCTGTGTCTTTTTCATTTGGCTTTAAGAGTGTGTCGATTTAGTATTTTTTAGTAGTTTTTGTATGTCTCTTTGCAATCTTTGTGAAGTTTCACTTTCTAGTCTCATCATCTGGCTTTTTGTGCACTTCAGTGGTTTCTCAATAACGTCCCTCTCATAGAAGATAATCAACATTCTCTCCTTGTCTGCTTTTGTGATTGTTGTTCTGTGTGTCTTCAATCCGTTGTGTGTGTCTTTGGCTGTTCTCTGCTCTGTGGTTTTCTTGTTATGATTGATGGTGTTTTTGTAATTTGTAATAATATGCCTGATTTCTTCTGCTATCAGCTCACTGGTTAGCTCTGCTGAAGTTTACCATGTTTTCCTTCCTTCACAGTTAGATCTAAAAGCAAGACACATTTCCACAGAAAATGGTTACTAACTAAACACACAACAAAAATTCAACCGTAACAAAAAAATGCAACTGACACAGGACATACATAACAGTATTACAATAAAACACATCAGTAATGATTATGTAGCAGAGAACACAACAAGAAAACAGGACACACCCTGACATTGGACAGCAAAATACTGTACAGTATAGTAATTATTATCAGAAAACAAGGAATACATGTGGCCTACAGAACAAACAATAGCCTACCGAAAATATTAAAAAGAGTGAACACTGGCTTAGATTAAGTCAGCAAAGTAAGCATATACCAGCTGACACATAATCAAGCCTAATACATAATACAAAATCCCCAACATCAGTTAGCATCAATCACTTCATGTATAAATAATACAGAAGCTTTTCGCAAAAGCCATCTTTATAGCTTATAAACTATCAATTCACTGGATACAAATTTAACATTTGTGCAGCAAAATTAACAAAGACATAAACATCAATTCTGTGAAGTCATTTGCATAAAAACTATTTACAAAAACTTTGTAATATTTACATTTCAATTTATGTGAGAATGATTTAACCACTTTTGTGAATGTCTATGATTAAAATCTTTGGTCTATATGTACATTATTGTCTTGTTCTTACTAGCTCGTGTAAGGTGGGAAGAAAGACAGTAATTGTGTGTTATTTGTGCAAGAAATAGTTCCAGTGACGTTTTACTTGTTGTAAAAGAAATACAGTTTTGGAGAGTGAATGGTAATGAAGAGAGATTATGTGCTGAACTGTTAAATACTGTTAAATAGTGTTTCAGAATAAAATTCCAGCATCAACTGCACAGATACTTTTATTTTGCTTTACTGGTTTCAATAAATCAATCTGTCATCTTCAGAAGCCTACAAAATTGGGGATGTTATAAATCATTACACCTTGTCCATACATTTTTGTCAACTCTGAAAAGTTTATTACAGGAACTTATTTAGTATTGGTTTGGCAGATGCCAGTACCTTCTCCACAGAAGTATAATGCCATGACATATCCAAAGATGCACATATTGTATGTGACTGTGGTAAAAACAGATAGATAATTTACAGTAAATGGAACTCATCTATATACATGTCAAGCTGTTGTATCAGCAGCAAGGAACATAAGAGTATAACTAAGGTATATAAGGAAGTTATATATAATACATTTGACAACTATGGCACATAGGTAATGTTTGAAAGGAATGGGCCAATTTTCACATTTTATAAGAGAAACTTGTGTCTATTTTTCAATCCAAACTGATCATTCAATAAAGCCTTTGAATTTAGATACGAATGTTTACGTATTACAAATTTTTCTAAAAGGTTTATTTTTTTAGCTCTTGTCATCCATATGAAAAATGTTCACGTCAACCATGGATGGTGGATACAAGCATCTTTCTTATTTCAGATGTTCTTTAAAAGTTGACTCATATGAATTTTCACTGTCTTTGTTGAGCAAGTGCTCACAAAAGCTGGTCTTAGTACATTCCCTGTCTGTCCTATATAAAAACTCTGAGCTCTATTACACACCGTAGATCTGAGAAATTTGTGAGTTGGAGGTTTATCATTGCATATAATGAGCAACTTGATGACATTATTAGTGACAAAGGACACAATGATGTCATACTTTTTAAACAAATTAGCTATACGATACAAAATGTCACCTAGAAACAGGATTGTAGTGTATTTCTTAACAATAAGGTTATTTTTTTCGAGTGTCGGCCTAATGATTTATAATATCCTTAATTTTATAGCCTTCTGAAGATCACAAATTAATTTGTTGAAAATGGAAAAGTGGGATAAAAATATCTTTGCAACTGATGACTGAATTTTATTCTGAAATATATACTACAGTTGCTGAAAAAATAATAGTTTTCAATAATATATTAAAGACAGGTCTAAAAAACACATGAGTTAAAGTAAGATGATGTTTATTACTTCTACTTTTAGTTTCTTAGTGGAAACAGTACAGTTTCACTGTAAGCCACATGGACAGATTTCTCATGGGAATTAGACAAGGAAATTAACGACATAAATTCTGTACTTGAAAACTATACACTTTTTGTACAAATTCTCCATAAAGTGTCAAAAAAGCACATTGCAAGAAGCTGTAGACAGAACTTCTTACCTGGACATCTTAGTGACATATGAAGAATTGTACTCAAAGACCCTTTCAGTGATGAGACAATAGGGCTTGTTGCACAACTCTTATGAGAGCACCAAGTGAAACAAGACAAAAGAAAAAGGTTGAAACCTCAGAGGAAAATTGACATGTCACATAGCAGCAAAAGTGTGTGGAATCTGTTCAGAAAGCTCAATGTGGAATCAAAAGAAAGCAAAGAAATTGCTATAGTAACATGTAATCAAACTGCGCATCAAATACTACTGAATGGGAAGCCCAACAAAAAATGTGAGAAAACAAGTTACAATGTGATATCCACACATAAATCCATCGTTTCTCCTCTCCTTTCATAATGAGAGGACTCAATGAGGGTATACACTCTATGAAAAATGGAAGTCAGCTCACGTTGATGAGGTGTTTGTGGAACAGGTTAAGCAGTTCAGACCAATTACCAAAAATTGGGTGCTAAGCCAATTTAGCAACTGCCAAGAAACCTTTAAAAATTTCCAAACTACAGAGGAAGTCCAAGGTAATAGCACTCATAAAACCAGGAAAAACAGCCTTACTCAAAAAGCAACTATCGGCCCATGTCCCTTCTGTGCCACCTCTTCAAACTTCATGAAAGGCTGATCCTTAATTGAAACAATAACAGAATTGATCAAAGTTAATCCCGCAGTAAGCTGGCTTCAGGCCAGGTAAATCTTGTACTGGTCAGATCTTGAACTCATAGAGCATATACAGGGGGATGTGAAGGTAAATTAATAAGGGTCTTGGCTCTGGTCGACCCAAGTCAGACAGCACACAATACAGTTAACACCAAAAACTATTACTTAAAATCTAAGATATTATTAGGGACCATCAACTAAAGAAAATTATAGAATTCTTGCTGTAGAACTGAAAATAGTGTGTCACTATAAAAGGGCAAAAAAGTTGCTGGAGGAAGAAAAATGGATTGCTCAGGGTAATGTTCTGGCTCCCATCCTGTTCACTATATATATGAACAATCAGGCAATAACTAAAGATATGAGACATTTTCTCTATGCTGATGATCTGTGTATCACAGTGTAAGGAAGAATCTATGATGAAGTAGGGGTAAAATTGGGGAATACCCTAATACTCTAGAAGCTATGGCAATATATTACGATGACAACTCTCTCAAATCAAATCCTACTAAAATGACAGTTTGCGCTTTTCATCTGCATATATGTTTAGCACACAGAAAGCTGTGCATTCATTGGAATGGTTCTACCCTTGAGGACAGACCAGCCGACTCACCTCAGAGTGCGTTTGACAGGTCTCTCACATACAAACATCATTGGGGGAGGGGGGGGGGGAGGAGGGAAGGTAGGTGCAAAGAACAATATCTTTAAAAAACAAACTGGCAGTAAGTGGGGCACCAAACCTATTGTGCTCTGCTTCAGAACTTTGCTTTCCCACAGCTGAGTCAGCATGTCCTGTCTCGTCTAGATCAGCACATGAAAAGAAGATCAATGTAAGCCTTACCGAAACCTGTACACTGGTCACAGGAAGCATAAAGCCCACTCCACTGGAAAAGCTCTACCAAGCTTCAGGTTTCAGCAGTCCCAAGTCTCATAGGATAGCTCATGAACATAATAAGCAGTTTAAAGAGACATTTGATGAACACCATCCGTTACATGGTAGCCTTTATAGATTAAAAAGCCTACAATCAAGATAATGGTCCCTCAATTACACCCTGGAAGAACTCCCGGTCGGCTTTCAGAACATCCACCAAGTGATGATGAATTGATCTACAAGTAGCAGAAAATGATAAACTGTGTCAGAAATAGTGTAACCTCTGTAAAAATCAATCTGATAAAATGGAGACTATTAGAACCTGATGGCAAAAGCGCAACTGTGGAGAAATAAAAAACATTGCACATTTAATGTGCTGAAACTATCCTGCACGTTGGTCCCTAGATGACCTCTGGCTAAGCAAGCCTGAAGCTTTTGACTTAGACCAGTATTGGGCCGAAACATTGACAGCACTGGACATGAAAAAGTAAGTAAAGTAAGTTAAAAAACAGGCCTGGCCTCGGTGGCCAGAGACAGAGGTCACGTGTGTATGAGTTGCGCTTGCATGAATGTGTGTGTGTTTTCTATGTTAGACAATGGTCTTTTGGCCGAAATCTCACATTTATAGCAATCTTTTTGTTGTACCTGCCTGTGACTCAGTATCTCCTCTATATGGTGAGTAATTATCTATCCTTTTCATAATATTGTTATTCTATCTTGGATTTTCCATTGTTTAATCATCTGCACCATTTATTACCAACAGAAGAAAATTACTACACCAAGAAGCTACCGTAATGAGCAGAAAAGTCAGCAATGATCAAACAGTACTCAGCAGTGGAACATTACCCAACATCCAAAGCAAACTGTTAAACAACACACATGCGCATGTGTTCGCCAACCCACTTACCCCCCCCCCCCTCTCTCTCACACACACACACACACACACACACACACACACACACACACACACACAAAATGAAAACACATCTGAACAAATTCAAACTTCATGGTCATCAACAAAAACAAAACAGAAAAGCAAATGACTGTCAACACTTTATCTCACATTTACAAGTGCAGTGAAAAGTATGTGTAATTCATAGCAATGTAGTAGCATCCAGAATTTGCCAGTGAGCGTGAGTACACTTCAGTTGTTGCTGATCTACATCTGTAACACAATCTATAAATTGCAAATCACATAAAATAGTTTAAAGAAAACCTCACAAAATTTTACTGATACCAACAAGTCAATTCAAACATAAAAAAGTAAAAACAACATTTAGCAGGCAACTAGTAACCAAGTAACAGAACAGGTCAACTATTGCAATGGCGAACATCAAAAAGGTGCAATTTTACCACAATACATAGTCTAGAAGTTATGTTCTAAACAAAAATTCAATTTAGACGCTGGTCTTATAATCATGTGTTGCAGATGACATGCTGTATTAACGTAGACTTATGGATTTTTGTTTGCAAGCATATATCACACGCAATTTAAAAAAAAAGTAAACTACATATTTAATCTAAACAAGAAAATCTGATGTCAGTATATTCCTAGCATAGATAAAATTTGTATGTATGTATTTCAGAAACAATAAAAGAAAAAAAAAAACCACTGTAGATGTCACAACCATGACGAAACATGTTTGGTGATCAAACAAAACAAAAATAGTGTTCTTGCAAGAAAGAAGCCACTCTTTGTTTCATTAATAAGTGTAGAATACATCTCAAATCACTTTTCTCCCCAGCCTGAATGTTACAAAAAATCTGAAGGTTATTTGTGGAATCATCAGAAATCATCAATAAATGTGTCTGTTATTTGTAAAGTCCATTAATGTTTTTAAAATCATATCAGTTGTTCAATCAGCATGTGTGTACCAAGATGAGGAAGGCCTTAATTTAGACCTCCTTTTCTGACATCCTTTGATAAAAGAAGTTATTCGTATACCTTATACCTTGTCATTATTACAGTGTATGCCATTAGTTTACCATCCTTGAGGAATGTCAGGAAGCAATCTGTTTTATTCCAAGGATTAATTAATTTTTTATGCAAATGATGTAAAGGCCAATTCTGTGATCTTCCATGGTGCATGCCACTCATATGTTGCATATTCAAGAACATTATTCATCTCATTCTCTGAAAAGGAGATGAAGCTGATATGTAGATGTGTTCAGCTACAGTAGTTAACTTCACCCCCTATTGTATCAAAAGCTATGATACATACTGGGGGAGTTGTTTAACGCGTTTGTATTTGACTACATTATTGCTGAGGTCATCAATCACCCTTTCAAGTCAGTTCAGTTTGTAACCAATTTCTCAGCAGTCATGCCACATAAAAAAAAGAGGGGAATGAATCAACTGCCCAAGTTAAGCACTATAAAGCAACTTAAGAATTGCCCTCACATTTTTGTACACATTTGTAGGCACTGAACATGACACCAGTTTTATCACAGAAGATTCATTACTGCATTTTAAAATACTTCATTGATAAATTTTGTGCATTCAAAATCCAACTAATATGATGATTTTATTTATGCAGGGACTTTCTATTATGGCATTTATGCCTCTACAATAAAGACGCATAGCTCAGACTATGGCAGGAAGGAGACATAACTGGCAAGTCTGTATGGTGGGATAGGATCTGCATTCAGTGTCATCGTTTATTTTCTGATAGAGCCTCATAATTGTTGCAAAACATAGCTTAATGTTTTGGATTAACTACTGAAAAATTATTCAAGCAGCTGTATCTTACAATGAGGACAGCATCAGGCAGACTGCACTCCAGTGAAAGAGTTACGATGACAGGCAGCCTATCTTCAAAAGACACCACTTACAGACTACTTCTATGATGAATTCATAAATTATTACAATCTTTTCTTCTTCGTTTTCAAGTTGAACTGAATGAAGTGAGAGGAAAACTTTCAGAACAGCTGAGTACACTGGCTAAATACACTCATAAGAAATCAAAGACATTGACAGCCCCGTCAGAGATATATGCTCAATTACAAGATAAACTAATTGAGATTACTCAAACTGAGAGATAAGTATATCAATATATTAGCCCTCCCACATGCATAACACAGCATACAAAGAAAGAACAATAAAATCACTGGAAGTAGGAGACATACAGAATCAAGTGAACTCTTCATCATCATTATTGCTGTTGTCTTAGCTATTATCCATAATGTAAAATTAACGTAATTTCAGGCATTCATTGCCAAATGTTATACAATGCACGTTGAAGCAAATATTCAGAAGGAGAGTTACATCCAACTTTCTAACTTATTGTGTTTTAAAATCTCCATTTTTATATCATGTTAACTGCTTCTTCAGTCAGTACTTGGTAGAACAACAGTACAAAAAGTGAAAATCACTACATTGGTTATAGGCTACAGCATTAATTTATTGGGTCAACTGGATTTCGTCTTACAAGGCCATCTTCAGACTTTAACTGACTAGTGTTTGGAAACAAGTTGCAAAGTTTGTAAACAACATTGAAAAAGATGTTAAACATCTAGACTGAGTCAAAAACACACAGTAAATGACCTCTTTGACAGTGTGCTGGTAATGTAATTTTAAAAGTAAAAGTTTGTATAATAAATGAATATAATGGGAGCAAAGAGGAAACACATTAACAATAAACTCTAGAACCGTGCCTACATAAACAAACCCAATAAAATAAAATAAAATTAGTAGTTGACAAGGCTACTTCATGAGCTATTAAATGTGGAAAGTGATACAGAAATCAATTAAAAGAAATAATTAACAATTTTAACACCAGAAGATATGGAGTACATAGGCAATCTAAATAAAGTAAAATTAAATCAATAAATACGGGGAAATGGAAGGATATGTAGGCATAGGCGGTGTGGGAAGTGATAGAAAACTGGGAGGATTATGTGAAGTTTAGAAGAGGGGAAGTATTAAGCTGTATTCAGTCTTTTATGATTACATCAGGGTGTTTGTCGAACTCCAGGGCTTCCAACAGATTGAGTTTTAGCCTCAATTTGCTAAGTGAAAGACATGGGACTGTGCTGGCAGTTTTGGCCCTCACCCAGTACATGTTCAGCAAATTTAGAGTCTTTATGTATATAGACAGAAGCATGAAATGAACATTTGTACCAAGGCTGGGAATCGAACCCGGGTCTCCTGCTTACTAGACAGGTGTGTTAACCACTATGCCACTTTGGCACAGCAATTCACACAACTGCATGGATTACCCTGGCATGCCTCTCTCCTTGATCCAAATTCTCATTGCTGCCCAGTCTACTTTACATTCCCCCTTACACACGAACAGAATTACCTAGGCTCTCTATGTTATGGAGTAGCACCTTCACATTGAACATAAATGGGGGATCCAGCCTGTAACCCAGGTGCAGCTACTTATACAAATAAAATGACTCCATCTGTGTATACGTATCTTAACCTGGTTTTCAGGCTGGATCTCCCATTTATGTTCATTGCTGAGGTATTCTATAAGTACCTGCAGCTGAGTTTCTGGCAGATTCCCCCATTTATGTTCATTGCTGAAATGCTATTCCGAAACATGGAGAGCCTAGGTAATTCTGTTCATGTGTGAGGGGGTATTTAAAGTAGACTGGGGTGGCAGTGAGAATTTGGATCGAGGAGGAAGGTGTGCCATGGTAATCGGTGCAGGTGTGTGAACTGTACTGTCAAGTTGGCTTAGTGGTTAAAGCACCTGCCTAGTAAGCAGAAGACCTGGGTTCAATTCCTGGTCTTGGTACAAATTTTCACCCACAGCTTCAATCCACATACATAAAATCATATCTGTATGAGACCAATAAAGTCTCTAAAATTGTGTATTTCATTTATAAAAATCTGGAGTCATAATTCTGCAACTGCTAGATTCATTCATGATCATCCAGCATAGTTCTATGTCTCTTCCTGACTGACCAATATAAAACTTATCACAAGCAGAACAAGTAATTTTGTTTACTCCATTGTTGGCTAGTAATGAGGTCTTATCCTTGATGTTGAAAATAGACTGGTCTGTGGTGTTCTTCACATAGTAGGAAGTCCTATAGTTGCAAGATTTCAGTGTTTTTGCTACAATTTGTGATACATCTCCCAGATACGGTATTTTACACCACTTCCTGTACACAGCGGAAGGGGCAGCAGATGTGGCATAGAGGAAGGGCATAATTTTCAAATTTTGCTACCTATGCAAGATCTGGTCAATAAGACAGGATTGTAGCCATTGGTTGAGGCAATAAATTTTTGTCGTATTTAACTCTTCTTCGAAACCTTCTTTGGACATGGGAATGCACCATCTGCTGCACCTTCCACTGTTTGCAGGAAGTGGTGTACAATGCCATACCTAGGTGATGTATGATGTATCAATATTAGTATATGTCACTGTCTTCTGTATAATGTCTACATAACAATATGCAAATTATAGGGACTACTCAAATTCTGTAAGTTTTTCCTACCTCCACTTAAAACACACACAAACTGAGGTGGCACAGTGGTAAGACACTGGACCTGTTTTCAGGAGAATGACAGTTCAAATCCTCATTCAACCATCTGGATTTATGATTTCTACAGTTTCTCTAAATCAAACAATTTACTGGTAAACGTAACAACTCACTGAGTAGTGGAGGTGTTGAGTCGTGAACAGACACTTAAAATTTTTGTACAGCCACAGTGTGCTGGCTGAACACACAAGGGTGGGACTGCAGCTCTACAAGTGGACTGGGGTGGGGGATTTCCGGTTGGAGTAGGCAAGGGGGTAAAGGAAGCAGAGAGCAGGAGGGAGAGCTGGAGAAGGGTGGCAGGTGGCTCGGAGGGATGTGAAAGGTATAGGAATGCATGAGTGAGAGGCAGCAGTTGTATAGAACACGAATGCAATGTGTGGGTACCGGCACTCAAATTCATTCACTGCCAATGATGATGATGATGATGATGATGATGTCAGTAAGTGGAATGGGAGGAATTGACACAACAGATGAAGGGTTAAATGAAGTTGGAGACCCAGGATAGGATGGAAGTGGGTGTGGGGCAGGGGGCTAGTGGAGACTGAGGCCAGTAGCATTACAAGAATAAAAAATGTATTGCAAGGACAACTCCCATCTATGTAGTTGTAGTTCAGAGATGCTGCATTGGTGGGAGTGTAGGGAGGGGGGTTGGTGATGGATCAAGAAGATACAGGCTTTGAAGCCACCACTGAAGTCCAGCATGTTCTGCTCAGCAGCATGCTCCACCACTGGATGGTCAACTCTGCTCTTGGCCACAGATGGTGGCACTTCATTCAGGTGGACAGTTGGTTGATGTCATTCCCACATACACTATCTGATCAAAAGGATTCTGACATCCCCATGTAATGTGGACTGACCCCTTGATGTCACAAAAAACAAACATGACAGTTTAAAAGAAGGCGGAGAGTATTGTCTTGGCAGTAGACAAGCAGTAACAGCAGAATGGGTCACTCAGGAGAACTCAGTGTGTTCAAATGTGGACTAGTCATTGGATGTCACATAGATAATAAATCCACCAGCGACATTTAAGCCCTTATGCAGTTGCCGAAGCTGACTGTTGGTTATCTAATCCCGGATTGGAAATGTCAAGGAGCAACCACAGCTAAACCAAAACCAGGCAGACCTCGTGGACTCATCGACAGGGACCGTCGAGCATCATGGAGGTTCGGTTGTAAAAAGTCACACGAAATCAGGAGAAGGAATCACTTGTGTGTTCCGAAGTGCTACCAGCAGGCCAACTAACACAATGATTGTGTACAGTGAGTTAATATGGGGTGCAGTGGTTGAGCAGATTCTCATAAGCCATACATTTTTGTAGTCTATGCTATGTGCTGCCTGAAGTTGTGTAAAGAGCTATACCATTTGGCAGTGGGTGACTGGAGTGATGAATCTTGCTAAATCCTGTGACAATCTGACGGAACAATTTGGGTTTGGCGAATGCATTGAGAACGCTACCTGTCATCATGTATAGTGCTAACAGTGAAGTAGATAGTATGTTGCGTTACGATATGGGGTGTTTTTTTTGTTTTGTTTAGGCTTCCTCTTACTGAACTTACAAGAACATTAAAAGCGGAAGAATATGAACACATTTTACCGATTCTGTACAGAGAACAGTAGAGGAACAGCTTGGAGTCATTGATTGATTGTATCAGCATGACAATGCATCCTGTCATAAAGCAACATCTGTAAGACAATCGCTTTTGGCCAATAAAATTCCTGAAATACACTGGCCTGCCCAGAGTCTAGATCTGCATCCAATATAATATCTTTGGCACAAGTTCGAACATCGATTTTGCTCTAAATATCAGCATCCAATATCACTACCTTCTCTTGTTTTGGCTCTTGATGAAGAATACGCTGCCATACCCCCACCAAACTGTCATAAAGGCAAAGGGTGGACACTCTCCATACTGACATCCATTAATGTGTGTCCAGACATTTTTGTCCAGATAATGTAGAGTGCTGTGCAGAAATTTCAGAACTCCAGTATGACATGGCTGCTCTCATGCATGGCCCTGTCTCTGATGGGATAAGATAAACCTGTGATGTGACTGAAGCAGGATGTGCTGGATGGATGAACTGAACAGATCTTGCACTTAGATCTTCCACAGTGTACAAGCCAAATAGAGGGGTGATAGATAGTTGAAGCCCCAGCAAATGATGTGGTTCAGTTCCAATCTGGGATGGTGTCGGGTGATGAGGGGGTGGTTATTTGCAGCTGGTTCTTGGGGGTGGCGGGAGGATTAGGGATGTGTGAGCATATGGTGTGGGAAATTTGTCTATGGAATAAATTTGAGAAATAGTGTTTGTCTGTGAAGGCCTTCATGAGCTTTTTATCACACACCATCAGGTGGCTTGCGGAGTGTGGATGTAGATGTAGATACTGAGCAAGGAATTTCTCAACAATGCACATTCACCATCTGTGGGTAGACAGACTATATGGGAGAAAGTTTTGGGTGTGGAAAGGAAGACAGGTGTCAAAATTCAAGTACTGTTGATGTTTTATGGGCTTGATATGGACGGAAGTATGGATGGAGCCATCAGAGAGGTGGAAGTCAATGTCCAGGAAGGGGGCATTTGGGCTGCAAAGGACCAGGCGAAGCAAATGGGGGAGAAGGTATGGAGGTTGTGGGGGTGTGAGGATAGGTTATTTTGGCCCTGGGTCCAGATCATGAAGATATTATCAATGAACATGAACCAGACAAGGGGTTTGGAGTTTTGGGAGACTTGCAGCATTTCCTCTAGACGGCCTACAAACAGACTGGCACAGGAGGATGATTGCCGGATGCCCATGGCTGTGGCATGGATTTATCTCTATACCTTTTCCTCAAAGGAGAAGTAGTTATTTGTGAGGATTTAATTGGTTTGACATATGAGGAATGAGGTTTTGAATTTGGAGACAGAAATACATAATAAACTGATATAAAAATGGCAATATGTAGTGTTAGTATGATTTACTTTAAGCTTCCTCAACTATTACAGTCAATTCTTTTCTATGAAGACTGTTACTTAACTAGAAAAGTTGTGTGGACATACTTTCTTCCACTTCTATTCCTTCTGCGTTGAGTTAAAAGGTATGAAATGACTTCATTACACCACATCTGTGGAACGTTAAATTTCATGAAGAGGAAGAGGTCATGTTAAAAACAGATACATTGATACGATTTTGTACTGCACATAACAGAGTAGTTCAGGCTTATTAGACAGACTCTCACAATGGAATGTGACACTTTCTGATGGACTAAAAGTGTATACCTTGGACTACTGTGACAGGAAATATGAAGACTGCCTTTTATGTTTCTACAAACAATCATTGCATGGTGCTACTGAGATGTGATGTCGTTATTGTTTTACAATTTGTCATTTGTTATTGATAAACTAATTGCAGCTCAGAAACAGGCCAAGTAGATTCTTCACAATAAGCATCTGAAGAAACAGTGTTGTGACAAAAATGGAAGTTTCATGTGATGGTATTCATTGGATAATGTTTTAAGATTTTCATAAAAGCCTAACTCAACAACAACGCCTTGAACCAACTTGTTCAGCATAGGGTAATCAATAACCTTCTGAAAAAACTGTGTGAGGTTGTTTTTGCAGAATTTTGTCCCAGTTGTGCTTCTGTCAATGTTCAATATTGTGAAGAACAACAAGAATCTATTATCATTTTAAAAAAATTATGCAGTGTGCAGAATGATTGAAGAGTTTTTTTAATGAAATCATTGCCGCCAATTGACTGTACAATTTTATTAGACATTTATTTCACTATCATGATTTCGACTTTTGGGTTTTACGTGCAACTGTGAAAAACGGTTAGTAAATGTCAAACTTGTCTGAATGACATGATGTCATTAAAATATTACAAACAGTATTTTGATGATGACATGCCATTCAGACACATTTCATATTTACTGTCTTTTTTCAGGATTGAACTTTATAACATGGCTCTAAAGCCAAAATCACAACCGTCAAATAAGTAAATGATAAAATCTTACAGTCACATTGCAGAAACAATTTTGTCTGAAGAGGATATTATGAGCGACAACCCTAACTGAAGAAAAATTATCATACAACTGAAGAGGTTTGTCATATGGTTTTCCATGAGACAGACGTGTCCATAGACTGCAGGGCATTCGCTTAATGTATAAAATATCTGGTCCCAACCAGTTCTATACAATTTGACCAAAGTTAAAAAAATCAGCTTGTATCAATTAGTGTAAGGAACTGTTCCAAAAATTCAAGTGAGAAAATGCAGAATCTGTGTACAATACCGCAGCAGGAGAAAAAATTTGGATAAATTAGTACAAGCCAGAAACTAAGCAGCAATTGACTGTCTTGAGTGTTCCTCAATGAACAGAGGCTCCCTAATGAAGCACCTCCAACAAAACGATCGCTCGTTCCTTCGGCTAGACAGAATGTCTCACAGTCACTGCTTTAGAAGATAAAAAATAGTTGATATTCAATTGTTTCTTTTGCACAAACCATCCATTCAGTATGAGAAAGCTACTAAAAACATCACATCATTCTTCACTGTGTCACACACAGTATATCAAACAATTACTTATCTGATGAAGAAAAACAATGACTTGGTCTCTCATTGTCCCTTTTCACTTGACTTGCAGCCTAATGATTTTATTCTTTTGTTTGTTAAGTCAATTGAAAAATATGTGGACAGTGATTCCCATCACTTAATGAAGCTGTTGAATCCTCTCAAAAATGTATTTTTAGGTATCAATTCCAGAGCAGAAAAAAGTTTTCAGAATCGGTATGAACACATACAAAGGTCTATAAATGTTAAAGACAACTATTCTACATCTACATATATAATCTGCTAGCCACCAAGTGGTGTGTGGCAGAGGGCACAATTTGCGCCAAAGTCATATTTCCCCCTCTCTGTTCCACTCACGGATCGCGTGAAGGAAAAACGACTGTCTGAATGCCTCAGTACGAGCGCTTATTTCCCTTATCTTTGAATGATGATAATTACACAATTTGAAAGTTGGTGGTAATAATATATGCTCTAAATGCTCGGCAAAGATTGTATTTCGGAATTTACTGAGCAGCCCCTTCTGTTTAGTGCGTCATCTATCTGCAAGTGTGTCCCACTTCAAACTTTCTACAAGATTTGTAACGCTCTCATGATGACTAAATGTATCAGTCACAAATCTTGCCACTCTTCTTTGGACCTTCTCAATCTCTTGAATCAGACCCAACTGGTAAGTGTCCCATACAGACAAACAATACTCTAAGACTGGATGAACTAATGTATTGTAAGCTATCTCCTTTGTTGAAGGACTGCTTCGCTTCAGGATTCTAGCAATAAACCGCAATCTAGAGTTCGCCCTACCCATTACTTGTGTAATCTGATCATTCCATTTGAGATCATTTTGAATAGTCACACCCAGATACTTGACTGATGTTACCGCTTCCAAAGACTGATCATTTATTTTGTACTCATACATTAATGGGGATTTTCACCTTGTTATACACAGTAGGTTACACTTACTAATATTGAGAGATAACTGCCAGTCATTACATCACGTATTTATTTTTTGCAAATCCTCCTTGATTTGTTCACAACTTTTGTGTGATTCTACTTTCCTGTAGACTACAGCATCATCGGCAAACAGTCTCAGGCCACTGTCAATATCATCAACCAGATCGTTTATGTAGATTGTAAAAAGCAGAGGACCTATTACGCTGCCCTGGAGCACACCTGAAGTTACTCTTGTTTCTGTTGAAGTTACCCCGTTCAGGACGACATACTGCTCCCTGTCTGTTAGAAAACTTTCTATCCAACTGCATATGTCATTGGATAGACCGTAAGTGCACACTTTTTGTAGCAAGTGACAGTGTGGAACTGAGTCGAACGTCTTTTGAAAGTCGAAAAATATAGCATCAACCTGGGAGCCGGTATCTAGAGCCTGTTGTATATCATGCACAAAGAGGGCCAGCTGTGTCTCGCATGACCGCTGTTTCCTAAAACGTTGCTGGTTTCTGCAGATGAGCTTCTCAGAGTCTAGAAAGGTCATTATGTCTGAACACAAAATATGTTCCATGATTCTACAACAAATAGACGTCAGTGAAATTGGCCAGTAATTATGTGCATCCGATTTTCTACCCTTTTTATAGATTGCTATGACCTGGGCCTTCTTCCAGTCCCGTGGAACTTTCCGCCGTTCCAATGATCTCTGATAGGTGATGGATAAGAATGGTGCTATATTTGTTGCATAGTCAACATAAAATCTTAAGGGGATAGTGTCTGGGCCAGGTGCCTTTCTGGCGTCTAAGGATCTTAACTGTTTTACAATCCCGGATACACTAAACATTATGTCAGCCATCCTTTCATTTGTTCGATAATTGAAAGGGGGAATGGTGCTGCAGTCCTCTATCGTAAATGAGTTTTTGAAAGCTAGGTATAGAATTACGGCCTTCTGTTTATCATCATCAGTTACATGACCTGTACTGTCAGCAACAGAAGGTATTGAATTATTTGTAGCGTTCATACATTTTATGTACACCCAAAATTTTTTGGGGTTATTTTTAGAATCTGAAGATAAAATATTGCTTTCAAATTCGTTAAAAGAGTCTCTCATTGTCCTCCTGACAGCTGCTTTCATTTCGCATAATTTCTGTTTGTCAGCGGGGCAGTGACTATGTTTAAAACAATTGTGCAAAATTCTCTGCTTTCTCAGCAACTTCCTAATATGTTTGTTGTACCAAGGTGGATCCTTGGAAACAATAAACTGTCAAAACTTAAAAGGCAGCCCTGTAATCTGTCAATAGAAAAAAAATGCTTATGTCTTTCAGTTAATGGCACACATAAATCTGTTTCCCAATCCCATAAGTAAATCTGTTGTTTCTCCGAACTGTCAGCTCAACTTCACTATTTGTTGGAAGTACTGACAACCTATAATGTTCAACATTTCTCATGTCCCTCATTGTGTCAAGGTCATACAATTTCCATGCATTTACATTACACAAAACTTTTACCTAATGACGATCATTATCAGCCATTTGACATCCACTGCCCAATAAAGGTATTGTACAGACTTTCTGATACATTTCAGACTCAGCGATATGTAGCTCTACTGCTCCTGTGAGATTTCCAATCTCATCTACCTGTATTCCATTAGTATGTAATCCATTAGTGTTGTAATCCACAAAAAGACGTACTGTCTTGGTCCATATGTCATGCATTGATCTGCCTACAAGCCCCACCCACTTCCACTTCATTTTTATAAATCATACTTGTACCTTCTATGTTCTCTAATCAATTTGGTTGTTTTCTGAACAGGACATCTAAAATTTGTTCCATATCCCACAGATGGAAAGACTCAAATGGTAGGAAGTAGTGATAATGCCTATTTAAATCCCAGTAAGCAATGTAGACAGTTTTAACTGATCAGCATTTCGAAGAGAGAAAGATTATGTGGCATTTTATAGAATAATTACTTGCTTTAGTGATATATGGTATCAGCTTTCAGAATCTGTCCAGTTATTAACGGCAAACACATTTGTACAAGCTCATCTCAGCTATGACACATGCAGTAACGCGATACACATCACCTACTCTATCACCATAAGTTGCAATCACCATTATCATTCCGCATTATTCAAAATTTTCAGTTGATGGGATGAAAAACTGCAGAAATCCAAACTGCACAGGATGAATTTCATGGGAACACTGGAATGGCATGGCAAATCATGTATTTCTGGATTGATATAATGACAGATGTTGGATTATTTGAAGCAAAAAAGTGCTCTTTCACTAGGACACTGTTCCAAACCACACATCAGTGAATCAAAGTTAACTTGAAAATTTCATGAAACAATCATGTGATTTTTCCACAGTAGGTTATTTTGCAAAGTTTGATACAACCTACTTTTCCAAAGGGATGAAGTAATTAGAAACTTATGTAGTTATCAAAGGATGCTATAATGAGGAACAAAGGGTACCCACTTTAAACATCCCTTTTTAATGGATTTATCCAACTTCTTGAATTATGTTTCTGCATCCTTCATTTACATATGAGTTACCTTTCATAAACCACAGTCGAAAATGCAAGTAGTGCAATTTTTATTCCATAAAGCTTGCACATGTCTTCATGCTGGCAGAATATTAGAAGGCACTGCATACTAAATGTACTTTCTAACTTACATGGATACCCGATTGTCTTGACTCATGCCCCAGATACAAAAAATATAATCCCTGATATTCCCTTATCTAATTGACAGTTAATTAGAACCGATGATGGCTCAAATTCTTGATTACATTCTTATACATAGTTTAATATTCTCTAATAAATTAACAAATGAAAGAAATATTAATCCAAAATATGGTCGAAAAGTCCTGGTGGAACATAAATAATATAAGGAGTAAAGGTGAGTCACTGAATATTAGGGGCAATGAGTCATCAAAAGGCACATAAACATGACTGAGAAGTTTGATAGCTTTTGGACAAAAGCTTTTGTGCACATACCAAATAGCTCAGAAAAAGCTTTCATCCAAAAGCTAATAAAGTTCTGAGCCTTTTTATGTGTTTTTTGATGACTCAGTGCCTCTACTGTTTGGTGAATTGTTAGTGTGAGAACATCTAAGCCTATACTGCTCTAAACACTATCAATACAAAGTTTCTGTCAGGGATAATATATGGATGGAAGCTATAAAATTGTTGAACCTATCATATGATTACAACACTTATTTATTATGATAACTTAATTATGATTTATTAAAATGGTAATGTCAAGAAAAAACACTTTGTTTTCATTCCTTTGGATCAGTTCTAATTACTGTTTTACTTACCACAGTACTAGGGCAGTGCTACCAATAAAGTAATCAGTGAAACTTTTTCTTACAGCAGATCCTTCAGTGTTTCCATAGCCATCCCTAGCTGATCAAGGTATCAAACGTTCTGTTGATAATTTTTCTGAGTTCAAGATGAAAGTAACCTGTGGTTTTTTTTCTTCTTCAAATAAAGCATCTCTGAGCGTATTAAGAAGGCAGCAGTCAGTAATAATTAAACTGTCTGTCAGTTTCGCATTTACAGCAGTTGAGCTAAGAAATATTTTTAAAAAAATTTGGGAGTGTGGAGCCCAAAGGACATTTCTGTGAACCTGATTGAAAGTGAGAGTGTGTCACTGACAACAGTTTTCTTGTTGAGTAAGCTTTGGTTTTTAATGAGGTTTCATGATACAAGTTGTGAATTTGAATGTTTTTATCTTTTACAATTACATATGGTAAGATTAGATCTACTCCCACATATCTTGGAAGTGGATGAAATCACTCACTCAATTTTTTATTAGCTTACCAATATTTGATTTTTCAATTATGCCACTGTCACACTGTTTCTCATATTCACTGCTATCTACCAACATCCATTGCAGTTATCATCTACAAAAGCAAGATCACAGGCAAAAATCCTTTGTTGTTGAGAGCTGCTTTTCAGGTCAATATGTGTTAATGAGTTCATCATCCACTGCCGAAATGCAATTCAGAAAATTCTATTGTCCATCAAATTTTTTTTTTTTCACTATTGCAGCACGGAGCTGTTATTGTCAGAGTCATCACAAACCACAACATAAAATATCTGACTAGATGAAATGCAAAATACAAATAGTAAAGATGTGCAGCTATCTCCAGTTGATAAGAAACAGAAAAAAAGTCAATGGAGTCAAACCAAAAGTTTGTAGATCAAGACTATTTTCTGATTTATACGAATTTATAGCATTTATATATATTCTCACTCACACACACACACACACACACACACACACACACACACACACACACACATATATATATATATATATATATATATATATATATATATATATATATATATATATAAAATACACTCTTACCTTTAGGTGTTCCACAACAACTACATTTGCATTGTTGCGCATATCACCTTTGGTGTTATGTATTACAAAAATTTTAGCTAGTGGTTGTGTTTTTGTGTGTTATCATTTCAAGACAAGAGGATTTTATTGTCTCAAAATGTCTGCTTATTCAATGTAAAACAACAAGCCCATAGAGTGAATGCAGGAAAAAAGTGTATGTAGGCATTCTCATAAAGAAGGAAACCAATATACCACAAGCAGCATGTGCTGTGGGAAAACTAAGCAACAAATACCATTTTTATTTAATTGGATTAATTGAAATGTGTGATTTTGCCTGGCATTGAACATTATCTCATGCAAACAGAATATTTTTCACTAGGAACATATTTTGCCACTTAAAAAACCTATATTAGCCTTCGCACAGTTCCACATTATGTGATAGTCTCAAGATTTACCAAGATTTTAATTAGTGGAAAGTATTCCAATGATATGGGAGGAGAACAGTGGAAATGTTAGTGATGCCCCTGTGTTAACAGGAGCCACTCCTGATAGAAGTCACTTCACTTCACTTTGTTTATAAGGTTGGTAACTGTGACTGTGGCCATCTAATGTAGAAATGCACTATTGAAAAGCCACACAATCACTGTATTGTATTATCATTACATCGGCCAGTGTGTTGGTATTGATTTTCACACCTTTCAAGGCAACCACTCCCCTACTCATTAGTTACTCTTGAGGCAGCATGCCACCATGATGTTCACTGAGAGACAAAGTCGCAGCACTTTAACATGTGGCTTGCAACATGCAGCTCTATAGTTTCTCTCCAATTATATGGCATTGGAATAGCATCTTAAGAGAGTATAAACCTGAATATATCATTGCATGTCTAATACACTACCAATTTATCATGCAGAAAATGGAATGGGGAATGAAAGAAAGAAAGACAGACAGACAGACAGACAGACACAGTGAAGAATGATACGTTATTTTTACAATCAATATAAATGTTACTTCATAGCAAAAGGCTATCACACACAATTCCATACTAACTGGAATGACAGGGTTAAATATCCATCAAATAGAAGCAGAAGAGGCAAGGGTTAATGTGAAAATTGTTTCTCATCAATGAGAACAAGGTTTGGGAAACAGTAATGGTTTTGAAGCACACAGAAACATGTAATTTGCATTTCTCCATTTAACGGGGCACTCTAACATCAAGAAAAGGAAACTGAGTTGTAAAATAAAACTAATTTGCACACCAATACAATTAAAACACAGAGGAAGAATACTTTCACAGCGATGTACAGCAGTGACAAATAGTAAAAATCTCTTGGAAATGAAGTATGCCCCTTAAGAATGTTATTCATAAAAGCTATTGCAAAAGCAGCAGAGACAGTCAGACAACTCCTCAAACTCTCACAAAGCTCACGCAACAACACAGTGTAACAGTACACTATTCAAAGCAATGGAAAAGTAGAATGATAAATGACCCATAGCCAAAGCACAGAAACTGAGCTGTAGATACTCCCACCAATCAGAACAACCATTTAGAAAGAAATCATGCACGAACTGCAGTGACACAAGCTGAAAGACAATAGTTTGTGACGGATTACCTGCCGCCCTCTGAATCCAAGCCCCTCTCCAAACTGGGAGCAAGGACACGAATCTCTGGCACCCCAAGCAAGTCCCCTTGCAGCCTGGGAAGAAGCAGCCACACTACACACTAATCTGTGCACTACTCCTCATGCCACTTTCAAATGAAACAACACTTTCACACAAACAACATTTATGACAGCTTGTACTAAAATGGTGTCATCATTACAATGCAATTCACAAATTAGTATTTTTGTGAGAGTAAATACTAGAATCATACCAAACTAAATAACTAGTTTAATGAAATGACTGTCTACATTATTAGGATATTTATAAAAATTAATAGGAGTTTGTCTGAATGGCATAAATTTTACAACAGAAGTAAAAAGGTGAAGGTGATCTGTTACGGACTTTCGTTAAGCGTCTTAACTTGAGACTCTTCTGCAGCCTTGGCATATTGCTGGAGGTGTCTGCGTAGGGTTCTTTGGTCAACAACTGTTTAATTGATAATGTGATGTTCTTCCAACACAAGTGGCTGGCCTTTTCAAAGAATTATCCTCCACTTATCATGGTGGACTGAGTCAAGCTTGTGGGGAGAGCCTATACTGTGATACCTGTCAGTGGACGATACCTTTGTTGTGTGGAGTCATGGTGAGGAAAAGCTTGGCAACTTACTTAAACACCTAAACAGCCTTTGTGCCAGCATTCAATGTATTGTGGAAGTATAGAAGAAACAGCTGCCCTTCCTTAATGTGCTAGTCACAAAGAATGACAAAGATCTCTGCCACACTATGTCTAGAAAACCTATGAACACGGTTCAGTACTTACATCAGCAGAAAAATGCTCCTCCGGAAGCAAAGATAGATAAATATGGTACCGTTTAAAAAAGCTCTGACTGAATAGTGGGACGCCAGCTGTCTCATTCTGCCTTCTTAAGTACTATTAAAAATTTCCTCCCAAAAACAGATTTTCAAAAACAGGAAGATGGCACTTCTAGATAAGCGCCTAGACAAAATGCAATTAGAATTAGAGCAACCTACTGTAGTTAGTTATTTAGATATTCACTGATGATGGCAAAAAATGCTGAAAAACACTATTTTCAGGTTTTCTCATGAACCACCCATGAATCAAATGGTGCCTCCATAAGGTGGACCATAAACCACATGTAATGTATAAAGAAGCAATTGAATTGTTCCATTTGCCTAAGATGGAGGAAGTGTGTAACATTCAAACTTTGACCCTGTACTGTCAGACAGTTACAGGAAAATGATCATTCTGCTGGATATAGAAATGGTCCCTAGTGCAAGAACTATTCAAAACACATGATTTTGCATTTATATCACCAACAGAACTTGAAGTATGAACCCCAGAGAAATCCATTCTTATGTGAGGCATTTTGGAATATACTGTTTACTATATAAGTTCTCAAATCATCATGCACGCAAGAGGAAAAGGGTGGTAATTGCCCCTGCAAAACCTGTGTGAGACGAATATGTGAGCTGTGACTCTTCAGACACAAGACATCACTAAAATGTATTCTGATGAGCAACGGATGTTTATTGATGTGCATAAAAAGTCTGGCACAGCACAAAACCAGGAGAAATGGCATGTAAAAAAGAAATTCTAGACCTGGCTTTTCTGTCATACATTCTCATTGTAGTGTACCGAATTTCAAAAACATAAAGACAGTGCACAGACCTACCAAGAAAAACATCTGAATCCACTCATAGTGTCTGGGGTTTACTGACTACCATAAACCACACAGTCACAATAAAGTGTATATTGGAATAATGGGATGATCTGTTAACATCAGGATCATGAAATACAAAGAGAAGTGCGAACAGGGACAAGCAGAGAAGTTGATATAAAATTCTCTGAAAAATTTAAGATCCACCTGTATGAAGGAATTATAACAGCATTGTTCCATAAAGCCATTAAAACCTACAAACATAATAACACCAATAAAAAGGAAAGCGTCAGGATAAGTGGACACTGGATTTCCATCCTATAAGGTAATTCCTAAAATACCAGCCACTCATGCTGTCAAATTGTTTGATTTCAATCAAACAGCCATTGGCCACAGTACTTGAAACTGATGTCTCCAATCAATATGATGAATGGGAATATGAGTAACTTTAAATCCTGTAGCTAAAATTAGTTCATTCTCATTTTATGTGGTTTTTCTGCTGGTATCTGGCTGACTTGGAGGACCTACCAGAAGCTATGCTGCTGCCAACTTTATGCAAATTTACAAAGATTTTGCTACTGGTCTTGGTACCCTTTTATTTAATTGTGATACACATTGATGAAAGCTGGGAGGGTAAATGTTTGCAGCTTTCCAAACAAACTGTGTTACCTAACTCACATAAAGCCGATGCAATATTCGAAACGTCTAGATGTAACACAAATAACACAAGGAGTACAGGTAACCACTTGGAATGTAGTTGAGTTGTTTTGTTTTGTTTTGTTTTGTGTGTGTGTGTGTGTGTGTGTGTGCGCGCGCGCATAGCACTGCTTGCATGTTGTATCACTCTTTCCAGTCTGGGACAAATTAGATGCCTGAGGTGGAAGGTTATAATATAGGAGAAGTCGAGTAGATGGCTTTATTCACCAGTGAATGAGGTGGATGGCAGCAGTTTATTACTGGAAGTCAGCTGGCAATATGAACTTTGAGTGTTGAAAATGCAAATATAGTCAAAGGGAAAAATATGCAGTTCAATTATGATGATAAGAGGATAAAAACAATAAGATGATGGCATAATTCCTCAATATCTTTTGGCTATTATTCAGTGAAATGCAAATTTGAAGACAATTTGTTGCTGTTAGTATCTTAATTTAAGACACACATTTACATATGAAATATTCATTTTTATTTTTATTGTAGCATACTGCTCCAAATACATCTAAATTTGTCTAATTTTTTTTTTTATTCTACTGGCTGGTAATATCTGTGGTGCTGTACGACTGATAATATGAATAATATCACTGAACTGCAAAGGAAGAACTTGAAGACTACTTATGGTGCAGACAGAGAGGGATGTGTCTCGGTTACACTTCATGGCACACTGTGTACTATTGTATTCGTTTATAAGAATGCACATAATGAAACTGGTGTATGGTGTTAATGTGCAACTGATTCTAGATATAGAACTTACAGAAAGTTGTTAACGGCTACTGATGCATGTGTTATCTTTAATCACTAGCACAGGGTGAAAGAGACTCGGGGGAACTGGTGTGTGTGTGTGTGTGGGGGGGGGGGGGGGGGCAGGGAAGGACAGGATAAACACAAGGGAAATGACAAAGGTAAAAAAAAAGCATCTTTGAAATAACAATAACAATCCTTCCTGTTTTTGGTGAATTTCATTACAATTTTCCAAGATAAAACTATACTACAATAGAATGTTACCCATTAATTTCATGTTCTATTTAACTTCTTACATTAAATGAGACAAAAAAATTCCTACTTGGCTACTGCCAAAATGGGAGCACCAAAATAATACTGAATGTTAAATCAACTGGGATTTTGAAAATAGGCAGCTGGAAAAGGCAAACAGTAAATACAAAAATGTAATATATTCTTAGTGGGACTGCCACAATTCTTACTTGGATTGTTCATGGTGAATAAAATCAGCTACAGTTGTAATTTCAAAGTTCATTTACCTGGATAAAGACATGTACACTACCAAGGTTTCAGGACACTAATCCTATCTTCAGGTGCTGCTGTAACAATTAATGAAGATGAAACAGCATACAAATAAAAATTTATTAACATTAGAAGGACCATTGAGGGTGTAAACCGACAACAGAACACACCTAAATTATGTATGACAAAACTATATGAGACAATGAGAAACATTAACAAATTTAACTGATAGTATGAGAGAGCCTGTGTGGGTGAGGCATGAAAAAAATGTGGGATCAACTGGTAAGACTCAAGGTAAACAGCACCTGACTGAAAAATCAGTAGTGAACCCAGAAATATGCAGTCACAGATGGAAAAATGTAACCTGATGACTTTCTATGAACAGCCAAAGATGTGGCATAAAATAGAGAAAGCCAATACTCGGGCATAAATTCTGTTACAAAGAACCAAAATATCAATTGCCAAAGTACACAAAGTAACTTACTACGTAAGTGTTCAAGCAGCCATATGTCGAGTACCCACAGCATGATATATGACAGCCACGCAGAGAGCAGGGCGACGAGAGACGACTCCCCCCCCCCCTCCTCACCCCTCACACACACACACACACACACACACACACACACACACACACACACACACACACACACACACAAACAAAGGGAGAGCAGTGCATGTACAACACAAACAAAGGGAGAGCAGTGCATGTACAAACAATTTGAAGGAGGTTGAAATCATGTAATGCAAGCTGCCAAATCCAGACAGTGGTCTCAGTGAGAAAAATGAACTTAAACATTAAGGGATGCTCAGCTGGTTCCAGGAAAATATGTCTTTGCATAATGTTTAGTGCGCTGTATCTTAACCCCTGATTTTGAAGGTTGCATGTGGTGTCAACTGGGGTTAGTCTCCTAGTTTTTTCAGAGCTATTTTTTTGTTTTTTTTCCATTCTATCTTTATACTTGTTTCATAGCTAAAATGCAGGTTTTAGGCAAGTATGCAAGATGTACATTACACAATGTCTACTAGTCACACTGGCTTCACCATTACTTTAGATTTTGTGATCCACAATTATCCAAGTTGTGCTCAATGTTTGGTTTTGTACATCCCATGTGTGATAGATCAGACCATTTTCATTCTCTCAGTTTTTAATTTTTGGTATTGTTGGGTATTGTTGTTTTTTGTCTAATATATCTAGTACCACTGTTTTATTATTATTTCATGACAACTGCATTTACTGCATTGCATTTTACATGTCTTATATTAGCCCTATGCCTTTCATTTAGTAATCAAACAATGGAAAATCCAGGATGGAATGTAACAATATTGTGAAAAGTCAAACAATAGAAAATCCAGGATAATGTGGTTTCAGTTGCCTGAGACTGCAGTCGTGTGTGTGTGTGTGTGTGTGTGTGTGTGTGTGTGTGTTGTTGACAAAGGCTATTGCCCAAAAGCTTTAAGTGTGAAAATCTTTTTGTCGTGCCTATCTGCAACTTAGCATCTCTGCTATATCATTAATATTATGAAAAGAATAGCTTTTACTCACCATACAGTAGAGATGCTGAGTTGCAGATAGGCACAAAAAAAAAAAAAAAAAAAAAAAAAAAAAAAAAAAAAAAAAAAAAAAAAAAAAAAAAAAAGACTGTTGGAAAGTGAGCTTTCAGCCAACACGGCCTTCATCGAAAATAGACACACACACACACACACACACACACACACACACACAGGTTGATTTGTGAAATACACTCCTGGAAATTGAAATAAGAACACCGTGAATTCATTGTCCCAGGAAGGGGAAACTTTATTGACACATTCCTGGGGTCAGATACATCACATGATCACACTGACAGCACCACAGGCACATAGACACAGGCAACAGAGCATGCACAATGTCGGCACTAGTACAGTGTATATCCACCTTTCGCAGCAATGCAAGCTGCTATTCTCCCATGGAGACGATCGTAGAGATGCTGGATGTAGTCCTGTGGAACGGCTTGCCATGCCATTTCCACCTGGCGCCTCAGCTGGACCAGCGTTCGTGCTGGACGTGCAGACTGCGTGAGACGACGCTTCATCCAGTCCCAAACATGCTCAATGGGGGACAGATCCGGAGATCTTGCTGGCCAGGGTAGTTGACTTACACCTTCTAGAGCACGTTGGGTGGCACGGGATACATGCGGACGTGCATTGTCCTGTTGGAACAGCAAGTTCCCTTGCCGGTCTAGGAATGGTAGAACGATGGGTTCGATGACGGTTTGGATGTACCGTGCACTATTCAGTGTCCCCTCGACGATCACCAGTGGTGTACGGCCAGTGTAGGAGATCGCTCCCCACGCCATGATGCCGGGTGTTGGCCCTGTGTGCCTCGGTCGTATGCAGTCCTGATTGTGGCGCTCACCTGCACGGCGCCAAACACGCATACGACCATCATTGGCACCAAGGCAGAAGCGACTCTCATCGCTGAAGACGACACGTCTCCATTCGTCCCTCCATTGACGCCTGTCGCGACACCACTGGAGGCGGGCTGCACGATGTTGGGGCGTGAGTGGAAGACGGCCTAATGGTGTGCGGGACCGTAGCCCAGCTTCATGGAGACGGTTGCGAATGGTCCTCGCCGATACCCCAGGAGCAACAGTGTCCCTAATTTGCTGGGAAGTGGCGGTGCGGTCCCCTACGGCACTGCGTAGGATCCTACGGTCTTGGCGTGCATCCGTGCGTCGCTGCAGTCCGGTCCCAGGTCGACGGGCACGTGCACCTTCCGCCGACCACTGGCGACAACATCGATGTACTGTGGAGACCTCACGCCCCACGTGTTGAGCAATTCGGCGGTACGTCCACCCGGCCTCCCGCATGCCCACTATACGCCCTCGCTCAAAGTCCGTCAACTGCACATACGGTTCACGTCCACGCTGTCGTGGCATGCTACCAGTGTTAAAGACTGCGATGGAGCTCCGTATGCCACGGCAAACTGCCTGACACTGACGGCGGCGGTGCACAAATGCTGCGCAGCTAGCGCCATTCGACGGCCAACACCGCAGTTCCTGGTGTGTCCACTGTGCCGTGCGTGTGATCACTGCTTGTACAGCCCTCTCGCAGTGTCCGGAGCAAGTATGGTGGGTCTGACACACCGGTGTCAATGTGTTCTTTTTTCCATTTCCAGGAATGTACATAAAGTGGGGGTGAGGCAGGGATATTAGCAACGAAAATTTCTCAGTATTCTTCACCTTCCTTCAGCAATAGTTCATGCTACAGCCACTCAATGGTGTGTGTGTGTGTGTGTGTGTGTGTGTGTGTGTGTGTGTGTGTGTGTGTGTGTGTGTTTTTTTTTTTGGGGCAACCCATGCAGCAATCTGTTAAACGGGTCATGCTAGGTGTTCTCGACATGAGGCTGCCTTAGTACTTACAGAGTATGTTACTTTTGTAGTTCAGCAACTGACATTTTTGTTATTTGTAATTGCCTTTATGCCCTGATAGGTCTCTAGGTTATGCCACATCTCTGGCTGTTTATAGTAGGTTGTCAGGTTATATTTTTCTATCTACAGATGCATATTTATGGATTCGCTCCTGTTTTTTCATTCAGGCCTTGTTTATCTCGAGTCTTGTCAGTCAAGTCCAATTGTTACAGTAGCACATGAAGATGGGATCAGTGTCCCAAAAATCAAGACACTTCAAAATTTTAATTGCAGCAGATTTTATTCACCATGAACAACGAAAAAGGTATTCAGGTGTGGGGTGAAAAGAAACATTCCTACAAACTGACAGTGAAGAGAGAAAAATGTTGTATGTAAGTACCAAGATTCGAGACTGTATTATTATTAATGGGCTATTTGGTGTGGCTCAAACAGATGGTGGCAGGTGCATGTGGTGGACAACGCAACTGCTCATATGAGTACATATTGTAACTTTTGAAAGTGCCTGGAAAGGTTATTACTATAATTGACAAAGTATCTTTAAAAGTCTATATGAATGTCAAAGGACTAACATGAGAGGCATATGAACAATTTTGCACAGTTTAGATATTATTTCAAGGCACAAATGATAGAAATCACAAACATTGTGAGAAGTAAATTATCCACTTCCTGTACACTTCACTCTAGAACAACAAATATTCATTCAGTGAAGAATGAAGAGGTGGCAATAGAGATTTTATTGCTGTTCAGGAGAGAGGACACTTAGATGAGGAATGAACAGCAGTTGTCAGAATTAAACACGTGTTGCCAAGCAACAGGCAACCTGCCGCCCACTTTCAAAAATGTTAAGATCAGTACCCATTATCTCCCGTTATATACAGGGTGTCCCTGGGGAAATGGTCAATATTAAGGGACATGGATAGAACTGTTATTTGAAGGAAAAAACTTCATATGGACTTACACCTTATTCTGAATCGTTGCTGAGATAGTAAAAATATAATGTACATTGTTATTTATTTTCTGTATTCTTCAGTACAGAGTCAGGTTTAAAAACGTACAACATTTAGCAAACATCACAACTTGCATTTTATGAAGTATCAACTGAAAAATACCTATTTGTAACACATTTACTCTACAGCTGTGGAACAGCTCACAATACAAGTTTCAAAATCCCACCAACAACTTCAGTTTATCTGTACATTCTTGGGAGAGCATATTGTGATGCTTGTGTGGGTGCCCCTGTACATTCCCTACTGAAGGTAGTTTAGTATGTGACAGGGATTCAATTTCCTTGCCTAGCCTGAGTATCCCGTCTCCGGCCATCCTGATTTAGGTTTTCCGTGATTTCCCTAAATCGCTTCATGCAAATGCCAGGATGGTTCCTTTGAAAGGGCACGGCCGATTTCCTTCCCCAACCTTCCCTCATCCGAGCTTGCACTCTGTCTCTAATGACTTCGTTGTCGATGGGACGTTAAACACTAATCTCCTCCTCCTCCTCCTAGCCTGAGTATATAGAGATAACATGTCAGAGATACTTGGCCTCCAGGCAGCAGCCACAGCTCATACCAGCGCGACACAGTCATTGTGGCAAGGACTGAGGCAGCACTACCCTCTGAATCTTTACCACTTAATACCGCAGCCTAACTATTGCCATCCATTTCTCGCTAGTCACTGAAGCATCAGTTATGCGTCACTGAATAGTAGAGTTTTGACCTTGCCTGATTTATGTTTGTAGTTTAGATTTCTCCCTCAATTGTTGTATGTGCTTAAGCCAACTTCACTAAGCTCTGGAGTTGTTTCGTTTATTCGTTGATATTGTGATCACCACTGTCATTCACATCCAGAATCACCTGTTTCATTCTGCCAGCCTCTATGTTGCATGGGGCAAGTTATCACAAACTGTGTCCTACCTACACACAGTACAATACAAAATGGCGAAAAGAACTTTCTCACCATGCAAATATTCCAGTGAGTTATGGATCCCAAGTTTTTCAAGTTGTGACAACAGCAACAGCGAGAGCGAGAAAAACAATTTGAATGCTGCCAACAACAGCAGATGTTGTTGTTGTTGTTGTTGTTGTTGTTGTGGTCTTCAGTCCTGAGACTGGTTTGATGCAGCTCTCCATGCTACTCTATCCTGTGCAAGCTTCTTCATCTCCCAGTACCTACTGCAACCTACATCCTTCTGAATCTGCTTAGTGTATTCATCTCTTGGTCTCCCCCTACGATTTTTACCCTCCACGATGCCCTCCAATACTAAATTGGTGATCCCTTGATGCCTCAGAACATGTCCTACCAACCGATCCCTTCTTCTGGTCAAGTTGTGCCACAAACTTCTCTTCTCCCCAATCCTATTCAATACTTCCTCATTAGTTATGTGATCTACCCATCTAATCTTCAGCATTCTTCTGTAGCACCACATTTCGAAAGCTTCTATTCTCTTCTTGTCCAAACTATTTACTGTCCATGTTTCACAGCAGACGTAGTTGTTACATTTTCTGCAAAAGCGACAACTGTCAGGGGCTGAAGTTTCTGATTTGCTGAGTTACTATTACAGTCACCAAACTCACATTGTCACAGCTAGGCTCTTGTTTAATTGGTGCGTTAAGTAATATAAGCAATTCTATGCAGCATCGGCTATTGACTTCAGAGGCCTGGCATGCAAGTGTGACTTTTCCTGTAAATAGTGTGGCGTGTCATATATGAACTCCTTAATCCGTGATATTATCCATCTCAGTCAGGATTGAGACGTTAGTGCGAAGGCTTTAAGAGATGTCTGAGCCATCCATGAGTTAAAAATTGCCAAAGCTCACAAAGTAACTGTGTCAGCACAAGCTATGTTTCACAATTCCTCTGATGTCAATGTTGTTAGTGGTATACGTCGCCATTGTGCTCCACGATCAACTGATGATTTCCAGTCAATGCCATCATCCGACTTGCTGAGCACACATTTGCTTCGTGACAAGGAATTTAATAGTGCAGTGGTTAACGATACCCTGCTCACCTCATCAATAGACACATACAAATGGAAGCACTTTGTTCACTGTCAGTGTGTCCCAGACCACGTGAAGGCTCATAAGTTTCCCTCCCCACCATTGTTGAAGGAGCCAAAAAATGCCTGTGCCATCAAGTCATGTCAAGATTACAGCCCACAGCATCAGCAGCATCACTGCCCTTTCTGTGACATCATGTGGTTCCCTAGCTGCAACCCACAGCTGAGTTTCTCCAGTGCAAAGTGGCGATAAACGTTAGCCAGCTGATCTCATTGCAGGGTTAGATCATCATCCAGATCAAGTATAAAAATGTAGCTCAGAGAATAACCTTGCTTGTGATCAACTTTTGGACAGTAATGAAAATTTTTGGTTTAGACACATATGTGCTTTTAGGCTTTTGAATTCAGGGTCAGGTTAACGTGGTTTCAACTGAAATCCCATGCAAGGAACTTGATACATTGTGTGTGCAATTTAAGCAGCAGTTTGAACCCACATCAGGTTGTGCAACATGGTTCCAGGTTCACATTTCCTTAAGACACATGGCAGTACATACCATATTTACCCGAATCTAAGCTGAGCTTGAATCCAAGCCACACCTGGAAAATGAGACTCAAAATTCGAGATGGGGAGGGGGAAGTTGTAGGCCAAATTTCAAAAAAGCAAAACTAAGTTGGTTTATTCTAACAGGAGATGCAAATTAGATGGAATGATGAAGATACAGCTACAGAAGTGAGGTTTGATTTGTAGGCTTAGCAGTCAGTTTTAAGCAAGGTTATTTTGTAGACTAATTTTCTCTTTAAAAAATGTAAAATGACATATCTTGTCTGCACAGAATGTGTAGCCATAGATGATTTAAGAATCAATACCAAAGTCAGTTGCTATGTTTCATTTCTGACTGTATCTCTCTTCAGCATAAGACTAATACAAATGTAAACATTACATGATATCTAGAATGAGATTTTTCACTCTGCAGCAGAGTGTGTGCTGATATGAAACATCCTGGCAGATTAAAACTGTGTGCTGGACTGAAACTTGAACTCAGGACCTTTGCTTTTCATGAGCAAGTGCTCTACCGACTGAGCTACCCAAGCACGACTCACAACCCTTCCTCACAGCTTAAATTCTGCCAGTATCTTGTCTCCTACCTTCCAGACTTCACAGAAGCTCTTCTGTAAATCTTGCAGAAGAGCTTCTGTGAAGTTTGGAAGTTAGGAGACGAGGTACTGCCAGAAATTATGCTGTGAGGAAGTGTTGTGAGTTGTGCTTGGGTAGCTCAGTCGGTAGAGCACTTGCCCATGAAAAGCAAAGGTCCCAAGTTCGAGTCTCAGTCCAGCACACAGTTTTAATCTGCAGGAAATTTCATATTAGTGCACACTCCGCTGCAGAGTAAAAATTTCATTCTGGAAACATCCCCCAGGCCGTGGCTAAGCCATGTCTCCACAATATCCTTTCTTCCGGGAGTGCTAGTTCTGTAAGGTACACAGAAGAGCTTCTGTGAAGTTTGGAAGGTAGGAGACAAGGTACTCGCAGAACTGAAACTGTGAGGAAGGGTTGTGAGTCATGCTTGGGTACCTCAGTCGGTAGACCACTTGTCTGCAAAAGGCAAAGGACCCAAGTTTGAGTCTCAGTTTGGCACACAGTTTTCATCTGCCAGGAAGTTTAATTACATGATAGGTATATCTGTTGGCATTTGCTGCTGTCTCACTCGAGTTTGTTAGGGGGATAGGATTTAAATGAGGTAACAGCTAACATGGAAGAATACATTCATATTATTCTTTTGGAAAAGAAAGCTTGTGATTCATGATTCACAGGGACGAGCTCTTGACACTGGTAGAAAAACATCAAAGATGGACTGACAAAGTATTGGCCCTGTTGATGTAAATCATTAACACAGGTTTGCCGATAGGCTTTTCATAGCAGATTTGTAGTGAAGTGGCAGTGCTGTAAAAACAGTGGCACCAAGCTGACCTGTACTGGTGCTTTCAGCAAACCTGCAGTTTGATCAGCACTTCTTTCCACAAAAGAATTAACTTCCTTCTTGAATTTGGCACTATAATGAAAGCACTTCATTATGATTTACTAACAGCGGTACTTTACAGAATTAAATGAAACAATATGTAAAATGGTAATGAACCGTATCTTACTCATGCACGAATACTAAAGCCTAATGCATTGTTGCTATTTATGTAAAGAAATTTATTTTTGTTGCAATGAATATCTGGAAGGCTGAGACATTCAAAGATGAGCAATACTGAATTTCTGTTTCCTTCATTGGAAGATGTATCACAATTCAATGGCTGGAAAAAAGTTTTTGGTGCCAGTATTTATCTTTGCACTTGACCTGCAAAGCATTACTGTCTAGTGCTCCTTCTGTTCAGTTGCCCCTAGAGACATTTTTCAGAACTTACATTTGCTTCGCACTCGATTCTAGGCCAGGCAATTTTTGGATCCTGAACAAAAAAAAAAAAAAAGTGTGGCTTGGATTCGGGATATACAGTAAGTTTTGTAAAGCTCATTCAGTGTCTATTGCCATTGGCAAGAATTTTAAAGCAGGACTAGACAGGCTGCAAAGTGTTCTATCACCAGTATCATCCAGCTGGTAGGCTATGTTCAGAAACGTAACTTATCATTTCACATTTGTGGTGATTTTAAGTCTACTGTTAATGTTCAAGGAAATGTTGATTTGTACCTACTTCTTCACCACGAGAATTGTTAGCTACAGTGGCTGCGGGCCAATATTTGTCAAAACTGGATTTTGCTAACACCTACTTTCAATTTCTTGTAGACTATCGGATGAACCATTTTTAGCACCTAATATGCCATCTCGCATATATCGTTATAACAGGCTGCCATTTTGGGTTTCAAGCACTCCTACAATATTTCAGAGATATCTTGAGAAACTCTTCCAAGGTACCACCAAACTGTGTTATCTATTCAGATGACTTGTTAGCTACTGATGCTACATGGGAGTTGTTTGAGTGACTCTAAGCCCAAAGTCTGTGCTGTCAGATTGGCAAATGCAGTTTCTTTGCACCAAATGTCAAGTGCTTGAGTCATACATTAAGTCAAGATGGGGTGATCTCCCATGCAGTATCATGTGGCTGCAATCACTGACTTACCAGACCATAAGAATCTCAAAGAACTGAAGTCGTTCCTCAGAAAAGTGAATTATTACACTAAATTTAATCCAAATACAACACACAGTTCCAATATGTTCATTCACCTGCATATAAAGGTGTTAACTTTGTGTGGTCAGAGATATGCCAGAAGGCTTTTATGAAACTTAAAAAGCACCTAAGGTGCCATAATATCCCACAAATACGCTAACAGCACAGAACAGCCCACTGCATTTACATCTAAAATATTAAATGCAGCACAGAGAAATTATTTGCAAATTCAGAAGGACTTGCTGGCTGTTATATATGGCATCCAGAAATTTCATGTGGTCCTTTAAGTGCTAATTTTCACTTGATCAGTGATCAAGTGAAAATTGTTTGGCCCCATTCAAAACTTTCCAATAAAAGGGAGCAGCAGCTGCAATGGTGGGCACTGCTCCCCAGGAACAACACCTATGAGAACCTTTATCGGCTCACCATGCAGTACTCCAATGTTGACAGACTTCCTCGCTTGTTGTGTGGCACAGATGCTGAATTTGATGGGCACGAGGCGCCATGTTTTGCCTTATGTGCAAAACAGTAACACAATCTTCACAAATTTCCAATTGCAGCATGCAGAAATGGCTGGTGATCTGCCCCTCTACAGGGTGTTGTCTGCTGTATGGCACTGTAGGCCAGAACATTTGCCTAAGGATAACCCAGAGTAGCACACCTATTTCTAAGAGGGTTGCCCAGAAAGTAGCGCACCGATTTTTTTTTTTTTTCTCTCAGCCAAAAACAATGCTATGAATGCAAAATGTTACGTACGTATTATTTCAAGTCTCCCCAGTGAGCATGCCAAGTTTCCGTCACTTTCGGCAGATAGTGTAGCTACAGGACAGTTTCAAAATGGCATCTGTAGGTGAATAAATTACAAGCCATCACTGAATTTCTCACTGCAGAGAAAGAAACTGTGGGGAATACTCAGAAACGCTTGTGCAAAATCTATAGAGTATATGCTGTTGACTGAAGTACAATTAGTTGCTGGGTACGGAGGGTGAGGTCATCAGAAGGCAGATCGGCAGAGCTCCGTGATTTAAAGTGTTTGGGAAGACCATCCACAGCTGTCGCACACCTGACATGTTATAGCAAGCTGATGTTGTCATTCGCAAGGGCAGATGCCTTATGTGTTGACAGTTGGCACTGCATCTGTCAATCAGCAAAGGAAGTGTGGATGCAATTATCTGCACTCGTGGATATTCAAAAGTGTGTGCAAGATTGGTCCCAAGGTGTCTAATGGTGGATCACAAATTGTACAGAAAAAACATTTGTCTTGATTTGTTTCAATGGCCTTTTTGTTCCAGATTGTGACAGATGATGAAACCTGGGTTCACCATTTTGAGACCGAAACAAAATGACAGTCGATGGGATGGCGCCATTCCCACTCCCCACAAAAGAAAAAAATTTGAAGCAACTGCTTCTGCCAGTAAGGTCACGATATCAGTGTTCTGATACTGTGAAGATATGATTCTCATTGATATGATGTGAAGAGGTGGTACCACTAATGCAGAAGCATATGTCAACACATTAACAAAACTCAAGATGTGCTTCCAGTGACTTCACCACCACAGCAACCAAGGAGATGTTTTGCTGCAACATGATAATGCTTGGTCCCACAAAAGTCTGAGGACTGCTAACACATCGCAAAACAGGGTTGGACTGTGGTGCCCCACCTACCCTACAGTCCTGACCTAGCACCCTCTGACTTCCACTTGTTTGGGCCATTAAAGGATGCCATTCGTGGAACACATTTTGAGGACGATGAGGTGGTAATTCACACAGTGAAACACTGGCTCCGCTGCAAGGACAAGGATTGGTACAGATAGGGCATACACGCCCTTGTTTAGCGGTGGAGGAAGTCCACAGAATGGGATGAATGTTACTTGGAAAAATAGGGTGTGCAGTAAAACACCATTCTTTTGTGCGTGTTCAATAAATAATTGTTGAAGAAAAACAGGACAGTGCATTATTTTCTGGGCAACCCTTGTACTTTTCTTTACAGCACTGGCTTAATACCTCTGAGCAGCATGTCATATTGTTGGCTAGGGGTGATTATGATTGACAGGTGGCAGATCCTCCTTCCACACTCTGCCAGGCATTCTACAGATCCTCCACACTGCACACTGGGGAATGTGCAGAATGAAGGCATCACCATGATGTCATGTGTATTGGCCCGAGGTTGACAGTGCCATAGAATGACGAATGCACCATTTGGAACCACCATGCCTGGGCCCACAACCAGTCAGTCCAAGCACAGAGGTTCAGTGCTTGGCCATGCCCTGAAAACTGCTGGCAAAAGACACACGTTGATTTTGCTCATCCATTGTGAGTAGCAATGTGATTGATTGTTGCCAGTGCCTTCTAATTTACCATATATTGCACGGATGGCTACAACTACTACGGCAGCTACTATTCACACCTTGTCCATCATATTTGCAACAGAGCATTCTCCACCCTCGTTTTCAACAACTGCCGTCAGTTCATGAAATCTGCATTTCAGGATTTTATTTGGCGCAATGGCATTGAGCATCTGACCACATCCCTTTCCATCCTGCATCCAATTCGGAAGCCAAGCAGATGTTCAGGACATTCAAGACGCAGATGCACAAGTTACTGATGACAGGTGACACCAGAGAAGCACTTATCAGCTTCTTTCCCACCTACTGGTCCAGCCCCATGAATGGACACAGATGGGCTGGAATTCTACACAGACACAGATCCCACACCCTGTTCAACCTGCTGTATCCAACTCTACACGCCATTGCCCTAGTGCACAGCCATATTGCTGTAAGGGCATCCATATCTGGACTCACACTTTCAGCTGCAACCACAAGTGGACCTGTGGCATTGGCAGTGGCAATAAGAGGAGGCAGGTGTTCAAGGTTAAGATGGGCATTTTGTGATGGACCCTCCTCCCCTTCCACCCACTGGTGATTTGGGTAACCCCGTACCTCCCCCACCAAAGGAACCAACCAGCCCACCCGCTTACCGCTTACTACTACAACCTCTCCACACATACTACAGCAGGAAAGAGAGCTAATGGAGGTCAAACCCCTTTCTCCCCTTAGCCAATATTGGCTTCCAAACCCATCACTGTTGACCACATACCCTCACCATCAGAAGAGGTTGTCCATTATCAGCTGATGATTCCCATGTAGACTGACACATTGGTCCCACCTCTGCCACATCTGGCACCCACTCCCCTTTAGGCTGGCCCAAGCTGCATCCCAGGCTCTGTCAGCCAGCCAGGACTCTCAAAGACAATGTCGTCTCACACCACAGCCTCTCACAATGAGGACACACCGTGGGCTTTTTTTTTGTGGGGATTCCTGCATCTCTTTCTCCCCTTCCTCAATGAAGTTGGCACAGGATGGACCATTTTTAGCTGTATGTAACAGCTAAAAGGGGAAGATATTTAGTATCCAAGAGTGATTCAGATTCCCTGCCTATCCCATATCAATAGAGAGAATACATCAGAGATATTTAGGCTCCAAGCAACAACGCAACTCGCACTGAACATGGTGCATCCGCTATGACAAGAATGTGAGGTGGCACTGCCCTCTGATGAGTGTTTACTGCTTAATACTGAGCCCAGCTATTGCAGCCAGTGTTCTGATAGTCACTGAAGCCTTAGTTATTTGCCACTGGATACCAGAGTTTTGATCTTGCCTGATTTATGTCTGTGGTTTAGATTTCTCCCTGGATTGTTGTATATCCTTAAGAGGACTTGGATACCATCTGGTCTTGTTTCTGTTATTACTTCACATCGTGATCTCTGCCATAATTCATCTTCAGAACCGCCTATTTTGTTCTGCTGATCTCTCTGCTACATTAGTGTGACTATCAAGCTGTATCCTACTTATGCAGAGTAGGATGGAAGAGGCAGCAGCATCAATAATGGAACTAAGCATTTCATCTTGAATATTCACCTTTCATTTCTAAACCTCAGACTTCATCCAACCACATAAACAAAAATCTGATGGTATAAGGTCTGGCGATCTGGGTGGCCAGTCAAACGTACTAGCACAGTCCATCCAGCAATTAGGATAAGACACACACGTGTGTACCACTAACCCAAAAACAAATGTGCATCCAGAATAAGGCAAATGTCCACATGAAGTTTTTTTGCCTCAAATGAACATTTTTGTCATATCCCCGAATACTGACCAATACTCGTGGGACACCCTGCATATGAGGTATTGATTTTCTTATAAAAAAACCAACACACACTTGACACTTTCCAACTCCACCACAACTATAGCACACAACACAGATAGTTTTCAACCAACAAACAGTTTAAAACTCTATGCACAAACAACAGATATATTGGGTTGGAAGTTTAAAATTAAATAAAAGGTAGTAATATATTTAGCATAGAACTTGGCTCAATGAAAAGATTGCTCTTTACTTTTCTGGTGGAAAACTGCTATTATTCTATTGAAGAACTCATTGAGAACAGTTTAAACTGATTTCCACCCTTTCACCCCCCCCCCCCCCACCACCACCACCTACTTATTTTTACCCTTTGTCATCTTATATCTTTCACTTCCATAATTTCTTACTTACCCTACCTGCTTTGTTCCATTTTTCCATCAGTCAGTTTTCAAGTTCTTTAATATTGTACATTCTTAGTCTTTGGTATATCCCTATTTGCATCTCATTGCTAATCCCATATAACTTTAATCTCACCTTTAACAGAAATTGTTACTTACAGCTTAAAAGGGCATCTTATTTGCTAATACAAATGGTCATCCTTCAGTTACTTACTTGCATTTCCCATATCCTCCAAACAAACTACTTTCAATGTCCTAAAGGCTTGAAGTTTGATCTCAGTTTTCTGTTTATCAAATTTGTTGTGGTTGCTCCAATTTAGGTAAGGGGGAGTATGAAGTAATGTTATAGTATCTCATTGTATATATGTATAAGAGATAACGTAATTTGTAACTAACTGACAGCATCATCTTTAGACAATTTGGATTCCACAAGATGCATTTGTTTTATAAACAAAATGTTTGTAATACTGGTTGAATTACTTTCATACAGTAATATATACAAAAAGTGGCTGCACCAATATACTAGTAATCAACAGCACAACAGTTTATAAGGAGGTGAATTCATGCACAAATTAAATATTAGGAAGTTTGGACACCCTACATACTAATCTATATTTAAAAGCTTAAACACAATAACAAAAAGCATTAAACATAGCATCACTTTTTCTTATGTCTGTATAATACCTATATTATAAATCACTACTAGCAACTTAAAGATACTTGGAAAACTGAAAATAATTAAGAAATGTACAAAAATATACAGAACATATTGCAGGGATGCATTTTTAACACACAACTGGAAATAAACCATGACAAAAAGTAATATGCCACTACTACCCAACAAAAAATCAACAATAGCAGCTTGACCTGCATAAACCGAATAAGGTTGGAAAAGAAAGAACATTCACAAAATGGAAACATTCAAATATCTATTTCAAGAACCAAAGATATAGATACAAGCACACAAAAATATTAGAACTGGACAAAAGAAACAAAATGACAACATTAGGCATTAAGAAATATTAAAAACTGCAGTGTTCAATTAGGATTGTGAAAAGTCTATACACACATGGGAACTGAACTATTTCACAGGTACCTCATATATTTAACACACCAGGATAAGGCATATGCAATGAATTGTACTTTTCAGAGTCAACCAAATGAAGCTTCAGATGCAGACTCCTTGAACTTACAAAAAATCAAGGCTCTGTTAAAGGATAAATGTGAACATCTAACCAAATTACGCAATGATCATAACACTGGAATCACAGCTTTAAAATGCACTCACTTGTGTGGAGGCCCTCAAGACTTAAGAAAAGATTACATTACATTCAATAATATGCAAACTCCTGCCAACCACTACGAATCCATTGCATATGGCAAAACTCTTAGTGGCAGAAATTTAGCTTCAAGTATGAAAATGGAGGGAAACTGTTGACACAGAAAGAAGTATACAATCTATACCAAAGTTTTGACGCTGATGTAAAGTACACACTTCAGTCAATCATTCTTCACAAAGAAACACCAATCTTGATCTGGTTTTCAACTCAACTGACAATCAAAATCTATTGCTGCATCACCCAATAATGGCTTTAAGCTTGGTGCTTACAATGTTCAATGTCAGTGCAGGCTGCAGTACAATGAGCAGATACAACATTGCATTCTGCAACACTGCTGGGAGCAAACAAGGTACATTCATCTTGGACAGAAAGATAATTTGGTAGTTATTTAACACAGCTCAGATGAAATCTGTATATGGACAAAATATAGTACATTCAGGTGTTGTTCCTTAAAGAAAATAATTTAAAATCAGCATTACACAGGTTTTTAACATGGTCGGCTCTGAAAATTTTTTATGGCTGCTTACAAGTCACTATTCATCTCACAAAATATTAAGAATACACCATACCCAAAGGTCTAGGACCCCGCCCCCCTCCTCCCCCATACAAAGCATCGTATGGGCACCCTTGCCAAGATCACACCACCCCTGCTAAGATCCATTAAGTTTTCATAAAGAAAATGCTCACAAATTCCTCTTTCAACATCAGGGCAGGACAATGCATAAACAAATTCTTAACAGCAAATAATGGGTTACCTTAGTGCACAAGTGTGTGTGTGTGTGTGTGTGTGTGTGTGTGTGTGTGTGTGCAGAAAAGCAGACCAGTCTCACAAATAACATGCCTACAAACTGCTCTTCCAACATCAGGATTTCTCAAAGTTTTGTACTGATTCCAATGCTGAAATTTGACTTCTTGTCTATCCAGGAAGTTTCATGTTTCATCAAAATTGCAATTGAGTGACTTGTCTGACACCAAAAGTGTCAAAATTTGCTACACTCATCAACTATCATTAACTGCTTGAACTACTGTACTAGAAAAAGGAGAGAACAACCTGTTCGAGAATCCTCAAATTTATACTGCAATAATAAGTAAGTATACTCACGAAACCCATCTAACACAAGTGTGAATTCCTTTTTAACTGAATCCAACAGATCAACATGAACTGTTGTGAAGAAAAGTTAAATCATAACTTTAAGATTAAATACTGTGGCCTTGGCCTTTATTAAATTTGAATTTCTCCCTAACTAACAAAAAGTATTTTGAAAACATCAGTTAAAAACTCAATCTGAAGAAACTAGCTAGTAGTTCATGGGGAGCTGATGCATCTATTTCTATATTCATCAACTAGGTGTCTACTTCTATATTCATGGACTAGATGTCAAAGGTGGGCGCTGTGATATCACAGAGCTCACCTTTGACACCTAGTCGATGAATACTGTGCCCCAATCTGGTTATGTAAATGTTATACTAAAGCAGTTTACTTTCATCACAAGGATTCTTGTAGAACACTGAAGTTGGCCTCTATCCCATGGTGATATGCAATTTTCACAACTCAGATGACAGGAAATTAACAGTAAGAAAACTGAAAAACTTGCGTCCCCACACCATTCACAATGCCTCTCAACCAAAAGGTCCCAGAAAACCTATCTACAAACTGGCTTGGGTCTAGAAATACAGTATGGCAAAGATATGATAGATACTCTCAGCACTGAGAAAGAACAATGTCAGAGATAGAACACAGCTCCAATTAATCATCACAGTGTCTCAGACGTCTGTAACAAAAATAATAGAAGTAAAGCTGAGAAAAAAGATACACACATTTCTGCATCCAAAATGAAGTACGTGACGAACATCTTTAATGTGTCACAATCACTAGAAACGGACTCTAGAAGGATCAATAAAGTTCAAGAATTCAAATATATCATAGAAATGATTCAAATCAATGGATTAAAAAAGAAGTAAATGACTTCAGAGCCCACAAGATAGAGGCTGTGTATCAACTCTCCTAGTAAAAATTCAGTCTCCATAAACACAAAAGTTAAGCACTGTAATGGTGTAGTATTCTCTAAAGCATCCTCACAACAGAATGCATTGCTTTAAATAGGAGAAATGGAGAAAAAAGCAAAAATACCTTAAAAAAATTCTCAGACAGAAAACAGATGAAAATGGAGAATATGTACACTACTTAGGTGTAACGAAGAACTCATTTAGGAAATTTCTAAAACTTTCAGCCAAATTAAAAAAAAAGAAATAGGCCACTTTCTTTGGACTTATAGAAAGAATGGAGGAAAGCAGACTAACTTAACAAATATTCTAATAGTTAAAATTTTTTATAAATAATAAAAACTAGATCAGTATAACTCAATGCTTTGGAGGAAGACATCCAAATCTGAGAACTTCAGAATCAAAGGTTCTCAAGAGAGGAAAAAAGTATAGTAGACTCTACATTGAAGAACAGAGGAAACTGCAAAGTGAAAGAATGAAAAACATTGGGAAGAAAGAAGTGAAAAGAAATCACAAGTAATTGCTCTCCATGTGGCCCATATTTGGCCAAATTTCTTCTTTTATTGGGGGGTGAGGGGGGGGGGGGAGATGAGGGAGGGTGGGGAGGGAGGGTGTAGGTAAGACTTTCCTCAATCTATGTTGGTTTGAACACCACAGTAGTTTACTAGGCACAATCCAGTTGGAAGTAGTATGCCCTTGCCTTATTAGAACTGTTCAACAGACTTACCAAGCAAATTATAAGAGGACATACAATATCAAATGGAGTTAGAAGCACAGCACAACTTGGCATGTTCTGCATACCTAAATGATGGTCAGAGGTGAAAGAGGCAAGAAGTGTCAAAAAATAAATCCTGACAGGATGGCAACCAAGATTGTTGTACTTGTAGTTTGATACTTATGCAGCATCAAACAATCATGTCACACCGTTATAATAAAGGGATTTAATTTTAATGCGAATATGTGACAATGAATTGTGCATATCACATGCAATGCACTATTGTATAAATTAGGACCCCACAATTTTTGTCTGTATGAGTGTAGAGCTTGTGAACATAATATTGAACATCCAGTCCAGAAGTAGCCTCAACAAAAACATACTGGAATACTCCAAACAGTTTATATTAACATAGTGAGCAGCCAATTGGCTGTAGATTGCTAGGTGAAGATCTATGATCAAAGTCTCCATTTTGTACTTTGGGGTACTATTGTTTTCTGTCAAGCCATTGATTTCTCACACACACAAGAAACAGAATTGAAACTGTTAGTTGTTCAATGCTGTATACATATATTATTTCTCATAAAATCCTAGTTTCACAAGATTTTACTGGTGAAATAGCTGTACAAATGGAACATTCCATAAGCACCTTAATTTCTGTTTTCAGTATAGAGCTAGAATGCATTTTCTATTTAGTTTTGTACAATGTTTTGTGATACTCAGTTGCTTTGACATAATTAAGTAAAGACTAAACATGGCAGTTATCGAACTGCACTTAAAGAAATATATGGCATTTCATTATTTCCAAATATATGAACTGAATGCACTAGCTTCATTGATTATTGTTCAATAAAAACAGTGTGTGCAAGAATTTCTTGCAATGTGAAATAGATGTTTTGAAGTCTTCAGCTGACTGTTACGACACACTTAGGAAGAACCTAGGTTAAAAGAACATGACAATTCCTTCACTCACTTGGATTCCAAAGGAGATTTCATTATCCAAGCTGGCAAACTACTCTGAATCATTTTGATGTAACAATGTTCCATAACATACAAATGAGTACTTATTAATTTTTCATAACAAATTCAAATAATATTGTTGAACAACTTATCCTCTCACCTCCACTGTGAGCTCCTTGCTTTTGATTCAGTAGTGCTAAGATCTTGACCTAGAGGAGACTGGATACTCAAAAAGTAACGCATGTCAGAAGCCTCAGACTCTGATTGTGGTAGCCTAATGATCAAGCATCAAACATGAACAGAAGCAAATAAAGGAAATTAGCTTTAGCACAGACTAAACAAGAAAAACATAAAAATACAAATAACAAAACATCAATGTACCACAAGCTGATAATAAGTAATTTAAATGATAGTGTTACCATATTATTTTAAAATCTTCACTATACTTGAGCTATATATAGCACTGAGAAATTAATCACATGCAGCAGATGTTCCTCACATACCATGAAAAAAGCTAACACAGCTTACTGTTTCCCATTAAAGGAAAATCCCTTACCCATTGGCAAGAGCCATTTGCTACACTAATACTGCCAACCAACTGCAAGCAGTTTATTGAATTTTGAGTGTGTTTGTTCAACATCTAACGTAAGTATAGCAAAGGATTATCAATAAGGTACAAAGCAGTCCTCAAAATAACAAATACCATAACATATTTTGAAAGAACAATGTGCACCAGGATAATATGATTTTGTGAGCTGAAATACGTATAAACCACTAAAATTATAATTTTGTAAATCATTTAACTTGTGACAATTTTGGTTGTGGCATAACTGAGCACATTTAGAATGAAAGGAAAGAAATGACACGAAATACTATTTGTGACATCAAAGAAATATGTAGTTACAGCAGTTGGAATTAAAACAATTCAACCATCGCTGACAAGGACAAAAATTTAAAACTTTACTGCACTTCTAGATCAGAAAACGATTTCACAAAAATGGAAATTCCTGGATGGAGCAAAACATAAAATAAAGTGAAAGGCAACCATTCCCCTGTGGTGGCTGATGTGTACAGCTTAGAAACATGTAACAGTAAACAGTATTCACACTAACTTTTAATCTTTTCTTCATTTACTAGTAGAAGTACACAATCATACACGTAACCACACAAACACCCAAAAGCACTCTCTGGTGGCCACAGTGAGATTGATTATTGATCACTGAAAGCAGCTGACTGAGTTGTGGAGGTGGGGAGGGGGCAGAGGAGGACAAAAGGATGGGGTAGTGTAAAGAGGTAGGTCTTCTACAAGTACATCTACATGGATACTCTACAAATCAAATTTAAGCACCTGGTGGAGAGTTCATCTAACCACCTTCACAATAATTCTCTATTATTCCAATCTCGCACAGCGCGCAGAAAAAACGAATATCTGTATCTTTCTGTGCGAACTCTAATTTCCCTTATTTTATTGTGATGATCATTTCTCCCTATGTAGGTCAGCGTCAACAAAATATTTTCCCATTTGAAGGAGAAAGTTTGTGATTGAAATTTCGTGATAATACAAAACATACTGCCCTTCGAACTTTCTCTATGTACTCCGTTTAGTCGTATCTAATAAGGATCTCACACTGCACAGCAGTATTCTAAAAGAGGATGGACAAGCATAATGTGGGCAGACTCTGTAGTGAATCTGTTAAATTTTCTAAGTGTCTTGTCTATAAGATGCAGTCTTTGTTAGCCTTCCCCACAACATTGTCTAAGTGTTCCTTCTAATTGTAATTCCTAAGTATTTAGTTGAATTTATGGCCTTTAGATTTGACTGATTTATCATGTAATTAAAGTTTAATGGATTCCTTTTAGCACTCATACGGATGACCATAGACTTTTCGTTATTTAGGGTCAATTGCCAATCTTTACAACAGATGACTCCACAGCTGTTCAAATGAAATGAGTACAGAGGGTAGGGTAAAAAAGAGATATAGAAAAAAGGGGAGAGGGTGAAAATTGAGAGGAAGGTAGAGAGAAATGGATGGGAATGGTAAGGGAGGGAAAAGCATTGCTCATGAAAAATTAACTTGCCCTTTTCTCACATGATATACTGAGAACCACAGATGAAGGGCAACAAGCAAATTCCATATTTCTAGATTTCTGGAAAGCGTCTGACATGGTTTCTGATTGTAGCCTGTTAATGAGGGTATGAGCATATGGAATAAGTTCTTAAATAATAGAACCTAGTGTGTTGTCCTTGACCATAAGTGTTCACCAGTGACAAGGGTAACATCATAAGTGCTCCAGGGAAGTGTGATAGAAGCGCTGCTGTTCTCTATATACGTAAATGATTTGGCAGACAGGGTGGGTAGCAATTTGCAGTTGTTTGCTGATGATGCTATGGTGTACAGTAACATGTTGAAGTTGAGTGACTGTAGGAAGATACGAGATGACTTAGACAAAATTTCCAGTTGGTGTGATGAATGGCAGCTAGCCACTAGCCCTAAATAATAAAAAATGTAAATTAATGCAGATAAGTAGGAAGAACAAACTTGTAATGTTTGGATACAGTATTATTACTGACCTGCTCGACACAATCAATTCGTTTAAATATCTGGCCATAACATCACAACGCAGTATGAGGTGGAACGAGCATGTGGAAACTGTGATACGGATGGCAAATGGTCAAATTTGGTTTATTGGGAGAATTTTAGGAAAGAGTGGTTCACCTGTAAAGGAAACCACATATAGGACGCTAGTGCAATCTACTCTTAAGATCTGTATCAGGTCAAACTGAAGGAAAACATTGAAGCAATTCAGAGGCAGCCTGCTAGATTTGTTGCCAGTAGATTCGAACAACACATAAATGTTATAGAAATGCTTCAGGAACTCAAATGGGAATCTCTGGAGTGAAGGCAACGTATTTTTCGAGAAACACTATCGAGAAAATTTAGAGAATCGGCATTTGAAGCTGACTGCCAGATGATTCTACTGCCTCCAACATGCGAGGCTTTCAAGGATGATAAAGATACGATACTAGAAATTAGGACTCATACGGAGGCGTACAGTCAGTCATTTTTCTCTCACTCTATTTGCGAGTGGAACAGAAGGGGAAATGACAAGTAGTGGTATAGGGAACCCTCCACCAGGCATCGCACGGTGGGTTGCAGAGCATCGATGCAGATGCAGTGGGAAGGAAGGAGGAGGGAGAAGCAGAGAGGAGGGAGAAGCAGAGAGGAGGGAGAAGCAGAGAGGAGGGAGAAGCAGAGAGGAGGGAGAAGCAGAGAGGAGGGAGAAGCAGAGAGGAGGGAGAAGCAGAGAGGAGGGAGAGGGGGAGGCAGAGAGGGGAGAGAGGGGGAGGCAGAGAGGGGAGAGAGGGGGAGGCAGAGAGTGGGGACGGGGAGAGAGGGGGAGGCAGAGAGGGGGGACGGGGAGAGGGAGGGGGAGAGAGAGGGGAGGGAGGGAGAGGTAGAGAGGGGAGGGAGGGAGAGGTAGAGAGGGGAAGGAGATGTAGAGAGGGAGGAGGAGGGAGAGGTAGAGAGGGAAGAGAGAGGGGAGGCGGGGAGAGGCAGGGAGGGTGGAGAGGGAGAGGCAGGGAGGGTGGAGAGGGAGAGGCAGGGAGGGTGGAGAGGGAGAGGCAGGGAGGGGGGAGAGGGAGAGGCAGGGAGGGGGGAGAGGGAGAGGCAGGGAGGGGGGAGAGGGAGAGGCAGGGAGGGGGGAGAGGGAGAGGCAGGGAGGGGGGAGAGGGAGAGGCAGGGAGGGGGGAGAGGGAGAGGCAGGGAGGGGGGGAGAGGGAGAGGCAAGGTGAGGGGAGAGGGAGATGCAGGGAGGGGGAGAGACGGGGAGGGGGAGAGGGAGAGGCGGGGAGGGGGGAGAGGGAGAGGCGGGGAGGGGGGGAGAGGGAGAGGCGGGGAGGGGGGAGAGGGAGAGGCATGGGGGGAGAGGGAGAGGCGGGGAGGGGGGGAGAGGGCGAGGCGGGCAGGGAGGAGAGGGAGAGGCAGGGAGGGGGGAGAGGGAGAGGCAGGGAGGGGGGAGAGGGAGAGGCAGGGAGGGGGGAGAGGGAGAGGCAGGGAGGGGGGAGAGGGAGAGGCAGGGAGGCGGGAGAGGGAGAGGCAGGGAGGCGGGAGAGGCAGGGAGGGGGGAGCGGGAGAGGCAGGGAGGGGGGGAGGGAGAGGCAGGGAGGGGGGAGGGAGAGCCAGGGAGGGGGGAGGGAGAGCCAGGGAGGGGGGGAGGGAGAGGCAGGGAGGGGGGAGAGGGAGAGGCAGGGAGGGGGGAGAGGGAGAGGCAGGGAGGGGGGAGAGGGAGAGGCAAGGTGAGGGGAGAGGGAGATGCAGGGAGGGGGAGAGACGGGGAGGGGGAGAGGGAGAGGCGGGGAGGGGGGGAGAGGGAGAGGCGGGGAGGGGGGAGAGGGAGAGGCGGGGAGGGGGGAGAGGGAGAGGCATGGGGGGAGAGGGAGAGGCGGGGAGGGGGGAGAGGGCGAGGCGGGCAGGGAGGAGAGGGAGAGGCAGGGAGGGGGGAGAGGGAGAGGCAGGGAGGGGGGAGAGGGAGAGGCAGGGAGGGGGGAGAGGGAGAGGCAGGGAGGGGGGAGAGGGAGAGGCAGGGAGGCGGGAGAGGCAGGGAGGGGGGGAGCGGGAGAGGCAGGGAGGGGGGGTAGGGAGAGAGGCAGGGAGGGGGGGGAGGGAGAGGCAGGGAGGGGGGGGAGGGAGAGCCAGGGAGGGGGGAGAGGGAGAGGCAGGGAGGGGGGAGAGGGAGAGGCAGGGAGAGGGAGAGAGGCAGGGAGAGGGAGAGAGGCAGGGAGAGGGAGAGAGGCAGGGAGAGGGAGAGAGGCAGGGAGAGGGAGAGAGGCAGGGAGAGGGGGAGAGGCAGGGAGAGGGGGAGAGGCAGGGAGGGGGAGAGGCAGGGAGGGGGAGAGGCAGGGAGGGGGAGAGGGAGGGAGGGGGAGAGGGAGGGAGGGAGGGGGGGAGGTAGAGGGAGGGGGAGAGGTAGAGAGGGGGAGAGGTAGAGAGGGGGAGAGGTAGAGAGGGGGAGAGGTAGAGAGGGGGAGAGGTAGAGAGGGGGAGAGGTAGAGAGGGGGAGAGGTAGAGAGGGGGAGAGGTAGAGAGGGGGAGAGGTAGAGAGGGGGAGGGGGAGAGGTAGAGAGGGGGAGAGGGAGGGGGAGAGGGAGGGGGAGAGGTAGAGAGGGGAGAGAGGGGGAGGGAGAGGGAGAGAGGGGAGAGAGGGGGAGGGAGAGGGAGAGGGGGGAGGGAGAGAGGGGGAGGGAGAGGGAGAGAGGGGGAGGGAGAGGGAGAGAGGGGGAGGGAGAGGGAGAGGCAGAGAGAGGGGAGGGAGGGTGAGGGAGAGGCAGAGAGAGGGGAGGGAGGGTGAGGGAGGCAGAGAGAGGGGAGGGAGGGTGAGGGAGAGGCAGAGAGAGGGGAGGGAGGGTGAGGGAGAGGCAGAGAGAGGGGAGGGAGGGTGAGGGAGAGGCAGAGAGAGGGGAGGGAGGGTGAGGGGGAGGGAGAGGTAGAGGTAGAGAGGGGTGAGAGTGGGGAGAGACAGGGGAGGGAGGGAGAGGTAGAGAGGGGGAGAGAGGGGAGGGGAAGGCAGAGAGAGAGAGAGAGAGAGAGAGAGAGAGAGGGGGGGGAGAATGTCTCCTTGGGGGAGGGGAGAGAAGGTAAACACAATCTGGACAGGGAAGAAGTTGTGTGGAGAGAAGGGAAAAGATATGGTAGGCCAGTGGGAATAGGTTAGTGAAGGTTTAGGTCAGGGAGATTGGGAGAGTGCAGGATACGCTAGAGAAAAATCCCAATCTGCGTAGTTAAGAGAAACCTGTGCAAGAAAGGATTATCCAAATGGTTTGCAAAGTCATGCAGCTGTTGAAGTCATTTCAGATGTCCTGTGCAGCATGTTCGGCAATTGGATGATCAAGTTTGTGGTTCGCCATAATTTGGTTGTAGTCATTCATGTAGGTAAACAGTTGGTTACTTATCATACCCGTACAATAATTGCAGCATAGCTGATATATAACACGACTGTTTACACATTTGGCCCTGTCTTTTACTGAGTAGGTAATGCCTGCAATTGTGGTAGGAGGTAGTGGACAGGTGTATGGGGCAACTTGTGTTCCTGGGCTGACTACAAAACAGTGACCTATTATGGTGCAGGATTGGTAACAGGATGGAATAGGGATATTGGGTGGGTGGAGGGACACCACTTGGGTGATGTCAGTATGATTTTGGGTAGAATATCCTTCATCTTAGGGCATGATAGAGGTAGCTGAAGGCCCAGTGGATGATGTGGTTGAACTTTTCAAGACCAGGCTGATACCGGTTGATCAGAGAGGTACTGGTTGGTGGAGAGTGAGGAGTTACCACGTTTACTGGTGGCAGAAGAGCAGATGGCATGGGAGATTTGTCTATTGATAAGATGGATAGTGTACTGTCTTCAGTAAAAGTTCTGGTAATGTAACTGATGTATTTTGACAACACCTGCCCTCCAATGCAGATGCAGCATCAACAGGTGGTAAGGCTGTAAGGAAGCGACTTTTCGACATGGAACAAATGACAGATGTCAAAGTGGTGGTACCATTGACAGTTGGTGCACTACATATGAACAGATGTATTTATGAATCCAATTGACAGTCTGAGATCTACACACAGAAAGGTGGCTTGTTGAGTTCAGAAGGTCCAGGTGAAGTGGATATGAGAAAAGGTACTGAGGTAATGGAGGAAGAGCACAAGCTGTTCCTCCATTAATTTCAGATCCTGAAAATGTCATAAATCAATCTCAACCAAACACGGGGTTTTATGAGTCCGCTGGATGGGAATAATTTCTCCAGATCGCCCAAAAATAAATTTGCATAGTATGGTGCCAGATGAGTTCTCATGGCAGTACTTATCACAAATTTGTTTATAGATCTGGCCTTTGAAAGTGAAATAATTGTGAGTCAGGATGTAATTGACTATGAGGATTAGGAAAGAGGTGGTGGCTTTGGTATCAGGAAGAAACTGGGAAAGGTAGTTTTCCATGACCTAACGTTATTTTTCAACTCAATTAGCTATCTTCATAGATGTCTACCTCCACCTCTCAGATCACTTCATAAATGCATCTGCTGTAACACATGCACCAGCCACCAACAGCACCTCCACTCTGACACCGGTCACCTGTTCCTCATCAAAACAACTCTTCCTTACAGCCTTGCCATCTGAGAACGTCACATCTTCTTCGACAGCAAGAGTAATCAAAATGTGGTGATAACATTACCAGAGCATTTACTGACTAACAATATCCTGCCCAGCTCATACATAAACAAACTCTCCCATGGCATCTGCTTCTCTGACACCACTAAACCTGTTAAATAGGCACTGACCAGCACTCCTCTGATCACCCAGTTCACTCTCACCTTGAAAAACTCAACCACTTCCATCAGCAGGGCATCAGCCCTGAAATGAAGGACGTACTATCCAAAATCCTACCCATATCACCCAAAGTAGTGTTCTGCTGACTATCCAACCTATAGAATACCCTTCTCCATCCCTATTCCAATCCTACTCCCATTTCTGCACCCCACGGGTCATTCCTTTTCGACTGGCCTACGTGCAAGGCCTGTCCCCCACACCCATCCATCAGCCTCTATTACATTTCCTACCCAGAGAAGCTGAGGCTATGTGCAAAAGTGGCCATGTTACATACCAGCTACGCTGCAATTACTGTGCAGCATTCCATGCGGGGATAGTAACCAACTGTCTACTCTCATGAATGGCCATTGCCAGCTATGACAGACTGTATCTTGACCATCCAGTTGCTGAACAAGCTGCACACCATAACATAAATGACTTCAACAGCTGCTTCACAATGTGTGCCACTTGGATCCTCTCTCCCTGCGCAAGTTTCTCTGAATTACGCAGGTGGGCAGTGTGTCTTCAGCATACCCTGACCTAAACCTCCGCTTACTTGTTTCCTACTGCCTCACTATCTTTTTTCCCTTCTGTTTTGACCACTTCTTTCCTGTTCATATCATGTACAGCCTTCTCCTACAACTCACCCCCCCCCCTCCCCCAATGTGCAAGCACATATTCTCTCTCTCTCTCTTTCTCTCTCTCTCCCCCCCCCCCCCTCCTTTTCTCCATTCTCACCCCCAACCCCTTTCTCCTTATCCCCTCCCTGTCTCCCTCTACATCTCCACTTTCCTCACCTTTATCAGCCTCTCTCCCTTTTCCTGTACCTCTTTTCACTCTACCCTTCGTGAACCTTTGTCTTGCGCAGCAGTGGGCCATCTGTAGTGTTGCTACCTGGTTTTATCTGAAAATTGTGGGAATTTGTAAGAAGGCTGCCACGGAGCAATGCGTTAGCTGTCGCTGGCTCGTAAGTGCCATGTGACGACGTATCAGTTATAGCAACATGTATGCAAAAGGATTGCAAGATGGGCTAGCTGTGCTCACTGAAACCTGCAACACACAGTGGTAATAGCCAAGTGGCAGACGGTATTACCACACCAGGGCAAAAACCATTTTAAGGCAGATTCATTTGGGATCCAGTAGCACCACCATGACATCATGACCACAGTAGTCAACAAGCTGACTGGACACCGCCGGCTGCAACTATGGGCTCGAGACTGGACTGGGACAGCCACCTCCCACACTGAGTCCGTCTTGTGGGACTCGGCGCCTCAGCATCGCCACCCTGCTACCTATGCCTGCTGCTGCCGCTGCCAGACTCCTTCCATTGGGCAGCAGGTCATGTCCTGTCCACAGCAGTCTCCCCTCGTCACCACGGGGACACAAGTTGGGAAACGGTGCACGTGAGTTGGGACTGAGATGCAGAGTCTACATCTACATCTACATCTACATCTACATTTATACTCCGCAAGCCACCCAACGGTGTGTGGCGGAGGGCACTTTACGTGCCACTGTCATTACCTCCCTTTCCTGTTCCAGTCGCGTACGGTTCACGGGAAGAACGACTGTCTGAAAGCCTCCGTGCGCGCTCTAATCTCTCTAATTTTACATTCGTCATCTCCTCGGGAGGTATAAGTAGGGGGAAGCAATATATTCGATACCTCATCCAGAAACGCACCCTCTCGAAACCTGGCGAGCATGCTACACCGCGATGCAGAGCGCCTCTCTTGCTGAGTCTGCCATTTGAGTTTATTAAACATCTCCGTAACGCTATCACGGTTACCAAATAACCCTGTGACAAAACGCACCGCTCTTCTTTGGATCTTCTCTATCTCCTCCGTCAACCCGATCTGGCACGGATCCCACACTGATGAGCAATACTCAAGTATAGGTCGAACGAGTGTTTTGTAAGCCACCTCCTTTGTTGATGGACTACATGTTCTAAGCACTTTCCCAGTGTTCTACAGCTGAATGCAGTCACAGCACAAGGCGGAGGGCAGTGGTGATGGCAGGACCTTGGCTGAGTCGAAGTTCATTGGATTGCTGCCTGCCTGACATCAGCATCACAGGGCATGGACACTTGCACCACTTCAATGGGGCCAAAGGTAGGCATTCACAGCCCATCGCTGGCTCGCCAAGCTGAATTAGGGCATGTCTGTCTCATGTTGAAAACAATGAGATGTGTAATTGAGGTCTAATAAAATATTGCTCTCCACCACTCTATACAGTGGTGACAGGAGAGCCAACATCGCTGCTGCCAGCGGTCAATGGAAGGAGAGGGTATTGTCAGTTGGAGGTGGCTCCATAGGATAGATCAAACACTGCATATTTAGTAACTTGGGGCTTACCAGTATAGAGGACTGCCATTCGATTTAAAGAATGCACCAGCAAAGTTCCAGCATTTGTTAGAGTGTCAAAGTGATCAAATCCTTGTCAATGTTTAGAGTATTTCACTAACATAATTTTTTTTTTTTAAGAGATATGCAAGAACATAGGCAGCAACTGCAGAAGTGCTCAAGAGGTTAAGAGATGCACTTTTAATACTGAGTACTGAGAAGTGTCATTTTGCATTGGAATAAATAAATTACTTTGCTCATGTACTTGGTAAGGATGGTATGAGTACTAATCCGAAATTGATGTACACTACTGGCCATTAAAATTGCTACACCAAGAAGAAATGCAGATGATAAACGGGTATTCATTTGACAAATATATTATACTAGAACTGACATGTGATTACATTTTCATGCAATTTGTGTGCATAGATCTTGAGAAATCAGTACCCAGAACAACCACCTCTGGCCATAATAACAGCTTTGATACGTCTGGGCATTGAGTCAAACAGAGCTTGGATGGCGTGTACAGATACAGCTGCCCATGCAGCTTCAACACGATACCACAGTTCATCAAGAGTAGTGACTGGCGTATTGTGACAAGCCAGTTGCTTGGCCACCACTGACCAGACGTTTTCAATTGGTGAGAGATCTGGAGAATGTGCTGGCCAGGGCAACAGTCGAACATTTTCTGTATCCAGAAAGGCCCGCACGTAGGGTTTCGCAGGGATCGAATGAAGGGTAGAACCACAGGTCGTAACACATCTGAAATGTAACGTCCACCACTCAAAGTGCCGTCAATGCGAACAAGAGGTGACAGACGTGCAACCAATGGCACCCCACACCATTACGCCGGGTGATACGCCAGTATGGCGATGACGAATACACGCTTCCAATGGGCGTTCATTGCGATGTTGCCAAACACGGATGCGACCATCATGATGATGTAAACAGAACCTGGATTCATCCGAAAAAATGACATTTTGCCATTGGTGCACCCAGGTTCATCGTTGAGTACACCATCGCAGGCGCTCCTGTCTGTGATGCAACGTAAAGGGTAACCACAGCCATGGTCTGCAAGCTGATAGTCAATGCTGCTTGAAACGTCGTCGAACTGTTCGTGCAGATGGTTGTTGTCTTGCAAACGTCCCCATCTGTTGACTCAGGAATCGAGATGTGGCTGCACAATCCGTTACAGCCATGCGGATAAGATGCCTGTCATCTCGACAGCTAGTGATACGAGGCCGTTGGGATCCAGCACGGTGTTCCGTATTACCCTCCTGAACCCACCAATTCCATATTCTGCTAATAGTCATTGGATCTCGACCAACATGACAGCAATTTCGCGATACGATAAGCTTGCAATCGCGATAGGCTACAATCCGACCTTTATCAAAGTGGGAAACGTGATGGTACGCATTTCTCCTCCTTACACGAGGCATGACAACAACATTTCACCAGGCAACGCCGGTCAAATGCTGTTTGTGTATGAGAAATTGGTTGGAAACTTTCCTCATCTCAGCACGTTGTAGGTGTTGCCACTGGCGCCAACCTTGTGTGAATGCTCTGAAAAGCTAATCATTTGGATATCACACCATCTTCTTCCTGTCGGTTAAATTTCGCATCTATAGCATGTCATCTTCATGGTGTAGCAATTTTAATGGCCAGTAGTGTAGTTGATATGAGATTTTTAAGCACCAGCGACAGCTGTTGAATGGAGCTGAGAGGAATTATTCTACCACAGAGGGAGAGATGCTTAGCCAGGTGTATGGAGTAACATATTCCAGTGTTGCCTGTACAGGAGGAAGTTTGAAGTAGTGGCTGGCCATGCTGCTATGAAGTGCTTATTAGGTTTGAACACCTGTCACACAGACTGACGAGATGGACATTAATACTCAGTGGATTTGAGCATGAAGTAATACACAGACCAGAGAAGAAATACAGAAATGTGGACACATTAAGTGGAAAGGTGGCAGTGATACAAGCACTAGGTCAGGGCCTTGTTGAGCAGCAAGCAGCACAGAGAATTGATGGCGTATGTAAGCAGTACAGTAAGCAGCAGCTGTTCAGCACTTGTGACAGGTTATTATGCAAGGCGATGGGATTAGGACAGTGTGTGGTTGTGAAGCTAAGGGAAGAGGTGATGAGAGAAATACATGATCACATTTTGGATGGCCATGGAGTGTGCAGAGCAGCAAATCAGAGGATGGCAGAAAAGTACTGGAGGAAAGGAAGAAAAAGTGACGTCCATCAGTATGCCAAGAACTGTGTGCAACAGGCAGATTTGAATCAAAAATACATAGTGTAGCAGAGATTGTTGGAAGTGATGGAACTGTTTCAGTTTATTGGGGTGAATGTGATATGACACTTTAATCAAATTCCAGCAGAGAATCGTTTCATGCTGACTATAGCAGATTATTTTTCTCATTGTGTCAATGCACAAGCATTGGGGAACAGACAGATGTTGAAGTTTGTGGTGCCAGAGACTACAATAACGATCAAGGGACAAACTTCATGTCAGACCCAATGAAGGAGTTTTGTCAGTTGTTGGGAATAAAAAAATTAATAACTAGTCCACTTCATACTCAGTCAGACTGTAAGGTGGGACAGTTCATCAGACGATTGGGAGGATGCTTAATTATTATGTTAACTCCCACCACACAGATAGGGATACATATGTATTTGCCTTTTATGGTAAGTGCATATAATTCAAAAGTACAAACCAGCACAAGATTTTCACCATTTGAGGTGGTATGTGGTGAAAAGGTGCCATTGCCAACAGTATGATTAAGCGGAAAAGAAGCAGGAAAGAAGAGCCAGTCCAAGGGTTTTCAAGAACTGTGAGAGAAGTTTGGAAGAGGGTCCAACAAACGAACACCTAGGCCTTTGAAAGACATGAGGAGACAGTAAAACTTTACCTCAATACAAGGTGGAACTACGAGTGATGTTGTCAAGTCCATATATTCTAAAAGGGAAGCAAAAGAAGCTTGTAACAAAGTACCGGGTCCCATCCCAAGTGACTGAAACCATATCACCTGTGAATGTGAAGCTACAATTACCAACAAGGTCAATGATTGTACATGTTGGACATTTACAACTGTTCAAAAGTGTGCTAGAGTCAATCGTAGGGGGAATATTGGTAGTACCAAAGAAAGGAGCAGAGGAGTCAGCAACAGGAGGAGGAACAGGTACCTCACATGCCTTATTCATTAAGGCCAAGGAGGTACTCAATGCATTTTTTTTATGTTTTTTATGATCCTTGCATTTTTTGTGTAGATTCTTAACATAATTGGGAGTAGGATCATATGTATATGTTAGGGTAAAGGTCATCTCTATTGTGTGTGAGATGCTGATTGGAGACAGCAGATTTCTGGGAGGAGGAAAGAGGATAATGGATACTTTCTTCAGGTTGCCATTCAGCAAGGGCAAAAAAAGAATAATGCCAGTTTTGGTGGTGTCGCACCTCTTCTCCTGGGACAGAATAGGGGCACTGCAACATCACTGCCTGGGTGGAGGACTTTTGTTTTCCAGGCAGCAGGATTTGGCATTGTCTATTCACAAGTGGATGTCAAGTTTGGCACTTAATGTATGGGAACTAAGGAACAAAATAAAGAGGTTGTAAGAGGTATTTTCAGGTCTGCAACAGTTAGCAAGCAGTGATGGAGTACTCAGGGAGCTTTCACAGGAACACAAGAAGTTGCTCATAGTGTATGCCCACTTAAAGGAGCAGGTATAAGAAGTAGTAGGAGAGGCACCACATGAATTACAGAGGAGAACAAGAGAATGGATAGATGCGGGAGGAAGGATATTCAAGACAATATTTGGGACAGCAGATAAGCTGAACTGAACAGCAGAATAGGCAGAAGAGAAGAAATTGTAGATTGGCACTCCACATGGATTGTAAGTTTGGAGAGTAGCATGCCAAACAATACACGTGTGCTTGACAACTAACTAGGCAGTAATAAATTATACAAGAGCATGAGCTAGCATTATAAACTGGGATTTAAGATAGTTCAAGCACGGATGACAGTACTGGGTGTAAGAATAATGCTAACAAGATTGTTGCAGTCGTCAGAAGATAGTATCTGGGAACCAAGAGTGGAGTTAACGAACTTTCAGGAAGCCATTCATTGGGCACTACATGGGCAATTGGGTCCACTCCTATTGTTACCTGAGCAGTATCTGAAGAGACTGAGGAAGTTGGGAAAGAATTAACACTGGAACTACAGTTAGTAGCAGTGCCTAGCAGTCAGAACCTGCCTGTCTACCACCATGAAGCGACCCCGGAAGCAAAGATGGATAGCACGCAGTTGTACATGTCAGTGAAGGTAATGGCAGTGGACAAACACACACTGTTTAGGTTTTACATGGTCCATTCTATCCACGTCTGTGCATATGAAAGAGGATGGTGTGTTAATGATAGTGGGAGACAGGGATCAGCATACAGTAATGAGCGAGGGAAAGTTACAACAATGTCACACGTGTAATCCTTGCGCAGAGGCCGTGCCAATTTTCTCTGTATCGTTCCAATTTTAGTATATGTACTGCCGAAGCGAGCACTACAACAATGCCAAAGTGGGATGGGTCACCATAGGTCCTACTCACTCAGATCCAGATGGGAGGAAACACATGTGCCATGCTATTGTTCAGGGACAAGGCAGAGGGTCGCCCATGTCAAAAGGAGTTGATGGAACCGAAGCCGTACTTCTAGCAAGCAGGTCTGCATTGCAAATACTCTGTGAACAACTATGTAATAGTGGTGGCAACTTGCTACGAACAAGAAAAACTTATGGGAGCAAGAAGCTTGGAGTTCATTCAATGATTCAGACAATAGCTGCAGAGAAAAGGTGGATCACTGTGAAGCAATTAATGCAGCACATTGACCAGTATCAGGATTGTAGGCAATGGGTAACTGTGACCTTGAGTGTCACAATTCCTAGGACCATAATGACATATTTTGTTTTGTATAGCTTCTTTTTTTTTATCTGAGGCAATGAGCCATTCTGAAAACTGATTTCAGGGTAATCCTGGTCCCAGACGACTATTTCCTAAGCGAGAGATGGAGAGTGAATTTGTTACAGCTTAGGGAGGACTAGAAACACGAAGGAAGCAATGTAGGAGCAAGGATGTGGCAACCACACAGACACAGTGGATGACAGATATGCTGAAGTATTTGCAAGGAAGCTGCTATAAAATTTAATGTAGTTAATTTCCAGCCTAGTAAAACCTTCGGAGTGTGCTAGTTATTTAGTTAATCAATGGTAGAAGTTGTCACAGTGGGGTACAGGTCCTGAACAAGACCTGAGGCCCCAGGTCTTCCTGTGGAGAGTGGCAATGTAGTGTCGTTATCCAGTTTTAACGGAAACTCGTGGGAATTTGTGAGAAAGCTGACACGGAGCATTGCGTTAATTTCTGTTGGCCATAAGCACAGTGTGGAGATGTAGGTTATAGCAACACGTATGCAAAAGGATTATAGGACGGCCGATTCACGCTCAGCAAAATCTGCATTGTGCAGTGGTAATAGCCGGAGCGTGCAGGATGCTGACACCACACCAGGGCAAGAACATTTTATGTGCTATGTTACCAGGTGCTGGGTAATAGTGCAACAAGTGCACCCCAGAGCTGTATAAATAACTGTGAATTTTGACACAGATTCATTCAGAGTACAGCAGCATCACAAAAATGCCTGGGGCATGCTAGCAAATGAGATGACTGGGCACTGCCAGCTGCAGCCACGGGTTTGAGACTGGGTCGGTGCAGCCAGCTCCTGCACTTATTCCACCCTGCGGGGTTTGGTGCCTCAGCACCACTCACCTTCTAGTCAACCTGCCACTGACAGATTCCACCCAGGGGGCAGTCAGTTTTGTTTTCCTCTCGTCACCACAGTAGACACAAACTGGGCCCGAGATGACCGAGTGTGGGTGTTCTACAGTGGTAGACAGTCACAGCACAAAGAGAGCATCGCTAACATCAGGGTGTCGACAAATTCGTGGGCCGCTGGATTGCTGTAGTGCACGTAACTCTTCTCCGGGCCAGAAGCTAGCTATCTGTCGGCCATTACCAGTCGGAGTGGGGCTGTCTGCCTCATGTTGACAACAATGAGGTGTGAAAATGAAGCCTAATGACACACTTCTCTCAACCCCGAGTCTGTGACTGGGCCCCTCTGGCCCGTCACTCCATCGCTCACCCTTTGAAGTGGTGCCTGAAATCAGCATCACTCCCACAGAGTGGTGCCGACAGCCGGCACCCTGTTTACACCTGGCATAAGACCTGCCTTTTCTCACTACACTCTCCCCACCTGAATCAACTTAGCAATTGTTTTCAATAATTGATAATCAATTATCAGTCTCATTGTGGCTACAGGAGTGTGTGTAATTTTACTAGAAAGAGAGTAAATGCTTGAACTGTAGTGTGAATATTGTTTCCTGTCACATGTTTCTAGCTCTACACATCAGTCCACTACAGGTGAATGGTAGCCTTTTCAGACAAAGATTTTGAAGTAACAATGCACTAGCAAGCTTATCACTCCATACAGCTTTAATTTCTTATGAACCAGCATTTGGATAATAGTAACTTTTCCTTCACCTGTGAAAAATGGACATTTGACCCTTTTCTGCTGCTACCAAAGGATTAAAAAATTAAAAGCAGGCCTTTCAAATATGTTTCCTTTGTTCTACATTCATGTGTGTAAACTTCAGCAATAGCCAAGGACATCATCCTCATAAGTAAAAAATAGGATTACTATGGTGTCACAGATTTTACTCTCACCCCTTTCTCAGTGCTTCTGACTTTCATTCTCCCTCCCAGTAGGGAAAAGTGTACATAGTAAATTTTAATTCTAATTCCAAGTAAATGTGCAGTTACCGAGTGAATAAACATTTCCTATGAAACAGCAAGAAACCAAAGTCACGAATTAATACATGCAACATGCTACCTATTTGGCATTTATTACAACTAAATTAAATGAAAGTGATAGCAGGACACAAATATAATGTATTTCAAACTCATTCCCTAGCTCCTAACAAGCACTGCACTCAACAGCCCTTTCATAATTGTGACAGTTAACACAGAAACAGCAAAGAGTATCTCAATACCCCTTGCACAGCTGAAAACAGTACCAATAAATTTATATAACAACAAGATCTTTTTTTTCCATCAGATAAAAGTGAACACACCTATTTTTTTTTTTTTTTTTTGTCAATGTGACCTACCCTCTTACTCATAATCTGCTCATATGTCAGGTGCTGATAATCAACTTGCATATCAGTATGAACCACACTGTCCTTAAATAGGCCTATTACTATTGGTCACTCCTTTCTCTAATTAAACAACCAGCTCACAAAACCAGCAACAGAGCAATGTGCGGTTTAACAGAATGATTATGTGCCTTGGCATATTTCAGACACAGAAAGTGCTATTGAAGGTAAAAGTGTTAGAAAAACTTTAAAACTAACTGGAGAGCAAATTCTAAACCTTCCTATTTATTTCCCTCTGAGCTCTGTTAGTTAAGCATCAGGGAAAGAATTTAAAGTTTGTACCAAATGGACAAATTGAACACGAGACCAGTTTATAGTTCATTGGCAGAAACCTATAAATAAATTAGCATGAAACAAATGCAGTAATTCATTAAAACAATAAAACATTTAAAAAATTAAAATAAAACTGAAGCGTGAAAAGAGATTTGCATAAAAAATTGTCTGCTACAGGAAACTACTCCCTAAGACAGATCAAATGGAAATTAAAGAGAAGCATGGATAACATTTGTGTTCATGAAATTGTGTGCCAGTGGATAACAGCTGTAATTTGTGTAATACATGGTACATAAAGGTAATTTTATTGATTGATGAGGATAGTGGAATTAAAGTACACAGTACAGGAAGTATTGTACAATCTCGGGCTATATAATCAGAAAAGTGAAAAGCATCCATCTCGTACAGAAAATCTGGAGATTAAACAAAATGAAATACACACAGTATTGTAACAAGAAAGCACACACCTACATACACACACTTACTCTGTAGGCCACCACAAAGACGAGAAAGGCTGAGGGCAGACACTATCACTTCTTGACTATGTAGTAAGACAGTCACCTTTACAAATCTGCATTGGTCCTCATTTTTCTGATATAACCTTCATCATTATTACAAAAGACTGATTCTCAATAATACAAGAGCAATCCTATCTGTTATTCACAACAATCCCACTTGACTTCATTGAGTACATCTGTGATACATCTGCCCATGTTAATCAAACAAGTAATTCTATGTTGCTCTTGTTTTAGTCTCTATTCTCTCTATTCTGTAAAACCTATTTGGTACAAATCCCAAACACATGAATGATGCTCAATAATGAGTCAAGATGAGAGCTTTCTTAGACCTGACTTGCATTGACAACTCTTGTCCTATTTTTTATTGATTTTGCAATGATTTAACAGATTAATCCCTTTTAACTGAACCAACCAGTTAATCTGGTACCTTGCCCATCAATGTACAACCTGATTGACCTCCTAGCTTCTCTGACATTTCTCCACCCACATTTTGTGCCCTAAATCCACATAACATGATGGTACCTATGAACTTGTGATCTGACAGATCTGCCCCAACTTTCCAAACCCCACCTCCAACTGTCCATTTTTCCTTCCTGAGGAAGGACCTAACTGCTCAAAAAGCTATGCATAATTTTAATGCATCCATTAGCAACACTGGACTGTCATCTCATCAAGATGAATACTACTAAGCCATGCAAATTCTGCAGTTTTACTATTTTCTCACATGAATTTTTCTTGTTGTTGTTGTGGTCTTCAGTCCAGAGACTGGTTTGATGCAACTCTCTACGCTTCTCTATCCTGTGAAAGCCTCTTCATCTCTGAATAACAACTGCAACCTACATCCTTCTTAATCTGCTTAGTGTATTCATCTCTTGGTCTCCCTCTACGATTTTTACCCTCCACACTTCGCTCCAATACCAAATTGGTGATCCCTTGATGCCTCAGAATGTGTCCTACCAACCGATCCCTTCTTCTAGTCAAGTTGTGCCACAAATTTCTCTTCTCCTCAATTCCATTCAATACCTCCTTATTAGTTATGCGATCTACCCATCTAATCTTAAGCATTCTTCTGTAGCACCACATTTCGAAAGCTTCTATTCTCTTCTTGTCCAAACTATTTATTGTCCATGTTTCACATCCATACATGGTTACACTCCATACAAATACTTTCAGAAACAACTTCCTGACACTTAAATCTATACTCGATGTCAACAAATTTCTCTTCTTCAGAAACACTTTTCTTGCCATTGCCATTCTACATTTTATATCCTCTCTACTTCGGCCATCATCAGTTATATTGCTCCCCAAATAGCAAAACTCATTCACCAATTTAAGTGTCTCATTTCCTAATCGAATTCCCTCAGCATCACCCGACTTAATTCGACTACATTACATTATACTCATTTTGCTTTTGTTGATGTTCATCTCATACCCTCCTCTTAAGACACTGTCCATTCTGTTCAACTGCTATTCCAAGTCCTTTGCTGTCTCTAACAGAATTACAATGTCATCAGCGAACCTCAAAGTTTTTATTTCTTCTCCATGGATTTTAATACCTACTCTGAATTTTTCTTTTGTTTCCTTTACTGCTTGCTCAATATACAGATTGAATAACATCGGTCATAAGCTACAACCCTGTCTCACTCCCTTCCAAATCACTGCTTCCCTCTCATCCCCTCGACTCATATAACTGCCATCAGGTTTCTGTACAAATTGTAAATAGCCTTTTGCTCCCTGTATTGACCCCTGCCTCCTCCAGAATTTGAAAGAGAGTATTCCAATCAGAATTGCCAAAAGCTTTCTCTCTGTCTACAAATGTTAGAAACATAGGGTTGCCTCTCCTTAACTTATCTTCTAAGATAAGACTTAGGGTCAGTATTACCTCGCATGTTCTAACATTTCTACAGAATCCAAACTGATCTTCCCCAAGGTTGGCTTCTACCAGTTTTTCCATTCGTCTGTAAAGAATTTGTGTTAGTGTTTGCAACCATGACTTATTAAACTGATAGGTCAGTAATTTTCACACCCGTCAGCTCCTGCTTTTTTTGGGATTAGAATTATTGTATTCTTCTTGAAGTCTGAGGGTATTTCACCTGTCTCATACATCTTGCTCATGAGGTGGAAGAATTTTGTCATGGCTGTCTCTCCAAAGGCTATCAGTAGTTCTAATGTAATGCTGTCTACTCCTGGTGCCTTGTTTCGACTTAGATCTGTCATATTCTTCACACACTATCATGTCTCCCATTTCATCTTCACCTTCATCTACGTCCTCTTCCATTTCCATAATATTGCCCTCAAGTACATCGCCCTTGTAGAGACCCTCGATATACTGCTTCCACCTTTCTGCTTTCCCTTCTTTTCTTAGGATGAATTTTTCTTATCATGAAAATAATATTATGTATGTTCCCACATCTGCCATGTGAAAAATGTGATAGCAGTTTCTAACAGATAATCATTACATGTGAAACTAATTAACTAATGTAAGAGCAATGTCCAATGCTAAAAGAAAAGTCAAACCTATGGCAGTTATAAGTCACATTTTATGTTTTGACTTATTTCCACTGATGTCTACCACCATATTTCTCCACAACGACAGTTTGCACTGGATAGCCATTCATTCATTCTCTGTGTACTTGGTGTATACAGTAGAGGCTTGTCTAAAGGACTTCATGCTCCAGATCTGTTCTTATGGTGAGCATAAGACGTTGTGATGTAATTCTCAAAATGATTTTTAATCTGACTGAAATGCAGAACATGAGTTTTGCAGTTAGAAAACGCGAATCCTACTGAGAATCATCATAAATGAGTTACAGTCTGCGGAAAATATGCAATTACTCACATTCATTATATGCTAATGCCAACAAATAACAAAAATTAAGGGTGATGTATGCCAATAAAGCATGCATCTTGTTGTAGAGTTTCAACATACAATACTACACAAAACAATAACAACTAAAACAGACACAAAAAAACAAACAAAACAGACACACACACATGAGAAAGCAAACACATGTCTACAAGCTTGTCATGGTGTCTTTTAAAGAAAAATATAGCAGAAGTGGAAGCTTATGTGTATCATCTTCACCTGGGTCGTTGCCGTTCATGACCTGATGGGAGAGGCTGCCATATCATACCTGTACCAGTCCGCACTCCTTTGCCAAAAGTAGGATCTTCCTGCAAATGAGAAATGACGAAATTCATCTATCTTTAGAAGAGGCACAGACCTCTGTATGCTGTTGATGATTAACCATTTTCAAATTCAAGACTAAAAAGTCAAGGAGTTGGCTCACATAAAGAGCACCGAAAAGTGCTGACAGGTATTCACAGGTTTCACAGACCTTTGGGCTAGTATCTAGAAAGTTACACGAATGTCTGTTTCACAGTGTTTGTGCTGGAATGCTTCACTGGGTGTAGTAGAATTACCATGATGTGTTATTTCAGGGTCACACTGACAAAATAATGTATGGATGTGGTTGGTAACTGAAGTAAGTGCCTCTAGCACTAGTCAGTCAAATAACATGCAGGAGGTCTACAACTTCTACAGCTACTTCAGAGTTCTCTCTTCTCTGCTGTCAAAATGTGACCTTTATAAATAAAGTCACAACAAACCATGTCTAAGAAGTACGGAGCTTGGAAAATAACTACAATTCCTCTTTTTGCCAAGAAAGTCTGGATGAATCAATTGGAGCACTGTAATGAAGCAACTGGCAGTAACATAGCCTTTTTGTAAGTCTTTCTTTGCATCAAATTATGTCACGGAGATGGTAGAGAAATTGACGCACATGCTTGGAATGACATGGGGTTTTATTAGAACCAAAAAAATACAAAAGTTCAAAAAATGTCCGACAGATGGCGCTTCATCTGATGAGAATAGCAATAATTAGCTTAACAAAGTAAGACAAAGCAAAGATGATGTTCTTTACAGGAAATGCTCAATATGTCCACCATCATTCCTCAACAATAGCTGTAGTCGAGGAATAATGTGAACAGCACTGTAAAGCATGTCCGGAGTTAGGGTGAGGCATTGGCATAGGATGTTGTCTTTCAGCATCCCTAGAGATGTCAGTCAATCACGATACACTGGCGACTTCAGGTAACCCCTAAGCCAATAATCGCACGGACTGAGGTCTGGGGACCTGGGAGGCCAAGCACGACGAAAGTGGCAGATGAGCACACGATCATCACCAAACGACACGCATAAGAGATCTTTCACGCATCTAGCAATATGGGGTGGAGCACCATCCTGCATAAACATCGTACATTCCAGCAGGTGTTTGTCAGCCAGGCTGGGGATGATGTGATTCTGTAACACATTGGCCTACCTCTCACCTGTCATGGTAGCAGTTATAAAACCAGAATCACGCATTTCCTCGAAGAAAAAAGGCCCAATAACGGTAGATGTGGTGAATCCAACCCATACCGTGACTTTCTCGTCATGCAATGGAGTTTCCACGACAGTTCTAGGATTTTCAGTAGCCCAAATTCTGCAGTTGTGGGCGTTGAGAGACCCTCTGAGCACGAATGAGCTTCGTCGGTCCACAACACATTACTCAACCAATCATCATCTTCCACCATCTTTTGAAACGCCCACACCGCAAATGCCCTCCGCTTCACTAAATCGCCAGGTAACAGTTCATGATGCCAATGGATTTTGTACGGATAGCATCGGAGGGTACGCCTCAGTGCCAACCAAACAGTAGTGTATGGAATGCCGGTGCGACATGCGAGTGCACGAGTGCTGACTTCCCCGTGCATAAACAAACCCGCTACAGTCTCCATTTCTTCCTGAACTGTCTCAGCAGCATTACGCCTTGTACTCGGTCAGCCACTACGGGGTCTATCGTCTAAACAACCCGTGGCTTCGAACTTCGAAATCATTCTCGCCACAGCTGCATTTGTCAATGGACCTTTACCCATTTGAATCCCCTTCCTATGGCAATAGGATCATAACGCTGAACTAGCACGTTCCCCATTCTGATAATACAGCTTCACTAAAAGCACCTTTTCAGGTAACTTCAACATGCTGCGACTGCTGGCACATCTGATTCTCTCTCTCTCATTACAGCTCCTTTTATGCACGATTGTCATGCGCAGTCACTGACGTTTTACTGTCCAGCGCCATCTGTCGAACATTTTGTGAACTTTGTGTGTGTGTGTGTGTTTTTTTTTTTTGTTCTAATAAAACCCCATGTCATTCCAAGCATGTGTGTTAAGTTTTACCTCTCTATCTACATTATTCCGTGGTTTATTAAGTTTTCAAATTTATACTGACACTTTGATCACCCGGTATGTCACATGCAGGATGCACATCATTTTATGCTGGATCTACTGACCCAATTTATTACAAGTTTCAATATTATGAAAAGGATAGTTGCTACTCACCATATAACAGGGATGCTAAGTCACAGATAGGCACAACAAAAACAATCACAGAATAAGCTTTCGGCAAACAAGGCCTTTGTCAAAAATAGACCCCCCCCCCCCTCCACACACACACACACACACACACACACACACACACACACACACACACGTACATGTTCACAGTCTCAGGCAGCTGAAACCACACTATTAGCAGCAGCAGCAGCAGCAGCAGCAGCAGTGCATCATGGGAGAGACAACTGGACATGGGTAAGGAGAAGGCTGGTGCGGGGAGGGGGAGGAATAGCAGGGGGATGGTGACGTGCTGCTGAGTGGCGTACAGGGAAAAGGTGGAGAGACGGTAGGGGCAGATGGTTCAGTCAAGAGGTTAGACGGAAGGGAGGGTGGGGGTGGGGGGTGTAGTTGGAAAGGAATGAAGTAGGAAGACTGGATGCGTTGGTGGAATAGAGGGCTGTGTAGTGCTGGAATGGGAACAGGAAAGGGGCTAGATGGATGAGGAGAATGGCTAACAAAAGTTGAGGCCAGGAGGGTTACGAGAACGTAGGATATAGGCTGAGTTCTCACTTGTGCAATTCAGAAAAGCTGGTGTTGGTGGGAAGGATCCGCATGGCCCAGGTTGCGAAGCAGTACTTATTCTCCCAACCTTGTATGAAAACAAATCTGCTATGCCTTATCTTTCCAGTCACTCACCACCTCATAAACTCTCACTGTCCGGCCATCTCATCCCTCCACACACCCCAGCATCACTTCACCATCCCCAATCCCTACCCTGCTGCCTGATCTGTCTCCCCCCCCCCCCCCCAACTCCAGCCTCCTCCTGTCCCCCACCAGTTCTCTCCCATCAGGCACTGCTGCTGCTGCTCATGGCGTGTGGCTTCGGATGTCAGAGACTGTGGCCGTGTGTGTGTGTGTGTGTGTGTGTGTGTGTGTGTGTGTGTGTGTGTGTGTGTGTGTGAGAGAGAGAGATCCATTTTTGATGAAGACCTTGTTGGCTGAAAGCTTATTTTGAGACAGTCTTTTTGTTGTGCCTATTTGGGATTCAGCATTCTGCTTTATGGTGAGTAGCAACTATCCTTTTCATAATACTGTTACATTCCATCCTGGGTTTTCCACTGTTTGATTTTACTACAAGTTGGCTATCAATGAAACACTTGAATGTTGCACAGTTATGTATTGCACACTATTTCACTATTTTATCTTGATTTATAGTTAGCAGCTTTAAGTGGCATCACTCATTGATTTGGTTTGTGGCAGTGCTCATTTGTTCTTGTAGATTCTCTTTATTTCATCTTTTAGTATAACAGTAATGTCATCAGAAAATAATACTGTTTTGTTGGTCTTAATGTTCAAGATAAGGTCACTAATATTCGTTAAAATAAGAAGTGTTTTCAATGCAGATCCTGTTCTTCCAGCACATATTCATGAGTGGCAATACCATGGCAATCAAAGACGACAAGAAACGTCAGTATGATATCACTAGAATGAGTGTACTTTTGTTTCGGGGCCACATCCATACACTCATGACTCATCTCTGGTTATCAGTGTGTTGAAAAAGTTAGGATTCGTGGGTCATTCAACACATTCTGTGAAATACGGAAGCAGAATTGTATCTCTTGCACTGACAGTAACTTGGGCTTACATTTTAGACATTCTGTATGAATTCTGAATATAACAGAAAATTAAATATAAAAAATCTCTGGCAATTCCAAGATCTTCAGAAATTTTTCTTAGTATAAGACTATAACATCATATTTCCAGATTTTGCAGTGTCTAAATAACAGCTGCACTTCCAGCTCCCACAAAACTGGTCTCTCTCTTGCTATAAAGGAACAGCGGAACCACTCCTTTATTTGTGTTTCTCACATGGCATCACCTCCAAACATCAGTTGTTTTAATTTGAAATTTCCCAATGACACATTTAGGTGTGAGCCCAAAGATGTCCTCCTCCACCATGGGGAGTGCAGGGCAATACAAAAAATAATGTGTGTTAAAATTAGATACTTTCTGTACAGGCCTTGCATTCATTTCATTGGAACCATTCTGACATATCTCAGTTTTTTTTAACCAATGTAGCAATGAAATTGTCACAGATTTACAAAACGTATAAATTACAGCATATACATAAATTATTTTTTTTTAAAACATAGCTCTTTGAATGAATATAAAATCAAATGAACATGCACTGATGGAAGGAAGATTAGTGTATGTTCCATTGACAACTAGGTCATTAGAGACAAAACACAAGCTCAGATTGAGAAAGAACAAGGAAAGAAATTGTCTGCACCCTTTCAGAGGAACTATCTGAGTATTTGCCTAAATAGATTTAGGGAAATAACAGAAAACCTAAATCAGAATGTCCAGTTGCCTATTTAAACAGTTGACCCAGCACATGCAAATCCAGTGTGCTAACCATTACGGTATCTCGCTCAGTCACACGCACTGAAATATATGTGAAATAGACATGTAGTACTACTACTAATGCTACTATTTGTTTTTAAGAATATTTGCTTATTTATTTGAATATTTGCTTATTTAAAGTGCTTTTGTCCTGACAAATGGTAAATGAGGTGAATGACTGAATTAGAGATGACCCTTTCCTACATATGATGTAAACTGATGAATTATCTAGGTAAAAGTGTTTCATTGATAACATAAAAATTATTACAAAAATTACAGTTAGTTTGAGAGAAACAAAATGTGCATTCAGTATCACAAACCACATTGAACGTAGCAGCAACGGCCAGGGAAAAGTAACGTTTCACTAAAAATAGAAGACTATTTATTTTTTTGTCCCTTATATCAAATGAATGTTTGTGTGTTCCTTAGATATACCATAAATGCTATGTATCCAGACAGTGAAAAATAATTGATTACTGAGAACTTCTCTTAGATTAAAATAGTGACAAAGTGGGACACTCACTCAAATCATGGCTTCTGCAATCAATGATATATCCAGGGATAAAATCCCAATCCAGTACACAATTTTAATCTGTCACAGAATTTCAAACAACTGCAGTAAAGTGGAAGATTTACTTCAGAAAGCAATTATTTACGTTATAGGAGAGATGTATAAAGCATCTCATTAACACAATAGGAGCTGTTCTGTTAGTCATATAAACATGTTTGCTGCAACCACTTATGCTATTCATTTAAACAGGTTTGCTGCCACCACTTAGCCTATTACCCTAATAAAATCTATTCCAGGAAGTCATTTTTTAATCCACATAAGTACTATGAATAAAAGTAGCAACAAGTCATATCTACTGGCAAAAATACAAATGTGGAAATAAATGCACTTACAATAATTAATTCTCTCTCTCTCTCTCTCTCTCTCTCTCTCTCTCTCTCTCTCTCTCACACACACACACACACACACACACACACACACACACTTTTTTTTTGTTCAACTATAGTTATGACAAATGTTTAGATTATGAATCTCAAAATGTAGCCTATTACAAATGGCCTACCTTCAACAATTTCTTTTCCAAGGCTAGCACTCGGATAACATAGCGGTAGTCCCTTGAGAAGCGGTTCAGGTATCGAACAAGTGTCTCCATTGAACCTTCTATTAATGCCCAAGCAAATTTTATGTATGTCCACACAGTATGCCATAACGATTGTTCTAGAAAGAAAAATCATTTTATAATATTATTATATTTCTATTGATGGCTTCAATTGCATAAACAGCATTCACTTAGGAGTAAGATGGCTTCTATTTCAAATAAACATTTATTATATGTAATTTTCTTTCTTCTTTATAGTTTACCTGCAGTGTTTATAACATGACTTTCTATTTTTCTATGAACATATGCAGGCTTAGATTCAAGGGGAAAGGGGGCAAGAAATAAAAGAACAAGACATATGAAATTAATAAATATTAACTTCACTGTCTAATAAAACCAAACAATAACCAAAATAAATGCAGTCTGCTCAAAAGTGTAAATCTATGAAATGTAAATTGGCTGCTGAATAACATTTAGTACTATGTACCTTGACTTTGTGCAATGTAACACAATAGGATCATCCCAGGCATGCAAACAACAAACTGGTGCAATGTAACATGATAGCATGCATTCCACAAAATGGTTAAGACATTACTGTCTCATTTTGCCCCACTCTTCAGCAGATGCCTCTCTGAGGCAAACATTTAGGTTCATTTCGGACAATATTTAAGGCCACTGCAATCATTTCATTCCTGCCTCCTGGAGGAAAGTATTCATGAGGTGGGGGACAGCATGCATATTATGCATCATTCTCTTAAATGAGCCAATAACTGAAATAATATGACAGAAGAAAAGTTGCTACTCACCATACAGTGGAGATGCTGAGTCGCGATAGGCTCAATATAAAGATTCACACAATCATAGCTTTCGGCCATTAAGCCTTTGTCAGTAGTAGACGCGTGCGCGCGCGCGCACACACACACACACACACACACACACACACACACACACACACACACACACACACAAAACGCAACTTGCACACACGTCTGCAGTCTCAGAGAGCTGAAACTGCACTGCGAGCAGCAGCACCAGTGCATGATGGGAGTGGCAACTGGATGGGGGTAAGGAGGAGGATGGGTTGGGGAGGGGGAGGGATAGTATGGTGGGAGTGGCAGACAGTGAAGTGTTGCAGTTTAGACAGAGGGCAGGAGAAGAAGTGTGGAGGGGGGAAGGGGTAAGTAGCGGAAAGGAGAGAAATAAAAATAAAAAGAAATTAAAAGAATGGGTGTGGCGGTGAAATGACGGCTGTGTAGTGCTGGAATGGGAACAGGAAGGGGGCTGGATGGGTGAGGACAGTGACTAAGAAGGTTGAGGCCAGGAGGGTTACGGGAACGTAGGACGTATTGCAGGGAAAGTTTCCACCTGCGCAATTCATAAAAGCTGGTGTTGGTGGGAAGGATCCATATGGCACAGGCTGTGAAGTAATCATTGAGATGAGGGGTATCATGTTTGGCAGTGTGTTCAGCAACAGGGTGGTCCACTTGTTTATCGGCCACATTTTGTTGGTGGCCGTCTATGCGGACAGACAGTTTGTTGGTTGTCAAGCCTACATAGAATGCAGCACAGTGCTTGCAGCTTAGCTCGTAAATCATGTGACTGGTTTCACAGGTAGCCCTGCCTTTGATGGGATAGGTTATGTTAGTGACCGGACTGGAGTAGGTGGTGGTAGGAGGATGTAAGGGACAGGTCTTGCATCTAGGTCTATTACAGGGGTATGAGCCATGAGGTAAGGGATTGGGAGCAGGAGTTGTGTAAGAATGGACCAGTATATTGTGTAGGTTCGGTGGATGGCGGAATACCACAGTAGGAGGGGTTGGAAGGATAGTGGGTAGGACATTTCTCATTTCAGGGCACGACGAGAGGTAATCAAAACCCTGGCAGAGAATGTAATTCAAATTCTCCAGTCCCGGATGGTACTGAGTTATGAGGGAAATGCTCCTTTGTGGCCGCACTGTGGGACTTTGGGAGGTGGTGGAAGACTGGGAAGATAAGGCACGGGAGATTTGTTTTTGTACAAGGATGGGAGATAATTACAGTCAGTGAAGGCTTCAGTGAGACCCTCGGTATATTTAGAGAGGGACTGCTCGTCACTGCAGATGCGATGACCATGGGTGGCTAGGCTGTACAGAAGGGACTTCTTGCTATGAAATGGCTGGCAGCTGTCGAGGTGGAGACCAAAATCTAGGAAGGTGGCTTGTTGGGTTGAGTAGGACCAGCTGAAGCAAATGGGGGAGAAGTTGTTGAGGTTCTGGAGGAACGTGAATAAGGTGTCCTCACCTTACCCTACCTGCAGACAAAGGCTCCACCACCATAGTTCTGAACCGCAAAGATTACCTGGCAGAAGGACTCCGTCAGCTGTCAGATACTTCCACCTACAAACCATGCCACAGTGATCGCATTCCAGCAATCCAGCAGGATCTCCAGTCACTACTCAAATCCTTAGGCCCATCCCAGAACCTCCCCTCAGAGTCTATCTCCCTACTTACCCCTACCACTCCCCACACTCCCACCTTCTACATGCTTCCTAAAGTCCATAAACCCAACCACCCAGGACATCCCATTGTGGCCGGTTACTGTGCCACCACTGAGAGAATCAATGCTCTCATAGAGCAACACCTTCAACCTATTACCCGGAACCTACCCTCCTATAAAAAAGATACCAACCATTTCCTTGACCAACTCTCCACAGTTCCTTTCCCTTTACCACATGGTGCCCTGCTTATCACTACTGATGCCACCTTCCTGTACACTAACATTCCTAATGCCCATGGCCTTACTGCTATCGAACACTACCTTTCCAGACGCCCTATGGATTCCAGACCAACAACCTCCTTCCTAGTCTCCATGACCAATTATATCCTCACCCACAATTACTTCTCCTTTGAAGGCATTACCTACAAACAAATCCGGAGTATGGCTATGGGCACCCGCATGGCACCATCCTATGCTAACCTATTCATGAGCTATTTAGAGGAATCCTTCCTAAAAACCCAGCATCCAAAACCGCTCACCTGGTTCATATTCATTGATGACTTCTTTGCCATCTGGACTGAAGGTGAGGACACCTTATTCACATTCTTCCAGAACCTCAACAACTTCCCCTCCATTTGCTTCAACTGGTCCTACTCAACCCAACAAGCCACCTTCCTAGATGTTGACCTCCACCTCAGAGATGGTTACATCAGAACATCTGTCCATATCAAACCTACTAACCATCAGCAATACCTCCACTTCGACAGCTGCCACCCATTTCATACCAAGAAGTCCCTTCTGTACAGCCTAGCCACCCGTGGTCATCGCATCTGCAGTGACAAGCAGTCCCTCTCTAAATATACCGAGGGTCTCACTGAAGCCTTCACTGACCGTAATTATCCTCCCATCCTTGTACAAAAACAAATCTCCCATGCCTTATCTTTCCAGTTTCCCACCACCTCCCAAAGTCCCACAGTCCGGTCACAGAGGAGCATTCCCCTCATAACTCAGTACCATCCAGGACTGGAGCAACTGAATTACATTCTCTGCCAGGGTTTCGATTACCTCTCGTTGTGCCCTGAAAGGAGAAATGTCCTACCCACTATCCTTCCCACCCCTCCTACTGTGGTATTCTGCCTTCCACCGAACCTACACAATATACTCGTCCATCCTTACACAACCCCTGCTCCCAATCCCTTACCTCATGGCTCATACCCCTGTAATAGACCTAGATGCAAGACCTGTCCCATACATCCTCCTACCACCACCTACACCAGTCCGGTTGCTAACACTACCTATCACATCAAAGGCAGGGCTACCTGTGAAACCAGTCATGGGATCTACAAGCTAAGCTGCAACCACTGTGCTGCATTCTATGTAGGCATAACAAGCAACAAGCTGTCTGTGCGCATGAACGGCCACCGACAAACTGTGACCAAAAAACAAATGGACGACACTGTAGCTGAACACACTGCCAAACGTGATACCCCTCATCTCAATGACTGCTTCACAGCCTGTGCCATATGGATCCTTCCCACCAACACCAGGTTTTCTAAATTGCGCAGGTGGAAACATTCCCTGCAATACATCCTACGTTCCTGTAGCCCTCCTGGCCTCAACCTTCGTTAGTCACTGTCCTCACCCATCCACCCCTCCCTGTTCACATTCCAGCACTACACAGCCGTCATTTCACCTCCACACCCAGTCTTAATTTAGTTTTATTTCTCTCCTTTCCGCTACTTACCCCCTCCCCACTCCGCAACTTTTCTCCTGCCCTCCATCTAAAATGTTACACTTCATTGTCCGCCACTCCCATCATGCACTGGTGCTGCTGCTTGCAGTGCAGTTTCAGCTCTCTGAGACTGCAGACTTGTGTGCAAGTTGCGCTTTCGTGAGTGTGTGTGTGTGTGTGTGTGTGTGTGTGTGTGTGTGTGTGTGTACGTGTGTGTGTGTGTGTGCTGCAGACAAAGGCCGAAAGCTACGATTGTGTGAATCTTTTTATTGCGCCTATCACGACTCAGCATCTCCGCTATATGGTGAGTAGCAACTATCCTTCTCTCGTATTGTTACATTCCATTCCGGATTTTCCAATAACTGAAATGTTGATTGTAGGGTTGGACCATAGGTTGGAGTGTCCTCTGCCATTACTGCAAAGCTATCAAATTACCTCCGATAGTGATGACAGGTATCAGATATAAGTACATGGTGGAAAGATGTACACTCCTGGAAATTGAAATAAGAACACCGTGAATTCATTGTCCCAGGAAGAGGAAACTTTATTGACACATTCCTGGGGTCAGATACATCACATGATCACACTGACAGAACCACAGGCACATAGACACAGGCAACAGAGCATGCACAATGTCGGCACTAGTACAGTGTATATCCACCTTTCGCAGCAATGCAGGCTGCTATTCTCCCATGGAGACGATCGTAGAGATGCTGGATGGAGTCCTGTGGAACGGCTTGCCATGCCATTTCCACCTGGCGCCTCAGTTGAACCAGCGTTCGTGCTGGACGTGCAGACCGCGTGAGACGACGCTTCATCCAGACCCAAACATGCTCAATGGGGGACAGATCCGGAGATCTTGCTGGCCAGGGTAGTTGACTTACACCTTCTAGAGCACGTTGGGTGGCACGGGATACATGCGGACGTGCATTGTCCTGTTGGAACAGCAAGTTCCCTTGCCGGTCTAGGAATGGTAGAGCGATGGGTTCGACGACGGTTTGGATGTACCGTGCACTATTCAGTGTCCCCTCGACGATCACCAGTGGTGTACGGCCAGTGTAGGAGATCGCTCCCCACACCATGATGCCGGGTGTTGGCCCTGTGTGCCTCGGTCGTATGCAGTCCTGATTGTGGCGCTCACCTGCACGGCGCCAAACACGCATACGACCATCATTGGCACCAAGGCAGAAGCGACTCTCATCGCTGAAAACGACACGTCTCCATTCGTCCCTCCATTCACACCTGTCGCGACACCACTGGAGGCGGGCTGCACGATGTTGGGGCGTGAGCGGAAGACGGCCTAACGGTGTGCGGGACCGTAGCCCAGCTTCATGGAGACGGTTGCGAATGGTCCTCGCCGATACCCCAGGAGCAACAGTGTCCCTAATTTGCTGGGAAGTGGCGGCGCGGTCCCCTACGGCACTGCGTAGGATCCTACGGTCTTGGCGTGCATCCGTGCGTCGCTGCGGTCCGGTCCCAGGTCGACGGGCACGTGAACCTTCCGCCGACCACTGGCGACAACATCGATGTACTGTGGAGACCTCACGCCCCACGTGTTGAGCAATTCGGCGGTACGTCCACCCGGCCTCCCGCATGCCCACTATACGCCCTCGCTCAAAGTCCGTCAACTGCACATACGGTTCACGTCCACGCTGTCGCGGCATGCTACCAGTGTTAAAGACTGCGATGGAGCTCCGTATGCCACGGCAAACTGGCTGACACTGACGGCGGCGGTGCACAAATGCTGCGCAGCTAGCGCCATTCGACGGCCAACACCGCGGTTCCTGGTGTGTCCGCTGTGCCGTGCGTGTGATCATTGCTTGTACAGCCCTCTCGCAGTGTCCGGAGCAAGTATGGTGGGTCTGACACACCGGTGTCAATGTGTTCTTTTTTCCATTTCCAGGAGTGTATATGGAGTGTTAAGGAACAAAAACTACCATAGTCACCAGTGCCACTAAACTGGCTGTGTTGGAAACATGAAAAAAAAAAAAAAAAACATTTGATTGTAAACAACAAACATGTAGGGATAGTTTGGAGGGGACGGGTTGTGGGGGATGAGATGGTAAAAGAGGGGATCAGCCGGGGGGGGGGATCAGACGGGCGAGTATATGGGAGGGGGGCGGATGGGGGGGAGGGACAATGGGAGGGGAGTGTGGGAGGAAGGGGAGCGTGCGAGGGAGGGGGTGTGGGAGGGAGGGGAGGGGGTGTGGGAGGGAGGGGAGGATGGGGGAGGGGAGGGAGGGGAGCGTGGGGGAGGGGAGCATGGGGGAGGGGAGGGAGGGGAGCGTGGGGGAGGGGAGCATGGGGGAGGGGAGTGAGGGGAGCGTGGGGGGAGAGGAGCATGGGGGAGGGGTGGGGAGCGTGGGGGGAGGGGAGCATGGTGGTAGTGGAGTGAGGGGAGTGTGGGGGAGGGGAGTGTGGGGGAGGGGAGGGAGGTAAGGTAGGGGAGGAAGGTAAGGGAGGGGAGGGAGGTAAGGGAGGGGAGGGAGGTATGGGAGGGGTGGTAAGGGAGGGGAAGGAAGGGGAGGGGAGGGGAGGAAGGGGAGGGGAGGGGAGGAAGGGGAGGGGAGGGGAGGAAGGGGAGGGGAGGAAGGGGAGGGGAGGAAGGGGAGGGGACGGAAGGGAGGGGACGGAAGGGAGGGGACGGAAGGGAGGGGAAGGGACGGAAGAGAGGGGAGGTGAGGGGAGGGAGGTGAGGGGAGGGAGGTGAGGGAAGGGAGGTGAGGGAAGGGAGGTGAGGGAAGGGAGGGAGTGAGAAGGGGAAGGGAGGGGTGGGGAGGGGAGGAACGGAGATGAGGCTGGAGGTGAAGGGGAAGAGAGAGAGTGAAGATAGATTGGGCAATGGGAAGGGGGAGCAAGGGAGTGAGAGAGAGAGAAAATATGCCTGCATTTGAGATAGGGGGAAAGTGGAAAAAGAAAGGGAAGAGGGGGGCGGGGGACATAAGCGAGAAGGGAAGCAAGTCAATGGAGGTTTCAGACACAATATACTGAAGATACAATGCCCATCTGCATAGTACAGAGAAACCTTTGCTGGAAGAGAATATCCAAATGGCATGCATAGTCAGCAGCTATTGAGCTCATTTGTGTTGTGATGCACATCATATTTGGCAACTGGATATCAAGTTTGCAGTTTGCCACAGTTTAGCGGTGCCCGTTCTCATGAGCAGAGAGTTGATCACTATGCCAGCACAAAATGCTGCACAGCAATTGCAGCACAGCTGACATATAAAATGGCTGTTTTCACACATGGCTCTGCGTTTTATAGGGTAGGAAATGAATGTGTCTGGACTGCAGTTATGTGTATGTAGGTGAATTATTCAGCAACCTACAATTGGCACAAGTTGAGGTGAATTTGTTTGTGCAGCTGAACACTAGCTGGTGGCCCTAGAGCCCAGGGTGCACCACAGCTGGTCCAGCAAACTGATCAGTATGGTCTTGCCCTGCTGCAAAGGCAGTAAGCAAGGAACAACATGGGAAAATTCCCAGTGCAAGGAATTTGGATGATGACTGCTCACCTAATTGTAGAACAGAAGGTGCACCAGAAATGGCAGAGTGTTAAATAATAGGAAAAATCTTAATACATCCACAATCTCAGAAAAAGAGCCACATCAAATGAAGCAATAATAATTTCAATAACTTTAAGACTATGAAAGTTAATATTTTCACAAAGAACTTCAGGATTAACAACTTTTAAATGCTTCGTAAAAATGTCAACAATGTCTCAAACAGCACTGCACTGTAGTTGTCATCCCCAACAGCTACATATCTGTGTTTATTTTATTTATTAATTTATTATGTTTTTATGTCCTATTAATTATACAAATGTTTATCAGAGGAAAGATAATATAGTGGGTAGACATAATATCTCTCTCTCTCTCTCTCTCTCTCTCTCTCTCTCTCTCTCCCCCCCTCTCCCTCTCCCCCCCCCCCCCCCCACCCACCCACCAGGTCAATACGGTCAATTAGTCAGCCATCTGTTACAAGGAGCACAAAATCATTTTTAAAAAACAGATTGAGATTTGAAGTAATATTATAATGAAATATGCATGTCATGAGTCAAGGGAAGTGATCCAGCCCCTTCTGGCAGTCAGCAGGGCAAATGCAATAAAAGATAGTGATAGATGTGTACAATCCACTCTGATTCACCACCTGGACATTGCCAGCTAGGATTGCAGGAAATGTCTCAGCCAGCTGCGAAGCCTGCCAAGTAGCAGTGGGGTACTCCACCAGGAAACTGAAAAATGACAACCATCAGCAGGGCACCACTACTGCAACAAGGCTTGGCAGTTTATCATCACATATTTCCACACACCAAATCAGTGTATTCAGAATGGAGGCACAAGAGGAGTAAATTCATGTCAAGGCAAACGAAGAGAATACTGAAAATTGGTCATACTCTTTTATAAACCATATCTTAGTTGTCGTGGCTGTAACAGTTCTTCCTCTGTTACAAGTCCTAAGAGTCAGTGATATACTATTGTGTACATGTTAGGCCCCAGGAGTAGACAACATTCCATTAGAACTAGTGATAGCCTTGGGAGAGCCAGCCATGACAGAACTCTACCATCTCGTGAGCAACGCGTATGAGTGAGGAGAAATACCCTCAGACTTCAAGAAGAATATAATAATTCCAATCCCAAAGAAAGCAGGTGTTGACAGATGTGAAAATTACTGAACTATCAGTTTAATAAGTCACTGCTGCAAAATACTAACATGAATACTTTGCAGACAAAAGGAAAAACTGGTAAAAGCTGACCTCGGGGAAGATCAGTTTGGAATCCGCAGAAATGTTGGAGCAATAAGGCAATACTGACACTACGACTATCTTACAAGAAAGATTCAGGAAACGCAAACCTACGTTTCTAGCATTTGTAGACTTAGAGAAAGCTTTTGACAATGTTGACTGGAGTACCCTATTTCAAATTCTGAAGGTGGCAGGGTCAAATACAGGGAATGAAAGGGTATTTACAATTTGTACAGAAACCAGATGGTATAAGAATCAAGGAACATGAAAGGGAAGCAGTGGTTGGGAAGGGAGAGAGACAGGGTTGTAGCCTATCTCCAATGTTATTCAATCTGTATATTGAGCAAGCAGTCAGTAAAGGAAACAAAAGAAAAATTTGGAGTAGGCATTAAAATACATGGAGAAGAAATAAAAACTTTGAGGTTTGCCGACGACATTGTAATTCTGTGAGAGACAGCAAAGGATCTGGAAGAGCAGTTGAACGGAATGGACAGTGTCTTGAAAGGAGGATATAAGATGAAGATCAACAAAAGCAAACTGAGGGTAATGGAAGGCACTCAAATTAAATCAGGCGATGCTCAGGGGATTAAGTTAGAAAATGAGGCATTTAAAGTAGTAGATGAGTTTTGCGATTTGGGGAGCAAAATGACATGGCGATGGTCAAAGTAGAGAGGGTATAAAGTGTAGATGGCTATGGCTAGGAAAGTGTTTCTGAAGAAGAGAAATTTGCTAACATCGATTATAGATTTAAGTGTCAGGAAGTCTTTTCTGAAAGTATTTGTATGGAGTGTAGCCATGTATGGAAGTGAAACATTGACAATAAATAGTTTAGACAAGAAGAGAATAGACGTTTTCAAAATGTGGGGCTACAGAAGAATGCTGAAGATTAGATGGGTAGATCATGTAACCAATGAGAAGATCTGAATAGGCTTGGGGAGAAGAGGAAATTTGTGGCACAACTTGACTAAAAGATGCAGCGTGTATGTCTGTGGCATTCCCCTTGGGATACCTATGAACTGTAATTTGTAGGTAGCAGTTATTAGCTAATGTCAACCATTGTGAGGCAGACACTCAATGTCCTGAGTTTCTATACCAGTGAAATATTCGAAAGACATTACTGTGAGGTGTACATTCATTCAGTGAGCTACTTCATGTGGTGACAATCCTCCTCACTGTAAAGCGGCAACACGTGATTGATGTAAACTTCAAATGACCCTTTGAGGCATGTTTTACAGACTACACAGCATGTGTAAGTCACATTGTGCCATTCACTATTGGAGATACAGTGGGTTCTACTGAACTGCATTGAGAAAGCAGGTTTACTTTTACCTCCACTACACAGTTCCTGAATTGATGGAGGAGCTATAGCGAGGCTACTCGAGATAACACAGAGGACAGACTATACAATCAATTATTTTAATAATAAAAATACTACAATGTGTGAGTCTCATCAGTAGTAGTAGTAAAAAAAAAATAATAAAAAAAATGCAATCCACACAGAGAATACTTGCTTTTGGATGTTAGTGAGCTCCGTCGTGAAGATGCAGTTGATCTGTGTTCATCAAGTCCCTCTGTTTTCATCTCTTTTTCTTCACCTAGGGCTGCTTCTTGTCCATCAGTTGTATCCTTCCCTTCCTGAACACAAATATTATGAACATTGTACACACTTTGTCAGATTTGGCACAGAATTCTGCCTTCCTAATATATGAATTTCAAGTGTATTAACAAGAGAGAGAGGAACATATAAAGACAACAATCACTAGTTATTTGCACAAATCAAGTACATAACTTTGTAGATATTGCCTCTGAACAAGCAATTTAGGTAAAAACTACAATAATTTATTGAATTACCAGTGAATAATGGGATAGTAAGTTTTTACAGTTAGTTACAGTTTTCTCAAATAGTATCTACCATAAGTTTGTAGAGTTTACAGAAATGGTGGAATTAATAGTTAAATTTTTAGTTCACTTCTAATGTGTGTTTACCACTTGTTTTTAAGTTCCATGCCTGCTCAATAAACCATCGAAATTTGTATACCCAACTGATTTCTGCGCAAAACTGCAAAAAGCAATGTATATAACTACACTTATGCCTTGTTTCAAACCGAGGCTTCCATAAATCACATATAACAGAATTCCCCACTGGAACACAACATTGTTAAACAGTGTGTCTCTTAGCAAGTGGCTAAAACAATTCCAGAGCAATGACATTGGACATTATAACCTGCAAGGCAGCTGGCTATCTCTGTTCCAGGCTGTGATATGCAACACACGTGTTCCATCTGACTTGCCTGACTCCTTTTAGCCATATTTGTACCAATCATCTAAAATTAAATTCTGAGAGACTGAAGTTCTTTTGCACTGCCTCACCTTTATGTTCAGCTCTTGTACCCCTCCCACAATATACAATTTTTTAGTTAAATATGTATTATTATTGACTTTAAACCATCCGCCAGTTCTGGCACCCAGTGCCTACCTTGATCATTCTCTACAGAGTGCTCCCTATTCAAAAGAAACAAGGTGTCAACAGAGACTATGATTACATCATTAAATACTGTCCTCTGAAAGTTGAAGAGGAAAATGAAAAGAGCATGACAAAATTCTATTGAGCTTCCAGCTTTTGTCATAAATCAAAGATTGATTGTGAGCACCTTTTTCAGAAGGAAGGCCCTTTGTTCATAACCGCAGTTTTAATGTAATTGAAGTTGGTTCCGATGTAACATAACAGAGACTATCAGCTACTATATATGACTGACTGAAATTATCCATCTCTTTCCACATTGATCATTTTACTTGCATGTACTTTGCCAGCTTTTTTTATATGACTGAAATTTTCATATTTGCTTTCTTTTTTAGAAATTATCCCCAGCATTACTAACATGTTCTGGAAGTCAGAACTAACTCTTATTTGCAGTGACACACTAGATTTTGTGGGGGAGCTAATCTTGCAAAGCCTGAGTTAAGAGTGCTGGTCAATGTACTTTTCAACCATTTCTTTGAAGAACAATGTGAAGTAACTGAAGTGTCATATGTAGAAGGCAGAAAAACCTCAATATAGATAAATGAGATGCTGAGTCATGGAGAGGCACAACAAGAAGGCTGCTATACATTTAAGCTTTTGGCCAAAAAGCCTTTTCCAGAAATAGAAAACACACACACTCTGATTTTTATCTTGACATTTTTGGTGCGTTTTTGTACTTTCTAGTCCTTTGATCCCTATGGTAACCCAGTTCAATCAATACATTATAAACAAGATAATCATGTTAAGAGAACTGGCAGTCTGAGAAGGTTCTTGAATACTATTTTGATACACTGATTCATTTGGAAAACTGGCTCTCAGCAGCACTGGGAACTGTAGATATATTTGTTTCATTGATAAAGCACTGTAATTCTGATGATGGGCTTGTTTGACACTGTAGCAGTGACTTCACAAGTACCCTAACAAAAGAAACCACCTCAGCTTAAGGTGGGCACCTCTGCTGGGTGCTCATTTAGTTTACCCAGTTATTAGCAGAGTGATTCTGTTAAACAGAATGGTGGCAATGCTGACTATGGCAACTGCAAGCAGACTATTATGTCTTTGTTTTGTGCTGAATGATGATAAACAATCATCACAGAAAGTTTCTGGAGGAGCCATAGGGTGCAGAAAAGCGATTTTAAAAGCAGAATCTAAAATGTTATGATGCTATCAGATGAAGTTCTGCGTCAAATGTAATAAAAAAAATAAAATAGCCCCCCCCCCCCCCCCACACACACACACACACGCACGCACACATGAACACTGTCATCTTAGGGTGCTTAGGGTAAATTGCAGTGGGCAGCTATCTCTACTAGAATGAGTAGAAGGGGTACAGCTGGGCCATGAGATGGTCACAGTTTGGTGGCAGTCACTCATGTGGACAGACAGCCTGTTACTGGACATGTCCATACAAAATGCTGCATAGATGTTGGAGCCAAGTTTGTGGCTCACATTACTGCTTTCACAGGTGACCATGTCTTTGATGAGGTATGAAATGTCTCTGTCAGGAATGAAGTACATGGTAGTGGGTGGACATATGGGACAGGTAGGCATGACCACTACTAAGCTTTCAGTCCACATGAATGGCCATCGTCAGCCTGTGGCCAAGAGATACCTGGACCACCCAACTGCTGGGAATGCTGTGCAACAGGGTGTGCTTGATTTCAATGACTGTTTCACAGCCCATGTCATATGAATTCTTTCCAACCAACACACATTCTGTTCTCCAATACACCAGTAGCTCTTCCCCCTTCTCTGCCCCCCCCCCCATCTCCTCCCCCTTCCCATCACATTGTACAGCCTCCCAATGCTGCACTTAGCAGCCATTATCCTGTCCCCATCATGTCCCTACACATACCCCTACAGCATCTCCTTTCATCCCATACCCTGCTATCCCTCCCCCTTAATGTTCCCTCACTCTGTTGTACCTCCACTACCCTCCCTAGCAGAGACTGTTGCTCACCACAGTTGGGCCTCAGTGTCTGTAGGTGACAGTGGCCGCGCGCGTGTGTGTGTGTGTGTGTGTGTGTGTGTGTGTGTGTGTGTGTGTGTGTAAGCGCGCGCGCTTTCTTCATGTGACAAACAACTTTGTCTGATAGCTTAATAACATACAAGGGACAATTTTTACATAAGCCTGTCTCAGGTTCAACACGATCTCTCTGTCTCTATGTGGTAATTAGCAATTTATCCTCATCCATTTTATTGTTAAACAACAAAGTATAGGGACATTGCAAGGGGTGCAAAAGGTAATGTATGTGTCCCATGCCAAGACCTACAGATAAAACTCTGCAAGAATACATGTCACACAATAAAAACATATACAAGTGGACAAACATACATACAAAGTACAATTTTATTTGGATCCTATATAACTGCCTGTACAAGTGCCCAGCAGCATTCAGCCTCATAAATGCTTACTAAAGATATTGACACTCCATCAAAGCATACCTGAGCAGAGCAGCACTTTCACATAAATTTATTCTTTCATTATGCAGTCCTGACACGAATTTTATGTATTCACATGCCACATCTCTTGTGGTTTCAAATTTGTGCAAGCCGATTATGAATTCAAAATAAAGTTCAAAACAATATTTTGTGTTTACAGAACAACAGTGTCACTATTGTGGCTGACTCATATTCACAGTTCAGTTCTCTGGTTTATAGCACGTCCTTTGCCTTGAGTGCACACACCCGTCTCTATGTTACCATGGTAAACAAGTATTAGAAATACCACAGTTTGATCTTAGTTTACTTCAACAATGGTAAAAGAAACTTATATTATATGATCTAAATCACTGTTTAATTAAACAGTAATAAAATAAACTTTCATTGCATCATTCTGTTGCCATGTACAAATGTTACCCCACAAAATGACCCACTCAAGCATTACACAGTGCAGTTGCATCGGATCCCAGTCAGCTGCTTATTCAACTGCTAATTATCTCATATACAACAAACAACCTCATTGTGGGATTATGCTGCTAGCTTGGAATCTGGGTCATTTTCTTGCACGTATTGCAAATTTTACTCACCTACCTCACTGTTTATTTTTTATTACTACTGCTCTTTGGGATACATGACAACACAACTTATCACAGTGTTAGCTAAAGCAATAATGAAGCATTAGACATGAGCTCACAATTGTAAAACAACAATGGAATGGTACAAGACAATGTTACTTGTGGTTGGCGCAATTTATACACAGGCGCATCTGCTCAAGGGATAAGCCTGAGCCATCACAAGGGACAAACCATATTTATTCAAATTCAGGCCAACATTTTCTTATTATTTTCATGGTTAAAAAATGCACCTAAGGCTTCGATTCATGGGCAAAGCCTTAGAAAGTTCCGAAAAATGCTGCTAGAAGCTGCTGTAAGTTGTTATTTAGCCACAGAAGCTGTTGTACTACTGTTTAGAGTATTGAATGATGATTATTTTTTACCATGGAGGAAATTAAAATTTAATATTGCTCATTTTTGAACTTTGCAGTTTTTCAAATATTCACAGCAATAAAAATAAATCTCTTTACATTCACATCATCAAATTGACATTTTTATGTAACCTGCAGCAGTTGGTAAGCATGGTAAGTAGAGTTTTACATTTCGAAAGCTCCAGCTCCATTTGGAAGCTGTTGGCACACATCGATGTACACTGAGCCATTTTCCAATTCTGTCAATAACCACAATGTAACAATAAGAAGTATTTAACTGCCTCAATTTAATTTCATATTCATGAGTACAAGTAAGTTCCCATTCGAATTTGAGCATCCTTATACATGAGATTTTCTAAAACCTTGTGACTTCAATGGGAGATTTCTATCACAGCAGATGATAAATATGAATCATATGTTATTCGCGCTGCATACAATGGGTGAAACTTTCCTGCTGCACGATATCCCATCCCCTACAATAATTTCATTTGTGTTTCTTCCACACACCCCTAGACCAATGATAGCAGTGCTCACTGCCATATTTGCAGATAGTACATGCAGATTTCACCCTTCGATTCAATCTAGCTTAGTAGTCTTGTGAAGTGTCAGGTTTTAGTCTACCACAATGAAGCATTTTCACTATGTCGCAAAGTTGAAAAAAAAAGAAGCGATTTTTCTTGCTGAGAAAATGCCAAATTGTGCTGTAGGTCAGTGACACAGATTCAATGAGAATAATGTGAGACAGTGAAGACAGCAAAAAACAATTTTTAGCTTGTTCCAGCAATAGTAAAGCATTTTCTGGGCCAAAACATGGCTGCTACTATACAACAAAAGTTGCAATGAATGATTTTGTTAGGAGCAGCAACAAACATGCTGATCCGTGAGTGCAGAAATTATCTAATTTAAAGCACATTAAGTTGCTCAACAGCAGAAAATCAAAAATTTCAAAGGAAGCCGCCACTGGGCTGCTCATTTCATGAAATGTTGGGGATTTTCTCTTCATAGATGCACTTCAATTGCATAACTGCTGCCAGAAAACTGAAAGGAAAAATTTGTTGAATTTCGGCATTTAATAATCAGGTGATGTACCAAAAATAATTATCTTTATGGTTAGATAGGTAATGTGCACCAAACTCCAGTGTATTTTGATATGCCAACAGATTGCACAGCAGAAGCAAAAGGGAGGAAAGATGAGAAGATACTGTCTGCAAATAGTGTGTGGCAGTGCACGTCCATCATGCTTGCTTGTACAGTGATGGCCATAAACTGCCACCACTCACAGTTTTTAAATTCAAGACGTTATGTACATTTGAGGTTTTTCCAAAAAGGGTTACTGTGTATGATAATACAAGTGGCTGGTTCACAGAAGATTTGGTTTTAGAGTCTTGACCTTGTATGGCAGTGCTGTCCTGGTGCACTGCTAGGTTGGCTAGATTCATACATACATTGTACTACTCTACCTCTAAAGAAAAAGTAAGTAAAGGATACAACAGATATGGCTGTAATTCCAGGCAGGATGATGTCAATTTTACAGCCATTACATGTTTGTACCCCCCCCCCCCCCCCTCCCCCATGAACCATGGACCTTGCCGTTGGTGGGGAGACTTGCGTGCCTCAGCGATACAGGTAGCCGTACCGAAGATGCAACCACAATGGAGGGGTATCTGTTGAGAGGACAGACAAACATGTGGTTCCTGAAGAGGGGCAGCAGCCTGTTCAGTAGTTGCAGGGGCAACAGTCTGGATGATTGACTGATCTGGCCTTGCAACACTAACCAAAACGGCCTTGCTGTGCAGAGGTACTGCGAACGGCTAAAAACAAGGGGAAACTACAGCCGTAATTTTTCCCGAGGGCATGCATCTTTACTGTATGATTAAATAATGATGGCATCCTCTTGGGTAAAATATTCCGGAGGTAAAATAGTCCCCCCATTCTGACCTCCGGACGGGGACTACTCAGGAGGACGTCGTTATCAGGAGAAAGAAAACTGGCATTCTACGGACCAGAGCATGGAATGTCACTTCCCTTAATCGAGCAGGTAGGTTAGAAAATTTTAAAAGGGAAATGGATAGGTTAAAGCTGGATATAGTAGGAATTAGTGAAGCTCGATGGCAGGAGGAACAAGACTTCTGGTCAGACGAATACAGGGTTATAAATACAAAATCAAAAAGGGGTAATGCAGGAGTAGGCTTACTAATGAATAAAAAAATGGAATGGGGGTAAGCTACTACAAACAGCACAGTGAACGCATTATTGTAGCCAAGATAGACACAAAGCCCACGCCTACCACACTAGTAAAAGTTAATATGGCAATTAGCTCCACAGATAACGAAGAGACTGATGATATGTATGATGAGATAAAAGAAATTATTCAGATAGTGAAGGGAGACGAAAATTTAATAGTCATGGGTGACTGGAATTTGGTAGTAGGAAAAGGAAGAGAAGGAAATGAAGTAGGGGAATATGGAATGGGGTTAAGGAATGAAAGAGGAAGCCGCCTGGTAGAATTTTGCACAAAGCATAACTTAATTATAGCTAACACTTGTTCAAGAATCATAAAAGAAGGTTGTATACATGGAAAAAGCCTGGAGATACTGAAAGGTTTCAGATAGATTATACAATGGTAAGACAGAGATTTAGGACCATGTTTTAAATTGTAAGACATTTCCAGGGGCAGATGTGGATTCTGACCACAATCTATTGGTTATGACCTGCAGATTGAAACTGAAGAAACTGCAAAAAGGTGGGAATTTAAGGAGATGGGACCTGGATAAACTGAAAGAACCAGAGGTTGTAGAGAGTTTCAGGGAGAGCATTAGGAAACGATTGACAAGAATGAGGGGAAAGAAATACAGAAGAAGAAGAATGGGTAGCTTTGAGAGATGACACAGTGAAGGCAGCAGAGGATCAAGTAGGTAAAAAGATGAGGGCAAATAGAAATCCTTAGGTAACAGGAGAGATACTGAATTTAATTGATGAAAGCAGAAAATACAAAAATGCAGTAAATGAAGCAGACAAAAAGGAATATAAACGACTCAAAAATGAGATTGACAGCAAGTGCAAAATAACTAAGCTGGGATGGCTAGAGGGCAAACGTAAGGATGTAGAGGCGTGTATCACTGGGGGTAAGATAGATACCGCCTACAGGAAAATTGAAGAGACCTTTGGAGGAAAGAGAACCACTTGCATGAATATCAAGAGCTCAGATGGAAATCTAGTTCTAAGCAAAGAAGGGAAAGCAGAAAGGTGGAAGGAGCATATAGAGGGTCTATACAAGGACGTTGTTCTTGAGGACAATATTATGGAAATGGAAGAGGGTGTAGATGAAGATGAACTGGGAGATATGATACTACGTGAAGATTTTGACAAAGCACTGACAGACCTAAGTCAAAACAAGGCACCGGGAGTAGACAGCGTTCCATTAGAACTACTAATAGCCTTGGGAGAGCCAGTCCTGAGAAAACTGTACCATCTGGTGAAAAAGATGTATGAGACAGGCAAAATACCCTCAGACTTCAAGAAGAATATAATAATCCCAATCCGAACGAAAGCAGGTGTTGACAGATGTGAAAATTACCGAATTATCAGTTTAATAAGCCATGACTGCAAAATACTAACACGAATTCCTTACAGACGAATGGAAAAACTGGTAGAAGCAGACGTCAGGGAAGATCAATTTGGATTCCGTAGAAATGTTGGAACATGTGAGGCAATACTGACCCTACGACTTATTTTAGAAAATAGATTAAGGAAAGGCAAACCTATGTTTCTATCATTTGTAGACTTAGAGAAAGCTTTTGACAATGTTGACTGGAATACTCTCTTTCAAATTCTGAAGGTGGCAGAGGTCACATACATGGAGCGGAAGGCTATTTACAATTTGTACAGAAACCAGATGGCAGTTATGAGTTGAGGGACATGAAAGGGAAGCAGTGGTTGGGAAGGGAGTGAGACAGGGTTGTAGCCTCTCCCCGATGTTATTCAATCTGTATATTGAGCAAGCAGTAAAGGAAACAAAAGAAAAAATCAGAGTAGGAATTAAAATCCATGGAGAAGAAATAAAAACTTTGAGGTTTGCCGATGACATTTTAATTCTGTCAGGGACAGCAAAGGACTTGGAAGAGCAGCTGAATGGAATAGACAGTGTCTTGAAAGGAGGATATAAGATGAACATCAACAAAACCAAAACGAGGATAATGGAATGAAGTCGAATTAAACCAGGTGATGCCGGGGGCATTAGATTAGGAAATGAGGCACTTAAAGTAGTGAAGGAGTTTTGCTATTTGGGGAGAAAAATAACTGATGATGGTCGAAGTAGAGAGGTTATAAAATGTAGACTGGCAATGGCAAGGAAAGCGTTTCTGAAGAAGAGAAATTTGTTAACATCGAGTATAGATTTAAGTGTCAGGAAGTCTTTTCTCAAAGTAATTTTATGGAGTGTAGCCATGTATGGAAGTGAAACGTGGACGATAAATAGTATAGACAAGAAGAGAATAGAAGCTTTTGAAATGTGGTGCTACAGAAGAATGCTGAAGATTAGATGGGTAGATCACATAACTAATGAGGAGGTATTGAATAGAATTGGGGAGAAGAGGAGCTTGTGGCACAACTTGACTAGAAGAAGGGATCGGTTGGTAGGGCATATTCTGAGGCATCAAGGGGTCACCAATTTAGTACTGGAGGGCATCATGGAGGGTAAAAATCGTAGAGGGAGACCAAGAGATGAATACACTGAACAGATTCAGAAGGATGTAGGTTGCAGTAGGTACTGGGAGATGAAGAAGCTTGCACAGGATAGAGTGGCATGGAGAGCTGCATCAAACCAGTCTCTGGACTGAAGACCACAACAACAACAACAACAACAACATGTTTGTATAAACAAACTATTTAAGGACAAGCTTAAAAATATGTACACGCAATGGCTAACAAAAGAAGGTAGGCAATTAATGCCTACAGGACCTGTTAAGTGTGCAATCTTGTCTCAAGAGTGTGAGTGGATTGACCATTCTCGGAAATGTATCCTGAATAAAACTGTCCAACATGCATTTAAAAAATGCTGTGTTTCTAATGTGCTTGATGGCACACAGGACAATGCTCTCTATGAATAAGTACTGACAAGAAATCAAGTGGTGATGAGTCAGAACCATCTGAGTAATTATCAAAAACAGGACCTATATAATTATGATAGTTCAATCAAATTTCTGTTTTGTACTTTCGTTTTTCATTTCTAAGTCATTTTCTCTGTGACGGTATCCACCCAGCTGATGAGCCGATGCTACTATGAATGAGAAGACATGGTGTGTGTTTCTTACGTGCATGTTTATGTAATAGTTATGTAAGTCTTTTTGTTCTCTTATGTGTTGTCAAGTTGTATACTAGTTTGCCTCAATATTGGGGTTTCTCTGTAACGAGGCTTGCCTGTGACACCATCCTTCACAGCCCACCTGTATGTTGTTCCTAATTACGCCGCATTTATTCTAGGCAGTCACGCCCTCATTTGTTTTTCAAACAACAGTGACAGATGTAGAAGACGGCCCAGGAGAAAGATTTTCTTCAGTGATGACAATACTTATTGTTCATATTTTGCACAGATCGCTTGTGCTGAAAATGATTCTGTGTGGAGAAATTATGTTGTTTAGCATGTTAAGAAAGTAATTTAATAAAGTATCTTGTCTAACCTCTATCAGAGATGATATAAATCAGTGTCTTGAAAACATTGATTGCTCTTCACCAGACTTACAGTATATCCTTGATATCAAGTGGCATAGCCTGTCAAGCCGAAATGTAATTTTCTTGGATGAAAATATCATATTTCACTGAAAGAAAAAAATATTTTGGATGACATTCATGTGATATGGAAAGACTGACATATGACTCTTAACACAAGTGTTTATGTTGTGACAGTAATTTTAAATGCCCACCTGGCTAAATTTAACTCCATGCAAATTACTACAAATAAGTATGACTCCCAGCGTATCTCTGACAGGTTGAGCCACTTTATACTCTATCCATAATATAATGAGCCTTATATTATATAATTATATAATGAGCCATATCTGCTTCAGTTTTTAAGTGTGGCTTGAAATGAGGGCATTCGCCCCCCCCCCCCCCTCCTCCTCCTCCCACTCCCCAAGCATCATTTTTGGAGTGTGGCTTGGATTCAAGGTCAGCTTATATTTGGGTAAATACGATAACAGACACAATCATCTCAGTTCTATCTCTGGAGTGTCACATTTTATTCAAGTAACATTCTGAAGTAGCTCTGCAATCTCTTATTCTAGAGTACATTCTTTTTTTCTCATTATGATTACTGAACCATCTCCTTTATTACTTTGAAGGTGCCTATTTTCTGTTTATCTTCAGATCATGTAGAACTTAAGAAATGTATTGGGCCATTTTCTCAAATCAGTTTTTAATTATTTTTGTTATCACCACAGTTATGTACACATAATAATTTAAGGCACAACGGGTAACCGCTCATCATATAGTTGACATGATGAGTAGTCAACAGGCACATTACTAAGATTGAATATATATGAGAGTTTTCAGACAATGTCTTTGTTTGGAGCTAATGTATGTAGATGACTGGCAACAGATTAACTCTGTTGTTCTGTCAAGTTTGATGTCTTTAGTCATCTCCTGTATATACTCCCACTTCTGAAATGTGCAGAGAAATATGACGTTAAGTGTACAGCTGTTCTCGCTTGACAAGCAGCCCTGGTCAACTTTCTTATTTAATCATTAAATGGTTATGCTTCTTCCCTCTCAGTTTTTAAGGTGAATCTGGGTTGTTGTGGATTTCTTTGTTACCACTTGCTACATATAATTTTGCTACATGTTTAGTTACTTTCTACACTGACTATCAAGAGCCACCTCTCCAAGAACTGAGGGACTTTTGATACTGTAAGTCCACAATTCTGTCACCTACTACATGCCTATCTGCTAAGAAACCATGCATTATTTCCAAGCTGCTGCTATTTATAGGTAATAAATCCCTGCGCCAAAACAATTTTGACATTATCATCTAGTTAACAGTGACAGCTGTTTCTTTTTAATCTTTACTCACCACACAAACAAGAGGTGCTTAATTCTTCTTTCTTAAATCTGACATGTATAAGCAAGTTTCCTACACAATTCAGAGGTTTATACATAGCTGTCAGTCTTGAATGTAACGTGAATGTTCGTTTAGACAGAGAGGGAAAACTGCAAAACAAAATTTAGACAAACCACTGATCTCTGCGTCCCAGGGGCTTCCGATTCAGGCTGCTCTTCTGGTACCGAGGGTCCCGGCTGAGGTGCAGTGGGTGGTTGGTCAGGTGACACATGAGATTGGGCACTGAAGAACGATGACTTCTTCCTTGGCAGTGTTGTTGAACTCTCATCTGAAGGTTTTATACTAAGAGCCATGTCAGCTGCTTGCTCAACATCAGTTTTCATTGCAGCTGACAATATCTGTAAAAAGTTCAATTATTAGAAGCATAGTCGTGTCTACACACACACACACACACACACACACACACACACACACACACACACACACACACACACACACAAATTGTAAATATAATGTGAGACCACCATTCACTACACTGAGGCACTCAAAGGGGTTATCAACTTTTTCACTGATAAATTTTTCCTCTCGAGATGTAACTGTTGCAGTAAGTAGCTAATGAACTGTCTGAACCGACACATGCTCGACTATTTATCTCCCCTTAGCACGTAATTTAAATATTGCTTTTCTGATGTACTGGGTGAACTAAGGAAGTAGTTTTATGTCAAAGAATAATTATCATTAAATAACTGAAGTATCACAATATAACTTAAGATGTGACAGAATATTTTTCACATTGTATGTAATTTAAAATACTGAAATAATACTACAGTGGAGCTCTGAATTTACATTCTCCAATTTTACATTTTCTGTGATTCTACACCATAAATTTGTAGCCCCTGCGAAAAACCCATAAGATCAATGCTAAAAACCTCTGATTTGACATGTCATCCTAGTAAGGTTTACCTCAATTCTAAGTTCTTACTCGACGTCTTGCTCAACTTCGTCCCGTTTTCTTCTTACTGACATTTGATAGTACTGAACGAGTTGAAGTTGCACAAAAGACAGATGGTTTGAACAGGGGTAGTGGCAGCGGTAAGGGAATACTTTAGGCAATTGTAGAGAAGGGAGATGTGAGAGAGGAAATGATGATGTAATCCATGATCTGTGTTGCCAACATCACTTGCAACATTTAGCTTCACTGTGCAATTATGATACAACTATTGCTAGGTTGCAACAGTAATGGAAAAATGAGACAGTCAATGTGAAGTGTTTGGACCAAGCCAATATGTGATGAAGGGGTCCAGCCACCACCTTTTCTTGTGCCACTTATAACTCAGTTCCATCTTTTTGCATGTATTCCAATGTATTAGATTCAGAAACAATACCAATCCTCAACCTTTTAAATTCAAACACTGAATCTTGAAGAATAGCTCAGCCATAATCGAGGAAACGTCGCCTATTTCCGACTAGTGAACTCTTATTGGCTGGTGACTTGTTAAGCCGCCCAATGGTCAGTGCAGCCAACTCACCACACTAACACACGTAAAATGTGCTCACCTACTGGATGTGTGGAGAGGGGAAGTGGCCCTTCAATGTCAGGAATGTAGGTAGGGGTGAAAGCATTTTGTGAAGTGCTGAAAATATACTTTTCACGCCGATAATATGTTATGACAGAGATGTCACATGGAAATAGAACAAGGTTTTACCAATAGCACATTTTAAAGAATTCTGTGTTCAAATCTGACATGATACAGTTGCAAGAACTACAAACACTACTCATATATATATTTTGCATCACACGCAAACACCAAACACTGTAGATTATAAAGATTGGCAGCAGTTATAGAGGGCATATAGAGAAAACTGTAGCACCTGAGTTTCTTTCAAATGTACATTTTACACATTGTACAGAAATTTACTGAGATGACTTCTAATAAGCCTGTAACGTCAATTGGGGAAGTAAACGCATTTTCTCCACTTCTGTTTCTCTCATCAAGCCTAAAATAACACTTAAACAATGGCGAGCCTATGAAGTGCGGCTCGTAAGAAAGGCATTAAAAATAACAGCAATGGTGACAAAATTTGTCATCAAGCAAATGTCTGCATTTATGCTTGTGGTTTAAAGCTGCTGTGAAGTTTTTGGTTTAAGTCAACACATTCATAAATTTTTGCTCTTTTCTGGGTGACCACAAAGGATGTTCTCTCAAAAATGCTTCCTTTGAACATATAACTTGTGACCGTAGCATGTCAGAAAATAGCTTGATTACCTTGTACCCAGAAACCAATTTCACTTTTTTGATGAGTTTTTACTTGCTGTTACACATCTGTGAATTTTTAAGAACTATTGAAATCCATTACCACAAATTATTGTATAAACATTGTATTGTGCATTTAATTTCCTTCAGTTAGATAGATGCCACTGTCATCCTTGGGTGATAACACCCAACTGCAACTGTGTCTGAGGTTAGCAAGAATGTAGCTGGAATAGGCAGTGGGGGGTATGGATGAGGTGTGGGGCAGACTGGTGGAGTAATATCAGGGTAGAGGTGGGGGAGGTGCTAGTGTCACCTGTGGGCGGATGCAGGGATGGTGGAGACAGGAGAGGGCTGCTAGGTTCAGCATCAGGAGGTATTAGTGGGAAGATGTTTGGAACAGGATTTGCATTTAGGTTTAATGCAGGGATATGAGCCATGAGGTAAGGGGTTGGGAGCAGGGCAGGAGCAGGAATGGACACGGATATTGCATACATCGGGTGGGCGGAAGAATACCATTGTGGGAGAGGTGTGTAGGATAGTGAGGAGGATGTTTCTCATTTCAAGGTATGATGAGTGGTAGTTGAAACACTAGCAGATTCCTGGGTCATACTGGATCATAAGAGGAGAGTTATTTTGTGACCAAACAACATGCATATGGGAATGATAGGCGACTGGAGAGCGAAGTCATGGGAAATCTGTTTCTGGACAATGTTCGGATGGTAACTTTGATCTGTGAAGGCCTGTGTGTGAACCATGAAATATTTGGAGAGGGACTGTTCATCACTTCAGATGTGATGACCGTGGGTGGCTAGTATATATGAATGGAACTTCTTAGTGTAGAAGGGGTGGCAGCTGTTAAAAGTATTGGTGGTTGATAGGTTTGATATGGATGGGTGCACTGATGAAGCCATCTTTGAGGTGGAAGTCGACATTGAGTAAGATGGCTTGTCGGGCTGAGGAGGACCAATTGAAGCGAAAGGGGGAGAAGGAGATGAGGTTCTACACATCTCAGGGGCAGTTTCAGTAAGGCCTTAGTGTCCATAGATGACACTGGCCATGTGTGTGTGAACTGTGCATGCGTGTATGTGTGTGTTTCCTACTTCTGATAAAGGACATAGACCAAAGTTTGAACATTTCTAGCATTCTTTCATTGTGTTAGTCTACAACTCAATGCCTTCTCTATGTGGGGAGTAGCAATCTATCCTTGCCACATTACTGTTATTCCATAATAAGATTTTAAGTGTTACAAGATACATGTTTATTCTCAAGATACATATTTATTCTATTTTGAACAAAACAAGTACTTATTAATGAATGCAAATATATATCTGAATGAAACACTTTTTTTAAACTATTGATTACATTAGGGGAAAAGTTAAAGCCCAATACTAGTCAAGAAAAATAAAATAACATCAAAATTACAATGACTGTAAAATAAGACTAAGTTTCATCACTAAAGTATTATTTCATAAAAATTTATGGCGTTATTCAAGGTGAAAGATAAAACTAAATAACTTGTAATGCAATAAAACATGCAAAATTAATTGCAGTAAGTTTTATAATAATGTAAAGTTATGATTTATCTAAAAACAAAGAAGCTGTAACTTAATTAACGAAAGTGTTGGTATGTTGATAGAGAAAATAAAAACAATAAAAAACACACACACAAATTTCAAGCTTTCACAACCCAAGGTTGCTTCATCAGGAAAGAGGGAAGGAGAAGGAAAGATGAAAGGATGTGGGTTTTAAGGAAGAGGGTAAGGAGTCATTCCAATCCCGGGAGCGGAAAGACTTAACTGAAAAAAAGGAAGGTATACACTCACTCGCGCACGCGCGCACACACACACACACACACACACACACACACACACACACACATATACACACACAGGCAGACATGTGTAATTTTTGCATTTACATGTGTCTGCCTGTGTGTGTATATGTGCAGATGGATGTGTGTGTGTGTGTGTGTGTGTGTGTGTGTGTGTGTGTGTGTGTGTATACCTGTCCTTTTTTTCCCCTAAGGAAAGTCTTTCCACTCCCGGGATTTGAATGACTCCTTACCCTCTCCCTTAAAACCCACATCCTTTCATCCTTCCCTCTTTCCTGATCAAGCAACCTTGGGTTGCAAAAGCTTGAAATTTGTGTGTGTGTTTGTGTGTTTTTTACTGTCTCTATCAACATACCAACACTTTCATTTGGTAAGTTACAGCTTCTTTGTTTTTAGATATATTTTTCTCACGTGGAATGTTTCCCTCTATTATATTCATAAAGTTATAATTTGATTGTTATGAAATTGTAAATGTATGTGTGGCAGAGTCACTCCCCCCCTCCCAAATTAATGAATCGTGGCCTTTGTACAGATGGAATGGCTTTCATGTCTCAATGCTGTAGACAGCCACCAAGCATATCAGAGAACTAACTGTGTAGAGGCAAGACAAATATATTGTTCCTGAACAGGGATACGAGCCTTTTCACTAGTTAAGGCAGCTAAAGTCTGGATGGTTGACTGATCTTTCCTTTTAACATCAGCCAACATGGCCTTGCTTGTTGGTACTGTGAATGGATGGAACCGGGGAAACTATAGCCATCGTATTTCCTGAGGATGTGCAGCACTATTGTAGGCCTAAAAGATTTCATCATCTTCTTAGGTAAAATATCTCTGGATTAGAACTACTGTGAAGGATGTCATCACCTCCAAACACAAAGCTTGCATTCGACATATCAAAGCACAGACTGTTATATCTGTTAACTGGGGAAGTAGGTTAAAGAAAGCTCTCCGAGACTGCAGATGTGTGTGCTAGTTGCGCTTGAGTGTGTGTGTGTGTGTGTGTGTGTGTGTGTGTGTGTGTGTGTGTGTGTGTGTGTGTGTGTGCGTGCGCGCGCGTGTGTGTGTCTACTGCTAACAAAGGCCTTAATGGCGGAAAGCTATGTTTTTGTGAATCTTTTTATTGTGCCTATCTCCGCTATATGTTGAGTAGCAACTTTCCTTCTCTCATATTGTTATATTCCATCCTGGATTTTCCATTGTTTGATTTTAATCTGCTTCCTCAGTATTTTCTGAATTTTGTTATTAAACCATCGTGGGTCTTTTCCATCCTTAATCCACTACTCAGAACATACTTTTCCAGAGCCTGATGAACGATCACTCAATACCAGGGGTAGTTAATCTTTCTTATCTACTGATGACCTTTGTTTCTCTGTTAGTATTAAGATTTTCTAACACCCCACTGGCTACGCAGTAGGGAAGAAACTTTATGAAATTTATAGAGCTTTGTTAAAGTATATAATAACAACTAGTTACAAAGTACTTTGCCAAAATTTTACGAAAACCAAATGACAGTTTTTTCAAACACCTACCAACCACTGCCCACCATAAAAGCTGCATGGCCCACTAGTGGGCAATTGGAACTACATTAACTCCACTGCTCTAAACTTTGCCCACAATATCTCTAAGTCAATCATAATGTAACTCAATGATGCCCATTCATTATGTATGCAGGATGATAACACCTGCTTTCTGCTATTTCCACCCTAAAACCTCTCCAAGCCTTCTTGATGGATTTATTAACTGCCCTGTCTTTAAATGTCAAGAATAGGGATGAATGACAAATGACCTGATGCTAGATTGGTTGAAGGTTTTTGGAACAAATTACCAGGCTCTTTGCTCAACACAAGGAAAATTTTGGTGATTGATTCTTTTAGGGGATGCCTAACCTAGGAAGTTAACAATGTTATATCACTGAACAATGAAGATCTGGTATCAACTCCTAGTGGTATGACACTATGAAAACATTACAACCATTAATCCCTGTCTCATACACTCTGTTGATCAATACGGTCAGACTTGTTTCTAATTACAAGGTCAAAAATATTTCCATTGTGTGTGTTCTGTCCAACTAACTGCTCAACACTATTGAGCATAAACTTTCTTTGAATGATCCTACAACAGTTACAGTGGAATCACATCACTGGTAAAAAATGTGATGACTACCATGATTTCACCAGGCATGTTAGTTGCATCCAGATCCCTTTGTACTCAGACTCAATTTCAACCTATACAGGACAATATTTTTGCCAACTGTAATTAACACATACCTTCCTACAGCATCTGATCTATCTTTCTGATATATGTTCCATGCCTTATTGAATATTTTGGAGATTTTTACTTCAGGTTTCACCCAGCTCTCACTTCTGAGTACAGTCTGAGTATGACAGTGTTCCCGGAGGACGGTAATGCTTCAGCAATTTACTGTCAAAATTCTGACATTTGGAGTGTCTTTACCCGGCATGCTATCTACTTTCACTTGCTGGCTTGCTAGTTAGAGGCAGGAAATTGCAAAGGGTATGATTCCAGCACCCATTCAGCATCTCAGTCAGACTGCAGCTTTGTGGAGTGATTGATTGATATGTGGCATCAAAGTGAGTTAGGGCTTCTCGAGAAGCCATCAGCATTATCACCACCACCACCACCACCACCACCACCACCACCACCATCACCACCACCACCACCACCACCACTGTCATTGTCTCATTCATATGGGCATAGAATGTTATGACTAACTGGTCAACTTCTGGGCTTGACACAGGATGAAAAGGAAAGGGTCACATTCTTTTCACCATCCCCTTGATATACAAAGAGTACTCTGCCAATTTAAACTGTGGGCCACTGTCTGATACATTGGTGTGCAGAGCTCCATTTAAAGGCAAAGATTGTCATTCTTCCAAATTAAGATTTTCACTCTGCAGCAGAGTGTGTGCTGATATGAAACTTCTTGGCAGATTAAAACTGTGTGCCTGACTGAGACTCGAACTCGGGACCTTTGCCTTTTGCGGCCAAGTGCTCTACCAGCTGAGCTACCCGAGCACAACTCACGACCCGTCCTCACAGCTTCAGTTCTGCCAGTACCTCGTCTCCTACTTTCCAAACTTCACATAAGCTCTTCTGTGAACCTTGCAGAACTAGCACTCCTGGAAGAAAGGATAGTGTGGAGACACGGCATAGCCACAGCCTGTTGGATGTTTCCTGAATGAGATTTTCACTCTGCAGCAGAGTACCATATTTACCCTAATCTGAGCCGCACTCGAATCTGAGCCGCACTCGAATCTGAGCCGCACTCGAATCTGAGCCGCACTCGAATCTGAGCCGCACTCGAATCTGAGCCGCACTCGAATCTGAGCCGCACTCGAATCTGAGCCGCACTCGAATCTGAGCCGCACTCTAATCTGAGCCGCACTCTAATCTGAGCCGCACTCTAATCTGAGCCGCACTCTAATCTGAGCCGCACTCTAATCTGAGCCGCACTCTAATCTGAGCCGCACTCGAATCTGAGCCGCACTCGAATCTGAGCCGCACTCGAATCTGAGCCGCACTCGAATCTGAGCCGCACTCGAATCTGAGCCGCACTCGAATCTGAGCCGCACTCGAATCTGAGCCGCACTCGAATCTGAGCCGCACTCGAATCTGAGCCGCACTCGAATCTGAGCCGCACTCGAATCTGAGCCGCACTCGAATCTGAGCCGCACTCGAAACTAAGCCGCACTCGAATCTAAGCCGCACTCGAATCTAAGCCGCACTCGAATCTAAGCCGCACTCGAATCTAAGCCGCACTCGAATCTAAGCCGCACTCGAATCTAAGCCGCACTCGAATCTAAGCCGCACTCAAATCTAAGCCGCACTCAAATCTAAGCCGCACTCAAATCTAAGCCGCACTCAAATCTAAGCCGCACCTGAAATTTGAGACTCGAAATTCAAGAGGAGAGAAAAGTTTTAGACTGCACTTCCATATCGAAACAAAGTTGGTCCATTGTAACACAATTTGGGGCAAATGGATGAAGATACAGCTACAGTAGTTTGGTTCAAGTCATAAGCTTAAGAGTTAAGCTTTACCAAGTAGCCATTGCTGTGTGTCAGGTGCTCTGTCCGTATTTATACAGGTACATTTCCTTTTTCACTTGCTTCATCTGGTTTGAAACGATTGTTTATTTTGCTTTGATCTGATAAGTGCCGTTCTCTTTGTTATAGGTGTTTACGTCACTCTAAACTGAAAATGCATTATTGTAGTGTGTCATGCATTGTTTGTCGCATTCTGATAATGAGTGTTTACGACATGTCGCCGATCGCGGCATGGCTTGCTTTTGTGCACGCTACCGCGTCTTACATTTTTTTAAAAAAAAGAGAGGAATTGTCTCATAAGCGAAACAATGGCAAAAGACTGCTATTTGTTGTTACTTACACTGCTGCTTTCTTTGATAATGGCCAACAAGAATCAAATAATGGACTGCATATGATAGAACATGTTCTGAACGAGACTTTAGCAAAAACTTTTCTACGTTTGAAAATCTTTGCACACGCCTCTTAAGTACACTATATTCTGCACAGAAATTAGATTCATCTTAGATTTAAAAATCTAGTCAGTTGCCGTGATTCATTTCTGACTGTATCACTATTCATCAAAATAATAATTCGAATATAAACATGACATTATACGTATATTCTTCCACGTTTGTTGTTGTCTCACTCTAGTTTCGTAGTTCATTAGGCAGACAGGATTTAAATGACATAGCAGCAAACACGAAAGAATACATGGCATAATGTTTACATTCTTCTACCTTTTCTTTTAATTTATTTACTGATGCAGAGGTTTTGGCGCCAGTATTTATCTTTGTGCCTGCTAAGCATGCCTGTGTAGTGCTACATATATTCGATGGCAGAAGTTAGTTGTGGCGGCACCTACCAACATTTTTCAGAACTTCCGCTTACTTTGCACTCGATTATAAGCCACAGGCAGGTTTTTGGATTACAAAAACCGGAAAAAAAGTGCGGCTTATATTCGAGTAAATATGGTAGGAGATGAGGTACTGGGAGAATTGAAGCTGTGAGGATGGGTCATGAGTCATGCTTGGGTAGCTCAGTTGGTAGAGCACTTGCCCGCGAAAGGCAAAGGTCCTGAGTCCGAGTCTCGGTCCGGCACACAGTTTTAATTTGCCAGGAAGTTTCATTGTCATTCTTGCCACGATCATAAGAGATGATGATGTTGACTAAATCTGAGTAGCCATATATTTCCTTGAACAGGCCTGCAAAGTTGACAAAGTTGATATATATGCAGCCTGTAATGGAACTGACAAATAGACCTCATTTTGTTATATTATACATTGATTAAAGGAATTGACAAATAGACCTCTTTTTGTTATATTATAGACTAACTAAAGTTGTGTTAAAAAGCATTCGCTTAATATGATATTAGGATAGGTGTTACGATCAGTAATCGGTATTGAAATTGTAAGTTCTTTGTCACTTTGGCTGCGATCTTTGGTGAGCAACGGGTTTTTGGTCACTTGAGTTCTGGCCATGGTCGAGTGTAGTCGTTTTCAAGTTCTGGCAATAAACGTGTTCTTTTTTAAACAAGCTATGGAATCCTGCTTCATGATTTGGTTAGTCCAGTGATAATCAAAAAACACACTTTTTCTTGCACCCAGAGCAGCAAAGGAATCATCGCCTAGACAGCGTGACCACATGGACAATGGGTACTCAGCAGTATCAACAAAGGAGACATCATGGCCAGCTCTACTAAGTAAATTACAGCCATTAGCCGCACCATAACGGTGTCCTTATGGAGATAACTTTTGCAATGTAGTAGAGAGGGTCCATGATAATTCCCATAACCTGTCAGGAGTTGAACACAGGGTGAAAAATCACACTTGGTCAAACTGAGTTCATGTGCCTCTTTGGCAGGCCAAGATTACACTTTCAATATTGGCATAAATACCTTGCCAATATACATGGTACCTTATCAATGCCTTCATCTTCAGCATCTCTCAGAATGGTTCACATAATAGCTTGGAGATGTGAAGTCAAAGCATAGTCAGGATCACAAACTGACAGCAAAACCCTTCTGTGGCTAGCACAAGTACCCACGATGAACATTTTCTGTGGTTCATCTAAATATGGGTCTTAAGTTCAGGTTCTTAATCTTTGAGCAGGTGCTCTGGCCAACAAAAATGCACATTATGCATGACTTTGCACATCACTAGGTCGTGATCTGTAAACCTAATGACATCCCAGGCCTTCATGCCATATGGATCTAGCCATGGCCATGCTTCGAGAATATGTTGGTCACAGTACAATAATATGCCGAATTCCTGTAAACAACATGGGCTTTTAACTACATCAACTTTGGCCCATCAAATGCCTTCTGTAGTGTAATTTGGCATGATTTCACAAGTTCTACACTGAATTTTGCTAACTCTGCAGTTTTGTATGTACAAAAAACAGAATCTTTACTAACTAAACTAAATTTGCTTATACATGAGTGAAAATAGTGTATTGTAAACACAGCAGTATGACAAAGCTTTTAAAGTATAAAAATGAGTTCTTTCCCTGTGTAAAAACAATGTACTATGCATGGACATTGTAATAAATCCCCAAACCATTGTCCTTAACTCAAGGCTACTATCATACAATTGACTATTCTGTACAACCTGTGCACACACCCACCCAATGCTGCCCTCTCCACGCCCATCACTGGTCACTCTCACAAGATCAAAGACAGAGCAACTTATGGAACTACACAGGTTGTTTATCAACTAAGTCATGTCCACCACACTGCTATTTATATGAGCCTGTACACTCGATGACCACTAAACCGGCTGAGCACATGAATGGCCATGGATGGGAACTGTCTCCCTGGGGGACAACCATCCCAGTCGCTAAATATGCTCTACAGCATGACTCTAGGACATGTGTGCTATGCTGCACCAAAATGGCTGTTTGTATCCTCTCTGTCAATACTAGTTTCCCTGAACTGCAGAGATGGCAACTTGCCCTATGACATCTACTTGCATCCCAACTCACCCCTGGAGTTAATGTCTGTTAACACACGACCCTCTTTTTCATACCTTTTGTATTATTATATTACTTTTTTCATTTTTCTTATTTTATATTTATCTTTATTTATTTTCTGCTTTGGATTTCTTTAAAATTTTTATTGAACTGTTCATTTGCTTTTCCCCTAATCAATCTCTACTTCTCAATTTCTCTTTATCCCTGAGCCGAAGCTGTCACAGTGCTATCTCTGACCTACTCTGACATCCCCAACTACCATTTTGTCTACCGCAATCCCTACTACAGGTGGTTCCCTCTCATCCTGGGGTATCAATGACCTGCCCTTTCATTTCAGCCTTCCCTAACCTACCCCATTCTCCTCTGTGAGGAGAGAAGTATGAGTTCTGAAAGCTGGGATAGTGTGTCATTTTTACTTTTATGTCTGTCCATGACCAACCACAGAAAAAGTAGGAAAACTGATTCACAAAAAGTGGTTAGAATTAACACTCAAAAACATGAACTACCATTAAACACACTAAAATCTATCACCACATGCTTTTCAAGTCAATAGTATGCTTTGCAGACAGTACACAGGCACATGATCTCAATCTCTTGACTACCATCACAACTGTTAGGTGTGCTACTATGACTGTCAGGGACTTACAAGATCCCATCACTGGAAGCAGTATGTGTGGTGCTCAGAAAATATGCAACAGACACAGAGGTGCAGCAGACAGGTTGAAGATGGGTAACATGACAAGGTGGCAGAAATCACAAGTGAGTTCACACAAACCCCACAGCAAACAAAATCTTGGAAAATAAATATGTGGCAAAAGGAGTCAGATGCAGCAATAATGCACATGGCATACACAACTGATTGTCCAACATCTGGGAGTGGCTGGGAATGAGGCATGTTAACTCTAGTTGGGGCACAGTCCAATTCCTGAGTGACCACAGCTACGATACTGCCCATTTTTACAAATGGTTCAAATGGCTCTAAGCACTATGGGACTTAACATTTGAGGTCATCAGTCCCCTAGACTTGTTGTTGTTGTTGTTGTTGTGGTCTTCAGTCCAGAGACTGGTTTGATGCAGCTCTCCATGCTACTCTATCCCGTGCAAGCTTCTTCACCTCCCAGTACCTACTGCAACCTACATCCTTCTGAATCTGTTTAGTGTATTCATCTCTTGGTCTCCCTCTATGATTTCTAGCCTCCACACTGCCCTCCAATACTAAATTTGTGATCCCTTGATGCCTCAGAATATATCCTACAAACCGATTCCTTCTTCTAGTCAAGTTGAGCCACAAACTCCTCTTCTCCCCAATTCTATTCAATACCTCCTCATTAGTTATGTGATCTACCCATCTAATCTTCAGCATTCTTCTGTAGTACCACATTTCAAAAGCTTTTATTCTCTTCTTGTCTGAACTATTTGTCGCCCATGTTTCACATCCATACATAGCTACAGTCCATACAAATAGTTTCAGAAACGACTTCCTGACACTTACAGCTATACTCGATGTCAACAAATTTCTCTTCTTCAGAAATCCTTTCCTTGCCATTGCCAGTCTCTATTTTATATCCTCTCTATTTCAACCATCATCAATTATTTTGTTCCCCAAATAGCAACACTCATTTACTACTTTAAGCATCTCATTTCCTAATCTAATTTCCCCAGCATCACCCGGTTTAATTTGACTACATTCCTTTATCCTTGTTTTGCTTTTGTTGACGTTCATCTTATACCCTCCTTTCAAGACACTGCCCATTCCATTCAGCTGCTCTTCCAGGTCCTTTGCTGTCTCTGACAGAATTACTATGTCATCAGTGAACTGCAAAGTTTTTATTTCTTTTCCATGGATTTTAATTCCTACTCTGAATGTTTCTTTTGTTTGCTTTACTGCTTGCTCAATATACAGATTGAATAACGTCGGGGATAGGCTACAACCCTGTCTCACTCCCTTCCCAACCACTGCTTCCCTTTCATGCCCCTCGACTCTTATAATTGCCATCCAGTTTCTGTACAAATTGTAAATAGCCTTCCGCTCCATGTATGTGACCTCTGCCACCTTCAGAATTTGAAAGAGAGTATTCCAGTCAGCATTGTCAAAAGCTTTCCCTAAGTCTACAAATGATAGAAACATATGTTTGCCTTTCCTTAATCTATTTTCTAAGATAAGTCGTAGGTCAGTATTGCCTCACATGTTCCAACATTTCTACGGAATCCAAATTGATCTTCCCTGACGTCTGCTTCTACCAGTTTTTCCATTCGTCTGTAAGGAATTCGTGTTAGTATTTTGCAGCCGTGGCTTATTAAACTGATAGATAGGTAATTTTCATATCTGTCAACACCTGCTTTTCTTGGGATTGGAATTATTATATTCTTCTTGAAGTCTGAGAGTATTTTGCCTGTCTCATACATCTTGTTCACCAGATGGTAAGAGTTTTGTCAGGGCTGGCTCTCCCAAGGCTATCAGTAGTTCTAATGGAATGCTGTCTACTCCCAGGGCCTTGTTTCGACATAGGTCTTTCAGTGCTCTGTCAATCTCTTCACGCAGTATCATATCTCCCATTTCATCTTCATCTACATCCTCTTCCATTTCCATAATACTGTCCTCAAGAACCTCGCCCTTGTATAGACCTTCTATATACTCTTTCCACCTTCCTGCTTTCCCTTCTTGCTTAGAACTAGATTTCCATCTGAGCTCTTGATATTCATGCAACTGGTTCTCTTTTCTCCAAAGGTCTCTTTAATTTTTCCGTAGGCAGACTTAGAACTACTTGAACCTAACTAACCTAAGGACATCACATACATCCATGTCTGAGGCAGGATTTGAACCTGCGACCGTAGCAGCAGCACAGTTCCAGACCAAAGCGCCTAGAACCGCTCGGTCACAGCGGCCAGCCCATTTTCACAGTATGAACCTCGATCACAAGTCTGACTCGACATGCAGATAATACAGGTCTTCACACATCATGCTTTTTGACAGTCAAATGTTGAATATGAAAGACAGCTGTAGATGACACACAGAGATTCATATGTACCACAAGGAAAATACAACAAAATTATCTGCTGGTGTCCCACCCCTCTCCAAATATTTTTTTTCGGGAGTGGGGGGTGGGGTGGAAAGGGGTGACGGGTGAGAGGAGGGGGAAGGGAACACGGGGGTGGCAGAGGTGGGGTGGGGGAGAGGGGGGGTGGAGCAGAAGGGGTGAGAGGGGGGACGGGGCAGTGGGGGTGAGAGGGGGGACGGGGCAGTGGGGGGTTGAGAGGGGGGACGGGGCAGTGGGGGGTTGAGAGGGGGGACGGGGCAGTGGGGGGTTGAGAGGGGGGACGGGGCAGGGGGGGTTGAGAGGGGGGACGGGGCAGGGGGGGTTGAGAGGGGGGACGGGGCAGGGGGGGGTTGAGAGGGGGACGGGGCAGGGGGGGGTTGAGAGGGGGACGGGGCAGGGGGGGTTGAGAGGGGGACGGGGCAGGGGGGGGTTGAGAGGGGGACGGGGCAGGGGGGGGTGAGAGGGGGGACTGCGGAAGACGGGGGGACGGGGCAGAGGGGGGACGGGGCAGAGGGGGGACGGGGCAGAGGGGGGACGGGGCAGAGGGGGGACGGGGCAGAGGGGGGACGGGGCAGAGGGGGGACGGGGCAGAGGGGGGACGGGGCAGAGGGGGGACGGGGCAGAGGGGGGACGGGGCAGAGGGGGGACGGGGCAGAGGGGGGACGGGCCAGAGGGGGTGGGGGGTGAGAGTGGGGACTGGGTAAGACGGGTGGACGGAGGAGAGGGGGGGACGGGGGAGGGGGACGGGGGAGGGGGACGGGGGAGGGGGACGGGGGAGAGAGGCGGGGGAGGGGGACGGGGGAGGGGGACGGGGGAGGGGGACGGGGGAGAGAGGCGGGGGAGGGGGACGGGGGAGAGAGACGGGGGAGGGGGACGGGGGAGAGAGACGGGGGAGGGGGACGGGGGAGAGAGACGGGGGAGAGAGACGGCGGGGTGACGGGGGAGAGAGACGGGGGGGACGGGGGAGAGAGACGGGGGGGACGGCGGAGAGGGGGGGACGGCGGAGAGGGGGGGGACGGCGGAGAGGGGGGGACGGCGGAGAGGGGGGGGACGGCGGAGAGGGGGGGACGGCGGAGAGGGGGGGGACGGCGGAGAGGGGGGGGACGGCGGAGAGGGGGGGGACGGCGGAGAGGGGGGGACGGCGGAGAGGGGGGGACGGCGGAGAGGGGGGGACGGCGGAGAGGGGGGGACGGCGGAGAGGGGGGACGGCGGAGAGGGGGGACGGCGGAGAGGGGGGACGGCGGAGAGGGGGGACGGCGGAGAGGGGGGACGGCGGAGAGGGGGGACGGCGGAGAGGGGGGACGGCGGAGAGGGGGGACGGCGGAGAGGGGGGACGGCGGAGAGGGGGGACGGCGGAGAGGGGGGACGGCGGAGAGGGGGGACGGCGGAGAGGGGGGACGGCGGAGAGGGGGGACGGCGGAGAGGGGGGACGGCGGAGAGGGGGGACGGCGGAGAGGGGGGACGGCGGAGAGGGGGGACGGCGGAGAGGGGGGACGGCGGAGAGGGGGGACGGCGGAGAGGGGGGACGGCGGAGAGGGGGGACGGCGGAGAGGGGGGACGGCGGAGAGGGGGGACGGCGGAGAGGGGGGACGGCGGAGAGGGGGGACGGCGGAGAGGGGGGACGGCGGAGAGGGGGGACGGCGGAGAGGGGGGACGGCGGAGAGGGGGGACGGCGGAGAGGGGGGACGGCGGAGAGGGGGGACGGCGGAGAGGGGGGACGGCGGAGAGGGGGGACGGCGGAGAGGGGGGACGGCGGAGAGGGGGGACGGCGGAGAGGGGGGACGGCGGAGAGGGGGGACGGCGGAGAGGGGGGACGGCGGAGAGGGGGGACGGCGGAGAGGGGGGACGGCGGAGAGGGGGGACGGCGGAGAGGGGGGACGGCGGAGAGGGGGGACGGCGGAGAGGGGGGACGGCGGAGAGGGGGGACGGCGGAGAGGGGGGACGGCGGAGAGGGGGGACGGCGGAGAGGGGGGACGGCGGAGAGGGGGGACGGCGGAGAGGGGGGACGGCGGAGAGGGGGGACGGCGGAGAGGGGGGACGGCGGAGAGGGGGGACGGCGGAGAGGGGGGACGGCGGAGAGGGGGGACGGCGGAGAGGGGGGACGGCGGAGAGGGGGGACGGCGGAGAGGGGGGACGGCGGAGAGGGGGGACGGCGGAGAGGGGGGACGGCGGAGAGGGGGGACGGCGGAGAGGGGGGACGCCGGAGAGGGGGGACGGCGGAGAGGGGGGACGGCGGAGAGGGGGGACGGCGGAGAGGGGGGACGGCGGAGAGGGGGGACGGCGGAGAGGGGGGACGGCGGAGAGGGGGGGACGGCGGAGAGGGGGGACGGCGGAGAGGGGTGACGGTGGAGAGGGGTGACGGTGGAGAGGGGGAATGGGGGAGAGGGGGGAGGGAGATTGGTAAGCTGTGTTGACCAAAACAATATGCAACTATCTCCACATTATCAATTTGGGCTCTAGGTGTGCACTACAAGCAACATTAAAAACCACTTAGAACTGTCATCCACACCTGCAATGGAACCTGGATCAGTGGTATTGGGTGTCCACCGCCAAGTGCAGGATTTGTGCAACACCTGATGATTATCGCAGAGGACTGTGCAGCGGCCAGATTACAGCAGTTGTCTCAGGCATGCACCTCAAGTTCAGGAGAGTGAGAAGGAGGGCTGCACTATGTCCGTGCTGGTTGAAGTGACAATCTTCAAATGGGAAAAATGGTCTCTTAAATCTAGAAAGACAACCAGTCTAAGGGAAGAACACCCCAACTGAAAATCACTTGATTTTTGAGGTTGGTAGCTGTATTGATGGGTCTGCAGCCCATCACTAATTTAAAAAATGTGGAATGTTCAAACTCAAAGAGGCCAAGAAAAATGGCAAAGGGCAGAGGTGCTGTACAAATAGGACATCAAGCTTGAGGAGGAGTATCTATAGCAACTATAAAGAAGTTAAAAAATATATATAAAATCCTGGGACCATATCAGATACAGACTTTTGCAAATGGATGTCAGTGTAGAAATCGTTATTTGGTAATCACAGCAGCATATGCCCCCAACTGACGATGCTGTTACTACTGGGTAAGACAATTTGTTGATTTTACAACTTTGGAAAGGGTGGAAATCAGAACGTGTTTCTAATTGGTGATCTACATAGCAGAATGGATTCAAAATTAAATGATATAGTAGTAGGACATTACAGAAACTTCCTTGTGCTTACTAATGGTGAAAGACAAATTTATTTATGTGAATAACGCAAATTAACAATTGTTAACCTTCCGATAGGTGCACGTACATGTCAGGTACGCAGCGACAATGTTCGTTACCTTTTCTTGGAAAGCGGGAGGGAGGGAAATCTCCCCTTTGTTCTAGCCTCCACTTTCGACCCCACCCTACTTCAGTCCTGGCAGCTGCCTGCTACAGTAAACAGCAAATGTTTTTGTATCTGAGGAATACGTGTGACTTTTCATTTTCCATTATTTATCATTAAATGTTTAATGCTTATTAGCAATTTAAAGTAGTGTACATGGTGATTTACATGTGTCTCAAATCAACAATGAAATTAAACTAAATTGTATGTGTCTGATACGCGTGATCTTCAATGCTTGCATCATGTTATTTATTCAGTTTCATTTCATATTTATATCATAGGTACTTTGGGGGACAAAGAGATATACAATTTAAACAATCCTTTGACTGCTGAAGCTGTGATAAATGCAATTCTGCATGACACCGATGATGAGGATGATCAGGACAACAGTTTTATAGAGGACAGTGACAATGAAGAAGAAGAGTATGTATCGGAAAGAGATGGAGATTCTGATACGGAACTGAGTGCTCAGTCTAGCTCAGAAGATGACAAAGATGAGAGCACAAAATTGACATTTCAAGCTGTTCAAAGGAAAAATTAAAAAATAATTGAGGTTTGGTCATGGCAAAAAAGGCCAAGGAACAGGCAGAGATGAGGTAAACAAAATATTTTACTTCATCTGCCTGGAGTAATCGGACTTGCGAAAAACATGACTAATATTCTAGATTCATGGATATGCCTCATCTCCGACATACTAATTGAACGTATTGTAGAAAATACAAACAAATTTGCTCTTACAAGACAAGATAACTATTCTCGTTCAAGGGACGCTCAACAGATAGACACAGTGGAAATGAAAGCTTTATTTTGGATGCTTTATCTCGCTGGAGTGTACCACGCAAATCGTCTGAATCTCGACGACTTATGGTGGATGGATGACTTCCTAACCATCTTGAGTATAAAAATATTTCAGTTTTTAATGTGATCTATTCGTTTTCATGATGTGGAAACAAGAGGAAAATGAAGAAAAACTGACCGCCTAGTTCCTACAAGAATTATTTTTGAAGAATTCGTAGTGAACTGCCAAAAATGCTGTTCACTTGGGAAAATTTCGCTATCAATTAAAAACCCTAGGCTTTTTGAGGTAGATGCAGTTTCATACAATATATGCAAAAAAACAAGCAAATATGGTATACAAATTTATGCTTAGTTCGACTCTTGGCTATATTATATATAAATAATATGGAAATACACACTGGAACCCAACCAGAAGATCCATTTAGTGTAAGCAATAAACCATCAGACATTGTGAAAAGGTTAAAAGCACCCATTTTCTACAGTGGGAGAGATATCATGGCCGACAATTAGTTTATGGATTACGATTTCGTAAAGAAATTGGCATAAAAAAATTTTATACCTTGGCATATTATGTAGAAATAAGTTTCAGATTCCTCCAGAATTCACAGCAACCAGAAAGCAAGAGCCCCACACAAGTCTGTCTGGTTTTCGCAAAGTTAGTTAGTTTGTTGGTTGCGTGTTCCATTGATCAATCACACGGTACAGTAGCTGTTATGATGTGGAACATGTCAAGTGCACAAGAAATGCACATATGAAACAAGATTTTTTAATATGTATATATATAGTATTATATCAAAGATTAATATTTCTATTATTTACCCCATTCCCTTAATTGGCACAACATGCATATACTATATTTATAGATTTATTTATTCCTATTCAAGAATTCATCTATGGTATAGAAGGAGTTGTCAAGGAGATATGATTTCAATTTATTTTTGAAGTTATTACTGCTGTCTGTCAGACATTTTATTTCATCTGGTAATTTGTCAAAAATTTTTATAGCAGCATATTTTACCGCTTTCAGTGTCAAAGATAGGTTGAGTAATGGATATTGTATGTCTTTCTTTTTTCTGGTATTACAATCATGAATGTCACTGTTGTTCACGTTATTGAGAACAAATTTAATTAGTGAGTAAATGTACTGTGAGGCTGTAGTAAGAATTCCCAATCTCTTAAAAAGATACCTACAACATGTGCGACTATAAACCCCACACATTATTCTAAGCACTTTCTTTTGAGCAGTGAATACTTTTTGTCTAAGTGTTGAGTTACCTTAAAATATTATTCCGTATGACATCAGAGAGTGATAGTATGCAAAGTATGTTAGTTTACTAATTTCTATATCTTCAATTTGATTGCAAAAGTTGCTGAACCTAGTCGCTTTAGAAGATCCAAAATATGAATTTTCCAATTAAGATTCTCATCTATATGTACACCCAAAAACTTAGTATGCTCTACCCTGTCTACTGACTTCTGTTGATGTGTTATATTTATTGAAGGAACTGTACTTTTTTCAGCAGAAAATTGGATGTACTGTATTTTTTTCAAAGTTTAAAGCAAGCCCATGTGCAGAAAACCAAATAATGACTTTTCCAAAGACCTTATTTGTATAATTTTCAATTGGAGTTTCTTTTACTGGATTAATAATGATGCTTGTATCATCAGCAAACAGTGTCAGTTCAGTTTCTTGTTTCAGATAAGAAGGTAGGTCGTTTACATATATCAAGAAAAGAAGCGACCCATGACTGGACCCTGTGGAACACCTAATGTAATTTCACCCCAGTTAGATGAAGTGGCAAACTTATTTAAATCACTTGACCCATATAAAGAAACTTTTTGTTTCCTGTTCTGTAGGTATGACTTAAACCACTCATATGCTATTCTATTTATACCACAGAACTGTAATTTCTGTAACATTATGTCATGGTTCACAAAATCAAATGCTTTGGACAAGTCACAGAAAATTTCTAATGGTGACATTTTACTATTTAAAGACTCTATTATGTAGACAGTGAAACTGTATATTGCTGTCTCAGTGGAACAGCATTTCTGAAATCTGAACTGTGATTTACTAAGTATCCCATTACTGTTGAGACGGCTAACCACTCGAGTATTTTACTTTCTTGAAGATTGTTGAAAATGCTGTAAGCAAGGATGCTGGCCAGTAATTATTGACATCTGTGGTGTCCCCCTTTTTGTAGAGAGGCCTGACAGAGGCATATTTTAACCTGTCTGCGAAAATACCTTGAGTTAGTGATGCATTACATGTGTGATTCAGAACATCAGCTGTAATTGCTCCACATTGTTTTAATATCTTATTAAAGATGTAATCTATGCCAACAAAACATTTATTTTTCAAAGATTTAATAATTTTACTCATTTCACAAGAGGTTGTTAGGTGAAACTTAATCTGACCAAAAATTTTTCAAAACTGATTCTTCTATGTACTGCCTGGCTTTTTCTTTTGAACCATTCTTACCCATTTTTTCTCCTACACTTAAGAAATGGTTGTTAAATACATTAGCTCCTTGTGTACTGTTGGTTGGGATGGTCTCATTCTCTCTAATAGTAATACTACTTACCCCAGTGGTTACTTTTCCTGTCTCCCTTCTAACAACATTCCATACTGATTTGACTTCATTGCCGGAGTTGTTAATTTCTTCTCTAACATACATATTTCTTGATTTCCTTACAACTTTTCTCAGTGTGTTACAATAATTTTTATAGTGTTAAACTACTTCTGGATCTTTACCAGTTCTTGCTGTCTCATACAGTTTTCTTTTTCTTTCTGAAGACACTTTAATACCTGTAGTCATCCAAGGTTTCTTTGAAAAGTGTGTGGTGTTACATTTAGTAATTTTCTTTTGGAAAAAATGCTCAAAAAAGGATATAAATTTATCAAGAAATATGTTGCATTTATCATTATCATTTGGCTCATTATATACATCTCCCCAGTTAACATTTCTTAAACTTTATCTGAAGTGCTCTATAGATACCGGGTTGAGCAACCTTACACTTTTACTTAATGGTTTCTGAACTGTACACCCTGTTAGGTTTTGTAAGTTAATCAGTTGTGCATCATGGTCTGACAATCTATTTACCACAGGGAAAGCATGTATGTGTTTTACATCCTCTTTCTGTACAAAAACATCATCTATTAGAGTGCTAATGTCTTGAGCTATACATGTGGGGAAATTGACCACTGACTCTAAGTTATATGTTGTTAATAACACTTCTAGTTCACTTTTCCTATCAGAAAGTTTACATTGAAATCACCACAGATTAATAACTTCCTCTCTTTGTCTGACAGACAGCATAATAGAGAGACAAACTTTTTTATGAATAGCTCCCAGTCCCCTAATGGGGACCTGTACACTGTTGCTAATATCAATACTACATTATCTAGCTGAAGTTCACATGCACAAACCTAAAAGTGCTGATCAACACAAAATTTGCTTACTTCTACAGTTTTGTATTTATACCCTTGTTTTTATGAGAATGGCAGCTTCTCCTTTATCCATCCTAGATCTACAAGTGTAAGATGCTAAATTATACCCATTTGTACTGACTCTATCCATCCCCACAGTTACATGGTGTTCAGACAGACAGAATAAATCAATCATATTCTTATTTTTGAGATCATCTAAACACACTAATAGCTCATATACTTTATTTTTTATTCCCCTGATATTTTGATCAAGTAAGTTGATACTGCTCTTAGCTTTGCCCCTATTTACTGCACATGAAGTTTCTTATATTCTATTTGTCTTGATTGTTGGCTGTCTGGACTTTGGCTTTAACCTAAGAAACCTGTCTGCCTGGATCCTTTAACCACAGGGAGGCAACACTTTTTTCACACGTGCCAAAAAGAGTATATCCAGCCTTCACAATGATGGAAAAATCGATGAAGTAACAGGTGATCTCAAGAAACCAGAAATTATAACTTTTTACAATCACACAAAAGGAGACGTTGACACTGTCAACAAACTTTGTGGGCCTTTCAACATTGCGAGAAACACAAAGCGATGGCCTCTGGTGGTGAAACACCAGCAGTAATCTCAAGAGGACAAAATATCTCAGACATCTTTCAAACCAACTTGTGCAGGAACATGTAAAAAGGAGAAGTACTAAAGTAACTGGAGACCTCTGTACACAAGTTCTAAATGTGTTGCACACAGATGATGAACACCAACAGCAACAAGGAAGAGCAGAAAAAGATCAACTTCAAGAGCCTCTGAAGAAAAGATGTCGACCATGTTTAGTTAGCAAGAAAATGAGAATCACCCATTTTAAATGTGAAATATGTGGACAGTTTATTTGTTTACAGCATTCAAGAAATGTTTGCAATGATTGTATTTCAGCTTCTAAATAATCACCTGTTTCAAATGTGAGGTATATGGATGGTATGTTTTGTTTACATCATTCAAGAAATGTTTGCATTGAATGTATTTCAACTTCGAAATAATTTTAGTATATTGAGAAACCAAAATTTCAAGCACAATCCTGTATAAATTTGACATTCGAACATGGAAAGTAAGTATCAATACCTCGTGAGCAGTGGGAAGAAAATGTGTGTTTTGAAACATAACTTTATTTTTAAATAATTTTTTTATCTTGCTTTTGTTTGTATAACCCACGAATAATACCTAATATTACTTTTATGATAAAAATGTAATGTTTAAAAAGAAAATGTTTATTAACAAGAAGTGGTATCTGCGAGATACGCACGACTGCCCTTGTCCGATTAGAAGGCACGCCTATCAAAAGGGTAATGGGTAGCTTTTACACCAACGTATTCACAACTGTACGTGGATGCAACAAGCAAATAACTTAAAATCAATCACTGATTGCACACGGCAAAACATAAGAACAAAAGTAACTTACAGATAATGTATCACTGCCAAGTAACATGCTCAATGAAACTTAGAACATACATAGAAAGAATTGCAACAGTATTGAAGAGAAGGTAACTGAAAGAAATGTGCAACGAGATTAACATAAATGACACTTTAGTCAAATACAATAATTACACTAAGGTTACTGCAATTCATGATGGTCCCTTGAACATTACAAAAGATGGGACTTGGTTCTAAATAGGGAAATAGGGTACATGATCACCATGGATTGCAAAGCAGAACTGTGACATGCTCCCACGCTGGCCAAAATGTTGATAAGAAGTCCTGGTGGTGAAGTGTTCCATTCCTTCACCAGTGCAGTTGACAACTGGTGGATGGTCACTGGTGCATGTGGTTGCGATGCAGTATATCTTCCCAAAGCGTGCCACACATACTCAAAAGGATTTAAGTCGGGAACAGCAGCCAAGTCCAGTAGCCGAATATCATCTCATTTCAACAAGGCTTTTTGATGTGGTCATACATCACCACCACCACCACCACCACCACCACCACCACCCATAAAAATGAAGTCGGGAGCGAATGCAACCGTGGAAAGACACAGTCAGGGAAGGAACACAGTGACACAATAATGTTGAGTCGCAAGTGTACAGTGTTCAAAGATTGGGAGGTGAATATTCCCATGTAGCATTATGTCTCCCCATGCCGTAACACCCGGACCACCAAAATAATCATGTTGCAAAATGTTACTGGATGCATTACAAGTTTCCAGTTCTTGCCATATGAGGGCACAGGGAGTATTGTGGAACATGATACTTTCGGTGGCCCAGGTGTTATGAGGCATAATGTTGCATGGGCTTATAGACCTCACCAGTCAGTGTTATTGTGACCCTGTACTCTTTCCCTGTGTGTGTCTTTTCAGGGGTGCTTTTGACGCTGACTTAATTTTTATGGATGACAGAGCACGACTGCAAGGTGGAGCACCTCCTGGGACGAAATGATATTCAGCGAATGGACTGGACTGCCTGTTTCTCCAACTTACATTCCACCAAGCACATGCGGGGTGTGTTCGTGAGACCTATTGCAGCACGTCCACATGCAACAACCACCATACAATAGTTGTCAACTCCACTGGTGAAGAAATGGAGCACCTTACCACAAGAACTACTTACTAACCTTATGGTTAGTATGGGAGCACATTGTAGAGCATGCAGCCCCATCTGTTGTGATCACATGAGCTATTAAGGATGGCATTCCACCTTTTGTAATGGCCAGGGGCAATCAGGAATCACAGTGACTTGAGAGTAATTATTGTCTTCGAATGAAAGTGGCACTTTAAAAGTAATCAGTTGTGGTGACTACTTTCCAACTGCTTAACCTGCTGATTTTTGAATGATGATGAGGCCTGTAACACAGTTTTAATACAGTTCTTCCATTTAAAGTGTCATCTGGATTCAGTTTTACGCATCAGACAATTTGCGTGAAGTTCACCAAAAATAACATACTGGTAGTTGACTCGCACAAAATACTTTCAAAATATGTTTATTGCATCACAACACAGGTCCTCATATAAGAGCCAAGAATTACATCAATTTATGTACTGTTTAAATTGAAAATAATTAAACTTATAATTGAGAGTTATATGCTTTCACAAAACTGGGTGCACATTTTGGTTTAGCAACTCATGACAATATTTTTGACATAGTTAGCCTGTCGAAACATCATTGTTTTTATATTAAAATTTCACAAAATATACATTGATAACAATACTTCAATAATTTGTGTTAATTATTTTACAATCACAGTTTAACTTTTGTTCCTAATATGAATCCTGTATCTTTATAGTGGGTTCCATTTTACTTGCTTTTACACTTCTGTGCATTAATTCCACAAAGGATAACTTCAACCTATGTTTACATTATGTTTGGCACATTTTGGTTTAGCTTCATCATAAGTCAACTAGTTTTCATAGATATGGTGAGCTAGCAATGTTACAATTTAAAATCCTGCACATATATAATCTTGTTTAAACATCGTTTGATAGTATCGTAATCTCCGATATGCATGGAATTGTAAACTGCATTTCATACTGTTCTGTTCTCCTGCATTACAATTTCTTTTCATCTCACTGATATTTCTTTCAGTTGCTTTCTGTACTACACTCTAGCAGTTCTTCCTCTGTACAGTTCTCATTTTATCGAGTTACGTTACTTGGCAGTGACACACCACGCAAAAGTTGCTGTCCTTTCTGTCCTTTCATCCTTAAGTTTTACACACCAGTGCAAATTGTTAGTGGCTCAGATCATTTCTTATTCATAGCAAAAACTTTTTTTCCCTAAAAACAAAACTTACACTGTAAAGGAGCAGCTGACAAAAATGGAACTTAATTAAATAATATCAGTTGTAATATTGAAGAGTTAAGAAATGGCTCAGATAAATTCTTGTACCACGTGAGGCCAGTTAAAAACTGGAGAGAATAAGAGAAGATAACCCAATTAAATGTATGAAAATCTGAAAATGTGCATACAATGCTGCAAATGAAGCCCTTGGAGAGAGAGAGAGAGAGAGAGAGAGAGAGAGAGAGAGAGAGAGAGAGAACCAGAAGTCACAAATTAATGGCAAATGGAAAACCTAAATGCTTGGCAAAACTCCTGAACTCAGCAGTTTTAGAAATGCGGGCAGAAATGAATTGGTGTGTGTGTGTGGGGGGGGAGCAATTATTCCATTCATATTTTAAAAAGTAGCTGGAATAATTGTGCAAACTATACAGGAATTAGCATACAACAGCTCAATTGCAAGGAAAAGTAATAACGCATAAAACAGAAGTGCAAATAACAGAGTCAGAGGAACAGAATGGGTTAAGAGCAGGACCTCATGAACATAAGGCACATCCACTCTTAAACACCTAATTGAAATAAAGCTAAAAAGAGGAGCGACTCTTCACTTAACATTTATTGATTTGCAGAAGGCAAACAATATAGTTCAACTAAGTAACTTGTGGTTGGCAATGCAAAATTTTGATATTGGTAACAGGTACATCCAGGTAATAAGAAACTTATGAGGATTGCAATAGTATAGTTTAAGTGGGTAACAAAACTTCCCATGAATTCTCCACAAATAAGGGTCTAAGATAATGGTGCTCATTACCACCAACTTTCTTTAAAGAATAAAGTTTTGCAAAATTGGAAGAAGAAATGTTGTGGAATGAGAATCCCTGTAGGAGTAGAAATACTGTATGCTTTACTCTTCACAAATGACTTGGTCCTGAGAGTGGTAGACAAATATGACTTCACTTACACTTTCAGGAAGAAGGCTCAAAGCAGGTGAAGACGAATAAGAAGACTTGAATGTAGGATTCTGCAAAATTAAAAATCTCTGCACATTTAAATACTTGAGCATCATTTTTACAACAAATGGAAGAAGAACGTAAGACATCACAAATGAAACGGTGCAAGGAAAAAGAGCGATTGGCCAACTTAATTCCTTACTATAGAGTGCAAGTCAATCATAAAGAATATCACCATAAAAGACTCTGAAACATGGGAGCTAATAAAAAAAGGAGTAAATAAATTGATGACTCTTGAGTTGGTTTTTTGTGAACAAGTTGTCCCATCTCCAGATTGGAACACATTCAGAAATGAAAGAATCCAGGAAATTATAGGAGAAATTGACAACATTCTCAATGTCATAGGAGGCAAAATATTAACTTAGTACAGTCACCTCCACAAATGAATGATAAGTGGTAGCCAAAACTATATATAACAAATTGTCTAAAAATGGGTCAATCAAGCCTGATAAATTATTTAAAGACAATGTTCATAACTTCTTGTTAACTAATCCATTCTATTCATTAGAAGAATTTTTAGAAATGCCCAATATCAACTTAAATATCTAAAAAATATCTAAAAATATATCTATAAATATGTCTGCTTGTGTCTGTATATGTGTGGATGGATATGTGTGTGTGTGCGAGTGTATACCCGTCCTTTTTTCCCCCTAAGGTAAAAGTCACATCATCTTTGTTTTTAGATATAAAAGTTTATTTTGTAACATTAATAGGTTAAGTGAACAGACGAAGTCTATTGCATGTAATAATGCTGAATGACCAATAAAGAATCTGAATCTGAATCAGCTGAGTGGGGGGAGAAAAAAAAAAAAAAAAAAAAAAAAAAAAAAAAAAAAAAAAGGGAAGACCACCTACAAGATCGATGCGAGATTTTAATGATATGATGAATGCGAGGTACCTTCAGGAAGAAGACTGGATGAACAAGGAACTACAAAAGTTGAAAAGGAGAAGACAATGGCCATCATAAAAAAGCTGTACATATGTGGGCCAGTCCCTATCTATCAAGTGTAACTTGAGGCTGTGCAGTATTAGGAGAGGCTGCCCCAAAACCATTTTCTAGCTTACAGTCAACATTTCGGTGATTCATTCACCTTTCAAGGTGGTAATGTATGTGCAAACTTTACCCACCTTGGGGACACCTTCCTCTAGAAGGCAGCAATCAACAGTATGGAATTGTCTGAGATATCTGACGATATCAACGCCACTGAATGGACTTAGAATTAGTTGAAAATTGCTGTGCCTCACTGTAGGAATCTTCTTCACACTGGATGACCTCAGGAGGAGCAACATGCAAAGGAGAACTGATCCAGGCACATTTCAATGTACATGATGGAGCAACTGAAGATTGAATGTTATCCACCAGCAGATTTTGATTCCACAGCTGTGCACTTCTGAGCAGACTGCCTTTATTTTGCTCACTGTTTTGTGTTTATTTAACAGTGACAATTTTTTTTAATTAAAAAAAAATTTTTTAATAAGGTTTATTACTTGTTCCCTTGAATCAGAGCCCACATTCATTTGCAGATGTCCAAGTGGCACAATTTTTTTTTAATGCAGTTTAGTCAGTGCTGTGAAATAAAAGCCAAGAAGCACATAGTATGAAGAGGAACATTTTAGTCATGCAGTAAAAAAGAAGAAGAAGAAAAATAAGAAGAAGACGGCGCGGTCTGTGAAGAAGTGCCAATAACACTGAGACGTTATAGGTCCAATTCCCTATGATATACGGAAAAAAAAGATTGTTTCCATACTGGTGGTGCTGTATTATAAATTTTTAAAAAAATATCTGTGCCATAGCACAAGGAACCAAAACACACTGCAAAAAATAGTTTGCAATTACTTTGAAATAAGGCTGACAACTGTTGCAACATCAGCCATACAACCCCGATACCTATAAAGAAAGACTTTTTGTGTGTTCAGCTCTGTTTTCAAAGGAACAGTGCTGAATGCAAAAACTAATGAAGCAACAGTAAAATATGAAGAGAGTCAACTTGGGTGAAATTTTATGAAAGTAAATTAAAGTGTTGAAAAGCACACATCAAAAGGGGAAAATAGGTTTCAAAATGGGAAAAGTAAATAGTGAGACTGAGATTGAGCTGGACTCCAACCTCTGCTAGCAACAAGAGGGTTATCTTCAGACCATAAAAAATTAGCAACAAACATCACATTCTTAAGAAGAACTGGTTTTAACTCTACAAGAATCAAATTCTAGAAATGTAGTATGCTTACAAAATGTATACAGTATCACTAAGAATGACACTTAATCAATACCAGCATAACACATCTGCTGAAAACTCTTACAATTTTCAGTATGCTCAGCAAAAAAAATTCAAATGATAATTGTTAAGAAAATATTTATCATCATCAAATAAATGACCTGGATCTCTTATACGGTGAACCTGAAATAAATATTGAGAAAGGGAAGAAGAGCCCACTTAATATATTTTATGATACTTTTAACCATTGAGGAAAAAGAACATTTTTATTTGGAGATCTGATGAAATTAACAATTTATATGCTGATGTGTACATCTCCCAAATTTCTTGCAGAAATATGCATACTCTTCATACGAAGTTCTATATAAAAGCATGGTAAATGAAAAAAAATCTGACATTTTGTATATTTTGCCCATATGTTCAAATCATCAACTGTTAATTTTTCTGCAGCAAGGCAACAACATTTCTTGTTCTCTTTTAACTGTATGATATTTCCAGTACCATACTTAATGAAAATTTATTCCAGTACCACAAAGTCCATCTTACCTCACCAAGAGTAGCCCTCCTTTTATCAGTATCAAAATGCTGATCATACTCATCTGATTCATCTTTATCTGCATCTAGAATGTCCTCATCATCAAATTCCTCAAACATATAATAGTCACCAGAGCGAATTGCTGAAAATGAAAATTATTATTTTATGACTTGCTCATCAGAGAACACAGTAAAAACACCTTGATCAGAAACAAAATAGGAAGATATTGTCCACATCACATTGAAAAAATACAGTGTGTCTGACAGAACAACACTATACACTGCAAGATTTGAATTGACTGTACTTATGCTAATAGAAAAACTATGATATAGTTGTCTGTCATGAGGAAAGTAATAAAGAGAGTCTTAAAAGCTGAGATGATATTAGCATATTGGTGGCATGGACTATTTACTGCAAGACTTTACTTTGATAAATTATGACACATAATTTATCTACAATATAGATTTTTTAATTAACAATAAAAAACAACAAAAAACATCTTTTGAACATTGTATAACATTTGCCAATATTTAAATGGTGTATTTTTAATTACATCTGAAGTAAAACTTGGCTAATTATTTGCAAATAGTTTGCAGCTGACTCTTGTCATCAGCATAAATAATTTAGTGTCTTAAGTTAAATTAGCTTTCTACAGGCCGCTAAATAACTGCATAAAAACAAGCTAGGTTATGAAACAGCAAAAATTATAGTTACCTAACCAGATTTTGTACAATTTCCCTACATATAACACATAGGTTAGCAGTATATGCAACACACCAAGTTATGACAGCAAAATTACAGTTACATAACCAAATTTTGTAGAATTTTCCTACATATAACACATAGGTTAGCAGTATATGCAAGCATGTCTTTATGTTAATTGCATGTACAGCATTAGAAACACTGAAAGCATGACGGCTACATAGAGCGGACAATGAAATAATGAAGTGTTACACACAACAACATTTATTGTTAAAAGAGACTGAGACAAGCCTTTGCAAAAGTTGTCTGAAATTTGAAAATATACATCAGCAATTTTATATATACACATCTCAACTCCAAATATCTTCAATTACTGTAAGAAGAGACAAATTTATAGCACCTTGAGAAAGCAGTGATCTTGTTTAGTAGCTCTGTGAACAAAGAGCAGTCAAGATCATGTATTTTTACTGTAATGATTAAGTATGGCCACATCTTCAGATCCAAAATCATATTATCTCTCACAGCAGCTGATTCTTCTGGCTGCTCTCACCCTATCCCTAGTTTAGATCTTATAATGGCTTAATTCAGTTGAAACTGGTCTTTCCAATACAAATAAGTGATGTAGACTGCGCTTTGGTCATAAAATTTAATTATTGTGTTAGAACTGCATTTTAATTGTGAAGATAAAACTACCACACTCGTCACAGAGGAAAAAATATGGTAAACATATAGATTTCTAGAAGTAATACACAAAGGTTCCCTTCTAATGGAGCAAGCCAAATCACAAATCAGAGCATGAAGGAAATAACCACTCCACTAATTTAATAAGTATCAGAAAGAACATACGATGGTCTTTAAACAGGCAATATCAGAAAATATTTGTTCTTTATTTTCTATGCATAATGTTTACCAAACAAGAGCCTGGTAAACTTGTTTTTATTTATCCGTGTACATGCAACCCATCAGCAGTTGCAGACTGCCTATCTAACAGCTTCTAGGGGGCAACAAAAATTTGATTTTCAATATTTCACGTAATTATTGACCGATTTACAAATTGAAAATGTTGTCATAATTTACTCATTAAGTGGTGTATACATTAGAAGTTTAATACAATAAGACAAATTTAAATTTAAAAACTTTGTTTTTTTACCTTGAGGCCGCATAATTGATGGCACACAAATACCCAGACTTCATTCATGCAATATCTTAGAATGAAAGCATTTAGTAAACTTCCCACAAACTTTACACAAAATGTGAGGCCCCCACAAAACTATTTCTTGCTAATATTCCCCACCCCCCTTTTCCACAAAACGACTAAACGAACAATGTTTATCCCTTATTACATTTTTGCAGCATCTGACACAACGTTTTAATTATTACTTCTTTATTACTGTCTATTTGTAACACAGTTTGCAGACAGTATCTAAATACATCACTGAATGTACCTACAAAATTAGATCATCGTATGACACACACTTCAAGGGATATGATGTCATAAACACTGAGGTGTGAGAATAACTAGCTTTTGCTTAAAATGAAACACATACTACCCAGATTTTATTGAGCCAGTATTTCATAATGAAAGCCCTTAATGACTTCCAAGAAACTTCCTGCATCATTTCAACCATTTTCCAAACTTTTCTTGCTTACATGGTTAACATCAGATATTAAACACATTAACTCGTTTGTAAGGTAATCAGATGTTTGAAGCTATTTAATACATAAAAGTTTGATTCTTGAAAGAATAAAGGCATTTACTGGAGTGTTGCTAATTCAATGCTTAGTTCTTTGCAAATCACAATACAAGAAACAACATACTGTTGTATAATTCCAGTTTATTCTGAATGTATGGAATGATTTGTAAGTGTCATTGACCTGTCATAGATTATGTTTGTCCAACTGTTGTTTCAGCAGTACACATATTACTGTAATATCTGTTAAGGGTAACTGATATACCAAGCTTTGTTAGTATTTGGTAATGAATACAAAATTGTGTGGTGTCACTGCTAGACACCACACTTGCTAGGTGGTAGCTTAAATCGGCCGCGGTCCATTAGTACATGTCGGATCCGCGTGTCGCCACTGTGTGATCGCAGACCGAGCGCCACCACATGGCAGGTCTCGAGAGACGTACGAGAACTCGCCCCAGTTGTACGACGACGTTGCTAGCGCCTATACGGACGAAGCCTTTGCTCTCATTTGCCGAGAGACAGAATAGCCTTCAGCTAAGTTAATGGCTACGACTTAGCAAGGCGCCATTAGCCTTACATAGTTTGATAGTTATCGTATGAAATGTCTCATCAAGAATGCTGTATTCACAACAAGGATAAATAAAAGTTAAGTATTAGAGGAGCTGCATACTTTTCTTATTAGAATTCACTACTTATCCTGTTCCAGAATTCACGCCCGTCTGCGTTAGATAGCGTGCATTTCGGCCTCCTCTATCTACAAGGTGTTGGCACATTCACCAACACATCATTGGCGACGAGGGAAAAGTGTTCTTTCTGATTGCTTACATTTACTTGTGTCATGGCTTCGCCAGATGTTCTGTCCGAATTTTATCGCTTGCAGAATCAGCAGACGCAGGCGTTATTGGATGCCCTGGGACAGCTCGTCCAGGGTCAACGTGCGCTGCAAACCAATGCGGCCGCCGCCGCTTCATCGCTACCGCAGCCACAACACGCTGTTGCGCTGTCCTTCCGTAATTTTGATTCAACCCACGAGACCTGGCAAGAATGGTCTCGACAGTTCGGCTTCCATCTAGCCGCCTACAGAATTCAAGGTAATGAGCGGCAGCCATTTTTGCTTTCTTGTGTCGGTGTGTCCACCTACCATGTGATAGTGAAATTGTTTCCCCGACGCGACATAGCAACTCTGTCCTACGAAGAAATTTTGTCTGCTTTAGATGCCTATTTCAAAGAAACAGTTAATGTAGTTGCAAAAAGGTATACGTTCTTTCGTACGAAACGTACGGCCGGTCAGACTAATAGGGAGTGGGTTGCAACATTGCAAGGACTTACTAGGGATTGTGATTTTGCATGTGAATGTGGACTTCCGTATTCAAATACTATGGTGCGTGATGCAATAGCACAGAACGTTTCTGATGTTCGCATACGGGAACAGATTTTGAAACTAGTTAATCCCTCCCTTCAACAAGTAATAGACATATTGGATAGGCGAGACACACTTGACTTTGCTCAGGAATCCTTTGAAACTTCGCCAGCAGTGTGTCGCATTGACCGGCCCGCCGGGCGCGCAGCACGGGACGCTAAACGGCCCTTGCGCACGTCAGCGCAGCTGCAGCCTAGCTCGCAAACACGTGTGCCGCATAAGCATGCCAATGCAGTTCTAAAATCATGCCCGCGGTGTGCAACTAGACATTCGCGTGACAATTGCCCGTCACGCCAAGCTATTTGCTTTTACTGTCATAAGAAAGGACATGTTCAAAGTGTTTGCCAGAAAAAGCTAAGATCAGACAATCAAAACCGTTCCAGGCCCTTTGCTTCGCGCCGGAATCGAACCAGGGACAATCAGGCTCGTGGATCTTCGCCCGTGGACATTCATGTCGTTAATTCCACCCCGTCCAGTGCCCCTTTCTCTCACAGTGCCTGTGTTCGTCCCACAATAAGTGTGCGTCGACGTCGCCGGAAATCCCGTAAAGTCGCAAGTGCTTCTGTACCTGTATCAGTTCAAATTGCACGTGAAAGTCGCTATTGTCGTCAGCAGGACAATAAACTTTTTGTAGACTTAGACTTTGGAGGCAAAGTGATACCATTCCAGCTCGATACCGGAGCTGCAGTTTCATTGCTCAATAAAGACACGTACAAACAACTGGGCAAACCTCCGTTGCGGGCCGCAAATGTTCAGCTCAATAGTTACTTAGGACAGCAGATAACTGTGTTAGGACAGTGCAGCCTTCTTGCCACATACAAGGGACAAACACAACTTGTGTCATTTTACGTTCTTCGTTCTTCTACGGCAGTGAACTTGTTTGGTTTAGATTTATTTCAATTGTTTAACATGTCTATCGTAAATCAGGTCCTATCAGTGAATCAGACTGTGCCTTCCGCCAGTGTTGCTAGTCTTTGTGAAGAATTTGCAGACATTTTTGCACCGGGCCTTGGTTGCGCTAAGAACTATGAAGCACATTTGGAACTGAAAGAAAACGCGCAACCGAAATTTTTCAGAGCGCGCAATGTTCCCCACGCACTGCGTGATGAGGTCGCAAGAACATTACACGGTTTAGAATCTCAAGGTGTAATTGAACGTGTGCAGGCTTCTCTCTGGGCCTCACCCTTAGTAATTTTGCCAAAACCTTCCGGAAAATTGCGACTTTGCGTGGACTTCAAGGCAACTGTGAATCCACAACTTGTGACTGCAACTTTTCCTTTGCCCCGCCCGGACGATCTTTTTGATAAACTGTGCCCGGGTAAATACTTTTCGAAATTGGACCTAGCAGATGCGTACTTGCAAATACCAGTGGACGAAGAATCCCAGCGCGTCTTGGTGGTTAACACACAATTTGGATTGTACCAATTCAAAAGACTGCCATTCGGGTGTGCATCCGCCCCTGCATTGTTTCAGCAATATTTACAAACTGTTTGTGCGTCGGTCCCTACTGCTGCGAACTATCTGGACGATATTGTGATTTCCGGAAAGACAGAAGCCGAACATTTAGAAAATCTACGAACATTATTTCAGGTCTTGCGACAAAATGGTCTTCGATTGAGGAAGGACGAATGTGTGTTTTTTGCTCGTGACTTACCGTATCTGGGCCATGTAATCAATGCCCAAGGCATACAACCGAGTCCGGAGCACCTCCGTGCCATACAGGACTTGCCTTCGCCACAAAACTTGAAACAGCTCCAGAGTGTGTTGGGAAAAATTAATTACTATGCCAGGTTTGTGCCGCGCGCTTCTTCCATTTCAGCTCCGCTTCATCGCTTACGCCGTAAAGGTGTTCCGTTTGTCTGGACGATGGAATGCGAACGCGCCTTTCGCCAGTTAAAATCGGCGTTGCTTTCAAATACTTGCCTTACGCCATTCGATCCCCAGAAACCCCTTTTGTTGATGGTAGATGCATCGGAATTCGGGATCGGTGCTGTGCTTGCGCACAAAGATGGATCGCATGATCGTCCTATTGCCTTTGCTTCAAAATTGCTCTCGTCTGCGCAACGCAATTATTCCCAGATCGAGAAAGAAGCTTTAGCTCTCGTGTTTGGTGTTACAAAGTTCCATGATTTCTTGTATGGTCGTCACTTTACCATCATCACAGACCACAAACCTTTGACATCGCTTTTTCATCCGAACAAGCCTGTCCCTCCACGTACAGCGCAGAAATTCATTCGCTGGTCTCTTTTCCTCTCGCAGTACCGCTACGATATCTTGTATCGGTCCACTGCTAAGCACGGAAACGCTGACGCGTTGTCCCGTTTGCCTGTTTCTGAGGATAAAGCATTTGATTCTTCCGAACTTGCTTGCATGTTCATTGATTCGGAAACCGATGACGTGGTCGAATCGTTTCTGATTGATTTTCGTCGTGTAGCTACAGCCACAGCTGCTGACCCTGTACTTGCTACCGTTTTGCGTTTTGTTGCTACGCAAGGGCCCTTGTCAAAGTCGCGGATCGAGGATCCGTTGGTTCGCAGATTTTTTGCTCACAAGGAGAGACTTTTTGTACGACGTGGTGTTTTGTTGTTGCGTTCGGATAATGATCAATCCAGAGTCGTGGTCCCACGTTCGTTACAGTCCTCTGTCTTACGGCTTCTTCACCTCGGACATTGGGGTATAGTGCGCACGAAACAACTTGCTCGTCAGCACTGTACTTGGTTCGGAATTGATGCTGCGATTACGAATATGTGCTCTTCTTGCGTGGCGTGTGCCGAACAACAATCCGCCCCGCTGCGGAAATTCTTTGCATGGCCGACAGCCACTTCCCCTTGGCAACGCTTGCACATCGATTTTGCTGGTCCATTCTGGAATGCTTGATGGTTGGTTGTTGTCGATTCCTTCAGTAATTTTCCTTTTGTTGTCCGGATGTCTTCCACGACGTCTTCTGCCACCATCCAAGCGTTGTCCGCTATTTTTTGCATTGAAGGTCTACCACAGACTATTGTTTCTGACAATGGCCCGCAATTCATGTCCGCAGAATTTCAGTCATTCTGCAAGGCCAATGGTATTCAACATCTGACATCCGCGCCGTTTTCGCCTCAGTCAAATGGTGCCGCTGAACGATTGGTCCGGATTTTCAAGTCACAGATGTTGAAGTTGAAAGAGTCGCATTCTAGGGAGGACACATTGTTGCTCTTTTTGTCTTCGTATCGCTCTCAGCCCCGCGATGGTCGCTCGCCGGCTCAGTTGCTCCATGGTCGTCCTCATCGAACCCTGATGTCTTTGCTGCATCCGCCGCATCAGGTTCCAGTGCAGCGGCAGACTACTGCTTTTGCTCCTGGCGACGTTGTTTTCTATCGCAACTATCGCGGTTCACGGCGTTGGCTCGCAGGGCGCATTCTTCGTTGCCTCGGCCGCGCGATGTATTTGGTTTTGGGGGCCTCTGGTGAGGTGCGTCGGCATCTCAATCAGCTGCGCCTCTGTCGTCGCCTGGGTTCTGCCGCTCCCCGTCTGCTTTCAGCGACGGTGCCGTCCGGTCAGCGCCCTGGGGACCCATCTACTGGCTCGCCTCATCCCCAGGTGTTACCGACGCTGCCTTCCATTTTGCCTCATGGCGACGCGCCGCCGCCGCCGCCGCCTGTGCTCCCGCCGCCGCCGCCGCCGCCCGCAGTGGACGCGTCGCTGCAACCGCCTGGCGCCTCCCTGGGTCACGCGCCGCTGCTCGCTTCCCGTGACCCGATGTCGTCTTCGCCCGTCGGGTGCCCCGACCACATGGAGGTCGACCTTTTGGCCCCTCCTGTCTCTCTACGGGCGCATACACCGCATGTTGACGTGCACCCTGGACTAGGTTTTCAGGTGTTTCCTAGCTCCCCTCGGACCGAATGGCCGGGTGCGGGTGGCACAGCCTCGCCTGTTGTTAGGCTCCCCACCTCATCGCATACGTCAACATGGGGTCCTCCCCACGGCGGGCGGAAGCCTTATAACACGACCGTTCGCCGATTTGCGGGGGAGGAATGTGGTGTCACTGCTAGACACCACACTTGCCAGGTGGTAGCTTAAATCGGCCGCGGTCCATTAGTACATGTCAGATCCGCGTGTCGCCACTGTGTGATCGCAGACCGAGCGCCACCACATGGCAGGTCTCGAGAGACGTACGAGAACTCGCCCCAGTTGTACGACGACGTTGCTAGCGCCTATACGGACGAAGCCTTTGCTCTCATTTGCCGAGAGACAGAATAGCCTTCAGCTAAGTTAATGGCTACGACTTAGCAAGGCGCCATTAGCCTTACATAGTTTGATAGTTATCGTATGAAATGTCTCATCAAGAATGCTGTATTCACGACAAGGATAAATAAAAGTTAAGTCTTAGAGGAGCTGCATACTTTTCTTATTAGAATTCACTACTTATCCTGTTCCAGAATTCACGCCCGTCTGCGTTAGATAGCGTGCATTTCGGCCTCCTCTATCTACAAGGTGTTGGCACATTCACCAACACATCAAATTGCATACTGTTTTGCGTCTTCAGTTACTCATTCTTCAAAAGGGTATAGCATGATTCTGCAAGTTCAGAGTTTTGCTTTGTTCCCAACGTTAAAATTCACAACAAAGTGCCACTTTTACAATATCTCTTTCGATTTTCATTCCTGGGGCCTTTAATTGGTCAATCAGGCTTTTAGATTCCGCTCTTAATTTTGCTCTTCACCATTTCATTTCTACGTGTCATCAAGCACTTAACATAAAGAAATGTTTCTCTCTTAGTCGCATATTATTATAGGTAGTACATACTACTTGAGGTTGCGCTTTGCTCGGATATTATTTTCTTGAAAGATGAACCTGTCACTGAAATATTGACTGTAAGACTAGAATATAAGTTGGAAAATCTTCTCCAAGTTCTGTGCAGACTTCAAGTTACCCTAGATAGAGCAGTGTTGCCCAAAATTTGTACAAGATACCAGTCCAAAACTGATCCCCCACCCTGCTGAACTTCAGGGACTGCATGTTTGAGACAAATATTGGTACCTGGCCCTCCTGCACATTTCTTTATGATGATGATGATGATGATGATGATGATCAGATTAAAACTGTGTGCTGGATGAGGTTCAAGTACCAGTCCCCTAGATGACTGCTAAAAGTAAGCTATTTCATCTGCCCACTCTTCTGGGAGGTACTAAATTGGCATGCAGTCTGGACCAGAAGAATTTCCTTTATTAAGCGATTTAATTTTCTTCACTGAACAGTATCTACTTCCAAATTGTTCATGTTGGCAGCTGTCTCAAGTCATATTATGGAATATTTTCTGCATCTTCTTTGGTGAAGAAATTACAGAAAAACACATTTAGAAACTCTGCTTTAGTGACACTGTCATCGAGAGCGTTATAACTGCTATTACAACAAGGCTTTGATTGCGTCTTGCTGCTGGTATATTTTACATACAACCAGAACCTTTTTGGATTTTCTGACAGATTTCAAGACAGAGTTTAGTTACGGAAACTTTTAAAAGCATCTGGCACAGAAGACCACACTAAGCTTCGAGCACTTGTAAACTGTCATTGATCTTAAAGATTTTGCATTGTTTTAAATATGCACTGCGCTTTTCATTGTTTTTGAAACAGTGTCCTGGCAATAATTGGCACGAGGGATATGGGAGAATGATACCTATGAATTGCATATTGGAAAATCAGGATGGAACGTGATAATATTGTGAAATGGATAGGCGTTACTCCCCATACAGCAGAGATGCTGAGTTGCAGATAGGCACAAAAAACGACTGTCTTGGCTCAACATTCAGAGACTGTGGTTATGTTGGTCACGTGTGTAGGAGTTAAATTTGTGTGTGTGTGTGTGTGTGTGTGTGTGTGTGTGTGTGTGTGTGTGTGTGTTTTGTAACAGCTGGTATATGATGTGTTATTTCAGAAGTGGCTCTCCATTGATAGTATGTTTTCCCAATTACAGGGATGGTATAGGTGGTGGAGGTGGTAGTAGTAGTGTGCATAGGGCAAGTCTTGCAGTGAGGATGGTCGCAGGGTAGGAGCCATAGGGTAGGAAAATAGGAGCAAAGGAGCATAGAGCCTGACAACAGAACTGTGGAGATTGGAAGGGCAATGAAAAGCTGTTCTAGTTGTGGTGGTCAAGATCTCAAACAGAATGGACCTCATTTCAGGGTGTGATTTTGGGAAGTCATAGCCTTGTCAAAGCAGCTGATTAATGCATTAAACACCAGAATAACACAGTGACAAGTGGTGTACTCCTAAGTTGTTTTTTCAGAGTGATCAGCATTACCAGGATTGGATGCTATGGCCTGGAAAATCTGCTTTTGAATTAGACTGCTGGGGTAATGGTGGTGTATAGCTGTAAAGAGTCTGTATCTGAACAAATATGTTTGCCTCCAATACCAAGGCTGTGTCAAAATGTATGTACTGTCTTTTTGTTAGTAGGTTTAATGTGGACAGAAAAGTTTAGATGGCCTTCAGTAAGGATGAGATCAATATCAAGGAAAGTGGCATGTGATCTGGAATAGGATCATGTAAAATTTCATTGGAAGAAAGCATTTTGAGATTCCAGGAATTTTAACGGGCCATATGGCAATGATGTCATCACTGTATCTAAACCAAACCAGAGACAGAAGGCTTATTGATCACAGGAAAGTCCCCCTCCAATCAATCCATGAAAGGGTTAGCACAGGAAGGAGTCACCCAGGTCCCATGGCTGTAAATCTGATCTGTTTGTCTGTCTGCCCCTCAAAGTTAAAATAGTTGTTGGTTAGTATAAAGCTGGTTAAAGTGAGCAGGAAGGATGTCATAGGTCTGGAATCAGGTGGGCACTGACTGAGGAATTTTAAGCAGCAGACAGACCATGTCCATGGGGGATGCTGGTATAGAGGGAGGTGGTATCAATAGTGACAAGCAAGGTGTGTGGTGGGAGTGGGACAGTCATAGATTACAGATGATCTAGGAAATGGTTGGTGTTTTTAATATAGGAGGGAAGTCTTTGTAGTATGGGTTGCAGGTGTTGATCAACATACATTTGGTGGGTGCTATGAAGCTAGCAACTACGGGACAAGAAGGATGATTGGGTTTGTGGATCTTGGGAAGAAGGTAAAACGTGGGGGTGCATGGTTTGGGTGGAGTACGAAGTTCTATCGATTGAGGTGTTAGGGGGCCTCAGGTTTTAAGGAGTGACTGCATGTAAGTTTGAATCACAAGTATTGGATCTTGATAGCAGATGCTGTATGCAGAGGTGTCAGACAGCTGGTGTAGACCTTTATTTACATACTCCTGTTGGTCAAGTGCCACAGTGGCAGATCCCTTGTCTGTTGGGAGGATAATGATGGAGTCATCAGATATTTGTGAATAAAGAGCCTGGATTTCTGTAGAGGACATGATAGAGTCATGTTTTAGGGTGTGAAGCAGTGCTGGATGTGAGGAATTATTACAAGGCTTGTTAGGGAAGCTTTTGAGGTAGTGGTGGTGGATCAAGTTGGTATCATGGTCATAACTGTTCAAGGCAGGGTTCAATGTCATGTTTGCTTTTGGAAAGACTTTGAGATTGGGTTGCAAAGTGATATTTCCAGTGACATAACATTTGAAGGAAAGCAGCTTGATTAAATGCAGGTTTAGAGCTGAAAGTGAGACCCTTGGATAATACAGATAATTCAGGAGGGGAGAGCGCTTCAGATAAGAGATTGAGAATGCTATATTGTTGTGACTGGTTTTTGTTATTATGAGCTGTTATTGGCCTGTGAGGCAGTGGTGAAGGCTTGGGGATGTTAAGGATGTTGGGGAATCTCGGTTTCTCCAGGAGTAGTAGTGGTTGATGGTGTGGTCGTTTAGGGAGCTCCAGAGGGACAGGAAAGAAAATACAATTGTTGAAGTAGTTTAGGAAAAGGTGGGAGGCTGGTGCACAGTAGAGTAGGATTAAATCCAGAAATAACGACTTTCAATGTTAGGCCTTTTGGAGTAACACCAAGGGACAAGCAGCTCTCAAGAAACATAATGTGGGACCTTAATTTTGATAGTGCAAAAGCATGTTTTCAGAAAGAATGAATATAGTATGTGATGCGATTCATTATGACAAGAGAAGAGGATCAGGAGTGTCAGAGATGGTGAGAGTGGCAAGAAAGAGAAGCAGAGGGAGGAAAAAGATAGAAAAATGGGATAAAAGCAAGGAAAAAGATCATAAAAATCAAAATTCATACAAAAATTGGAGAACAGTCAAGGGTTAAGAGGAGATAATGAGTGGGGAAGAATTTCTCACCAGAAAAGTGGCCTTTATGATATGAAAAAATGATTGGAAAAGAAACAAAATCAATAGCAAAAGTTAATGAAAGAGCAAAATTTTAAAAACTGAGCAAACAGAAAGTGGAAGTCATAGGAGAAAATGTAAACCACCAGGTTGGCAAATAAAGTAATGTAGTAATCTGACCAGAGCAGTTAGGTAAAAACCAAATGCACAACAAAGTGAAAGAATTACATATAAACAAGGTAAGTGGAGGGTGGGAAACAAAATGGCTGTCACTTTTGCTAACAAATTGGCTAAAGAATCGTAAGAATGGACCCATATTCATGCACAGAAATCAGTACTAGTAAAGATGTAGGCAAGGTGTCAGTTAATTTAGGTGGTACAGGGGGGGGGGGGGGGGCAAGGCTTACTAGTACATAAGGCATAAAGGAGATGACAGTTTGCTCCTTCCTATGCTAACCTTTTCATGGGTTGGGTTGCTTGGAGGGGGCTTTCTTGTGTTCCATAAGCCTTCAGCCACTGGTTTGATTTAGATACATTGATGACACCATTGCCACATGAACTCATGGTGAGGCTGACCTTATAATTCTTGGAATCCTTATACAGGTATACATTCTCCCAACTACATTTCACATGGTCCTTGTCTGAATTCCTTGCCACTTTCCTTAATGTTGATCTCATCCTCATCGAAGGCCAGATACACACTTCTGTTCACTTTAAACCTACTATCAAACAAAAGTACAGAGATTTTGACAGCTGACATCCTTCTCACATCAAACGTTCTCTTCCTCATAGGATTGGTGTTCAAGGCAAATGCATTTGTTCAGATGCAGATTCTTTACAGCAATACACCACCATTATCGCCTCAACCTTCACTGGATATAATAATCACATTAGCCTAGTTCACAAGCAGATTTCCTACAACATCCAATCCTGTTACCTATGAATCTTCTAAAAAACAACTTAGGAGTACACCACTTGTCACTCAGTATTATCCCAGTCTTGAATGTATTAATCAGCTACTTCAACACCGCCATGACTTCCTAAAATCATGCCCTGGAATGAGATCCATTCTGTCTGAAATTCTGCCCACCGCACCTAGAATAACTTTTCATTTCAATCCCAATCTCCACAATATCCTTGTCCGACCTATGCTCATTCTGCACCATTCTCCTTACACCATGACTCCTACCCCTGTGACTATAACCACTGCTTGACTTGCCCTATGCATCCCCCTACCACCACCTACACCTGCCCTGTAACCGGAGAAACATATACTATCAAAGGGAGAGCAACCTGCAAAACAACACATCATATATCGACTGTTATGTAAACACTCTTCGGCCTTTTGCATCAGCAGGATTACCACCACGTTATCAGTTAGGACAAATGGCCATAGACAGAAGATGTATACTAGCAACACAGAATATTATGTTGCAGAGCATGCACTACAACATAGCAATCATGATTTTGTTGCCTGTTTCACCATATGTGCCATCTGGATTCTTCCCTCAGACACCAGTTTCTCAGAACTCTGCAGGTGGCGACTGGTTTGTGGGGCACTCAACCGTGCAGTCATCAGCGCCTCTACAAAGTCCCAATTTTTTCACACTCCAATTTTTTACGCAGTCCAATTAAGCCACTATCATGAAGGATGATGATTATGATGATGATGAAGAAATGATGAGGACAACACAAACACCCAGTTCTCGGGCATAGAAAATCCCCAACCCGGTCGGGAGTCGAACCCGGGACCCCATGATCCAGAGGCAGCAACCCTAGCCACAAGACCATGAGCTGCAGACCTGGTGAATGTGGTGGCCATAAATGTTTGCCAATAGCATGTTCCTTAGTGAAGACATCTTAGACTTGTTCCAGGGTGCCTTAGACATGTAGTATGTTGCCTCTTCTTACTGGGAGAAGCAGTATTTTTTTATATTCAGTGGATTAGGCACGAAATGTATCAATAATTTCAATACATGCAACCATGTTGAGGGTAGTGTAAAAAAGTTTCTGTTACACTGCATCAAACGTTGGAGTTTTTCATCATGGAATGGTTGCTGACACACAATGTTAGGGTTGTCCATTGCCCAGTACCTTGTGTTCTGTGATCACATGACTGAAAACATGCTTCATCACTCATGATTTAATGGAAAGGGTCTAACAAACCATCATTGATGTTATTCAAAAGCCATGTGCAGTAATCTACATGTTTTTTGACTGCCATCCTCCTGCAGCTGCTGCACAACCATCACACAATATGGCTTCAAATTGCACTTTTCAATATCCACTGGCAACTCCTCCTACTTATATGTGCCTATTGGGCTAATTTACATGTAGACTACTTTGGGCTCAGAATAATTCTTCAGTGAATGTCTGCAGTAACTTCTGGTGTGTGAGCTGAAGGAATTCTTTGTCATTTTACATTTTGCACAGATCTGTTGCTGTACAAATTTGCTATCTTTGCTGGTAGTCCTCTATCTGGATACTTGACTTCGAAAATTTTGCGAGCTTCCTTGATCGAACCAGTTTTCACATATGCTTCCACAATTTCAATTCTTTCTTCTATCAAGAAAGTCATTTTGCACACTGCAAAGAGAAATGTCTAACTTCACTGTAGGAAATGAGGTACCAGTGGGAGTCCATACATAATAAACGATACATGGAGTGTGGTAGACAAATCCTTACTTTATTTACTGGACATAATTACATCGTGTTCTACACCAGTTGGAAGTTCAACACATATGAAACCACCAGAGATATTATTGTTCACTCTACTGCATATGGCAATGATGTTTATTTTGTCAGTCAGAGGTGATGTATAGTCACTATGTCACCATGGAGTGCTATACCCCTCCTGCACCACATACCATGTTTAACCCAACCACCACCACACACCTCACATCTCACAGGTCTTAGATGCATTCTGTGTACAGTGCTAACAAGCTGTGCAGGCATGAAATTTTGCAGCATCCACTGCTTCCGGTTCCATCTACGTTGTGCCAACCCATGTCCGACATTTCATCCATGTCAGCCGCGTTATACTTTTGGCCTCTTATACACCACTCACAGAGATGGGATGAATCTGTTTGATGGACTGAGCATTACAAATCCCATGCAAGCCATGTCGGTTTTTGAGTCACACAATACTCATTTGCGTGACCTCCTCATCAGTACAGTACGTTACCCAAGGTCTATGCTCCATATAACATGATGCCTGCACTGTCTGCATTGCATGCTTCTGCATTACTACGACAGGCGCTTCCACAAGATGCTGCAACCGCATAATACTATATGCTCCATTGCTCCCATGCCGGCCATGTTGGTCAACGCCATGCTCTGGACAGTCACACATGTAAAAGCCATGGACAGTCTCTACACCATCCAGCCTTGTTTTAAGCTGCCCCCATTCCATACCGACCTTCCGGCAGTATGGCTCACTCTATGTGACCTGGGCATAATCAGTGACCTATTCCTGGCATCACCCACTCACAACAAATATGAGACGACTAAGGCTTGGCTGTTACAGCACCTCTAAAGCTCCCTAGAACAGCAACTACAAGTAGTTATGCATGAAGAAACCCTAGGAGGCAACTTGCTGTCCTCATTTCAGTGATGCCCACAGCTGCAGAGTGATCCTACACTGATGCCTGACCGCACCCTCTGGATCTATCTACCAACAGTTACTCAGGTTTTCTACAGGAGACACATCCCACACACAGCTGAGACTCTCCTTCCCCTGACCAAAGTCCTGTGCAGGAAGAATACTGTGGGGAAATGCCGTCTCAAGTGACACATCTACCTTTTATAAAATCCAGGGTGACTTACTGCACACGACTACACTGTCTTATCCATCTCCTGACACCCACCTTACTCTAACAGTGGTTGTGAGTGACATCCTATTGGTGCCACGTTACAACAGGCGGTAGTCAGCATTCCCCAGCCTCTGCGGGTTTTCCCTCATAAGCTTTCAGACATGCAGCATAAGTGGTCAACCTTTGACTGTAAGCTACACACCATCTACGAGGCCATCTGCTACTTTTGAGATGAGATAGAGGGCAGACATCTTATTGTTTACATGCATCACCATCCCCTAGCTGACGGTTTATGCAACCCGTCTGAAGACCCCTCCCCCAGGCATTATTGATACCTCGACTTCATTTCCCAGTTTACAACCAATGTGCACTACGTCAAAGGCTCTGACAACATTGTTGCAGACAATTTGTCATGCATCACATCTTCCTCTGATCGGCTTGATTACAACTAGATCGACAAGGCACAAGACTCAGGTGGAGACTTACAGAATCTCCTTCATGATCCAGACACAGGCCGCAAACTTGAGCAACACAACTTTTTTGGCTTTCCAAAACAGTCTGGCATGATGTGTTATGCAACCAAGTCTGACCAGCTGTCCCGAAACATTTTCGCAGACAAATCTTCGATCTCATCTACACTCTCGCACAGTGTGTGGTATGACCTGCTGTACGTCAGGTGACAAGAACGTTTCATATGGTCCTATATGCAGAAAGAATGCACCACATGGACCAGGGCATGGATCCCGTGCCAACACAGTGAAATAGGCCACAATGCTCAGCCCCCCCCCCCCCTCACCCCCGGAAAATTCACAACCCCCAATCCCCACGGTGATAAATAGGACTAATTCCAGTCTCGGATGGGCAGTGCTACATTATGTCACCAACTGATTGACTTATGCAGTGGTTCAAGGCCAAACCTACTGCTGATATATCCGCTGAGATTGTTGCCAAAGTTTTCATCAACACTTGGATTGCACATTTTGGCTGCCCTGTGTCGCTCACTACTGACCAGGGCAGACAATCTAAGTCTTCTCTATCCAAAGAACTGTGTCCTCTTTGTGGCTACCAGTGTTTTCCCTACCACAGCATATCACAAGCAGTCTAATGGGCTTGTTGAAAATGGAACCACACATTAAAAGCGGCACTAATTTGCTACCCTGAATTACGGGCAGGAGCCCTTCCCTGGGTTTTGCTCGGCATCCGGACTGCCCATAAAGAAGATCTTGAAGGATCTGTACATTGATGAGACATTATCTCTTCCTGCCAATTTCGTTGTACAGGCTACAACAACTTGCTGCCCCCATCCCCCCTCCCCACCCCCCATTGTGACCTGCCAGCTCACGTAACCACATCAGATGCCACATACAGAACCTGCATATCATATGCCCTCCCTCCCCAATCACTCCATGCAACACTGCAAGTCTTCATCCATAAGGACCTGTCCACCTACTCACATGTGATTCTACACCCGCCATATACAGGCCCTCATAAAGTAATTACTCGTGACACAAACACAATTGACATCATTGTTAGGGGTAAATGATCGACAGTGTCCATTACTAGATTGAAGCCAGCTTGGATCATTGCAGAATGGGCTCTGCAGCCACCATCTGGCCCTGCACCTGACCAATGGTCTTCTTCCCCTTTCACACTGGACCTCAGCTTCTCCTACTTTCTCACTGAGAATACATCTGTGACACTCGTCAATGAAAACCTGGCCGTCCTCATGCAGAACGAAGACAAAAGATCCAGGGCCAGGATGATTTCCCACTGTTACCACCCCACCTCACCTATACCAGCCAAAGTGGGCATGGCACAATTGAAATCCTGACCCACTACTAAGGTCTCACTCATCATAACCGTCCTGGTTTATGGCACAGCTGTCCCAGCTACAGCAGTCAATAGACCTGCACCACTGACCACTCCACTCTTGACACCCGCCACCGAGGTTACTACCGACGACAACAGACCAGTATCGGCTGCTTCCTGCTATGGATGTGTCCTCTGGCCTCCTGCCAGCCTCAGAGACTATGAGATCTCTGGCATCACTGTGACTGCTGCCTCACCACAGATCAACGCTGACACCCATCTCCTCACAACACTTTCCCTTCTCCTGTGCTCTGCATTTTTGGGGTGGGGAGGAGTGCGGGGAGACAGGGCAGGGTGGTCTGTGGCAACATAGCAACTATACATCATCTCTGACTGACAAAATAAACATTGCTACCCTGTGCATCATAGTGACCAATAACATCTGTGACAGTTTAGTGTGTGTTGAACCTCTGACTGGTGTAGACCACGACATAATTCTGTCTACCAAATAAAGTTAGAATTTGTCGACCACGTGTACTATTTATTATGAATGCACTCCCACTGGAACCGCATTTCCTACAAACTGAAATGCTGACAGAATAATACCAACAATCAACTACTGCAGAAAACTGTCCATTGTTGTAGCTGTTTATTCTCTTTCAGAAGTTGGAATACTGCATTCACATTCTAAGAGGAGGCGGGCTACTTTCAACTGTGCCATCCTCTATAATTCACTTCAGAGAGACTCCTCCTCCTTTGTGACCCAAGCCTCATTCTCTGGACCTACATATCATTTATTCCGCACTACAACTACATCCAGTCTGACACTGCCTGTGCGGCAGCCCAAAGAGAACTACAGGCAGAAAGGAAAGGTACAACATACAGGCTAAGCATGAGTATATGCAGTCCGCTTACAGCACCAACTACAATAATTCTCCATCTACTTAAAATAGCTGCCTTCACATTTAGTGATACAGAAACATGTGGGAAGTTATTTGTATCAGTGAATGAACTTGTACAATCAGAATGGATGCATATGGGGTCTTATCAATGTTGTTCACAAGGAATATTTCCAACAAAGATGAACTACCATGTTTCCCTTTATCGGATAAATCATTAAGCAAGGAAAATGCTTTTTCTACTAAAACTGTGAGGAACAGGGAGCACAAATAAATTGAAAGGTTTTTAAAAGATACTTTCAACCTGCCTATGCAGTTAAGTAAATCTCTACCTGTAGTTTGAAAATGGTTCCCTGCTAGACTGAAACTAAAATGCATTTTCATTGATATTAAAACCACAAATAATCTGCAACCCTGAAAAAAAATTGTGTTTGATGCACACACAAAGGAAATTAATTAATGATACCAAAGGCAAAACATTAAAACAATGTGGAATAAATAACATTTGTGAAATATCATAACATTATAAATGGATACTTGAAGTGTCACGATTTTTTAAAAAAGATGCATTCTTCAAAAACTTTCCCAGGCCTGTCACAGAGCAAATGCAAATGGACCCTCCTTTCCTTTTGCAACCCAGAATTCTTCATTTGCAGCAAAAGTGGAAGTAAAAATGCTGAAATTAACAACTGAGATTGTTTATGATTACTGAAACTGCAGAATAAGACCAGTAACTCATAGATTATCCATGGCCGCCCTTTTCTGGTTTCTGAAATCCTAATGCTTTTTCGCTGTATTTATTACATCTGTTTTCAGGGTCAAACAACTGGGTTTGCACACCAGTTACTTCTTTAACACTTTAGAGACAAAGCACAATCATAGCTTATGCCACAACGTTCTGTTAAAAAGACTGAGTATATGTTGGGCCATGATTTTCTTCACGTACAAGTACCCTATCACTCAAGAACTAAACTCGTTTCATATGAGAACAAAGTGTGAATGTCTCACTAACTGTCCCTTGATTGGTGCTGTCTTCTGTTGTCATTTTTCAGAATTATTTCAAAAGAAAACGAGGATAATGGAACGTAGTCGAATTAAATCGGGTTATGCAGTGGGAATTAGATTAGGAAATGAGACGCTTAACGTAGTAAAGGAGTTTTGCTATTTGGGGAGCAAAATAACTGATGATGGTCAAAGTAGAGAGGATATAAAATGTAGAATGCCAATGGCAAGGAAAGTGTTTCTGAAGAAGAGAAATTTGTTAACATCAAGTATAGATTCAAGTGTCAGGAAGTTGTTTCTGAAAGTATTTGTATGGAGTGTAGCCATGTATGGAAGTGAAACATGGACAATAAATAGTTTAGACAAGAAGAGAATAGAAGCTTTCAAAATGTGGTGCTACAGAAGATGAGTAGATCACATAACTAATGAGGAGGTATTGAATAGAATTGGAGAGAAGAGAAATTTGTGGCACAACTTGGCTAGAAGAAGGGATGGGTTGATAGGGCATATTCTGAGGCATCAAGGGATCACTAATTTAGTATTGGAGGGCAGCGTGGAGGGTAAAAATCATAGAGGGAGACCAAGAGATGAATACACTAAGGAGATTCAGAAGGATGTAGGTTGCAGTAGGTACTGGGAGATGAAGAAGCTTGCACAGGATAGAGTAGCATGGAGAGTTACATCAAACCAGTCTCAGGACTGAAGACCACAACAACAACAACAACATTTCAAAAGAAACATCAGTAAACACATCAGCTGCTGTCATGAATGGCAGAGCCAATATAACTGCACTAACGTAATTTCATACGTGTAGTCATTAGGTTTTGCTGTTTGTTGTAATTCTGCTACAAATATGTCATGTTTGTTGCATGAGTAAGAAATTTTGTCAGCTCAAGAGGAAAAAATTGCTGAATAATTCGCCTCACTCTTTTTTTCTTTGGAGGATAATTATACCTATATTTTCTGTCATCATTATTTTAAAACTTTTTGTCTATCAAAGAACTAAAGTAAATATGAAAAATAAATCTTAAAGCTTGGTTCTTTTTTAGTATGTACTACTCTTGACAATACATCAACTACATGCATGCCAGTAATGCTTTAAATAACAGCATAAGAGGCCAATTTCCTAGGCCCAATATTCTTCTAAGTGGCCAATCTCCAAAGTGTTAAGTGCCATTATTTACTTGTCTCATGTTCTTGCAAGGCAGTCCAAATTCTAAACTCCTTGTCTATGTTCCAATGTTTCACCTGCTTTCTCTTTCACTTCTTGAATGTGAATTAGATCATATTTTTACATATTATATAGAAAAATTGTTGTACTTCACACATTTTGGATGCAATTTACTTGTCCATACAAATAACAAAGGTATGACATAAACTGATATTGCTGAAGAGTAAAAAAAGAAAGGAAACGAGGCAACAATTCAACAGAACAATGGCCATCTGTTTTGGTATAATGAAGTGAAAAAGTGAATTCTACTGAAATGAGATTTCTTCTGGTTGTTAACGAGTTTTCCACAGACAATATAGGACAAAGGCACACAGAAACAATTATACAAAGGTTAAGTAATTGAGATATACTAACCTACAAAATGGAGATACCTGGGAAGACAATGGAAACAAATGAGAATGAGCCTTAGTGAGATGTCTTCTCCTTTTATGACAGAATGTGATACATATACACACAGTAACTGTTGAATAAATAGAATACCAGAATAATGAGTAAAAAAAGTGCTGTTACATTGCATGTATGAAGAATTTTTCATACCTACATGATTCAGAATTGTGAGGAAATAATAAAGGATGAGGCTGTATATTACAATATGAGTGGTAGGGTCTTAACATACACTATAAGTATGGATTTTGAGTTCCAAATTGACAACACTTTCCCCTTACTGTAACTTTTTAACTCCCTGACCTCTACATTATCAAAAGCAGTCCTTACTTTACGCAATTCACTCTTACTTTGAGATAAACTGTGCATAATCCTGTTACATATTTTCCAACTGCGAAGCATAGAACTAAGTAAAGCACATTTTGCTCCTTGTTCTTGGCATTAATTTTTATACAGGACAACATAGGTTATCAGCTACAATGTGTCAGTCACATAAAGTAATTCATTACTAGTTTAATAGTGAGTATATCTAATGCTTTACCTAAAGCTATTAACTAAATTTCCTGACACTGTAACTCACTGACATAAAATATTCTGCAAATGCATCTGATTAATAAAACATCATGAAGATAAACCTCCAGTCCTCATTTATGCACAACCACTCACAGCATTAACCTGACTTCTTGGTAGTTAGGAATAGATAGAAGTACAAGTAACTTCAGGCATGGCCCTGGGAAGTGTGGAGGAACCCTTGTTGCCCATACTATGTATTAATGGAACAGCTGACAATATAATGGTAACAGACTTTTAGGACATGATGCAGCTATCTATACTGAAGTACAAATATTTACTCAGATATTTATAAGATTACAAAGTGGTGCAAAGACTGGCAACTTGCTTTTAAATGTTCAGAAATGTAAAATTGTGCACTTCACAAAATGAAGAGACACAATAACGGTGACAACAACATCAATGATTTACAACTGGATTCAGCTGACTTGTTCAATATAGGTAAGGTGGGTGGCAGACTACGATTTATTGGCAGGGTACTGGGAAAATATGCAGTCAGTTACACCAAACAGGATTAACTTGTGACACCGAATGATACAAAGAAAGGCTGAATGAATGATCCCAGGTTTGTTTGACTCACTGTAAAGCACTGCAGAAATGTAGTAAAACCTTTACTGGCAGCCACTTATCTTACAAGAGACCACTTACAAAATTTCCAAAATCGGTATCAAGAGAAGAGGCCAGAGATATTTTTCACCCCCCCCCCCCCCCCCCTTCAGATTGCTCCCACAGGTGCTGCGAAGAGACGATTAGATGAATTACACCACATACAGAGCATTTAGGCAGTTATTCTTCCCACACTCCATATGCAATTATAACTGGAGGAAACCCTGATATGTAATGTAACGCTAAGCAACTTCTGCCACACAGTTTGCAGAGTAAGTATGTAGATGCACATGTAAATAATCTCACTGTACATTAGTTTCAGTGTGAAACATGGGCAACACACACACACACACACACACACACACACACACACACACACACACACACACACTCACTCACACAGAAGAAAAAATTAGGATATTACATGTAGTGTAACTGTGCGAGAGATATGAGTAAATAGTTGGTCTAACAAGGAGGTGTCCCCAGGGATAGGATCACATTTTTGAAACCATCAATACAGTGATGTAGGTTAAGGTCCGAGGTATCACACCCTGCAGCCATTCGCCCTGGTGGGCCCCAGTTTTCAAGTAATTGTTGATTTTTAAAAAAAAAAAAAAAAAAAAAAAATCTAAATTATCGCATAACATTCTAGAGCCTTAAATATGATAGTGGTATACAGAGCTTAGTTGTGAAGCACTAGTTAAGGTAATGCTCCTGATGTGCAGAATGTTGTAGGTTAAAATCCTGTCAAGTGTGATAAAAATTCTTGTTTTTAAATCTCTATTAAAATGATTGTGATCACTATTTTTACACATCCATCATCATCATTCTTCTTCTTCTTCTTCTTCTTCTTCTTCTTGAACTGTTTCCTGTCCAAGGTTGGGTCTGTTTGGCACATAAGCCTTGCTATCTAGCACTGTTTTTCCACCACATTTCTGTTTTCACTCTGGTTGAAATCTCACCTCTTTTTTCAACACACTCCTCCACACCTTTCAGTGATCTACCCCTTGGTCTTCCTCTTAGTACTTTCCTTCACATCTCCATTTCATGTATCTTCTTGGGAATCATCTTTTCTTCCATTCTCTTTAAATGCCCATACCATCTTAGCCTTGATGTTTTTATCCTGCTCTGCACTATTCCCCTTACCCTTTCCTTCCTCATCCTATCTCCCCTTTTTACACCTACACTACTTCTGAGGCACTTCATTTCATATAGATGTAATCTGCTTGTATCTCTTTTCTTCATTATCATTGTTTCAGATGCATAGCTCAGTATTAAGAAGCAGTAACTTCTAAGCATTACTTCTTTGTTTTTTTGAGAGACGTCTTTGCTCTAAATCAGGTTCCAAAAACTTTGCAGGGGTGCTTCTGCCTCTCTGCCATGTTTACAAACCTCTTTCTCATTCTTCCTATCCTTTTCCATATCGCATTTCCCAAGTACTTGACACTTTCCACCTTCTTCAGCTGTTCACCTCCAATCCTTATTCCACTTTTTTGTCTATCTTTCTAGTTGTAACCTAGTTTGTTTACATTAAATTTCTTTCCATATTGTCTCACAGTTTCTTCCCAAGCATCCACTCTTCCCGAGTCTCTCATTCCCTGTTTCTCCAGATCATCAAGCCATCCATTAGCACCAGTGCTTTCACCTTGTCTTCTCCAGTTTTTTCTGCCATCTTAGGCTTTATCTCATCCAAGACCACAATGAAGAGGAGAAGTGACAATGCACTGCCCTGTTTCACGCCACTTGTCTGCTGGAACTAATCCGTCCTTTCATTTCCCACTTTCACATAACTCAGAGACTTCCACAGTAATACCGCCACTGTTTGTTCTCTCTTGCCTAATCCTTTGTCAAATCATTTTAATCAAGGTATTCACTGTTCCATTTGCTTTTTTGTCTTGCAAAAAAAAAAAAAGTTTGAATCTCTGTGCATGTGATTTTAATTATTTTTATTGATCTTTGATAATATTTAAATACGTGAAAATATCATAATATTGATTAAAACAAAGATGAAATAATGTGATGTGGTGTCAAAAATGCAAATTTTTTACAAAATGTAATTTTTTTAAAGTGTAGAGGTTATACAAACATTTAAAACATAAATTCATGTTGGACTGTGGACAAAATAAGACAGATTAAGGTTTAAATGAAAGAGGGAATATAAATGAAACGAAATTCAAGCAATACGAGGAACAGAAATAATGAATGCAATAACAGGGACAAAAACACAAAATGGTAAAACAGAAAAATTAAATCAAAGTTAATACATGCAATTAATTAAATTCACATGTACAAAGATTCCAAATGAAAAAAGAATAATCGGCAGACAAAATTAGAGCAAAGGAAATAGTTAAAATGATGACTAAAATGACTTGACTAAGGATTATAAATTTAATATATTGCATGTGAACCAATTAGATCAATAAAATAAAGGTCCAGCTTTGGTGGCCAGAGGCAGTGTGTGTGTGTGTGGGGGGGGGATCTACTTTACAAGAAGGCCTTTTGGCCGAAAACTCACACGTAGAGCAGCCTTTTTTGTGCCTGTCTGGAACTCAGCATCTCCTCTCCATGGTGAGTAGCAATCTTTTCATAATATTGTCATTATTCCATCCTATATTATCTGTTGTTTAAGTGAATAAAAATAATGATCAAAGTCATTTTGATAAAGATTTCAAAATAAAAAGTTTCGAAGCGCCTGACAAGATTCAAGCCCACAACCTTCTATGCATCAGAACATACCTTAGCCACTATGCCACAGAGTCATTGTAATCAAATGATGGAAAATACAGAATGGAATAACAAAAATATTATTAAAAGGATACACTGCTACTCACTATATAGATTAGACATTCAGTTACAGGTAGCCACAACAAAACGACTACTATAAATTTGAGTTTTCGGATAAAAGCTCTTCTTATAAAGCAGAAAAACACACACACACACATATATAAATATATTAAAGCGCTGGCAGTTCGATAGACACACAAACAAACACAAACATACACACAAAATTCAAGCTTTCGCAACCAATGGTTGCTTCGTCAGGAAAGAGGGAAGGAGAGGGAAAGACAAAAGGATGTGGGTTTTAAGGGAGAGGGTAAGGAGTCATTCTAATCCCAGGAGAGGAAAGACTTACCTTAGGGGGAAAAAAGGACAGGTATACACTCGCACACACACCCATATCCAACCGCACATACACAGACACAAGCAGACATTTGCAAAGGCAAAGAGTTTGGGCAGAGATGTCAGTCGAGGCAGAAGTACAGAGGCAAAGATGTTGTTGAAAGACAGGTGAGGTATGAGCGACGGCAACTTGAAATTATCGGAGGTTGAGGCCTGGTGGATAACGAGAAGAGAGGATATACTGAAGGGCAAGTTCCCATCTCCGGAGTTCTGACAGGTTGGTGTTAGTGGCAAGTATCCAGATAACCCGGACGGTGTAACACTGTGCCAAGATGTGCTGGCCGTGCGCCAAGGCATGTTCAGCCACAGGGTGATCCTCATTACCAACAAACACTGTCTGCCTGTGTCCATTCATGTGAATGGACAGTTTGTTGCTGGCCATTCCCACATAGAAAGCTTCACAGTGTAGGCAGGTCAGTTGGTAGATCACGTGGGTGCTTTCACACGTGGCTCTGCCTTTGATCGTGTACACCTTCCGGGTTACAGGACTGGAGTAGGTGGTGGTGGGAGGGTGCATGGGACAGGTTTTACACCGGGGGGCGGTTACAAGGGTAGGAGCCAGAGGGTAGGGAAGGTGCTTTGGGCATTTCATAGGCATGAACTAAGAGGTTACGTAGGTTAGGTGGACGGCGGAGAGACACTCTTGGTGGAGTGGGGAGGATTTCATGAAGGATGGATCTCATTTCATGGCAAGATTTGAGGAAGTCGTATCCCTGCTGGAGAGCCACATTCAGAGTCTGATCCAGTCGCGGAAAGTATCCTGTCACAAGTGGGGCACTTTTGTGGTTCTTCTGTGGGAGGTTCTGGGTTTGAGGGGATGAGGAAGTGGCTCTGGTTATTTGCTTCTGTACCAGGTCGGGAAAGTAGTTGAGGGATGCGAAAGCTGTTTTCAGATTGTTGGTGTAATGGTTCAGGGATTCCGGACTGGAGCAGATTCGTTTGCCACGAAGACCTAGGCTGTAGGGAAGGGACCGTTTGATGTGGAATGGGTGGCAGCTGTCATAATGGAGGTACTGTTGCTTGTTGGTGGGTTTGATGTGGATGGACGTGTGAAGCTGGCCATTGGACAGGTGGAGGTCAACGTCAAGGAAAGTGGCATAGGATTTGGAGTAGGACCAGGTGAATCTGATGGAACCAAAGGCGTTGATGTTGGAGAAGAAATTCTGGAGTTCTTCTTCACTGTGAGTCCAGATCATGAAGACGTCATCAATAAATTTGTACCAAACTTTGCAGGAAAAATATATCTAAAAACAAAAATAATGTGACTTACCTTAAGAAAGCGCTGGCAGGTCGATAGACACACAAACAAACACAATCATACACACAAAATTTTGTGTGTATGATTGTGTTTGTTTGTGTGTCTATCGACCTGCCAGCACTTTCGTATGGTAAGTCACATCATCTTTGTTTGTGCGCGCGCGCGCGCACACACACACACACACACGCACGCACACACACACACACACACACATATCCAATCGCACATATGCAGACACAGGCAGACTTAAGTAAATGCAAAGAGGTTGGACAGAGATGTCAGTCGATGCGGAAGTACAGAGGCAAAGATGTTGTTGAATGACAGGTGAGGTACGAGCGGCGGCAACTTGAAATCAGCGGAGGTTGAGGCCTGGTGGGTAACGGGAAGAGAGGATATATTGAAGGGCAAGTTCCCATCTCCGGGGTTCTGATAGGTTGGTGTCAGTGGGAAGTATCCAGATAACCAGGACGGTGTAACACTGTGCCAAGATGTGCTGGCCGTGCACCAAGGCATGTTTAGCCACAGTGTGATCCTCATTACCAACAAACACTGTCTGCCTGTGTCCATTCATGTGAATGGACAGTTTGTTGCTGGTCATTCCCACATAGAAGGCTTCACAGTGTAGGCATGTCAGCACACCATCGCTTTCTTGTTTGGTGTGTGTGTGTGTGTGTGTGTGTGTGTGTGTGTGTGTGTGTGTGTGTATTTTCACCATAGCACAGCTCACACACACACAACCACTGTCTCTGGTCGTTGAGGCTGGACTGCATATAGCAACTGTGCCTAATGGGACAGCAATCCGTGTATGGTGGAGGTGGCTGGGGCAGTGAGGCCAATGGATACCATCCACCACCCCTACCCTGCTACCCCTCCCCCTCCTGACCTCAGCCTCCTCAGTGCTTGTGTGAATGTGTGCATGTTTTCCACTTTGGAAGAAAGCCTTCGGTCGAAAGCTCAAAGCAGTTTTTCTGTTGTGCCTGTCTATAACTCAACATCTCCTCTGTATGATGAGTAGCAATCTATTTTCATAATCATTGTAATCAGTTTTATGGGCAACTTTTCTTTCCACAATTCACCTGAGTGACTCAGCAGACAAACTGCACAAAGAATGTACACTTTATTGAAACTGAAATAAGATGGCAGGTTCTAATGGTACACAAAATTTTGTTCATACTGATTAAGTTTCAGAAAAATTCTATTGTTTTCAAATAAATACTAACTACAAAATCAAATTATTCTAGAAAGTAATAGAAACTGATAGAATAAATCCACTCAATTAATGAATCATATCAGATAAAACTAAAATTACAATCAGCAATGTGTAACAGCTTCTTTAAGTTGTCACACATGTCTCACAGGAGTACTGTGACCACTGTATAAATACTGAGAATTCTTTTCACCCCTTATCTGGCTGCTACTGTGGACTGTTGCTATTAGCAGCCAAATAAGTAGTGAGGAGATATTCTGATCTAACACCTTTTTTTTCAGTTTTACCATAACTGTACTGGAATACAGCACTAATATATACAGTCTCTATCTGTTCTGTACTGTACTGAACAACAAAATGACAATTAGTATTAATTTCAATGCAATTTCTTACACCTATTAGAGGTTTCTTCCAGACAAATAATACTACCTGTATGTACAAGTTGTATAGTTTTATGTAGTAAATTCAATATCTGAAATAGGCATGCAACGTATGTACATTATATAAGGTTTACACAGATGTAATATATTCCTCTCCACATGGCAAACTTCCCCTCTTTCTAATTGGCACCATCTGGTTAGTGAAAACAAAATATTTAAATATGTTATAACAATCCATAACCAACCCCATAACAAGCACACTAATGCCAGTAATGTTTCAGACAATATTACCAGCACGTTTAGACAATGCACGGCTGCGCTGTCGCCCGCGTTCACCCTCTAGAGATAAAAACAATAAAAAGTAAAACAAAACAGAAACAGAAATATTAACCAAATAAAGTTTGAGAAGAAATTATAAGAAGTACTGAGATTTGATTAGATTAACCAAAAGAATCAAATTATTAATCAAAAACACAACTGGTTTTCTGATGTTTCACCTGATCATAAACTTAAAAAGAACTAAATGGATGAAAGTTACTTTGATGCAATTGAAGTGCAAAAATTCTAAATTTTGAAAACAACACATAAAATATAAAAACTGAGATTGCCCATAGGGATGTAACTCAACAAAGTCATCAACCAAGGTAACACATTCAATCCTATTCACAACAGGTTAACTCCCACAATATTTTAGAAGCCCTCATGCATAAATAGCAAAAATTACACTGAAAGGACTTCCCCAGATATACAGAACTTTCATAAATATACCATACATCTAGTAATATCTAATAATCTAGTCCACAGCAACTACAGCAACTGCAAGATAGTCAGATCAGTCTGATGAGTGTGAAACAAGTGTTTTGATATGTAAATGTTGGAATTAACATAGAAACTACAAATGGCACAGGAATGATATGAAACAAACAAATAGCTGGGCAATTTCAAAACAAAATACGGAAAAATTATTGTCAGTTTGAGTTGACTCATAGATGGCACATAAAACAACCTGATACACGATACACAACACTTAAAGTTGTTATCTACAACTTTGGCCACTTCATAATTTACAGATTGACTTTATAACATGAAATCTAGCTCATACTACTTATACACAAATGTGAATATCATTTTTCCAGACTGTTGCTATTTTCAGACAAGTAAAATATTTTACAATGAATGAAGAACTACACTAAAAAATTAAAGAAAGAAAAGCAGTACATTTTAACTCCCCTTGTCTGTGAAGCAGCTGCATACCTTCAGAACCTGGGTTATGGGTCATCTGCCCCTCCTTTTCAACTTTCTGCATCAATCCCTCTTCCCTCATTGAGCAACGAACTTACAGTATGCATAACTATCAAGAAAACACACAATGGAGACTAGTTTCTAAGAACACAATCTAGAAAGAAATGGCACCAATAATGAGAACAATCCAGAATAAACACATCTTATCCTTCAAACAACTAATCAAAACATCAGAAACAGAATCATCTGGAGAAAAATACAGGAATTACAGAACAGTAAGTGCAACTTTAAATAGATTACAGAAATCAAGGACAATGCAATACACACACACACACACACACACACACACACACACACACACACCTAAAAACAAAGATGATGTGACTTACCAAACGAAAGCGCTGGCAGGTCGATAGACACAAAAACAAACACAAACATACACACAAAATTCAAGCTTTCGCAACAAACTGTTGCCTCATCAGGAAAGAGGGAAGGAGAGGGAAAGACGAAAGGATGTGGGTTTTAAGGGAGAGGGTAAGGAGTCATTCCAATCCCGGGAGCGGAGAGACTTACCTTAGGGGGAAATAAGGACAGGTACACACTCGCACACACATGCATATCCATCCACATATACACAGACACAAGCAAACATTTGCCTTTACAAATGTCCGCCCGTGCCCGTGCATACGCAGACGGACATGCGCGCGTCCGCGAGCGCGCACCACCCCCCCCCTCCCAAGGCAAGTCCCCCCACTCCCGGGACCGGAACGACTCCCCACCCTCTCCCCCAAAACCCACATCCCTTCGTCCCTCCCCCCCCCCCCCCCCACCCCAACGAAGCAACCTCCTCCGCGAAAGCCTGAACCCTGCGTGCTTGCCCGTGCCCGTCCGTATGTCCATTGACCCGCCAGCGCCCCCCCCCCCCCCCCCCCGGCAAGTCTCCTTTTATATGTCACATCATATATTCATATATATATATATATATTTCCAATGCCGGGAGCGGAAAGACTTACCTTAGGGGGAAAAAAGGACGGGTATACACACGCACACACACATATACATCCACACATATACAGACACAAGCAGACATATTTAAAGACAAAGAGTTTGGGGAGAGATGTCAGTCGAGGCGGAAGTGCAGAGGCAAAGATGTTGTTGAATGACAGGTGAGGTATGGGTGGCGGCAACTTGAAATTAGCGGAGATTGAGGCCTGGTGGGTAACGGGAAGAGAGGATATATTGAAGAGCAAGTTCCCATCTCCGGAGTAAATCATGTGGGTGCTTTCACACGTGGTTCTGCCTTTGATCGTGTACAACTTCTGGGTTACAGGACTGGAGTAGGTGGTGGTGGGAGGGTGCATGGGACAGGTCTTACACCGGGGGCGGTTACAAGGGTAGGAGCCAGAGGGTAGGGAAGGTAGTTTGGGGATTTCATAGGGATGAACCAAGAGGTTACGAAGGTTAGGTGGACGGCGGAAAGACACTCTTGGTGGAGTTGGGAGGATATCATGAAGGATGGATCTCATTTCGGGGCAGGATTTGAGGAAGTCGTATCCCTGCCGGAGAGCCACATTCAGAGTCTGATCCAGTCCCGGGAAGTATCCTGTCACAAGTGAGGCACTTTTGGGGTTGTTCTGTGAGAGGTTCTGGGTTTGAGGGGATGAGGAAGTGGCTCTCGTTATTTGCTTCTGTACCAGGTCGGGAGGGTAGTTGCGGGATGCGAAATCTGTTTTCAGGTTGTTGGTGTAATGGTTCAGGGATTCAGGACTGGAGCAGATTCGTTTGCCACGAAGGCCTAGGCTGTAGGGAAGGGACCGTTTGATATGGAATGGGTGGCAGCTGTCATAATGGACATTATGGCAACAGTTTGTTGCGAAAGCTTGCATTTTGTGTGTATGTATGTGTCTGTTTGTGTTTCTATCGACCTGCCAGCACTTTCGAAAGCAACTGAGAGAGAGACAAACCAGAGCCCAAACGACACACAACAATAAACAGATGAAAGAAAATGTGATTTCAGATGAAGACACAAAGTTGAAATGTGAGAGAATGATAAGAGTACTGCATTGACAGAGAACTGATAATTTCTTACTTAGTCAAAAAAGACAACTTAGAGGAAGGAAAAGGAAGAAATTCAGTAGAGATAGTAATGAGAGTGATGCACCAATTCATTCCTTAGTAAAGGAAGTTACAAGAACAAATATCAGAAGGATAATGGAATGAAATTCTAGAATGTGAAATTTTGAATAGCTGATTATCTCCACACTATTGATGGTTCACAATTTACACCCTATTGGACTCATTTAATTAATAAGGCTGTAGACACTCATTACGCTGCATTATTCGTATTTCTCTTTTGCATATTTAGTTTGCTATAAAATTATATGCTATTAATTGTCATATTGGTTTTAATAAGTGCTCTCCACTTCTTGAAGCTTCTGTTATAAGTTAACACTATATCACAGTCAGAGCAGAAGAGACTGGACTTAATTTCATTTTCAGGAGTATCAGTAGCTTGGAATTTGGACCAACATAGTACCTGCACCATCCACTGTAAAATCATTGTCAGTTTGTTGTTCAAGATTGTTGCCATGTGCTAATATAAGTGTCACAACTAATTAATTAAACATAATTGATGCACTTTTCATCAATGTCATGTCACTCAAACCAAATGTTAATCAGCATACAACATTTTTGAAAATATTATCATGGTACAAATATCAAAACAAACTTCCATTGCCCAATTTACTTTCAGCACATTAATGTTTTTCCAGTGGTTTGTAGTTGACACTATAAGCTTCATCCTCAATATCGGATCCCCCCCCCAAGGGCAAGGTTTACATATAGTCAAATGTTTCAGAGCTGAGCATCTGCAGTTGTCTCTCCAAACTCCTTCCCTAGCTGACCCACTCAAACAATCTATATTTGATGCGGTGTTGGATTTTATTGATGAAAATCTCAAATTACAAACAATTGTTTAGTCCTTATCAGGTGGAACTGAAGAGTTCAGAACTCAACTCTCACACAACAGTATTCAATATTGATGGTTGTCATTCATGACTTATGAACAATAGTAGCCTAGTTTGGATGAATCACAGGGAGAAGAAATGATCCTTTTCTTCTTTGAATCACAAACAGAATCCATCTCTTTTCTATCAATGAACTACTATTGCACTGTGGAGCACTAAAGGAGGAAGAACTTTGTGCAGAGGTGCAACATTTATCTTCCATCTGGGTAACAGAAAATTGAGCTCACTGCCAATCCTAACATACCACATGCTCCCCAAAGCTAAACAACAGAAACGTCACCACTTGGTAAAGTACAATAACTAAGAAAATCTTAGCTTAGGAATAGCACTTAATGAAAGTTAAATAGTAATTTACAGTAATTTGCCCAAACATATGACTGGCATTCACTGATATCTGATCATATTCACTTAGACTAATCACTGATATGATATTATCTTGATCTCTTGTTTTATTTTCACTTTATTTCTTCTACTGATAAATTTGCTGTCATGTTCTGTCTTATGCTGTGTTAGTCTTCATGTACTGTTAAACCCATATGATGACAAAGTAATGGTATCTCTGTGGCTATGGACATTCATTCCAATGTGGTAAAAAAGAGAACACTCAATACAAAACATGATGATGATTAATCTGTGTAGAAGGAAGAGATTAATACAGCTACAATGCTATGTACATGTTTCATGCTCACAAAAGCAGTCATTTAGTGCTGCAGAATAAACTAAATTCTAACTATATATATTGTGCATGGTTCACTGTGGTATTTCTTGAGAGGAGATAAAAAATCAGTACTTGCCGCTACCTCATGTAGCAAGAATAGACAACTACGATGAAAGCAAGCATTTGTGATATTTACACCAAAATGGTATCAGGTAATTAATGGTTCACATTACATGCGTGATGGGACTGCGGCGATGACAGGCACACAGACTGCCGTGGAGTTGTCAGGTTGGGCATCCACGGAGGGCCAATGCTTGACTGCCTTCGGCTCGAACGACGCCTTACAACTGTCCCATATGGTGGAGGAGAAAACACTGGGAAACTATCATCAAGGGAAGGTGCACGGGGAAGTAGTTCCGATGTCGGGGGAGACCCAAATGACATACGCTGGGGCTCAAGATAACCATCGAGTGAAACAGTCATTATTGCAGAACTGGGGGTTGGTGCCTGCAGAAGGGAGCCTGCACGAGGTGTGAGAGGTGGCAGTTCATCATCCACAGGTGTGTGGAAACCCTGTGGAGACTCTGGAGAGCTCATTCTCGAGGAACGAGCCAGTGGGGCGGCTGTGTCAGAAATGAATGTCATGTTAATGCTCAACACACAATAACTCTTCCTTTTTAAATATCATTTTATTTTAACACCATTTTATTTTCAAATACCCCCTCTTTCTTAACTATAATTCACATTTCAAGGTGAACCAAACTTAGATTGATAGCTAAAACATTATGCGATGTATATATATTTACACTGACTTTGAGGACTCCAAGGTCCATTTTCTTAACATGAAATGGTGCACCAATATCTGATTGGATACTTATAATCACACCAATGAGAGAGTGATGACCAGCATGGAGTACAACTATTAGGCAGCTGCTATGACAAGGCTTGTCTGAAACAGCCTTCGACTTCAGCTCATTTTAAGTGCAGAATTTAATATGCAGCTATTTGATGCTGCAGTATAACATTTCCTGATGCTCTCTCCTACAGCTGAATCAGAATAACAAATCGATTGACAGCTGTCTGTTTGCATGACATTACCGTAACAGCAATTAGCCAGAGAATGAGCTTTTTCACTGTAGTCATATGTTATAGTCTCTCAAGAATCAGTTACTACTGTCAGTTGCAGATGACACTTGCAGCCAGTAACATAACAGTTGCAGTTCTCATTTCAGTTGTTTGCTACTGTCTCTGTACACAGTGTTTATTTATTTATGTGACAGAACTTACGGAACTAGTTGTAATAGTACACAGTAATGATACGGTTATTACCACCAAACTGTGCATAGTAACAGGGATCATGTCAAAATATCCACAATAAAAACACACAACTTTCACTGTTGCAGCAATCAAATCATCAACAAAGTCACCTCCATGCCTGTCACTCACTCACTTTGATTGAGGGATACATATTGTTGCATCCCAATAGTAATTTTCACAGGGTATGAAATAATCCATAATTGTCTCTAATGTAAATTACAAAGGAAGTTTGAGAAGCTAAATTGGAAACTTCAGACCACATGTTATTGGCGTGTCACACTGGACATAACAGTTGTGCAGTAAATACAACTTCACTTTATACAGCTGAAATGAACTCATTATCTTTTTTTTTTTCCTCCCTTTTTATCCAGTAAAATAGAAATCTGACACCCCGCTTGCACCTATAAGTGATCTGAATCATTGCCGATTCTGAATTAGGCACAAGAATCTCCATAATTACTAAATATGCAGCTATAGAACTAGAAACCACCAACTCCACCAAACATGCAGCTACAGAACTAGAAACCACCACAAAATGATTCAGTTGCCTAGTAGTAATGGCTGAGCTGTGAAAGATGTACCACACATTTGTTTACATGAACAGTCTATTACATGTCAAGAATGGGACTATGTTTGTATTTGTTTGGTTCACCTTGATATATTAAACAGAACAGTGTTCAGTACCAAAATATGGAAAAATTTCTTCACAAAGAGGAATGCTGATTTAAGATCATACTTACTTGGAGATATGGCTTGTCACATGAATTACAGTATTAAAAAACTTCAGTATGTCTTAACAGGAAAACCACTAACTTGTTATAATAAATTCTATTATATTCGAACAATGAAATGAATAAACTATCAACTTGGTCTACAGCTGAAATGTGGAGCAGTTGTTAGGCACACAAACAAATCAGAAAACAATGCTAAGCTTTCAGACAAGTTCACCACTAACTAATACAAGACGACACAGTTACATGGCTAGAATGTCCTCAACAAATACATTGTACCTGTGCTTCAATGGTAAAATGTAGTTGGCTGGTAGAGAGAGAGAGAGAGAGAGAGAGAGAGAGAGAGATATCTGTATTAGTTAGCTTTGAATGAGGACATTACCTGAAAGCTTAGGAATATTTTCAGTTTTGTTTAAGTGTCTGTAGACCACCTTATATCCATCAATAATATGATAAGGTGTTACCTTTATTCCTTCCATTATTTATATTGCACCTTGGAATTCTAGTTATCAGATTTAGGTTGGCTATAGACAATTTTTTGTCACAATACATTTGCATGTAGCATTTAATGAAAACCAACATCAAAGCAAGGGTAAAAACCTCGATACTCACAAACAAAAAGCTAACGCTAAACCGAGAAGCAGGTTTGTCAAAAGTTTTATTGCTTTGGCTTTCAGCTCAAGAATATATCACATTCAGCCATGGTAGGACTGGAGGACCTGTGCGCACAATAATGGTGTGAGCATTAGCACAGCAGTATGCACCACTGAATGTGTCAAAAAAAGCCTGCCTTGAAGGTAAAATGTGGGATATAGACAAAATGTTACCATTATGTGGAATCTGTTCGTTCATTCAAAGTATTTTGAATTCCAAAACATCTGCTCTCAACATGTTACTAAAGAATATTGTATAAAAGAAATGGAGAACAGATTTGACATGATTTTGATCAAAGTATAGAGAGAAATATGATGTCATAATATATCATCCAAACAACTGATTCCGAGGAGCTATTGCACTCGAATACATACAAATTTGCGAATTATTTAGTAGTAGTAGTAGTAGTAGTAGTAGTAGTAGTAGCAGCAGCAGCAGCAGCAGCAGCAGCACACTAGGCACCATACTGGTTGTTTAAGTCTTAGTTTAAATTTTTAATACCGCTATCCTCATTACAATAGTTCATTTACCCATCCATTTCGTACCATGCTGTTGGAATAGTTCACATATATACAGCCTGGCAAAGTCATCAAAAATGTAATACACCATTTTCACAATTATCAGTCAAAATCTAATAGTTGGTGCATTTACAATGAACTGACATATTATAGAAACAAAACATTTCAATCCCAATTTGTCAATCAGAAGTCAGTGAAGCACTTGCCACTGTATCTCTCATGAGAGACAATGTAATGAAATATTTTCCAGTCAATTAAAAAGAAAATAGATGAGCAAACAAAATGTCAAATTTCAAGCTTCTGACTAACCAGGAGAAAGAGACAGTCTTTACTACCTATAAATAAGTTGATATTTTAAAATAAATAATTTCTTAAACACAACAGACTGAACAGTTTTTAAACATACAACCAACAGTTATATTGTCTACACTGTCATTAAAATGAGTGCCTCAAACAACAGCAGATACTTGGTGTAACACAAAATCAATTATCTCTTTCTTTTCTTTATTTATTCTAAAAAGGAAAACACTCACCTGCAAAATGGTTTGTTGGTTCCTTTAGTGCTCCTTGAACTTTTTGCTGAGTTGCTTTGATTCTCTCCATCTTCCGTTTTATTTTCTCAAGTATCTGATGTTCCTGTTCTTGTTGTTCACTGATCCTTTTCTGTCTGAGTTCTTCTATTAATTCTGCTCCTCTGTGCATTAAACAGTTGTAATTCTAGAGCACATCAATTTACTTTCCTCAAAATTCACATACACAAATAATTTCAAGAGTGGACTGTAAAACAATACACAACATTTTGCTACATTACATTTGAAGTTAGTAAGTCAGGAGCTGGCAGCAGGGTAACACCAATATGACACAACAGGTGATGTGATGTAGGGAATTTACCACATCAACAAAAGCAGCATAATACAATGAGCAAAGATGGCTCATGTGACAGTTGATCAAGAGCAATGAATGTAGTTCATATCTGTGAGAAAAATTATAGCAACATTGCCACACAGTGTATATTCATCAGTAAAGAAAATTGTGGCTGTGGTAATGAAACATATTCCAGATAATAAGTAAGCATTAAGAAGGCAGCTGTTGATGATCACAAGATGCATCTACAAAAACTGTCAGATAAATTACATTCCGTGTAACAATGCCTCCATTTTGACAGCTGGCATCCCTTCCAGATTAAACAGTCCATTCCCTACTGTGTAGATATCCTTGGCAAATACATCACTCCACCACCAAATCCCCCAACATCTCTACCAAAAATCTTTCCCAGACTTTCGTTTCCTCGAACTACCTCACAGATATCATTTACTAATAAATCTCCCAGGCAGTTCCCTCCTCTCAATTTCTGACTAATACAGCTACCACCTCTAAAAAGTCAAGTTGGTTGGTTGGTTTGGGGGAGGGGAGCAAACAGTTAGGTCGTCGGTCCCATCAGATTAGGGAAAGATGTGGAATGAAATTGGCCATGCTTTTTCAAAGGAACCATGCCAGCATTTGCCTGATCAGATTAAAGGAAATCACAGAAAAACTAAAAAACGAAAGGATGGCTGGATGCAGGTTTGAAGCATTGACCTCCCAAATGTGAGTCCAGTGTGCTAACCGCTGACCCATATTGCTTGGTCCAAAAACTCAGATATAACCCCTTCGTCATACAGTACCAGTCAATTTTTGAATGTGTGTATGCGTTACTCAGCAATGTCTGTGACTTTCTCAAGTTGAGCCCTGAAATGAGATCATCTCACCATGATATACTCCCCACACTGTCACCTTCCATCACTCCCCTAACTTCTGTAACAACCTAGTCACACCATATGACATTCTCAAGCCTTTATACCTACAACAATGTTCCTAATTCTGAAATTGTCCCTACTAATGTGTACCCTGTGCAACCATTCACTACCACCTCCTCTAGTCCCACTGCTAGTAATTGCTATATTACAAAATACAGAGAAACATGCATATTGTTAATAAATTAACCCACAACCACTGCACAGTGTTTTATATAGGAATGACTGCCAGTTAACTGGCTGAGTACATGAATAGGCAGATTGACATCTGTGAAATAGGCCTATGTTGTGAGCACCTGTATGACAATTCTTCTTCAAAACAGGAATGATTTGTACAATTTCCGAAACACTTTGAGCAGTATGACAGACTACTACTAGAAGAGGAGTACATTACTCCACACACCCTATGAAACATTTTGTAAGTATTTCATCATGTCACATCACCTTTCCTCTGTTGAGCAATCTCAATTGATTCTCTATCCCTTGGTTTTATTTTGAGAACTGGAAGGATTAATTACAGCACAATTTTCCACAGTGAAAGAATTTCAAAAAACAGAATTTAGTATTTTGGCCTTCTCTCTGTCTTCCTGCATTTTAGTGCCAGTATTTTCACTGAGTGACTGGATAGTACTACCTACATTAATAACTTGAGTCTCCCAGTTTACAGCTCATAAGTTGAAATCTCCACCTAATGCTATGACATGATCATAAAATGTACATGCAATCTTCCTGAAGTATTCTCAGAAATGATCCACCATCATGGCTAGCAATAAACATGCAAGGACAATCATCATTGCCTACAGACACAAGTATATAAATGTCACATTTAATTAGCTCTTGGATATTTTCATTTATACTATGAACTTAACTGTGGAAAGATTGAAGTCTACTATTTTTTCACCAGGAATGACTTTCACATTGTAAGCCATAAAAACATTTAGTGTTGTGGTATCTGCATGGTGACAAGCATGTGTGTACAGATACCCTGCATCAATCAAATAACATGGTCAGTTGCCTTTCCTCATTTTTTTTCATGTGTTACTAGGAAATTTCATTAACAAGACCCAGGATTAAAACAATCATACAGTGAATGTTCTGTGTGTCTGGCTCACATCTTGCTTTACAGTTATCTTAACTGCACACATAATAAATTCATCAAATCATCATTTTTTATTTTGTCGCTGTTGCTGTTGTTGGATTCACCGTACACCAACAAACTCATAAGGTCATTTATTGCTTCAGTCAAGTTATTGTTGTCAATTTTGCACCACTTGTCTTTTGAGCAATAATGTTTCAATATATTTTCTCATTTTTTGTTGTTGTTTTTTGTTTATTTATGCTGTGGCTTTTTTTAAATTTTCTTGGCAGCCATTCCTTTGCTTGACAGTCTGTGAGGAAGTAAGCAAACATTTATAGGTATGTCTAGTACAGTAAGTGAGCTATTGATTTTTCTCCATCATTCGGCCAATATCACTACAGTGCCTAATGTGCGCCATGAACAGAACTGCACAATAATCATGTGTGAAATTAAATGTTTAAATAACTTTTCACATATTGGCACGATCCAATCATTAGTTTCTTCAAAAATCCACCTTTTACAATTTCAGTTGGTTATAAAAACATGTTGTAGAAGTTTTCATGAAGTCACCTCTTCTACTTTTTTCCCCAAAATCTCAAAAGTGCTTAATTGAGTTTCCTACCTTTGGAATTAAGTGCAGTTTATCACAAAAACATATGGCAGAATTTTTCGTGAAGCTATCTCCTTTACTTTTTGAATTATTAATTAAAAACCAAGTTTTGTGCCAAAAACTAAATAAAAAAAGGTTATATTAACTTAGTACATAAGATACAAAACTAAGCTAAAATGATAGTACTGTAATTTACACAAGAAATACTGAAACTGTACCAACTTCCACTATGGGAATATAATCCAATACAAGTACAGAACTTTGAAAGAGGAAGTTCAGAGGCCACTATCTACCCTTGGTTCCATTTGAAAAATTCTCGAAAAAAAATTAGCATGCTTGGAATTTTATACAAAATAAACAAAGTATAGATTTACCTAGACTTAAATTGGGATCATTGCATGCTTCAACTAACAATAATATAAGCAATTTTGTAGTGAAATAGGGTACTGGATGATTGCTGCTGGCCATGCTGGGAGCAAATTTAGAGCAACTGTTTCCTTCACTGTCCACACTGATTTTGGCCATGTCCATTAGCAGTGGCAGTAATGATGACTGACAAGATTCCTCCCTTCCTCCCCCCGCCCCTTACCCCCCCCCCCCCCCCCCTGCCCCTGCCGCACCCTGATCAAATGGTATATTGTGTATATTTTGTGATATTATGTAAAACGAATTTTCTTGGATTAATAATTTAACTGGGAAACTTTTACTTTGTTTTCAATTATCTGTTTCATGTGCTGCCAGCTATAGTATGGAAAACCAAGTCGTAATATCTGAGATTAGTTTCCACTTTTAAGGCAAGCCATTAACTTTACATAATTAGGAATAAAGAGTAGAAATTGTCTCTGAACTGTGTGTGATACGGCAAGCTTTAATGATTTTCGAAACTAATACTTGGGTGTGTGAACTTTTGTCTTAATATACTGATCATTTAAACAACAGAAGACTTTTATTTATTAACATGGTTTCTGATTTCTCTGCATTATTCTTAAAGAGTGTTGACAGAGAACTAGGAACAGTACAAGTCTACGTCACTTTCTGGAAGTTCACACAAATTGTTTTCAGGCCCTTGTAAAAGCCTGTGATATCCAAAAATCACACAAAACTATCAAACATTACAAAATATAAAACTGAACAATATTTTTACCTGCTACCCTAAAAGTAATTCATTCCAATATTTATCTTTCTTTCCCTATTTCAAGAATTGTGTTACTGAATACTCTTTCTCCCACCTAATGCATTCTCACTGTACCTCCCATTTCTTAATTTCGACTTGCTTTAGTGATTTCAAATTGGATTCTAACTGTGACAAGCCACAGAAATCAAGACACACCAGTCACAGTCTGCAGATACCAATATCAACAGTTGTCTGCAACAATCCACTGGGGATATTGCTGAAGAACACAGCTACAGCCCCTTCTACCACTTATACTATGATGACACAGTAACAACAGAATGGAATGTCGAGTAACTAGGGCCTCCCGTTGGGTAGACCGTTCACCGGGTGCAAGTCTTTCGATTTGATGCCACTTCGGTGACTTGCGCATCGATGGGGATGAAATAATGATGATGATGACAACACAACACCCAGTCCCTGAGTGGAGAAAATCTCTGACCAAGCTGGGAATTGAACCCGGGCCCTTAGGATTGACATTCTGTCTTGCTGGCCACTCAGCTATCAGGGGCAGATGCAGTAACAACAACTGTCCCTACAAGTATGATACACACAATTTCCAAAGCTGAATTTCCAGTAGTCCGTGAGAATTTTCATTGAAAGTTGGTTATATATCTGAAGATCAAACGAGTTTCAAGTGCACGAGTGCTACAAAACAAGCATTTAAAATTTATACATACAATACTGTAAATGTTCATAAATATTTGTATGTTACATACGACTATTGAGTGCTGAAGAGAAACAGAAAAGAGGCCCTGCTGTGGTAAGGAATACCGCTGGGATGACCATGTAACACCTAAGAGGAGCAGATATGTGGTTGGTTTTTAGTTCATTGAAAAACATTTTAGTCATGATTGTACTATCAGAAGCATTGTTGTTGTAATCATGAACATGTTAAAAATAAAGTGATCAAATGTTGTGAAAGTATAAATTATGGAAATTGCACTTCATGGAATTTATTGTTTCTCATTAGAATTTGTGTGAAACCTGATCAAACCACTGTGATTGCTTTCTGGATAAACAGCCCAACATCTACACAGTGATGGTCCCTTAATCTTGAGAAATGTGCAAAGAAGTGATTATATTTTTTGTATACATTTACTACTGCAAAATAACAACAACAACAACAACAACAACAACAATAGTAATAATAATACCATTAGCAATACAGTTTTCGGAAGAAGTAAAAAATGTTTTTGCAGGAACCAGAATGAAGCTTTCACCCAAAATACATAAATTTGTTATTAAATTATAAGACAACTCTCTCAAATTACTTTGAAATCAACAAAATAATCTGTCACAATGTCAGCTTAATAGATTTTTGTAGCTGTGAACTAAAAACATAATATCCTTCAGCTCTTACATTTCCCTGTAGTATGGTACATTAGGTAATATGAAGTACTTAACAGTTAAGCAACTCAACAAAAAACTTTTTCACACAGGGTAGTCCAAAAGTAAACCATCTGGAGGTTCTTTACAAGCAAAGTGCTGAAATCTAGTGTTGGAAATAAGCATCTATTCCTATAAGATGCAGCTGAAGCAGCAGTTGTAAATTTCAGTATAGCATTATTGAAAAGGGCATTTCATTTACAACACCTAAAATACATTTTAAATGAACTTGCAGTGATTGAACAAGGAGATATTAAAACACAAGTTAAACAAGGCATGTTCTTTATCAACATCTTTGTATCTATGTATCATTTACAGAGGAAGCATTTAGATCAGATTCCACTTTAAATACTTCTCTAATTTACTAACCTGGAAGCAAGGACTGTCATTGCCTTTGTTTCATTGACAAGATGAACAAAGTAATAGCTACAAAATATCCGTCTCATCAAGATAAGAAATCCAAAGCAAACACCATCCCACGCAATGCCAACGTCTTCTTTTGGCACATTACATTCTGGAGCATCTGAAAATAAATAAGACAGCTTTGTTTCTCATTGTTAATGTTACTTTTATCCCCATTACAGCTTATAGCAAGAACCATAACCTCTACTAAAACTGACTTCATTTTACAACTCATAAAAGAGAAAGAAACTGACTTACCAGTCAGGCCACTGCTCTCGAGAGAGTTGCCAAATCTTTTTATACAACCTATACTGAACAGCTGCACAGCCCAGCAAGCATTAGTTTGAAAATATTCAGTAAAAATGCATCCAGGTATCTGAAGAATAGCTTTAATGACTATCACAGCCACATTATAGCCAAGCAAAGTATTCCACCATCTCACCACCATCTTGATTGGCCTTAAGTAAAAATCTTCTCCCTGCCACAAGAAAATGAACGAACCACACAAGTAACCAAGAGAGAAGACATTAACCCTATTTGTGCCAGTGAGGAAAACAACAGCTAAGGATGTCCACAGGAATCCACGCAAGACTCCTCGTTTCAGTATATCCAACCAGGACCTGTGTAGAAATGAAAAACTCATTTCACAATCTGAACAAACACACACACACAATAATATTTCAAATAATGGAAAGTCCAGGTTGGAATATCAATAATATTATGAAAAGGATAAAGTGTTACTCACCATAAAGATGACAGTGACTGCTACACATCTGAGCTATCAGTTAAAGGCTTATCCAGAAAAGTACATGTGCACGCATGCACACATGCATGCATGCATGCATGCATGCACACCTGCGCAACTGCAGGTATGGGGGCGCACACACACACACACACACACACACACACACACACACACACACACACCTGCGTGGGAACGCACACAGGCACACCTCATGCACACATCACTGCTACCTCCAGCTGCTGCAATCAGAATGCTCAGTATGTAACAGTCATTTCACTGTAGCTGTCTGCATTGTGTCATCTTTACAATCCATCCTTTTCCTTACATTGTAATCATTGCCATTGTAATTATTTGTAGGCCATTTTAACAGCAAATGTGAGAAGTTCAGCTAAATATAAAATAAGTAATTATGTAAGCAATCAGTACCCTACAACATGAATCTCAGCTAGAGACCAGAATAGCCAATACATGTTTCCATCTTTTCTGTGGCATGAATCTCAAACACTTCATATGTTGATGTTCAATGAAATTAATAGGATAACAGCCTGGAATTTTGAAACTAACCACACAAAATTTCATCAATCTGAAGATTCTTTTTCTAAATATTTCTCTCTCATTGCAAATGTAATTAAGATTCAGCAACTCTTGTTACCAATTATTTTCAAAATTAATTGTTTTCAGTTATTAAGTTCAGCAAATGTATAAACTGAAACTGTTCAATGCCACTTTCCGCTACTGTACAGTAACACCCACAGAAAAAACAGTCATACTTACCGTACATATGAAATGTGATCAGGCACTGGATTTACAAAATTTGGATCTTCAACTTCTGTGGTTATATCTTTGTTGGTACCACCAGGGAATTCCACATCAGTGTTTTGCCTTTCAATGTGGAAAACAACACTCTGGCGACATACCAACATCAATAATACAAAATCACCTGCGTTAAAAAAAAAATATATCTGTAGAACAGATTGCCTCCTTCTAAATCATATTTTAAGACTACAAGAAAGCAAAAACGCACATGATGTGAATAAAACTTACAGACAAGTTTGTATGCTGGAGGGCTGTGGAGTGGATCCGGGAGGAACATCCAATCCTGTAATCTTCTCAGCAACACAGAATTGTACCACGGATATGCTTAAAGAAATTTAAAAAATGTAATTGCTATCATTTTACTAATATAAAAATTAAGGCTAAACAAATAGAACAGCAATTATCTTTTTTGTGTTGTTGCCACTGTTGTCTAATATATTTTGATTGGCAATGATTTTGCCTTTTTTAGCTTTATTTTCAATCAATGAGATTGCAATTTGAACTGCAAGGCCATTTTGAGGTGCTCATGTGCTCATTTTACATATCATGATATACGCTGATAGCCACAGTGAACATAGTAAACTGGTAATACACAAATACTTTCTAGAAAGCAAAGCCTCCCATAGTTTTTTCACTTAAGTTTGTGTTAAGTTTAAATGTGATATGATGCTGCATTACCTAGGCTCACTACAATCCACCCACATAGCTGTTTTAACCCTCACCCCACTCTACCCTTTTTACCTTTTCTGATCTTCATTGCTTTTTTATTTGGACAGTTTTTATATACTTCTATTTTTCTGATTCTTTTTATTATTATCCGTTACTATTTTTCAGTATTATTCAACTGTGATATTTTTGGATTTGTGCCCACAGGCTGTAATTGGACTTTGCTTCTCTCTTGATATTATGATATAAAAGAGAGAGACAGAGAGACAGAGAGAGAGAGAGAGAGAGAGAGAGAGAGAGAGAGAGAGAGAGGAGGAGGAGGGGGGGGAGATAATTCCCAGTTTGCTATTACCAAAAGCCAGAAGATATCCCAAAGATCGCTGAAATATTCTTAGCTTGTTCTCTAACATCTAAGAATCATAATTATTGTCGACCTTACAAAAGCTCGCCAAAAAGAGAACCACTTTGTCCTCATAAGCCTTTTGTATTAAATATTCAAGTGATTTAATGCTTCCAAGAAAGTTTCAAGAGTGTTACACCTAAAGTCCCTGTGGTGATACACACCACTCCAATTGAATGTTGCGTATCCTTATGGCTTCTTACCAATGAAGAACAGTCACAACCAAAATTTATAAAATAAGATATTGAATTTAAAGATACAGATATTGGTAGGGGAAACTGTTTTTATTGTGAATAGGTTGAGCAGCTATATCTAGGGACAATGTGCATCCTCAACACAGAACGATGATCGCAGTGACTTTGCGAGAAGAAGAAGACCTACTCTGTCATGGAAATGAACATTCCATGGATTGCTGGCTTGCATTAGAGATGTGTATAGTTCCAAAATAGATTTACTAACAATAGAAGTCAGTTTACAAGAAATATTGGAGTGAGCTTTGTTATTCAATCTGATTCAGTATGCTGAACCAAAATGGTGTTAATGTGTGTTTCTTGAAAGGAACACACAACATGTTAACTCAACTGAAATTTCACAAAAAGTGAGCGATAATGCACACCCACACCCCCACAACCGTGCGCGCCAACACAGACAAAGAAGAAGTGAAAAATACTGCACAAATCTAATAATGGAAAGTACTGGAAAAAAGTACTTAAGCAGAAAAACCTTTTTTCCCCATGAAGAATTATTGTAAAACTGTTGTGTTACTCCCAGAAACTGAATAATAACAAATAAAGGAAAGAAACTGTGCAACCTAAGTTCTAGAGACAGTTGCCACAAAGAAATTTGTTGCTGATGACTCGCTATTAAAGGTCACAGTATAGTATCTAACAAAAAAGATTTTTAAATGATGATGGGATTGTATAAAACTGATGTACTGCTGTTGCAGAAAGTGACTGTGTTACACAATCAGAGATGAAGCAGCAATTTCCAGCTCAAGAGACAACTCTGCAATTACTTCATGGATTTACTGATAGTGACGGGCATGTAAAGCAGTACATATCATGATAAGGCATAATGTTCAGAATACTGAGGTGAGCTGTATATACACCAAAATATTTTTATATCCTTTTTTCCATGTATTGTGTGAAACTTTGCTGGTGTTAGACAATGAAATTTAATTCAAGTAGTGATTTTCTAGGGAACTGTCAATAAATTTCTAACAGGGGAAGTACTATACACATATTATTATTATTTGAACTGCATGTCAGTATTGACAAGAAATATGAAGGAAGTTTTATGGACTATTTCTGAACTAAATCCTAAAGTGAGACAGTTAAGAACTGATCTGAAAGTAGAGATAGAACAAACCAGTGCTGACTTTTATATTCAGTCTTAAGATTGAAAAAGTTCTTGCTGATACAAATGCCAAATTGATTACAACTAAGGCCAATGTGCAATAGGACAACTACTGACTTGATTTTCAAATTGGATACAATTAATAAGAACGTAGACCTGTAGGCCAGTAAGATAGAACAACATATTATTGAGTCCCATCAGGAAAAGGCTCAGATGAACCAAAAAATACTAGCATTTATGTCCACTATACTTAATTTAAGCAATGCAGGACTCCTATTCCCCTTTAAGGCACCTAGCCAGGTCGCAGATCAGGGAAAGCCTCCCAGATATTGGTGGAAATTAGGAAGTGAAATGTCCAGGGTAGACCAATGCTATTAACATGGGCAGCATCTGTACTCCAGTGGAGCGACCAGTCAATAAAGTCTGTACTTCGTATTAGGGGTGGCTTGGAAAATTAGATCATCAATCCATTCTAAAGCAAGGATGGTGATTATGCTCCTCAGCTTTGAATCATTATCTATGATATTAAGGTAAAATTTCTCGAGTTAAATCAGCAACACATTTGCATCTCCACTTGGGAGCTGCTTTAATGTCACAGAATTCCATGTCTATGAAATAAGGGAAGCAATGCTTTCAAATTTATACCTACAATTGTCAGTTGCTGGTGGAAGATGGAGGTTGACACAAATACACTATGTGCTCAAAAGCATCCAGACACCTCCAAAAACATATACGTTTTTCATATTAGGGGCATTGCGCTGCCAGGTACTACATATCAGTGACCTCAGTAGTTGTTAGACATCATGAGAGAGCATGGAACTCATGGACTTCGAACATGGTCAGGTGATTGAGTATCAATTGTGACATACATCTGTACACGAGATTTCCACACCCCTAAACATCCCTAGGTCCACTATTTCTGAAGTGATAGTGAAGTGGAAAAGTGAAGGGGCACATACAGCACAAAAGTGTACAGGCTGTCCTCGTCTGATGACTGACAGAGACCACCGACAGTTGAAGAGGATCATAATCTGTAATAGGCAGACATCCATCCAGACCATCACACAGGAATTCCAAACTGCATAAGGATTCACTGCAAGTACTACAATAGTTAGCAGGGAGGTGAGAAAACTTGGATTTCATGGTCGAGCGGCTGCTCATAAGCCACACATGATACCAGAAAATGCCAAATGACACCTTGCTCGGTGTAAGGAGCATAAACATTGAAAGATTGAACAATTGAAAAACGTTGTATGGAGTGATGAATCACGGTACACAATGTGGCGATCCAATGGCAGGGTGTGGGTATGGCAAATGCCCGGGGAATGTCATTTGCCAGCGTGTGTAGTGCCAACAGTAAAACTCTGAGGCGATGGTGTTATGGTGTGGTCATGCTTTTTATGGAGAGGGCTTGCACCCCTTGTTGTTTTGCATGGCACTATCACAGCACAGGCCTACATTGATGTTTTAAGCACCTTCTTGCTTCCCACTGTTGAAGAGCAATTCGGGGATGGATATTGCACCTTCAACATGATCGAGCACCTGTTCATAGTGCACGGCCAGTGGCGGAGTGGTTACAAGACAATAACATCCCTGCAATGGACTGGCCTGCACAGCGGCCTGACCTGAATCCCATAAACACCTTTGGGATGTTTTTGAACGTTGACTTCGTGCCAGGCCTCACCAACTGACATCGATACCTCTCCTCAGTGCAGCACTCCATGAAGAATGGACTGCCATTCCCCAAGAAACCTTCCAGCATCTGATTGAATGTATGCCTGCGAGAGTGGAAGCATTCATCAAGGCTAAGGGTTGGCCAACATTATACTGAATTCCAGTATTACCGATAGAGGGTGCCATTGTAAGTCATTTTCAGCCAGGTGTCCACACACTTTTGATCACATAGTGGAGAAAAGGAATTAGAGAAAATCAACCAGAACATTTTTGTCTTAAATGAGGTACATAGTAAAAGTGAAAACTGCCTTGGTTCAATTCAGAAAATCTCTTCTATTACTGTTTTGAACCACACGGAAAACTAAATAGAGTCAGAATTTTAATAAATAAAACTATTGTAAACAAGACAGCAGTATTACAAGGGACATCATGTAAAGCTGCACGTTTGGTAATAAAAATGCCAGAAAAAATATAAAATACAAATAATTCAAGCATATGCACCTACTTCTAGTCACTCTTCTATGAATGCCTACAAGAAACACATGAAAAAAGGAGAGGCTGTTTTTATAAAATTTTGATTGGTGACTTTAATGCCCAAACTGGAACATCAAGGCCCCAAAATGGTGCCAAACAGGTTCACTACACACAGTGATCATTGATTAACCCGAGGAAGGTTTGAAGTGAATACAAAACATGATGAAACATGGAAGACCAAAACAAATTAAATGGGAAAGAAAAATTTTATGTATCAGAAATCTTGAAGAAAGGAAAGAGGAATTTCAAGGAAAAATTGAGAGAAAATTAAAAGTACAAAGGTACTAGTCACAATGGTTGAAGAAGTGGGTGGCTCGAGTAAATCTCAAAACCAACCAAATAGAGCAGACAAATAAAATAAGTTTGATTGACAAGAGAAGAAAAATTAGAGTAGAGACAAAGATATCATATACAGAAATGTGCAAGGCTCTGAGAAAGAGTATGAAAGAAGAAATCAAGAAATATGGAGAAGATAAATACTTTACTATACTGGAAATTTTTGTACTAACCTTCACTGTAGGTTGTAGATGAACTGGATGCTTTTGCCTGAAGTGTTACACAATATAGGCTGTTAGAGGATAAATTTACTTACTTATTGTGAATTTATTAATCATGTCAGGATTAGGCTATAAGATCCTCTGTTACATGTATAAGGGCTGTTCAGTATGTACCCAAGTTCTATTTATAAAATCAATCTTTAGTCAGATGCAGTAGTTCCCTAACTTCTACATACCTCTCTCAATGCTGCTTCCAATGCTGTAAGCATCAATGGAAAGCCTCTTTTGGTATGAGGCACAGCTGCTTTGTCTAATTATGCATAATGTCTTCCATGTTTTGAGATCTGGTTCTTTAGAGTTTAGTTCAGAAGTCACTCGGTGCTATTTAAGGGGAAGAAGGTGGCCGACAGTCCACTGCCTTGTTGTGTTGGGTGGGTGGGTGGGGGGTGGGGTGGGGGGTGGGGTGGGGTGGGGGGATGCTAACTGTCCAGGAACCGTAAGTCTGGTCACTTATGTCTCACTGCTTTACAAAGGCAACCAGAACCTCTTGTTGATATTAGTACCTTTTGGGGCATACTTGTGATGGACCCCACCATTGGAGTCGAAACAGAGGGTCAGCATGACTTTCACATTGCTGCAGACTTGCCTCACTTTTTTGTGTCTCAGTGATAATGGATGCTTCTACTGTGATGACTAAAACTTTGTCTCTAGGTCATAAACATAAACTCAGGACTCTTCACCAGTGATCACTGTGTTAACAAAGTTGGGATTACTGTTCATAGTATCCAGCTGTTAACAACTTTGGCATAAATTTTGTCGACGTCTTCCTGAGGTCTAACTGTTCTGTAAAAATGGAATGAATGGGCCCAATACTTATTTTGACCTTGCCTGCAAGTTTTATGATTGATTTGACTATCTTGCATTACCAGAGTCCTTAGTTGATCAATAACAAACTCATTTGTAGATATTGAGGGTCTACCTGTATGTGCTTCACTCTTCACTGATGAACAGCCATCTCTGAAGCTTTTGTATATCTCCTTTATCTGTATGGTACCCACTGCTTCACCCCTAAACATTTATCAAATCCATCAGATTGAAAATTGAAGGTTTCAACAATAAAAATTAAGGTTAGATACTTTTTGAACAGCCACTGACTGTAATTAGACAATCTTTATATTTTACTGCTGCATACCCTATGTGTAAACACCTACGGTCTAGGGGTAGTGTATTTGCCTACTAATCAAAATGTCCCTGATTCCAGAGAGCACTTGCACCCTATCTCCTCAGTTATTTGTTGGATGTATTCAAATGTTTGTCTTCCCCTACAGCTTTCCTAATGCTTTAATGCATGTCCTATTCTCTTGTCTCTTTGTCTTGTCAGTGTTTTCCATATGTCCCTTCCTTCAACGATTCTGCAGAGTAGCTCTTCATTCCTTATCGTATCAGTCCACCTGGTTTTCCACATTCATTTCTAATGCTTCAATGCTCTTCTGTTCCATTTTTCCCCACAAGTTTCCCCATGTGAAATTCCCTGATTTCCGAGACAAGTTTTAACATTTTTCCCTAACAGATTTTGTGGTCAAGGCCCTGAAATGGGGCCTCAATTTCCAATTTGAGCATTATTCCATCAATCACAATTTTATAAAAACAATCTCTCCCTTTTTCAAGCATTCCTTGTAGGCATTCATTGAAGGATTTTCTTTCTTCGTCAGAGTGGCTAGAAGGTAGTGCAGGAGATGAATTTGTGGCAAGCTGCACCAGACCAGTCAGAAGACTTCTGACTATTTTTTAAAAAAGAGGGAGGGCAATCTCAGGCCTCACAAAAGTCTGTGCACCCAAGAAGAGCTCGTAAAACTTCAATCGACTGTTCTTCCTCATCCACTCTACAGCCCAGAGCTCACGCCTTCCACTTGCATCTGTTTGGCCTGAAGATGGATGCACTCTGCATAAAGCAGTGCGTGGATGATGGGAAGGTTACTGATGCAGCAAGATGTTTGATGTCGACCAGCAGTACCATGTGGGCATACAGGATGCTCCAATAAGATGACACAAGGCCCGAGAAGTTGTAGCAACAATGATAACTAAAGTACAAAGGACAGCTAAAAGACTCAAATGTTCAATACTTAGGTGTTAAGTAAAACTCATTCCCACGTCACAGAAAGGAGCAACAATCTCTGAACCCTTTGAATGATCGAGTGTATGATCTTAGTACTGTAGTCTTAGTTTTCTTTTCTTCAGTTTCTTTTTGAAAATCAAGCCGAAGGTAGTGAGCCCTAGAAGGTTTCTGACCCTAGTGAGTAACTTTTAGTTGGCAACTACAATGGGTATGAGTCAGTACCATAATAAGGTTGGAAGAATATATTTTGATTCACTGTACTAGTCTTAAATGCAGATATTTTGTGATTTGCACAAAACACTTAACAACTATTACAAATCTCTCAAAGATGAATTCAATCAGAGTATTATCAAATATTACATGGCATTGTTACATTTCATGGGGGCAAATGAGCTACCTGTTTTGTGTGTTTTCTTAATTACCTATCTGGTCCCTTTAGCAACATGTGTTGATAATAAATGGACTTATACAGAGATATATTTTTGTTTGTAAAACATACAGACTTACTTGATTTGGATAAAATAGGAGAAATAAAGTGTAATCCATACTAGTGTACTGAAAAGTCACAAAGGAAACAGAAATACTGGACAACAATCCAACAGTTGTAATTTAAGTAGCTGAAGTTGTTTTCACATTAATTTATTATTTAATAAATGTGGTTACATAGCCTGATGCTTCTTCGTTTATATGGCACAGCACATGAGAGGATATGAGATATTCCTCTATTTTATTGGTAATAATTACAAAAAAGGAAACCTTTTGATTAATAGGAAAAATCTGTATTAGCTTGATGTATAAATGAAGAAGTGTATCAAACTGTACATTTTGGTAAAGATGAGAGGAGGGTTAGAACTATCTTTGTTATGTATGAAAGCTTGTTATGGGACATATTCTGTTGTGGTTATTCTACTTATGTGCCTCAGGTAGTCATTATTGCTTCATGTGGCAACAAGACCTGTATCACTGTACATGATGTTAGTGCAAGTGCAGCAAAGAGACTGCTGTGCTGTACACAGCTCCAAGGAATAGCAGCGGTTCTAACATAATATATTGCAATAATGTCAATATATAATGAATCTTTTTGTAACATCATTTTGTTTAGTTGGTTGAATGTGAGAGCCTGAACTGGATATTAGCCTAAAATAAGGACTCATATTAATGACTAATCTCTTGTTTGATGTATAGAAAATGTATAATAAATTCTAATTGTAGCTCCCAGTTCTTAGAATACTACCGTAGTAGATATTGGTGTCAAATCAAGATTTAAGAAAATTTCATCTAGTCGAGAGTTCAATGACTACTACAAATCACACGTGTAGTTTATCAATGGCATACAACTGAGAAAAAGTACCAGTAGTATGGTGTTTGAAATGTCACACCATAGTTCAGGACAATGGCCTGGCATGTGACAGGCTCTCCAACACAGTCAAAAGTAGAATTATAAGAAGCGTTCAATGTAAGTGAATGACATTAATCTTGTAAACCTGAGTCTGGAAAGAGTTAACATAATGGCATATTCATAATCATCTAGATGTGGCACATATCATTTGAATTTTCTATCAGACACAATGAATTTTCTATCAGATTCAATAAATTTTCTATCAGATTCAATAAATTACAAAATTAACTGATTTTGTAGTTGGGAATGGTAATAAAGAAGAAGTAATTCTTTAAATTTTGATGAGCTGGCATTAATCATTACTATTACTACTACTACTCCTTGGCGCTACATCCCTCGTAGGGCCTTGGCCTCCTGGACAATCTCTGCCCACTCTTTTCTGCTGGCTGCCTTGGCTCTCCAACTTCTAGCTCCCATCCTTCTGAAGTCCTCCACATTGTCTAGCCATCTGGTCCTTGGTCTGCCCCTTATACGACATCCACCGGGTTTTCCTTTGAAAACTTTCTTGACTGTGCTGTTCTCCACCATTCTTTCTATGTGTCCCAACCAACGTAGTCTCTTACTCTTTATTTCTGTCACGATATCCGGTTTGTTGTAAAACTCTCTTATCTCATTATTTATGATTCTCGAAAAACCCCTACCATTCACTGGACTGTAGATTTTCCAAAGTATCTTCCTTTCCCATCTCAGCAACAACTCCTCATCATTTTGTGTCATAGTCCAGGTCTCCAACCCATACATCACCACAGCTCTAACTACTGTATGATACACAGACAGTTTCAGATTCCTACTAAAGCTTCTTGCTTTAAAAACTTTAACCAGTGCAAAGTAGCTCCTGTTACCAGCTGCAATCCTTGCATGTATTTCTTCTCTCATATCATTATTCTTAGTTACCAGAGACCCAAGATATTTAAAGCTCTCACAGCATTCATATTCTTTTCCGTTCAAAGTAATGCTTCTTTCTCCTTCCCTATATCTTTTCCTAGATGTTAACACATACTTGGTCTTTGACTGATTAATGGTCAGCCCCATCTCTGCACCATATCTTCCTATTTTTTCAAGCTTTTCTTCCAGATCCTGTTTCCTCCTGGATAACAAATCAATATCATCTGCATATGCAAGCTCCTGAGTCATTCTATTAAATAGTGTTCCCACAGGGTTGTTGCTTTGTGTCTTTCGCATTACTCTCTCGAAGGTGACATTAAATAGAATAGTGGAGAGCACATCACCCTGCCGCAGCCCTTGGTTAACTTCAAATGCCTTTGATAAAGTGCCCTCGATCTTTACTTTGCATATTGTTCTCCTCAAAGTCATTTGAACCAATCTTATCAGTTTGTTATGGATTCCTGCCTCTTGCATTGCCTTCCAAATTTGATCCCTTCTGATACTATCATAAGATTGTTTGAAATCAATGAATAGGTGGTGAACATCGATGCTATACTCATAACATTTTTCAGGGATCTGTCGGATAGTGAAAATCTGATCTGTAATGGATCTATTAGTTCTGAAACCACACTGGTAGTCTCCTAGATACTTCTACTTTTTTTCTTAACCACCCAGCCATGATTTTTCCCAATATTTCACATACTACACAGAGCACTGCAATTCTTCTATTATTCCCACAGTCAGGACTGTCATGTTTCTTGGCCCATACATAAGAAACATGACAAACCTGACTGCGGGAATTATAGAAGAATTGCAGTGCTCCACTGTTGTAATCCACTGTTTTGGCATATTTTCTTTCTGCCATATTTCCACTGTAATCTCATGCAAAACACTTACTAGTTTTTCTCCTCCATGTTTTACCATTTCTGCTGTAATATTGTTTTCTCCCAGAGCTCTATTGTTTGTAAGAGTCTTGATACTAACTTTAACTTCTTCCAGTGTGGGTTGTGCTATTGATCCCTGGTGAACATCATTGTTCAAAGAAAATACTGTTTATTTATTAAGAAAGAAATTAACATGACGCAACCTACGAAATAGAGACAAGTAGAAGACTGAATGTATTTTTGTACTACAGTAATATATTGTGACAAAAAACACAAAAAGAATTTTTTTAAAAAGTATTAACTGAAAATTGTCAGCTTTCACTGTCTTAAAGATATAGGGAGCTCAAGAAGTTGTTCCTCACAGGTAATACATATTAAAATAGAAACAAATTACAACTATAATAAAATAGGAAACTTATCACTAACTTATCTCAATTTTCTTTATTTATAGGTCAACTTTTAGTTAACATTAATTTATAAGTGCACTTACAGAGGCACAGTCCAGGTGGCAAACCAACTGCTAGCACATACTGAACAGGTAAGAGTACAGCTATAAAAATTTGATAGAATATCCAGATTCTGGCTGCAGTTTCTCTTCTCATTGCAAACAAGAGGCACAGCCAGAAGGAATATAAAACTGCATAAAAATCCAGACGTGTTCCAATCAGCCCCACAGTAGCCATGAGACAAGCCTGAAACAAGCCGCCGCCATCAAAATGGCAGACCATTAATTCTAGGCTGCCAGGAAAAAAAGTATAAGTCAGAATATGGTCAAAAGAAGTTGGAGTCCTGGAGGGGATTTCAGTCTTTTGGCAGAAGTAGTTTAAGTCAGAACTGGATACAATATTCTATACGTCATTTAGTCCTAATAGTACAAGTAAACATGTTGATATCTATCTTGGAAAACAGTATAAGTCAATTTATACTATTAGTGCTGCAGTCCAATGTAGTAAAAGTCTTGTTATATTCCTTGACCTGGTCAGGGAAAATGATGCAGGTGATGACTTAATGTCTTTGGTACAATGTGTGCTACCATTACAGAATATCTATGATTTATTGTTACCTCTGTGAGTACTATTTGAAGTTGTGAACAGTTGGTTAGCTTACGAAAACAGATTAATTCTCAGTACTAACAATGTATAATACAGTGGTCTGTGGTTGTTCAATCACATAAATAAAATAGGATAATAGTAACATAAGAACAGAACACTTTTGAAGATGTCTACTAGGTCATTAAGAATATTAGAACATGCAAATAAATCTTTAACACAGGACAAAAATGGTGAAACAGTTAAGTTCTTGAAAATGTTCAGTAGCGAATACAGGAAAGAATATTATCATAAGTAGCTGTTTCACAATCAAAATTTCCTATTACTTAGAACTTGTTTCCATGTATTTCAGCTCTTAACGAAAGCAGTAGGAGAAATATGGTAGTTAACCTGGAAAAACAGGAAGATACATTCTCACATGTGTCATCTGAGCTACATAAGGAGCAGTTAGGAATAATCCAGGATAATGTGAATGTAATATGCAACTGTAGTGATCCTCTGTTAGATATATCTGTTGATTGCAATATTGATGAAGACTATTTTCTGGATTTTAAAGCAAATAAATCACCAGGTCTGCATGGAATCCCAGTTCCATTTTACAAAGGGTACTCTACAGCATTAGCCCCTTACCTAGCTTGCATTTATCACGAATCTCTCAACCAGTGCAAAGTCCCAAGTGACCAGAAAAAAGTGCAGGTGACTCCAGTATAAAAAAAGGTAAAAGAACGGACTCACAAAATTACAGACCAATATCCATAACTTCTATTTGCTGCATAATCCTTGAACATATTCTCAGTTTGAATATAATAAACTTTCTTCAGACTGAGAAGCTTATTTGCATGAATCAGCAAAAGTATCGTTAGGGTGAAACTCAAGTTGCTGTTTTCTCACATGACTTACTAAGAACTATGGATGAAGGGCAACAGGCAGATTCCATATTTCTAGATTTCCAGAAAGCATTTGATACGGTGCCCCACTGCAGGCTGTTAACGATGATACTAGCATATGGAATAAGTTCAGAGATATAGAAGTGGCTCAAAGACTTCTTAAATAATAGAACTCAGTATGTTGTCCTCAACAGTGAGTGTTCATCAGTGACAAGGGTATGGTTATGAGTGCCCCGGGGAAATGTGATAGGACTGCTGTTGGTCTCTATATACATAAATGATTTGACTGACAGGATGGGAAGTGATCTGCGGTTGTTCGCTGATGATGCTATGGTGCATGGCAGGGTGTTGAAGTTGAGTGACTGTAAAAAGATACAAGATGACTTATACAAAATTTCCTGTTGGTGTGATGAATGGCAGCTAGCCCTAAATGTGGGAAAAATGTAAGTTAAAGTGAATTATTAGGAAGATCAAACATGTAATGTTCGGATACAATATTATTAGTGTCCTGCTTGACACAGTCAAGTTATTTAAATATCTGGGAGTAATGTTGCAAAGTGATATGAGGTGGAATGAGCATGTGGAAACTGTGAGGGGGAAGGCGAATGATCAACTTTGGTTTATTAGGAGACTTTTAGAAAGAGCGGTTCACCTGTAAAAAAGACTGCAAATAGAACCCTGGTGTGACCTATTTGTGAGTACTGCTTGAGTGTTTAGGATCCGTACCAGGTCATATCAAAGGAAGACATCGAGGCAATTCAGAGGCAGGCTGCTAGATTTGTTACCAATAGGTTCGAACAACATGGAAGTGTTACGGTGATGCTTCGGAAACTTAAATGGAAATCCCTAGAGGGAAGGCGATGTTCTTTTTGAGAAAAAATATTGAGAAAATTTAAAGAACCGGCATTTGAAGCTGACTGCCAAATAGTTCTACTTCCCCCAATATACACTGTGTGTAAGGACCACGAGGATAAGATACAAAAAATTAGGACTTGTACAGAGGCATACCGACAGTCATTTTCCCCTCACTCTATTTGCAAATCAAACAGGAAATGAAATGACAAGTAGTGGTACAGAATACCCTCTGCCACACTCTGTACAGTGGCTTGCGGAGTATCTATGTAGATGAAGATATAGATGTAGATACTGATGTTGAAGAGAGTGAGTCAAGAGAGGATGAAGATACAAATGTGTGGAAGATAGTGACTGCCAGAAGACCTTCAAAAAGGCAGAAAATTGACAGTATTGCACAGGAAATTGGCTATGTAATTGCTGAACCAGAAAAAAAGTCTGCATCAAATGCCATGAAAGGTACTTATTCTTGAAAAGCAAGAGCAGAATGGAAACAAAAGCAGAATATGGGAGAAAAAAATGTAACAGTCAAAGGGAAAGAATTTAAAGCTGGCACTTTAAAACCTTTAAAAATGTGCCACTTGAAATGTAAAGAAAACTAGACAAAATGATTGATGAACTGAACAAGGTTGGGACACAAATATTTAATGATTATTGGGCTCTTGGAAATCGAAACAAAAGAGTAAACTTTATAGTCAGACTCAGTGACTCAAAAGCACCTGCAACATAATGGATTTTTTTCATTTCTGAGTAACAGGGGAACAATGTCGTGTTTCCTGAGAATGTTTCATGAATATCCTTGATGAGTCCCAGATGTTCATCACACTTGAGCTTACCAATCAACAGGCTAATGTATCTGGAACTTAAAGTGAAGGCAACACGAAAAAGATACCACCTGGTAGCAAAAACCCTCCTGAGAAACTAAAGGAAGTAAGAAATCAAATTACATCATTTCTTCAATATAAATTGCACTACACATGTAGAGAAAGTAATAGAGTTCATCTATCGTCATATCTGAATTTGAGTACATGGTGCAAGCTCTACTGTGATGGCAAGGATAGGTAAGTTTTCAGAGGAATATATGAGAGAGATGAACCTTACATTTAAAGAGCCTACAATGGATACGTGTCACAAATACAACATTTTACATTCTAGAAAGAAATCTGCATCAGTGAATGATGGTTCCACGGAAGAAATTCATGCCAAGTTAGCTGCTCGTCACACTGAAGAAGACAATGTGTCTCTTCAAGTGGGCAAAGACAAGAAACGTTCCAGCTCAGACAGTTTGATGCTGTGTTACACTTTTGACTTACAACAGTGTCTGCTGACTCCGTTCCTGAATACTTCAGTTGCTTTTTGTAAACAGCCACTGTGAACATACAATTTGACCACACATGAAACCAGTACGTGTAGTGTAACTTGCTACATGTGGCATGAAGCAGAGGGTGCTTGCAGTGGGAATCAGATTACAATGTGTGTTTTCAAGGAACTGATGTCAATTCCTTCAGAAGTGAAACAAGTGACACAATAATCAGACACTTGCAGAGGGCAGAATAAAAATTCTAACTGTTCGTCATGCAGGAAAATCCAAATCTGAATGTAGTTGATCATAAATTCATAGTTACTAGCCACAGTCACTTAGAATGTGATGCTTACCATGGCCTGATCAAGAAACAAAAGAAGAGGCTGTAAGTACCATTAGCCCATCTGCATGGCTGGTGTCAACTGGCAGGCTCAGCTGGTCGGAAAAGGAAATTTGGAGTTGTACAAATGTCACATACTGATTTCTTGGATTTTGATGGTGTTCTGAAAGACACCTTACAACTTCGAAAGAAAGATACACAGGGAAATAAATTTAAGTGGCAAAATGTTAAATGGTTTGTTTAAAAAATAGAGTATGGTAAGTGTTTTTCAAAAAGAGTCTCAATGAGGATGAGCCTTTTCAGTCAATAAGCTTCATTCATACAGGGAAGATGGGTGCTCGAATGCAGCCTGGAAAATGTTATCATGCCACACTACCAATTTCCAAAGAAAAAAATAAAGAGCTTTTGGATATTCTCCCACTTGTTCCACCCACATTCCACAACTTTTACAAAGATCTCAAAACAAATGAAGATGAGAACTACCACCGGGGTACAGGATGACAATAATTTAACTATATGAAAAAAATGTAAATCAGTTACAGACGACAGCATACACACACTTTGTTCAACATGTAAACGTAACTACACATATTTGGATTTAGGTTATTACACGTTTGATATGCATGGCATCATTGGCAATGATGTGGTGCAGACAAATAGCGGAATTCTGCATGAACTCCAGTGGAAGACTCTGCAGGAGAGACACTCAGTAGCTCGGTACGGGCTTTCGTTAAAGTTTCGAGAACATACTTTCACCGAGGTGTCAAGCAGTATATTGCTCCCTCCAATGTATATCTCGCGAAGAAACCAAGAGGATAAAATCAGAGAGATTAGAGCCTACACAGAGGCATACCGACAGTCTTTCTTTCCACAAACAATACGAGAAGGGAATAGAAGGGAGAACCGATAGAGGTACTCAAAGTACCCTCCACCACACACCATCAGGTGGCTTGCGGAGTATGGATGTAGATGTAGATGTGACCCGCCAAAGTGTCGAAACATCAATGCTGTCAATGACCTCATGAATGGCTGCTTTCAGCTCAGCACTGGTTTTGGGGTCATTGCTGTATACCTTGTCTTTAACATAGCCTCAGAAAATGAGTTGTATGTGTTGTGATTCTTCAATTTCTCCGGGCGTATTTTATAATGAAATACATTTCCGGTGAACAGCCTGGTATGAGTGTGCATAGGACACAATATTTCGGCAATCGACCACGTTGCCATCATCAGGGGCACTGATGTACTGACCGGCGGTGGGCCGGCGCCATGTATATGTAGGACAGTCCCCCTCCCACTCCTCTCTCAGGCCCTTCCTATGAGTCGGTGCGGTCCGCGCCCTGCGTACAGTCCAGGTAGAGCGTCCATTCTCCCGCCGTCTGGGCGCTGCATCCTAGGTCTTCTCGTTCAGGAGGGACTGCTGGCACCGCTCTCATTATTCTCCCCTCCTCCCCCTTAGTCAGTACACTCTGGGCAATATCCTTTTTCTTCTTAATCCGGGTGATCGGGGGTTCCTACGCCTTGCTGAGGATGTAACCGCTGTCACAATTTAGTTGTGGCTTCCTTACTCTGGTCTCTATGGCCTCTTTGATGACACAGTCCCGGTATTTGGAAGTCTGTCAGGACTTTGGTTTGGTCATAATCCATGCTGTGGAGTTCCGACAGGCAATGCTCAGTGATTGCCGACTTACTGGGCTGTTGCAGTCTAGTGTGCCGTTGATGTTGTCGGCATCGGTCCTCAATGGTACGAATGGTCTGCCCTATGTATACAGTACTGCATTGGCAAGGTATCTGATAAACCCCTGATTTACATAGACCAAGGTTGTCCTTGACACCACCAAGAAGGCTCTTGGTTTTGCTTTGAGGACGCAAAATGGTTTTCACCTGCTGTTTATGTAAAATGCATCCAATTTTTCTGGATAAGGCCCCACAAAATGGAAAAATAGCCAAGCCCGTCTCCTCCTGATGTTCATCCTCAGTTTCCGCCAGTGCTGCAGGTGTGGGAAGTAGAGCCTTCTGAATTTGCCCTTCCTTGTAACTGTTCTTCTGAAACACGGTCTTCAGATGGTCCAATTCTTGTCCCTGTCGGAGATGGTGTGAGCTCTGTGTACAAGAGTTTTGAGGACGACATTCTTTTGTGCCAGGTGGTAGCAGCTATCCGCATGTAGGTACAAATCGGTGTGCGTCTTCTTCCTATACACGCTGTGGCCCAAAGTGCCATCAGCTCGGCTTCTAATCAAAACATCTAGGAAAGGGAGCATCCCATCCGTTTCGATCTCCATGGTGAACTTAATATTCTTGTGTCTGGAGTTGAGATGTGTGAGGAAGTCTGCCAGTTTCTCTCTTCCACGTGGACAGATAATGAAGGCATCATCCACATATCTAAAAAAACAGGTGGGTTTTAGAGGTGCTGATTTAAGAGCTTCCTTCTCGAAATGTTCCATGTACATATTTGTGACAATGGGTGAGAGTGGATTCGCCATGGCTACTCCTCCTGTCTGGCCACATGGAAGAGATAAACTGGCAGACTTCCTCACACATCTCAACTCCAGACACGAGAATATTAAGTTCACCACGGAGATGGCAACGGGTGGCATGCTCCCTTTCCTAGAGGTTTTGATTAGAAGATGAGCTGACGGCACTTTGGGCCACAGCGTGTATAGGAAGAAGACGCACACCAATTTGTACCCACATGCAGACAGCTGCCACCACCTGGCAAAAAAGAATGGCGTGCTCAAAGTCTTGTACACAGAGCTCACACCATCTCCGACAGGGACAGTCTCCAACAAGAATTGGACCATCTGAAGACCGTGTTTCAGAAGAACAGTTACAAGGAAGGGCAAATTCAGAAGGCTCTACTTCCCACACCTGCAGCACCGGCGGAAACTGAGGATGAACCTCAGGAGGAGACGGCCTTGGCTTTTATTCCGTTTTGTGGGGCCTTATATGGAAAAATTGGACGCATTTTATGTAAACACCAAGTGAAAACAATCTTGCGTCCTCCAAGCAAAACCAAAGCCTTCTTTGTAGTGTCAAGGACAGCATTGGTCTACGTAAATCAGGGGTTTATCAGATACCTTGCCAATGCAGTACTGTATACATAGGGCAGACCATTCGTACCACTGAGGACCGATGCCGACAACATCAACAGCACACCACACTGCAACAGCCCAGTAAGTTGGCAATCGCTGAGCATTGCCTGTCTGAACTCCACAGCATGGATTATGACCAAACCAAAGTCCTGACAGACTTCCAAATACCGGGACTGTGTCATCAAAGAAGCCATAGAGATCAGAGTAAGGGAGCCACAACTAAATCGTGACAGCAGTTACATCCTTAGCAAGGCGTGGGAACCCGCGATCACCAGGATTAAGAAGAAAAAGGATATTTTCCAGTGTGTACCGACTTCGGGGGAGGAGGGAAGAATAACGAGAGCGGTGCCAGCAGACCCTCCTGAATGAGAAGACCTAGGACGCAGTGCCCAGACGGCAGAACAACGGACGCTGTACCTGGACTGTGCGCGGACCGCACCTACTTATACGAAGTGCCTGAAAGAGGAGCCAGAGGGGGACTGTCCTATAGATACATGGCACCGGCCCACCGCCAGTCAGTACATCAGTGCACCTGATGATGGTAACGTGGTCGATTGCCGAAATATTGTGTCCTATGCACACTCATACCAGGCTGTTCACCAGAAATTTGTTTCATTATAAAATACGCCTGGAGACATTGAAGAATCACAACATATACAACTCATTTTCTGAGGCTATGTTAAAGACAAGGTGTACAGCAATGACCCCAAAACCAGTGCTGAGCTGAAAGCAGCCATTCATAAGGTCATTGACAGCTTTGATGATTCGACACTTTGGCAGGTCATGCAGAATTCCACTATTTGTCTGCGCCACATCATCGCCAATGATGCCAAGCATATCAAACATGTAATAACCTAAATCCAAATATGTGTAGTGACGTTTACATGTTGAACAAAGTGTGTGTATGCTGTTGTTTGTAACTGATTTACATTTTTTTTATATATAGTTAAATTATTGTCGTCCTGTACATAGTTTTCAATGATGAAAATAAAAGGAACACTCTAAGTCAGGGTGGTAGTTCTCATCTTCATTTGTTTTGAGATCTCTGTAAAAGTTGTGGAATGTGGGTGGAACAAGTAGAAGAATATCCAAAAGCTCTTTATTTTTTTTCTTTGGAAATTGGTAGTGTGGCATGATAACATTTTCCAGGCTGCATTCGAGCACCCACTTCCCTCATACCAAGCTGTTCACCCGAGATTTATTTCATCATGAGTTCAGATCCAGGGAATATGGCAGCCAATTGAGGCCCATGCCAGTGGCCTCTGAGTACCCTTAAGCTAGAATACGGTCCCCAAAGTGCTCCTCCAGGACATCAAAGACTCTCCAGCTTTGATTGGTTTGAGCCCCATCCTGCGGGAATCGCATATTGTCAAAATCAGCTTCACTTTGGATAATGGGGATGAAATCATCTTCCAAAACCTTCATGTACTGTTTGGTAGTCGGCATACCATCAAGAAATATCACATTGATTATTCCATTACTGGACATTGCACACCACACAGTAACCCATTGAGGGTGAAGAGACTTCTTGATTACAAAATGTGGATTCTCAGTCCTCCAAATGCACCAATTTTGCTTATTGATGAACCTGTCCAAATGAAAGTGGGCTTTGTCGCTAAACCAAAGCACATTTACATCAAAGTCCTGTTCATCAATTCTGTGGACAATAGTGTTGGCAAAACACAACCACTGTTCCATGGCCCTGGGCCTTACTAACTGTTGGGTTTGAATTTTGTATGGGAAGAGATGCAGGTCTTCCACAACAATTTGTCCCAGTGTCTCCCAGTTGACTCCCACCTGTTGTGCAGCTTTGTCTGAGTTATTTTCTGGGGCTGGTTTGAAACACAGTACATGTCTTCTCAATGTTTTCTACCCCAACCATGTAGTCATCAGCAGCATACCACTCACATTGACAAACAGAAACAATGCGAACAAAATGTATGGTGTACACATTCTTACCATACTCTGGAGCGAGGTTAAGACTGTTACATGCAAACCAATCTCTAACACCATTGTTCACCATTGAAAGTTCACTTTAAAATAAAATAAACATTGATAAGCAACCTAAATCCTAAAAAGCTACTCATTCATGGAATCAACTGTAACTATCAGTCATACTAGCTAATGGTCTTGGCTGCATCTCCTGCACACTGTTCATTCACAAGTCAAATTCCCATAGTACCCACATTTGTAAGCAGAGTTGCCCAGCACAAGAGATTGCCAACCATTGTGGAGTGTCAAGTATGGGCTTCCTTAACTGGATTAACACCCCAAACTATTGACTGCAACCTCTAATCTACATCTACCACACTGTTCACTTCCTGCACTACCTTTCCACAGTTCCTATCCTATTACCATAAGACTCCCTGTCAGTCATAGTGGATGTGACACCCTCATACACTGACAAACCCCATGCCCATGACCTCGTGGCCATGGATCTACCTTCCTCAGCATCCTCCTGATATCAAAACTACCACCTCCTTCGTAATCCTTGCCAAACACATCCTGACCCACATTTACATGTCTGGCCAAAAGTCAGTGTACAATTTTCAATATTTATTTTACAAAACTATAGCAATTACAAATCTGTGGTTTCTGAAAAATGAAAGTATAAACCACCAAGTTTGTTTCCATATCTTTGTTGCAGGTAGAAGCTGAGTACAGAGCACTACAATCACTGTCACTGTAAAATAGCATCACACTAGGAGAATGTGCACTGTGTTCTGTGGTATCACAGCATAGGAGTATTGTTGCATCGTACATGAAGTTTAAACAAACAGGGTGGCCTTTGTTCAGTGAATGAAGTGTCAAGAGCTGTGCAACAGGCGTTCTTACACAGCCCTTCCAAATCTACTTGACACACATTTCATGAATTTGGGATCCCTAGAATTACAGTGCAAAGAATTCTACACAACAGATTGCACCTATATGCATATAAGGTCCAGATAACATACACAATACAACCAAATGATGGAACTTGTCGAGCAGCTTTTGCGACTAAGGTATTGGCACAAATTGACACCAGCAATGAGCCTCTTCAACTAATTTGTTTTACAGATGAGAATACTTTCCACGGATCAGGTAAAGTTAACATGCACAATGTGATGATATGGAGTTCAGAAAGATCATACATAGCCTAAGACCATCTTAGCCTTTCCCCTAAAATGAATGTGTGGTTTGGTTTAATTTGCAAAAAGACTCACTGGCCTTTTCTTGTTTGTCAAAAAATAAGTGAAGCTAACATGTGTCTGGATATATTAGAACACTTTGTGGTACCACAACTGGGAGACTTGCAGCCTGATATGGTTTTCCAAGAAGATGGAGCACCACCACACTGGGGACTGTATGCTGGAAATTTTCTTAATGAAACATTTTGTGACAGATGTACTGGGCATGATGGCCCCACAGCCTGGACTGCAAGAGCTCCAGGCACAACACCTTTAGATCTCTTTTTGTGCAGCTATGTAAGGGGCAAGGTTTACACTACACAAGTACCTGATCTGGATACTGAAGGAGGAGGATAGCAGACACCGTTGCTGGTGTTAGAAAAGGAAATCAAAGATCAATTAGAGACTCTTTGAGCCACAAGTGGTGCACATGTTGAAGTTTACTGGCACTGTGACAAAAACTTGGGAGATTTGTTCTTTCATTTGTCACAAACCACAAATTCGTAAGTTCTATAACTTTTATACAATAAATATTCATTATTGTGCAAAGACTTTTGACCAACCCTGTATTTCAATTTCAAAGGCCAAATATATAACCCCCTGCCACGGATACTTGCATGGCATCATCCTATACCAACTCTTATCGGCCATCTGGAAGAATCCTTCTTATCCAGTCAACAGCTGAAACCACTTGTCCAGTTTAGATTCACCAAAGACATTTTCACGATCTGGACTCATGGCACAGAAAACCTTTGCTCTTTCTTCCATAATCTCAACACCTAATCCAAAATCCTGGTCCTTCTCAACTCAATGAGCCTCATTTCTTGATGTCAATCTCCTCTCTCAGATGGCATCATAAATACATCTGTTCATATCAAAAGCACCAACAGTACCTCCACATTGACAGCTGTCATCCATTCGATACCCAAAATTCACTTCCTTACAGCTTCATCAACAGTGGATACCACTTCTACAGTGGAAAGCAGGAATTGTCGAAATATAACAAAAAACTTAACAGAGCCTTTGCTGAAAGACAATACTCCTGGCAACTCATCCTTATAAAATCTCCCTCACCACCTTCTCCTCTGACACCAGTAAACCTGTTAACCAGCCACAAACCAGCACTCTTCTGATACCCCAGTATCACCCTGACTGAATGACCTTGAAAAGCTTTACCAGGGATTTGACTTCATCTCTTTGTGTCCCCAGATGAGTAGCATACTACCCAAAATCCTACCCTCATCACCCAAGGCAGTATGCCAGCATCCACTCAACCTACAGAATATCCTTATCCATCGCTATTCCAAGCCTGCATCTTATGGGTCATTCCCTTGTCAATGACCCAAATGAAAGACCTGTCCCATACACCCAACCAGCACTTCCTAGCACAGTCCAGTCATAGGCATTTCCTACTCTATAAAAGGCAGGGCAACAGATGATAGCAGCCATATTTCATATCAGCTATGCCGCAATTTCTGTGCAGTATTTTTTGTGGGCATGTAAGGCAACCCATTGTCTACCCGTGTGTCTGGTCACCATCAAACTGTGATCACCCAGACATATGACCATCCAGTTGCTGAATCTGCTGCACACCAGAACACAAATGACTAACAACTGAATCATTATGCTGGCCTTTTGGGTACTCCCTTACAGTACATGTGTCTTTAACTACACAGGTGGGAAATGTCTTTCCAGTATATCCTGAATTCCTACAACCTCCTTTGGCCTATACCACCACTAACCTGTTTCCCACTGCCTCACCTTACTTTTTCTTTTCTGTTGCTGTTGACACCACTCATTCCCTGTCCCAATAGTGTAATACCAGCTCCCACCATTTTTGCCTCCCCCACTAAATTCAAACACTGATATCTCTCTCTCTCTCTCTCTCTCTCTCTCTCTCCCCCCCCCTCCCCCCATTTCCTTTCTACATCTCTCCCCTTTTCACTCTTTCCTCCCTGTCTCCCACTCTGTCTTCAGCTTCCTCCATTTTCCCCCGTCTCCCCCAATCTCTCTTTCTATACCTCTCACATACTCTACCCCCTCAGAACTCCTTTTGTCTTGCTGTGCAGCTGCTGAATCACCTGTCTTGCCACTCCTGCATCATACTACTTTGCTGCCTCCTCCTTACTTTGTGTGTCCTTCCCAACTCCCTCCCCACATCCATTAGCCAAGACTGCTGCTCTCAATAAATGATAATTCATATTCAGTGTTATTGTAGATGCTGTAGTGTGTGTTTTGGTGTCTGGGTGGTGGTTGTGTGTGTGTGTGTGTGTGTGTGTGTGTGTGTGTGTGTGTGTGTGTGTACTTTCTACCAGAGAAAGTTCCAGAGCTCATAGGCTAGTGAACATTGTTTTCTGTCAAGTGTGTCTATGTGGCACACATCAGTCTGCTATAGGTTAGTGGTTGCCTTTCTCTTGTTTTACAAAATATTTCTACTATAGTCTCTGGTATTTATAAGGTACTCTGTATTCAGCCTGGTTTTGATTATGAGAGCAAGTGCTCTCTCATTCTGACCACACCATGTGCAGCCGCGTGACACCACATTCATGGTGCAATCATTTACTAGTATTAATAATTGTTTTTATAATATCATTTCTATCATTAAGTTATAGTAGATGGAAAAAATAACATTTAGCAAACCAAAAATTATGAAGTAAGGACTTTTTGGAGATGTTACATGTCTTTTGAGCAACAGAGAGTTAAGATAGTTATTTCAAATTTGTCAAAAACACGTAATGAGAGATTATAAACACTTTAATTTGGTTTATTCTTCTTAGTTTACAATTCGAAATAAGCAATTTCAGTAAAAACTAGTGATATGCTAAGTTTATTAAGCTCTATGTACATTAACTGACACATTTTGGACTTACAATTTTCAGAATGTAGTATGTTGTAGAGCAAAGAAATTAACTACATGGTGTGGTCTTGACTAATATAAGAAATATTTTAGTCAAAATCCTCATAATACGGAATTTCTTGGAGCACCCAGGCGTTCTGGTGTTGTATTCAACTGGTAGTTCATTCCTCCAGCTGCCCCACCAGGAAGATGCGCATAAACAGCTTTCGTCAACACTGAGATATTTTCCTTGTATGGCCTGGGCTGTTTATTGTGCAGTTACACATCGTTTCCACAACATCTGGCAGCACCAACTCGCTGACAGGCAGTGTGACTATTGCAGCAGCACACACTGTTGCAAGGGCACTATTCTGTTATGCCATGTCACATGCACTCACAGTACCACATGGGTATTCATCCATCCCCGATTATTTAGACCAAACAATGCCACACCATGTGCTAAGCCAATTATGCTCTACTCCACCAAGTTGGAAGTACCAGCAGTTCTATGTGGCTGCATCAGCAGTTAGGCCCCTGTACTACAAAATAGCAGTACCAGCACTCCCATCTCAGCATTTCATGCCAGCAAACACAGCCCAGTTCATTATGGTCTTCACAAGCAGTGTGTCAGCCATTACAGGATGCGAGCATCAGCCCAGTAATGTCCCAGGTCTCCACACTGATGCCTAATACGACTCTGGAATTCATTGTATACAGTATCACAGGAGACACATTTCTGTTGTACTTAGTTGTGTGGATATTCATCCAAGGCCATTATAATCTAGTTTCTTTGTAAATGAACAGATATTCCTTCAAAGCGTCATCTATCACTCTTCAGTACAAGAACACATCAAGTGGAGTGTTTTTCTTGTGCTGAACTGGTTTAGACTCCACTTCAAGGTGAACAACTGTGATGGTTGCACATTACCAATGGAAGCTTACCACACAACAATTCTGTGTTATATAAACAGTAACATTTGTGAGCTCTGAAAGACCACTGTTAGTGATGACCATGTGTATTACTTCACCTCTAACCCAATTAGAGAGTGTACAGGAATTGGTCATCATAACTGTGAAACAATCATTTCAAGAACATAATAGGTTTTACAAGAGAAGTGTGCTCAAACTATTTAATAAACATGTTATCTCCAGTTGTCTTAGTGTGATCGATTAATAATGAGCTTCTGGGTGTTGACTTGAGTCGTTGCTTCCAACTCAGCTGAAGACCCACAATTCAATATTATTTTGTAAACAGGATTACTTCCATTCCTCATACGAACTTGTATTACAGAGGTGAAGAAATGGAAAAGTGGCAGTTTTCATGCAAGAAGCCTGAAATGACAACAGTACCGTTATTTCCAGATTTTTCAGGTGTCACAACTGAACAAACGGCTGCCCTAGAGTAGGAAGCGAGAGTAGGGGAAACTGGGGAGGCATGACCATAGGGGAGGTTCAACCATGTGGGGGGTTTGACCCACCCTAGTTTTATCATCTTTGGAACTATGGGTTAACACCAATTCAAGCTAGAAAATTTGTTTTTGAATATTCTGCAGCCCTTAATTTAGCCAATCACAATTTCAGCTATCCAAACAACTGGAAAGATAATGAAGCATCAAGTTATGATGGCTCTGTGGTTTCATGCTACAGAACAAGAATTTATCCCTATGAACTCCAAAGGCTACAAGCCTTGGTAGAGCAACAGCTTTTAACACAGCAACAGTGAAGAAGTTCTTTGATAATTGAAGTAAAGTATTTGACAAACATGCCTTTGGTCCTGAAAACATTTATAATGTACATGAGTCTGGAGTCGGCACAGTAATTGCCAGTAAGGGAGAGAAACAAGTTTCAAAGGTAACTTCATCAGAAATAGGAACATTAGTGACAATTTGTTGAGCTGTTAGTGCTATTGGTACAGCCTTGCCACCCTTACATGCGTTCCCTAGAAAAAGAGTGAGTGATTTAATGAAAGATTGTACTCCTCCAGGATCAGAGTTCTGCTGCCATGACAGTGGATGGATGACTGGTGAGAATTCTGAGACATTTTTGTTTCATTTCATCAGATTCTCTATAACATCATCTGATTACCCAACATTAATTATACTTGATAATCATGACTCACACATCACTCCAAAAGGTCTAATGATTATTACAATTCTTTGATCAGAAAAACATCCCCTTTCATCAGTAAATATGAGTATATTGAATACCATCTACTTATCTGAAATTACGATTCCAGTGTTTGTTCTTTTGGGAAGACAATGCGGTATTAGCTCGGAGATTCCACACTAGCTTGACTCCAAAACAAAATCGAGTTCCTACACATCAGGCTAATAGGGAGAAAACAAAGAAGGCTTTAAGAATCACAGGTCGATTATTAACACAGAGGGGTGCAGAAAAATGTAGACACTCTTTGATAGTCAGTATTAATGGAACCAAATGGCATACCATTACAATTTTTGCATTGGGGTGGGGGCGGGGGGGGGGGGGGGGGGGGAGGTTATTTCATGTGTTCAGAGTGACTCCCATTAGTAGCCAAACAATGTTTATGCCACTGAACTGTAGACTAAACTATGGCTGTCAGTGCTGTTGATGTGATAGCCGCAAAGGAGGCCTTGAAGGTTTCTCATAGCTCATTCAGTGTAGCTGGCTTGTCTTAATAAACTTCATTTTTCAAGGTCCCCCCACAGGTAGAAGTCAAGAGATGTAAGGTCTGGAGACTGTGGTGGGTACTCAACAGCTCCTCTTTGACCTATCCATTGTCCAGGTAGATTTTCATCCAAGTGGGCTTTGACATCTCTGTGGCAATGAGGCAGAGCACAGTCTTCTTGTAGGTGAAATCTTTCATTTCCAAACATCTCTTGGATGGCAGGTAAAATCAATGTTTGCAGCATATGAAGATACACCTCACCAGTTACAGTAACTTCAAAGAAGAATGGGCCAATCAAAATGCACGATGACAGACCACACTACACATTAACACCCAGTGGATTAACATATTTGTCCAGATGAATGTGATGATTTTCATGAGCCCTGTACATGCAGTTGTGGTGATTTACAGTACTGTTCAGTTCGAATTGCACGTCGTCAGCCCATCCCTGCAAACTGTTCACCCTCGCGACGTGTGCCAGCATGCCTTCAAACGATTCACAGTACTCCACACTTTGATCAGCGACACTGATGTTAATAGTGTGTAGCAATCTTGGAATGTACACTTTCCACTTTGCAGTCTTCAGAATTCATCATACACTTGACAGTCTCCCCCCACTCCCTTCATGTGCATCCTGCTTCACAGATTTCTGAGGTAAGCTAGTAAAATGTTGCAATGCAGCAGTGCTGGAAGCTTACTTGTTGATGTTTTTGGCCAGTCAGACCATTCCTTAGGCACATCCTGAACAGTACTGTAAGCTTCAAATTTATTTGCAATATGATAAATTGTATGTGTGGTGGCTGAGTCCCATACACATTACACCACTGCCATTGTATTTCCAACATGTTTTTGTACTTCCAGTACCATTTCAATATGGCCTTGTATTGTTCAAACAAAAATCTTACTTCATTTATTGCCGCACTGTCATTACCATCATCTGCTGGAAACAGAGCACTAAGATCTGTTGAAAAAATAATGAACAAAGTTAACAGTCAAAATTGCGATGGTATGTCATTTTGTTCCAAAGATACCAACTATCAAAGATTGTCTACATTTTCATGGACCCATCCGTATAAGCAGAATGCTACAGAATGACAGATGAGTTACAGTAACAATGTCTACATACATTGGCTGATTACCCAGTGCTGCCCAATTTACTTATTTGTGTGACCCCAGATCCCACCTTGACACTGCAGATAAGTATGAAATGCCATGTGCCATTTGGAAGTCCTTGTTATCACTGCTACACATTTGTCTTGTTATTACCACAATCAATTCCTAGTGCACTTGCCTCTTCTCTCTGAATGCGCTCCCTTGTCCTGTATATGGTTTTTCCCAATTTCTCACTCCTTTCTGCTATCCCTGAGTACCACATAGTCCTGACCACAAGTATGTTAAGATGCTTCAATCACTGCTGTGAAGACTTCAGTTTCCTTCCTTCCACGGCACATAGTTCCCTCCCTCTAGGTGTACAATTTCCCAGTATTACAGAAAATCTTGGCATATGGCAACTATGACTTGAAGGCCATGAGATGACAAGTATGCATACTATCTTCTTACTAAACCTACAAGAAAGAACTATTTGAAGGCTAAATTAATATCAATAATTTTTTACTTCCTTCTAATCAATACACTTACTTAAAACTTACCTCCAAGCCCAATTTGTAGAATCCATAATTAAATAGGTATTTCACAAAAGATTTAAGATCTTTATCTGCATCAGCACGCCTTATGTTAGGGAACATAACAGTTGGCCTCAAAGTGGAGAAACCCCTTAAGTGTCGCACGTATTTCTGCCGGATGTTTATGACAGCTCGAAATGTTGCAACCAATATTAAACCTTGAAAATAAAAAAAGCAGAAATGAATATGCTTTAATGAAGTTGTTGAAATACAATTGCTAAAGTACAGCAATTACTGATACCCGCAGAGCACCAAGGTCAGGCAGTTCCAATCGTGTTCCATGGAGCACGAGTCCCATGAGTGCCTGTCAACTTTACCATGAGCACGCACATGTTGAGTAGGCTACCCTCCAAGTAGTCCTACTGCAACCCATTCTCACCTTACTCTCTGCCCATGCACAATTCTTTTGCCCACCATTGCATGTAGCACCTCTGCAGGGTATGTGATCGGGTACACTACTGCCAGGCTCCAGCTCTCCCTGCACCCAGTTAACCCACCACTGCCTGCTGGTGCCTGTGAGCATCCTGCTGCCCACAGCTTGGCACTTGAGGTGGAACAACCTGACCCAGGTAATATGGAGAGAGAGAGAGAGAGAGAGAGAGAGAGAGAGAGAAAGAACTTATATTACTATACACCGAGTAAAATTAAAAAAACAATGAAAATTAAATTAAGCTGTGTAAATAGATTAATTGCACATAAACTCTGGATTACAAAAGACATCACCACTGTAAAACAAAATTAAGTGAAGAACATCCTTATCATGAAGAACAACTACAGGTTACAACAGCACCTCATGTCGCAAACTATGGTGACCATCTTGAGCAATGTTATCAAATTTAAGGACCATTTGAGACACTGGAGAAACTAAAACTGACAATACAAATCAGAAAAACTATGAACTTTTAACTCTAGTTGCTGAACGCAGCTGGTAATTTAGGTTTGAACAGGTTCATAAACTAAAGTTTCTAAAGAATTTCCAGGGTCAGACTGATAAAACTGATTTAAATTTTACATCTCCAAAATAAATTTTTATACCACCAACATTCTTTAAAGCAAAGAATCTAAACCCATAAAAAAATTTTGTAACAAATGGAGTTACTTACGTAATGAATCTCTTTATAGCCTTAGTTTGACCGATTTAAATGTGCTACTGAATGCGGCATCAGCAGTAAATTTGAAATCAGGACCATTAGTCAAATAGCTTAGGCACTAATTTTCACAGTGATACCAAATCAAATGCATCACAAATTCTAAATAGTGGACAATGAATACTAAACAAATGCTTTCTTTTATTTTTTATGTGTTTGTGATATAATCATTTCACAATGCAGTAATTGGTTCTGACCAGACCGTAATCATCTTTGCACAGTCAATAGATAAAAGGAGGGGAAAAACTTTATAAAATCTGCCAAGTAACTATCTCTAGGTGGAGTGAAATCCCCTCTTTGTCAATTCTCACATGTCTACACATCAAATGTATGATAGATTTTATAGTTACATTAATAAGAGTATTGGCATATGATTTTCAACAATTTTTTAGAACTTTAAAAAATTTTAAAACAATTTTAAATTTCAGCATTTGTAATGAGCAGAGGAGGGATGGTAGAGTAGGAGCACATGATAATGTGGATACATAAAATAAAGATATTATTGAATAGGAACAACACTAAACAGTACTAAAGAAATGTAAAAAATAATGAAAAATAATTAGCTGCACTTATGTCTGTTAGTAAAAATGGATATGAGGTGCATGCTGAAGTCTAAGTGGAGATGGATTTGTCATGATGCATAGTATTCTGGCCTGGAATGGATGGTACACACCAGTCAGATACTGCAGCTGGATGAGATGTCAGAGAGCTGATGTACTGAATGTCATATGAGCAATTTGTCATAGATGTTGAAATATGTGCAGGTAGAAAATTAATTCTGTTTGTTAAGCAGTTTATCAGGTTACTTCCTTCTTGAAATGTAAACCTCCATTTCTTATAAAATGTCTAACTGTCTACCTACTTCTTTAACATGTAAAATTTTTAACTATCCTTCAATAAAGCCAATACTGTAATTTGATCTTCCTTCACAAAATGTCCACCTAAAGCAGTTTTATTACTTGGTTAGGAGTGTTCTTTAAACCTTATACTGAATGTTATACATGCCTGGTCTATATTTTGTACCACAGTCATGGCATATAACCTTACAAACTTCCAAGCATTTGTTCTTGTTGTCTTTCTTCGCTAATTTTTGTGTTACTGTTATACATAATTTTGAAGGCAATTTTTATGATTTTTTTTTAATTTTTTTTGGTTATCAGAAATCCTACCTAAATATTTCATGGTGGTAACTTTACTTTCTTCTGCAGATCTGGAATACATGAGGTGGTCATCTTTTTAGTTATCTTCTTGTGTAGGAAGCTGACCATTTTCAGATCATACTCATTATAATGGGCTACCTGTCATAGAATGCTGTGTTCCTTCATTACCTCTTATTACCAAAATGGATAGAAAGAAAGAAAAAAAATCCTATAAATGCTCAAGTAGAAATACATATGTTTATCTACATTCACAGCTGCATCTACATCCATACTCTGCAAACCAGTTAAAGTGCATGGCAGAGAGTACTTCCAGACCAATTATTAGGGTTTCTTCCAGTCCATTCACATATCGTGCTGATATATTTTCTTATATTTGTCGTTTAAAGCTGGCTCCTGAAACTTTGTATGTACACTTTCTCACGATAGTTTACATCTATCTTCAAATGTGTGTCAGTTCAGTTTCTACAGAATCCCCATGACACATTCCGCCCCCCCCCCCAAAAAAAAAAAAAAAAAAAAAAAAAAAAAAAAAAAAAAAAAAAAAACTGTGACCATTTGTGTTGCTCTTCCCAGTATGTGTTCAATATCCACTGTTAATCCAATTTAGTACAGGTCCTACAAAGTTGAGCAGTCTTCTAGGATGGGTCATATAAGTGTTTCGTAAGCAGTCTCTTTTGTAGACCGATTCCATTTCCCTAATATTTTACCAATGAACTGAAGTATGCCACAAGCTTTACCTATGACTGAGCCTATGTGTTTGTTAAGTTTAATATCCATACAATGAGTTACCGTCAGGTATTTGTATGCACTGACCAATTCTAAATATCACTCGTTGATTCCGTAGTCATATGATACAACATGTATATTCTTTGAGAAGTTCATAATTATACATTTCATTTCATAGCATTTAAAATAAGTTTCCACTCTTTGCAAAGCTTTGCACTCTCACTAAGGTGTGACTGAATATTTGTGCAGCTTCTTTCACACAGTAATTCATTATAGACAACTGCACAATCTGCAAGAAGTCTGAGGTTACTATTAATACTGCCTTCAAGCCCATTAATACACAATAGGAACAGCAAGGGATTCAACACACTTCCCTGAGGCACACCTGAAGTTACTTCTACGTTTGTCAATGACTTCATCCAAGATAACTTGCTGTGTCCTCGCTACCAAGAAATTCTAAATCCAGTCACAAATTTCACTTGATACCACACGTGATTGTACCTTCTATAATAAGTAAAGACTAAGTACTGAGCCAAATGCTTTTCAGAAATCAAGAAATACTGCATCTACCTGCTGCCTTTATCCTTGGCTTTCAAGACATCAAGGGAGAAGAATGCAAGTTGTGTTTCATGGTTGATGTTTTTTGGAATCCATGCCGGCTGATATTGAGATGGTCATTCTCTTTGAGATACCTCATTATGTTTAAGCTCAGCGTACATTCTAAGACTCTACACCAAGTGGATGTCAAGGCTATTAGATATAATTTAGTAGATCACTTCTTCTACCTTCTTGTAGTGGGTGTGTAAGCTGTGCTATCTTCCATCTACTGGGCAGAGTTTTTTGTTTGTGGGATCTACTGTAGAATATAGTTAAAAGACAGGCTAACTCTGCTGTAAATTCAATAAAGACTCTGATAGAGATTCCATCAGGCTCTGGAGCTTTGTTTGGTTTTATCAATTTCAGCTGTTTTTCAACAGTACTAACACTGATATCCATATCACTCATCTGTGCAGTGGTGCAAGAATTAAATTGGGGCAATACTCCTGGTTTTTCATTTGTAAAGGAATATTTGAAAACAGAGTTCATTATTTCTGCTTTTGACTTGGTATCCACAATTTGAGTTCCTGTTTCATCCACAAGTGTCTGGACACTAGCTCTGGTTCCATCAACAGCCTTTACATATGACCAGAATTTCTTTGGGTTTTGTGAGAGCGCCATCAATAATATCCTGCTAAAGCAGTTGCTGAAGGCATCATGCATTCCTCTCTCAACAGCTGAATGTGTTTCATTGAGCACCTCCCTATTTATTGCCCTATGCTTTGTTTTACATCTGTTATGCAGTAGTCTGTTTCTTAACAAGTTTTCTTATAGTGACTGTATACTATGGGGGAGTCCCTCCTATAACGGTCAACTATTCTTCTGAACCTGGGCCACAGTTTTTCTACTTGCTCCTCTCCAGAGCTACTGCAAATGTTTCGATTTCTTTTTAAGATATGACACTACTGCCACTTTATCTAGTTCGCTGAACATATAACTGCTCCTTCTAGTTTTAGTTGCTGTTTGTACTTTCTAACCATTGTTGCTGCAACTGCCTCAGGGTTAGTGATATCATATGGACGTCCTCAATGAGGACAGATCTACTTGTTACTACTAGATTCAATACATTTCCACCATGAATGCACTTCCAATCTGTTCAGGGTAGTTCTCTGAGAATGCTTTCCGTAATGTTTTTCAGGACATCTTGTCACACTCATCACTTACAAAACTGTAATTTTTCCAGTTGATTGTTGGATGATTTAAGTCTCTTCTGATGATGACAGTATGACTGAAGAACTTACATCTAGTGAACCTGGACGTGAGTCTGTTGGTCAAGAAAAGGATCTGATAATAAGTTTATGTTCATTCTTGATACTAAGTCTTTCCCAGACAATCACACATGCTGTATACGATGGCAAGATTCAGTATTATAATAATGTCAGTGTCAAATCTTGTCATTTCATGTGTTTCAAGAATGAATGAACCTGATAAACTACTGCATGAACATAAGACCCCTCTACTGACATCTATTTCAACATCTGTGACGAATTTCCCACATGACGTATGGTAAATCGTCTTCCAGACATTTCACTTGTTGTTGACACCCATCTGCAATATCCAACTGCTGTATGTCATCAACTCCAGCTTTGTATGCTACAAGGAAATGGTTCCATAACAGGTGTGCATCATGCATAAAAATCTCTACCCACACTCTACCATTCCTTCTCCTCCACCCACAGCCACCAACTACAAATGTTGAAATTTGGATACTGCTTTAGAACCTTTTAACATTTTTAAAAATTGTTCAAAAAATCATATTCCATTACTGTTATCTATGCAACTATAAAATCTGCCAAAATAGACATTCATCTTGCAAAGACTTCAGTGAATAAACAAAGGGAGTACTGCACTATGCGTACAAATCCTACCAACTGTAGACTTCACAATTTTTGACAACAAAATGGAAAATGATGGTAGCATGCGGCTTTAGTTATAATTTTATTTATTTTTTATCATTACATAGACAGTTAACTGATGGATTTTATATATTCTATTATGGTTCTTTGCTATCTCTTTTTAGCTACTGAGTGTTTGAAGATGATCACTGCTTGTTAAAACCAGTTATGACATTGTGGAATGCCTATGTCATTGTGTCATAAAATGTAAAAAAAAAAAACAGAAGTACATAATAAGTCAAGCACGTGGAAGATCGAAGGAAATAGGATATTGAGGAATGGATATCAGCTGTATTGGATTGGGAATGAGGAAAAGTTAGACATGGAGTAGCAGTAGTTATGAGAGGAGGGTTGAAAGTAGAGGTGACAAGGACGAACAACAAGAGGATGAATGTCACAGTGAAATTGAATGCAAAGTATATGTGCACCACAAATGGGATGTTCTCTTAAAGAGGAGGAGGACTTTGATGAAGAAATGCAGAGAAAACTAACTGGACAGAACATTATATTAATGATCTGCACATGTGGGCACAGAAAGAGAAGGGTATGAAGAAGTACTGGGAATTGAATGGGGGAATTAGCAATGATGAAGGGTGAAAACTGTTACAATTTTGTATAAGGAATGGACTAGCAGTCAGCAATACCTGATGACAAGGTGGAAAGCCATAAGGACAATGTAGTACAGCCATCATCTGTCAAGTAAATCTGTGGTAGACTCTATAGTGTGTGACCAGGACAGAAAGAGAACAATCACAGATGTACAGTTAATACTTCCAAAGCCCTAGACACAGTCTAACATCTTTAAGTACTGATTGTTAAAGGAATTAGAGATGAAAAGGGACAGAAATGAAGAATAAAAGGTGGAAGAAGAAAACACGAGGAAGAATATCAGAAAACAGTAAAGAGCAACATACCAAGGGAGGAAATGCAGTCAACAGAGGAGAAATGGGGAAGATTCAAAACAACAATAGTGGAATTGGCAGAAAGAGAGTGCAAAAGAACCAATACAAAGAAAAGGTGGAAAGTAGCACCCTACTGGAATGACAGAGCAAAGGAGAAAGTTGTGAAGGAAAACATAGCACTCCATACTTGGCTTCAGGAGAGAACACAGGAAATGAGACAGGAGTACATTGAGAAGACACGTGGTAGCTGGTGAGAAGAAGAAATAGATGGAAGAGTCAGCAAAATTATGGAGGAGGATAATGAGGGGAGCAGGAAAATCCTCTAATGGAATGGGTTCATCTACATCTACATCTACATTTATACTCCGCAAGCCACCCAACGGTGTGTGGCGGAGGGCACTTTACGTGCCACTGTCATTACCTCTCTTTCCTGTTCCAGTCGCCTATGGTTCGCGGGAAGAACGGCTGTCTGAAAGCCTCCGTGCGCACTCTAATCTCTCCAATTTTACATTCGTGATCTCCTCGGGAGGTATAAGTAGGGGGAAGCAATATATTCGATACCTCATCCAGAAACACACCCTCTCGAAACCTGGCGAGCAAGCTACACCGCGATGCAGAGCGCCTCTCTTGCAGAGTCTGCCACTTGAGTTTATTAAACATCTCCGTAACGCAATCACGGTTACCAAATAACCCTGTGATGAAACACGCCGCTCTTCTTTGGATCTTCTCTATCTCCTCCGTCAACCCGATCTGGTACGGATCCCACACTGATGAGCAATACTCAAGTATAGGTCGAACGAGTGTTTTGTAAGCCACCTCCTTTGTTGATGGACTACATTTTCTAAGCACTCTCCCAATGAATCTCAACCTGGTACCCGCCTTACCAACAATTAATTTTATATGATCATTCCACTTCAAATCGTTCCGCACACATACTCCCAGATATTTTACAGAAGTAACTGCTACCAGTGTTTGTTCCGCTATCATATAATCATACAATAAAGGATCCTTCTTTCTATGTATTCGCAATACATTACATTTGTCTATGTTAAGGGACAGTTGCCACTCCCTGCACCAAGTGCCTATCCGCTGCAGATCTTCCTGCATTTCGCTACAATTTTCTAATGCTGCAACTTCTCTGTATACTACAGCATCATCCGCGAAAAGCCGCATGGAACTTCCGACACTATCTACTAAGTCATTTATATATATATTGTGAAAAGCAATGGTCCCATAACACTCCCCTGTGGCACGCCAGATGTTACTTTAACGTCTGTAGACGTCTCTCCATTGATAACAACATGCTGTGTTCTGTTTGCTAAAAACTCTTCAATCCAGCCACACAGCTGGTCTGATATTCCGTAGGCTCTTACTTTGTTTATCAGGCGACAGTGCGGAACTGTATCGAACGCCTTCCGGAAGTCAAGAAAAATAGCATCTACCTGGGAGCCTGTATTTAATATTTTCTGGGTCTCATGAACAAATAAAGCGAGTTGGGTCTCACACGACCGCTGTTTCCGGAATCCATGTTGATTCCTACATAGTAGATTCTGGGTTTCCAAAAACGGCATGATACTCGAGCAAAAAACATGTTCTAAAATTCTACAACAGATCGACGTCAGAGATATAGGACTATAGTTTTGCGCATCTGCTCGACGACCCTTCTTGAAGACTGGGACTACCTGTGCTCTTTTTCAATCATTTGGAACCCTCCGTTCCTCTAGAGACTTGCGGTACACGGCTGTTAGAAGGGGACAAGTTATTTCGCGTACTCTGTGTAGAATCGAATTGGTATCCCGTCAGGTCCAGTGGACTTTCCTCTGTTGAGTGATTCCAGTTGCTTTTCTATTCCTTGGACACTTATTTCGATGTCAGACATTTTTTCGTTTGTGCGAGGATTTAGAGAAGGAACTGCAGTGCGGTCTTCCTCTGTGAAACAGCTTTGGAAAAAGGTGTTTAGTATTTCAGCTTTACACGTGTCATCCTCTGTTTCAATGCCATCATCATCCCGGAGTGTCTGGATATGCTGTTTCGAGCCACTTACTGATTTAACGTAAGACCAGAACTTCCTAGGATTTTCTGTCAAGTCGGTACATAGAATTTTACTTTCGAATTCACTGAACGCTTCTTGCATAGCCCTCCTTACGCTAACTTTGACATCGCTTAGCTTCTGTTTGTCTGAGAGGTTTTGGCTGCGTTTAAACTTGGAGTGAAGCTCTCTTTGCTTTCGCAGTAGTTTCCTAACTTTGTTGTTGTACCACGGTGGGTTTTTCCCGTCCCTCACAGTTTTACTCGGCACGTGCCTGTCTAAAAACGCATTTTACGATTTCCTTGAACTTTTTCCATAAACACTCAACATTGTCAGTGTCGGAACAGAAATTTTCGTTTTGATCTGTTAGGTAGTCTGAAATCTGCCTTCTATTACTCTTGCTAAACAGATAAACCTTCCTCCCTTTTTTTATATTCCTATTAACTTCCATATTCAGGGATTCTGCAACGGCCTTATGATCACTGATTCCCTGTTCTGCACTTACAGAGTCGAAAAGTTCGGGTCTGTTTGTTATCAGTAGGTCCAAGATGTTATCTCCACGAGTCGGTTCTCTGTTTAATTGCTCGAGGTAATTTTCGGATAGTGCACTCAGTATAATGTCACTCGATGCTCTGTCCCTACCACCCGTCCTAAACATCTGAGTGTCCCAGTCTATATCTGGTAAATTGAAATCTCCACCTAAGACTATAACATGCTGAGGAAATTTATGTGAAATGTATTCCAAATTTTCTCTCAGTTGTTCTGCCACTAACGCTGCTGAGTCGGGAGGTCGGTAAAAGGAGCCAATTATTAACCTAGCTCGGTTGTTGAGTGTAACCTCCACCCATAATAATTCACAGGAACTATCCAGTTCTACTTCACTACAGGATAAACTACTAATAACAGCGACAAACACACCACCACCGGTTGCATGCAATCTATCCTTCCTAAACACCGTCTGTACCTTTGTAAAAATTTCGGCAGAATTTATCTCTGGCTTAAGCCAGCTTTCTGTACCTATAACGATTTCAGCTTCAGTGCTTCCTATCAGCGCTTGAAGTTCCGGTACTTTACCAACGCAGCTTCGACAGTTGACAATTACAATACCGATTGCTGCTTGGTCCCCGCATGTCCTGACTTTGCCCCGCACCCGTTGAGGCTGTTGCCCTTTCTGTACTTGCCCAAGGCCATCTAACCTAAAAAACCGCCCAGCCCACGCCACACAACCCCTTCTACCCATGTAGCCGCTTGTTGCGTGTAGTGGACTCCTGACCTATCCAGCGGAACCCAAAACCCCACCACCCTATGGCGCAAGTCGAGGAATCTGCAGCCCACATGGTCGCAGAACCGTCTCAGCCTCTGATTCAGACCCTCCACTCGGCTCTGTACCAAAGGTCCACAGTCAGTCCTGTCGACGATGCTGCAGATGGTGAGCTCTGCTTTCATCCCGCTAGCGAGACTGGCAGTCTTCACCAAATCAGATAGCCGCCGGAAGCCAGAGAGGATTTCCTCCGATCCATAGCGACACACATCGTTGGTGCCGACATGAGCGACCACCTGCAGATGGGTGCACCCTGTACCCTTCATGGCATCCGGAAGGACCCTTTCCACATCTGGAATGACTCCCCCCGGTATGCACACGGAGTGCACATTGGTTTTCTTCCCCTCTCTTGCTGCCATTTCCCTAAGGGGCCCCATTACACGCCTGATGTTGGAGCTCCCAACTACCAGTAAGCCCACCCTCTGCGACCACCCGGATCTTGCAGACTGAGGGGCAACCTCTGGAACAGGACAAGCAGCCATGTCAGGCCGAAGATCAGTATCAGCCTGAGACAGAGCCTGAAACCGGTTCGTCAGACAAACTGGAGAGGCCTTCCGTTCAGCCCTCCGGAATGTCTTTCGCCCCCTGCCACACCTTGAGACGACCTCCCACTCTACCACAGGTGAGGGATCAGCCTCAATGCGGGCAGTATCCCGGGCAACCACAGTCTTAGTCCGATCGGGGGATGCGTGGGACGAGCTGGCCGTCCCCGACAAACCCCCATCCGGACCCCCACAGTGATGCCCATTGGCAACAGCCTCAAGCTGTGTGACCGAAGCCAACACTGCCTGAAGCTGGGAGCGAAGGGATGCCAACTCAGCCTGCATCCGAACACAGCAGTTGCAGTCCCTATCCATGCTAAAAACTGTTTTGCAAAGAACGTCTGAACTAATCTACAGAGAGCGCAAACAAATCGACAAAATTTAAACGGTTATTAAAATACAAGATTGCCTAGTAAATGCAGTAATGCTGCTACTTGCGCACTGCTGACACACTGCTCGACAGCGGAAGGAGACTACGCGATTTTACACTATTCAGGTACTAAAACGCGATGCTACAACTCTCAAATACTATAATATGCCCGAAATTTATGTATCAAACAATGCAAGTACCAAAAACACGCAAAGAAATTAAGAATTAAACTATGTAAGAAATGAGTGAGCTAGGAGTATACGACTTGCTGCTGCAGCTGCTTATCCAACGGCGGCAGGGGGCTAAGAAAAGAGGCAAGCTGGAAAACGTCAAGATCATCAATAAATAAGAAGGTGAGAATGTACATAAAGTCAAGGAGAGGTTGAAGAAATATTCTGAATAGTTACTAAACCCTGGTGGAAATATGGAAGAGGAAACTGAGGACCTTGGGATGCAAAGGATGTCAAAGTGGACCTAACCTGGACTGAAGAATAGGAAGCAATACAGACGATCAAAGAAGGTGAAGGGTGTGCGCTAGATGAAGTAAGTGTGGTGCTAGTGAGGGCAGCTGGCACTGTTGGAGTTCAGTGACTATCGGGTCATAAGAACATAAGGAAACAAAGGAGAACACCTGAAAACTGGAGAAAGGGAATCATAATGCCAGTTTTTAAGAAACATTGTTGGAAACAGTGTCAAAATCATAGGGGAGTTACTTTGAGAAATCATGCTGCCAAGGCATTTAAGGAGATACTGGAAAAGAGAGTGCAGAAAACAGCAGGAGGAGGACAGTGAGAAATAATATGGGCTTAGACCATAAAGCCTGGCAGGGGATCTAATTCTTAGTGTAAGGCAGCTACCTGAGTGAGGTTGCAAATACGAGGGGTGTTTGAAAAGTCTGTGCAAAGTCTGAGAGATGGCACCACCGGTACGTATTGAGGTCATGTTTAGTTAGTAGCATCTTTGGAAAGAACACACACCAAGTTTCAGCCACATCGGCCTATTTCTTTGTGATTGGTATTCGTGTGAATCAAGGAAGCCCAGTGATTGTCAAAAAATGGACAAAAAAGACTTTCGTGTGGTGATTAAACATTACTTTATGAAAGGCAAAACACCTCAGGAGACTAAAGACAAGCTTGATAAACATTACAGTGGCTCTGCACCTTCAATTAGAACAGTTTATAAGTGGTTTCCAAATTTTCGGAGTGGCCATATGGGCACAAGTGATGCTGAACTTTCTGGACGACCTGTGGAGGTTATGACTCCAGAAATCATTGATAAAATCCACGATATGGTGATGGATGACAGAAGAGTAAAGGTGCGTGAGATTGTTAGTGCTGTGGGCATCTTGAATGAACAGGTACATAATATTTTGCATAAATATTTAGCCATGAGAAAGCTATCCGCAAGATGGGTTCCGCGATTGTTCACAATTGACCAAAAACAGAATCGTGTGAAGTGTTGCAAGGATTGTTTTCAGCTGTTCAGGACGAATCTGCAGGACTTTAAGCATTGTTTCGTCACTGTGGATGAAACATGGATACATGATTATATTCCTGAGACCAAACAACAATCTACACAATGGGTTACCAAGGGAGAATCTGAACCAAAAAAGGGGAAGACCATTCCTTCAGCCAGAAAGGTTATGGCAGCTGTCTTTTGGGATTCACAAGGGATAATCCTAATTGCCTATCTGGAAAAGGGTAAAACTATCACAGGTGCATATTATTCATAATTATTGGACTGTTTGAAAACTGAGCTGCAAGAAAAACGCCAGTGATTGGACCGCAAAAAAGTCCTTTTCCATCAATGCACCAGCACTCACCTCAGCAGTTGTGGTCGCAAAATTAATGGAAATAGGATTCACTTCTCATCTCCCCTATTCTCCAGACTTGGCTTCCTCGGACTACTATTTGTTCCCCACTTTGAAGAAACGGCTGGCGGGACAAAGATTTTATTCAAACAAGTAGGTGATTGCAGCAACTAATACCTATTTTAGACTTAGACAATTTGTATTATTGGAAGGGATCAACAAATTAGAACAGTGTTGGACGAGGTGTGCAAGTTTAAAAGGAGACTATGTTGAGGAAAAAAAAAAAAGTTTACCCCAAACATGTAAGTAGTTTTTATTTTTGCACGGACTTTTCCAATGCACCTCATATGGTAAGTGTTTAGCAATGGTGTTCTTGTTCATTGAGATGCATATGATACTGTGAAATGAAGCAAGATCTGGGAAAACTTTAAGGAGTTGGGAATTCGAAGGCTGACTATGAGAAGAATACGGGGAATGTATCAGGGCAGTGAGAGTGGTGTAAAAGTAGGAGAGAAGACAGACTATTTAGAGCAAAGAAGTGGGCTGAAGCAAGGGAGAGCACTATCCCCGCTACTTTTTATCACTGTTACAAGTGAGATAATGATTGTAGTGGCAGAGGGAATAAGGGATTAAAATTTGAAAGTGATGGTATTTGCAGATGACATAATAATGTGGGGAAATACATAAGGAAAGGTACACGAAACACTAAATATGTGAGTGGTTGGACAGTGTGGATTGGTATTTAATGTGAAGAGGTGTGATATAGTCATGGCAATGAGGAACAAGATGAGAGTAGCAATGGATGTATGAATTAAACAGCAAGTTCTAAAGAGAGTGGAAAGTTTCAAGTACCTGGGGAGTGAAACAGAACACAGAGGGAGAACCATAAGGAGATTAATGAAAGGAGAAGGCAACCACACTGACTTCTGCAAAGATGTGCCACCAAAAAGCAAGCAAATGTTATACAAGGCATATTACATTCCAGTATTAATGTATGCTTAAGAAACATATGTAATGAAGAAGAGGCAGGTAAGGAGCACTCAGGCTTGAGAGAGAAAATTTCAAGGAATCAGGATATGAACAACTAGAATGGATAGAGTAAGAAATGAAATGGTGAGAAAAATAGTGAGAGAGAGGCCCATGCAAGACACCAAAGAAAAAAGCACGATTAAAATGGTATGTGCATGTTAAAAGCATAGGATTTGTCAGGATACCAAGACAAGCTTGCGAGGAGGCAGGAGGCCCACAGTACAGATTGACTGTTGGAGAGAATGAATCTGTGAAGAAGAGAGGAGAAGACTGGGACAGATCAGAGAGAGACATGTAGGAAGATCACAGGAAAAGATGGAGATCCATATGTTCCAAGCACACCCTGCCAAGGGTTGGGAACTGGAGGAGGAGGAGGAGGAGGAGGAGGAGATGATTTTTTTTAAAATGTAGGTGACAGGATTCTCATAGGATTCTTGTCTTTTATGAAGTTTAAATTACTGGAAAATCAGGAGCTGCACAATCATTATAGATTTTTTTGGTAAGCACAGGAGTGGTATGATTACACTGAAATACAATGCAAAATATATTAAGAATGAACCAACTACTTGCCCAAGGATCACAATGCCAGGAGTACAATTTGTAGAATTGTAGGACAAATGTAGTGATTCCAGAATTTTGGCGGAAATTCTAGAACCACTCAGCCTTCTACCGTCTCCAACACACAATATTTTAGATGTCAGTGTGGGATGACAGAATCCTACTTACTGAGCGTCACATGTTTTTGTGTACAGGTTTGAAATTCAGTCACGAGAAAAATGTAGACACAGCAGTCGAACGGCAACAACAAGTACTTGTCTGGTAATCCGTGGAAGTTTTAGTGCAAGTGTATGGAAGAACCATGGAGCTTCTATGTTATTCTGTGCTAATCATGTCAGTGAACATTGTTATAATAATGAGAATAGTTGAGAAGGTACTCTTGAGAAAAACTTTTGTCTTAGCCTTGTTGAAGGGAAGATGTGTATTATGGTTCACTTCTGCTTCAAGTCTGTATGCTCCTGTGAGTGCCTTCCATGGTGAAAGTTCATCTCACTAGTGTCAGATCGGTCATATCCACACAGTAAAATTGCAGAATGCCACAGGCTATGAAAAGCACACTGTCTTGCGCAACTCTATGTCTTCTATAATTGATCCAAGAAGTACCAAAACTTTTTGACTGGGGACAAAAGATGAATTTAATCTTACCTTTTCTTAGTACTCTGCCTATTTTTGTGGAAATATGTTCAATATATAGAAGGTAGGCTGTTGCCTTGAAGGCTTCTTTCTCTTCCTTGTTACGATGTTTGTATGTTCACAGTGATCTCTCTGCACCTGATAAAATGAATATCCGTTTTCCAGGAACACAATTTGGAGGTGTTCTTATTCCACTTGCGGGTTATCAGTATCTGATATGATATGAGCTCAGTGAATAAGAGTCTTCAAAACACCCATCGCTTGTGCCAGGTGAAACCAGTTGCCTCTAAATAAAGGTTTTATGAATGGGCTTTTGAAGTACTGAATATCTAAGTGTGCTATCACTACTGTGTTACACTATTATGGTCAAAAATGGCAAACAATCTTCTTGCTCCATCTCCACTGAAAATTTTATGTCTTATGTGTGGAGTTCAGATGCTGAAGGAACTCTCCGGGACTGCCCAAACTATTGGCCAAACTATAAAAGTATAAATTTATTGCCAGAACGCTATTACATTTAAAACTGTTGAGTCAAGCGCCACTCCTCAAAACCTCCTACAATAAGTTTACCACCAGGGGAGACAAATGACTCACAATTGTGACAGAGTCAGATTGATCATAAACCACAAAGTTAAATATGAAGTATGTTTGGGTGTTTAGAAGCACTTGATTCACTGAGTCCAGATCATACCAGACGTCAATAACAAGTGGAAATGGAGTACCTATAAACCAGTTTCTTGGAAAATAGATATTCGTGTCAGTACACACACAGAGCACTACAGTCGTACAAATGGCACAAGGAAGAGGATGAGGCCTTCGAGACAACAGCCTGCCTGCCATATATATAGGCAGAGTACCAAGAAAACACAAGAGTAAACTGATCCTTCATTGTCCATCACAAATCTTGCTATTTCTGGGTGGAGTCAAACTTAGAACTGCTTTACAAGGCAGGTGTTTATAAGATTCTGTGCAAGTGAAGCATATTATATATAGGGAAATGAAGTGCACTGTTGAGAAGCCAGCAAATCTATCACAGAGAACAGTAACTCTACTGGTCATTCAATGAAATACATACTGTGGCCCACACTTCAAAATTTTTGAACTCTTTATCTATCAGTCAGTGGAAATATGACTGTTTGAGGCCCTTATCAATCAAGATGACAGTTTTCAGCTAGATAAAAGCATGTGACACTGTTATGGAAAAACTTCATGCTCTGTGCAGCTGGCACCACTCTGTGATATTACCATGTGAAGTCAATCAATATGACATTAATGAGGTAAGTTTGCACCATCGAGGGTACTTACATATGATGTTAATGAGGTGAATTTGAACCATGGTTGGTAATCACACCAGCGTGCAGACTTACAGAAGAAGCACAAGCACTCTAGCAATGCATGCACAGTGACAAATGGGTGCACTGTGCTTATGCCGCCAGTTTCTTAAATAGATGAGCTCAATGCATTTTTGCCATTATACACTCAGAGGTGACAGAAGACACTGTGTTGAAATATAATGGCAACAAGTTGCTGATATCCATTAATTAATTAAAGAGTATGAAGAAATGGAGTTAGGGAGCATGTGAAAGGGCGAGGGAGTGACAGGATAGGGTAAGAGGTGGTGGGATGGGGAGGAGAGAGGGAGAGGGTGGGTGGGGGAGAGAGGGAGAGGGTGGGTGGGGGAGGAAGGGAGGGAAGGAGGGAGGGAGGGAGGGAGATAGAGATTTCCAATACCAGAAAAAGTCTAAACCTCAAAGATAATGCAATTTTTTGATCTATTAACATTCTCGTCACTGTCTGTAGAAACTACAGCTGTGTCATCATTTCCTCAACAGTTGGCACTCAGAGAATCCTTGAACACGACAGTCCTCATTGTTATTTCGTGATACAGGGCATTATTTCTGAGCAGTGACAGCTTGAAGTAAATCATTTGCTCTTTTAATACTTCAGAGAGCCATTAGGTGAATGTTCCTGTTTATACAGCATGCTCCAGGACTTGAAAAACTAATTACAGGCAGTATCAGTTCCCACTGTAATGGAACTGTTCAACAAACCTCAATTTTCATGAAGTATAGACGAACACAGTACAACAAAAATTAAAGACATAACTCTCATGACACATTGTTAACGTAGTACTTACTGCTTTCTATAATCATTCCAAAAGGAAAAATCGATAAAAATAAGCTTTTCTTAATGAATTGTTAACTATCTGTATCTCTTTGGAAAAATCCAATTACATCAATATATTACATCTTTGTACCTGAATTTTTGTATATAACTGGAATTGTAAACAAGTTGCTGGACTGACACTGTGTAGTCTGACAGTTACAGAGTAACCTGTAATACGTTAGTTGGTTTCTGTCTCACGGTGATGGAAAAAACATCCCAGGTTTTTCATGGATATCCTGGTTAAAAATACACTTTCTTCTGGGTGAAAATACACTTTTTCCCCAGCGAAAGTACATTTTTTCCATGTAAAGTGATATATTTTCCCTTGGAGCTGTAAAACTTAGCAATACTTTGAATGGTGAAGGTTCTGTACACCAGCATAGAACTTCCTGGAATGTTAGGAAATGAAACCCAGCAAAAACAATGGATTTTGGAAAGATCTTTTATGCCTGGCAACATTTACACTGCATATTTTCATATTACAGAACGTTAAACACAAATTCCACCAAATGCAGCATGGCAGCTTCAGAAGCACTGAAATCGAGTTTGCAACGTGCTTTAGTCAGCCAAGTCACAGCTCATGTCACATGATCTCATCAGCCAATGACAGCAAATATTCAGAGCATGTAGTAAGCCAAAAACAACATCATTGTTAGGTAGCGCAATCACACACATAGGAAAAGTTAATGGTTAAACTACTATACATACAGCATAACTACAAGAAAATCTAAGCTTCCACATATAATATTGGTCAGCAAAAATTTTTTGCTGTTTTTTTTTCTGAAGGTGTGGTTACACAGGATCTAAGAGCACAGCTTAAAGTTCTGCAGCTGAATATTTCAGACAAGTACGATTACGAATTTCACGGATGCGCACTGAACATTTCATGGATTATCTAGCTGGGACTTCAATTTTTGCATGCAAATGCCAATTAAGTGTGAAATTGCTCAACAACTCACTTCGTACTTTTTTGAAGTATAGTTACACTTTTTGCCATTGTTACTGTATAATTTGTAACCTGTGAAAGAAGTAAAATAAATATGAAAAACTAACACTGAAATTTGTAAACCTTTAAGATATCCAAACACGTGTGCCAGTAAAATTTTAAATACTGGCATAAATGTCTGGTCTTCTGGGCCCAAAAGTTTTCCAAATGCCTCAGTGTTAAGCTCTGAAAGAGTCTAACGCTTGGTGACTTAAGAAATTCATCACACACTGTCTCATGTAACGTAATTCATCTCAACCATCATTCACAATATTTTCCCTTAACCTGTTAGAATGTTAACAGTTATGTCGTCACACTCAATGAGACGACGTCCTTGAGAAAGACGCATAGAAAGCAGTTTGTTGTCACAATACTTTTGTGTGCACTGTGCTTTGTTGTTGTAACTGGCACACTTACTTTGCAACTAAAGTTGTATTTTGGTGTTATTCTCTCATTTATGTTTTAGTGCTGCATTATTATTCTGCAGCAGTGAGGTAAAGTAAAATTATTCATTAGAGTTCTTACCAGCCAAAATTTAAAAAATCTAACTGAAAACTAAAACAATGAAAAACTCCCAGAACTCTAAAAACTCTCTAGGTTTTTCCCATATTTCTCCCAGATTAAAAAATTCCCAGGCTTCCCACTTGTCCCAGGGGGTGTACACCCTGTGCCCGTACATAATGGTGAAATGAGTAGGTAGTTAGCATGAACTGCTGGACTGCATTTTGTTTGGAACAAGTCTCTTAAATGTTTATTTTGCAATGGGAGTTCAATCTGCGATTCGAAGAAAATAAGTCTACTGATGATAAAGCACATGTAAGCAATGTCCAAATTATTTTGTTAACCATAATCACATTCACTAGAAAGAGCAGTTTTAACTACAGTGATCTACACTATTCTATTAGTAATAAGTTCATCAATGAGCAGCAAGAAAGAGGTATTGAGCACTTATTCATTTTTGCGTAGTTATTAACTGCACACTTAGCAATAGAAGATAAATAAGAGCAAGTGTTTGGAACTTTATTTTATATATTGTTTATTCAATTATAAAGAGGAGTGTGCCTCACTGCTCTTTCATTGCTAAATTGTGCTTCTGTAGTTGTTTTGATTGCAAAAGTTTGTCATAAAAAGGGGGACAGTTTGACTGATGAAGAAATTCTGAGGCTGTTTCAAGAATCTGTAACAGAAATTGATAACAATGGCTTTGAAATCGATGTCAGTATTTCTGAAACAGACAGTAAATATCATTATCAGTCAGTGTGAATAGGGATCACAATTACATTCACGACAGCTTTACTGACACGTCTCCAATTTTCCTTGTAACAATGAGTATTCTGAAAATGGCAATGAGCTATTAGATGAATTAGAAGAGTGTGAAGCTCCCATCCAATGAAGCAGAACCCAACAATGGCATTAAATTATGATGTTTGAACCTAGTTACATGTCTTTGAAGGTGTAGATAATATTTTGGCACCTTAACATGTTGAAAGAAATGAATTTGATTGTTGGAGCCTTTTTATTGATGATTGATAAAAAACATAAAACTGGAGAAAACAGCTATGCAAGATCAACTATTTCTAAATTGCATAGGCAATATAAAACAACTCCCACATCACTTTGGGTCAGCTGGTCTGCTGTGAAGCTACACGAGATGTTTCAGTTTTTTGCTATAATTATTCTCATATGTCTTATGCACAAAAGAAATATCAGACTATTGGAGTCATCTTTACCTGCAAAAATCATGACCAGATATTGGTTTCAGGTCAATTTAATTTGTTTCATGTGAATAATAATGATAATTACGTACACTGGGGGCAACCAAACCACACTCCTTTGCACAAAATTGGCTTTTTATGAAAAGCAAGAGTAGTTTTTATTCTGATGAGAATCTGACATTTGATGGAGGTTTACATGCTTTTAAAGGACAAATTTGATTTAGAGGGGAGAGATGAGAGGGGAGGAGGAGAGGGGAGAGAGGAGAGGGGAGGAGGAGAGAGGAGGAGGAGAGGGGAGGAGGAGAGGGGAGGAGGAGAGGGGAGGAGGAGAGAGGAGGAGGAGAGGGGAGGAGGAGAGGGGAGGAGGAGAGGGGAGGAGGAGAGGGGAGGAGGGGGGAGGAGAGGGGAGGAGGGGGAGGGGAGGAGGGGAGAGGATAGGGGAGGAGGGGGAGAGGAGAGGGGGGAGGGGGAGAGGAGAGGGGGGAGGGGGAGAGGAGAGGGGGGAGGGGGAGAGGAGAGGGGAGGAGGGTGAGGGGAGGAGGGTGAGGCGAGGAGGGGGAGGGAGAGAGGAGAGGGGAGGAGGGGGAGGGGGAGGGGGAGAGGAGAGGAGAGGAGGGGGAGGGGGAGGAGGGATGGGGAGGGTGATTGGGGAGGGGGATGGTAAGGGGGGAAAGTAAAAAGACTGGGTGTGTTGGTGAAATAGAAGGCTATGTAATGCTGGAATGTGAACATGGATGGGGCTAGATGCGTAAGGACAATAATTAATGTAGGTTGAGGTCAGGAGGGTTATATATGATACATATGATATATTGCAGGGAGAGTTCCCACCTGCCCAAGTCAGAAAAACTAGTGTTGATGAGAAGGATTCGGATGGCACAGGCTGTGAAGCAATCACTGAAATGAAGAACATCATGATGGGCAACATGCTCAGCAACGGGGTGATCCAGATGTTTCTTACCCACACCACCTGGTTGCCTCTCTCATCATGCGCACCTGCTTGCAGTCTGGCTTCAGCCTTTTTGTTGTACCTATCTGTGACTCAGCATCTCTGCTACAGGGTGAGTAGCAACTATTCTTTTCGTAATACTGTTACATATCATCCTGGGATGTCCACTGTTTAAGAAATATACTTCAAGATATTGCATTTTCTGTTTTGAGAGGCACATGGATTACTAGCACACATGTGGTAATAGACACCAGCTGCTGGTATGTCTGCCTGACTGTTTCAAGCTGTATCACAGAAAGACGAATTCTGCTCAGTGGAAACAGTTATATAAATTCAATGAAATACTTTTGTACATTTATCTTGCAAAAAAGTTTTCCATTTACAAACTTTTTTCTGCCTTCAAATCTTCTAACTTTGAAAATATAACTATTCTATAAATATGTGGTGAATTTCAAAATACCTTGAACAAACTTGAAGGTAAAGGATGATGGTATGCATTTCAATGAAAACATTTTGCTTTGCTCCTTCATCTTACAACAAATTCGAGGCATACAAAGAATTGGAAAAGTGTACAACTTCTGGGGGACTACAGCAGTCACTGTGGCCCAATGGAATGTATCATCTAAAGATGGCTGCTTACCTTTCCTCATTTTTATCTCTTTATGGATAATTTCGAAAGACACCTGAACAGTGAATGTAGAAAGATGATCATCATCCTACCTGTTAGAGACAAATATCTGTTCATGTTCCATGATTTCCAATGCATCTGGTTAGCTTTTTGCCGCTTATACTGTGTTTTTTTTTTTTTAATTTTTTAAAATTTTTTTAGTTTTGATGAAATGTACTGTGAGAATGCTTACATACTCGTGGTTCTGTCCAGGTAGAATGTTTTTCTTTGTTGACAGACATTACTCTATTTACTATGATGCCCCATTTTTCAAAATAATCTACATTTAGGTCCAGTAGAAATCACTAGTCAAAAATATGTAAGACATATATGCAAAAATATGTCACAACATTAAATTTGAAATACTTACCAATGTAACCTTTTAAAAGTTCTGGGAGGCTGAAGTCTTCACTACTTTTATGAAAACCCACCCAGTCCATATCATTTGCTGTAAAATTTGATTCTTCTCCTGGAGGTACTGTGCCATTTCTTGGTGTTGTATCCTGTGTAAAATAAAGTGCTCATACATGTATATATACGTTCAATTAGGAATTATACAAGATTACTTTGTTTTCTTCATCACATACACTCACAGCACAAAAGTAGAAGGAACATCTGTTGTTTGGCTCCAACACTATCACCTAATTCTCTTTCACCGTACTACACCATTTGCCAGTTTCTAAAGACTTCTGTTTTAAAAACTGAACACACTGCACATACACTATATGATCAAAAGTGTCTGGACACCATCATGTAATGCAGAATTGACCACTAGATGTCAAGAGAGGCAGACCTGTCAGTATAAAAGGAAGCAGAGACTATTGTGTTGTCAATAGAGAAGCAGAAACAACAGAATGGGTTGGTCAGGAGAGCTTGGTGGCTTCCATGTCATATGACTAACAAATCCATCAGGGACATTTCAGCCCTTCTAAAGCTGCCCAAGTTGACTGTTGGTGGTGTGATTGTTAAGGGGAAACATGAAGGAAAAACCACAGTTAAGCCAAGACAGGCAGATCTCACGTATTGACAGACAGGGATCACGGCGTTGCAGAAAGTGGTTGTAGAAAGTCACACGAAATCAGTGGAAATAATCACTCTACAGTTCCAAATACAGACCAGCTAACACAATGACTGAGTGTAAGAAGTTAAAAAGCATGGAGTACAACAGTTGAGCAGCTCCTCATTTGTGTAGTCAGTGAAATGCATTACTCGAGGTTGTGTAAAGAGTGATGCCACTCAATAGTGGATGACTGGAAGCAAATGATTTGGAGCAGCCAGATGGATAAGTTTAGATATGTCAAATGCCTGGAGAATGATACCTGTCATCATGCATAGAGCAATAGTAGAGTATAGAGGAGGCTCTAGTATGACGTGGGGGTGATTTTCATGGTTAGGGTGTGGTCTCCTTACTGTGCTTAAAAATGCTTAATACGGAAGGATATGAAAACATTTTACAGACTTGTGCACTACTTACAGTAGAAGAATAGTTCAGAGATGACTGACTGTATCAGCAAAACAATGCACTCCATTATAAAGCAGTACCTGTGTGGACAACAACATTCCCGAAATGGACTGACCTGAACCCAATGTTATGTCTTTGAAATGAGTTAAAATGCCAACTTCACTCCTGACCCCAGCATACAACATCACTCTCTTTCCTGGCTACCAATCTTGAGCAAAAATGGGGCACCATTTCTCCACAGACATTCTGACATCTGATTGGAAATGTCCCCGGCATAGTTCAAGTTGCCATAAAGGTGAAAGTTTGACACATTGCATACTAATGTTGACTAATAGGTGTCTGGACACACTGTAGCAGCTACTATATGTGGTAGGTATACTAACTAGAAGTGAGAGAAGAGCAAGTAAGCATTAAGAGCAAATGAAGATTCTTACCGTGCAATTTACATCATTCAGATCATGCTCTATGTATTCTATTTGATATATCATTTTTGCTAGTATCAGGCAAGATACACCAACAGAACATATGTGAGCCACTATAGTCTGAAATTTTGTCCCAAATGATAAACTGATGACTGCTAATAGTACCAGGATGAAGTGTAAGGCACAGACCTGCAAAAAATACAAACAAAGTCAATTTTTACAAGACTAAGCAGTGAAACTGACAAGGGTATGTTTAAACATTAGTCATATTAACTGATTAAGATGTGACAAGAGTCACAGATACCAAATGAATGTAAAGCATTTTATTTCGTCAACAAGCTATTATGTGTCAAAGTAATGTTCCCTTAAACGCTTTTCAAATTACACAAAATCCTATCTGATTAGAAGTATTTTAATATGTTGTGTATGCTGAAAGGCATGAAGGGGAAGCAGTAGTTGAGAATGGAGTGAGACAGGGCTATAGCCGATGTTATTCAACCTGTACATTAAGGAAGCAGCAATGGACTCAGAAGAAAAGTTTGGAATAGGAACTTCAAGGTCTGCTGATGACATTGTAATTGTCTCTGAGACAACAAAAGACTTGGAAGATCAGTTGAAGAGAATGGACAGGGTCTCAAAAGGAGGATATAAGATGAACACCAACAAAAGAAAAATGAGCATAATGGAATGAAGTCTAATTAAATCAGGCAATGCTGAGGGAATTAAATTACAAAATAAGACAGTTAAAGCAGTAGGTTAATTTTGCTATTTGGACAGCAAAAGGAAGTCTCTACTGGAAGTATCTGTATGGAGCGTAGCCATGTATGGAAGTGAAACATGAACAATAAACAGTTTAGACAAAAAGAGAATAGAAGCTTTTGAAATGTGATGCCACAGAAGAATGCTGAGTATTAGACAAATTTATCACGTAACTAATACCGAACTTTGGGAGCAAAGGAATTTGTGGCACAACCTGATGGGGGGTAAAAATCGTAGAGAGAGAGGTAAAGATATGAATAAAGAAAGCAGATTCAGAAGGATGTAGATTTCAGTAGTTACTCTGAGATGAAGAGGCTTGCACAGGATAGATAAGCATGGAGAGATGCATCAAACCCCTCTTCCGACTGAAGACCGCAACAACAACAATATGCTGACACAGTAACAAAACCAGTATAACAGTTACATTTCTTGCATTTTACATACCGATGTAACATTGGCAATAGTTGTGCCCAAACTTATTATGGTTGCACTAAACTCTTATTAAGGATGTCATCATATGTTGCTTGCTGAGTAACCATGGGGCCCATGGAATGCAATGCTATGGCTGCCCAAATCATATCTGAACCCCGACCTTGTTTAACTCTTGGAACACACTCTCGGGCAGAAGTTGGAAACACTGTGCACCGATCGGACCAAATGACTTTCTTCCATTGCTCCACAGTTCTGGTTTCATGGCTTCCACACACATTTTCCTGTTGTGGAAATTTGCATCACTGATGGGAGGTTAAGGAATTCCAGTTAATTTTGCAACTCTCTGCTTATGGAACTCCCTTTGTATGTTTTGGTGCTGACATGGTTTGCAAGTGAGACACTCAGTTCTGTATGGACTTCTGAAGCCGTCATTCTCTTTTTTTCATCACAATGATCTTAAATGACCGTCTTTCATGATCACTCAACACACACTTCCGGCTGCATTGTGACTTTGCTAACGATGTTTTTCCCACTTTCTCTGTATTTGGTATAAACCTTCAACATGGCTACAAGATAGTACTTTATAACTGCAGTAACTGCAAAAATTCCAAAAGGAACCTACAGCATACATGTCATGTCAAAAAGCAACCCAGTTTTGAACTGTTCTGCACACCCATCTCCACCAACTACCAGCCAATTTGGTCTGTCTACAGATCTGTCTTCAGTGACTACTGCAGTAGAATAGTGTCAAATAATCACAAACAAACTCTGGTCTTACGGAAAGTCTGTCAGTGGCACCAAAGTTAGTTTCCAGCCACTTACACATGAGACGCGAACTGAAATTTAGGGCAATACAGTGAAAGCTAAAATCCGTAACTCTGGTATCAAATATTCCCCTAAAAAGGAAAACCCTGAGGACTGCCTAAATTTAACTCTCATATCACTGGAAAGATGAGTGAAATATGTGATAGTGTCAATGGTGTTCAGAAACAGCTGAAATTGTTAAAATTGAACAGAGCTCCAGGATCTGATGGAATCCTTGACAGACTCTATACTGAATTTGCAGCTGAGGTAGCCCCTATTTTAACTATAATCCACTGTAGATGCTTCAACAAAAAATCAAGCCCAGTTCTCGGAAAAAAGCACAGGCGACACCCATCTAAAAGACAGGTAGTGGAAGTGATCCACGAAGCTACTGTCCAATGTCCCTGACATCAACTTGTTGTAGAATCTTAGAACATATTCTGAGCTGAAACATATGAGGTATCTTGAACATAATGACCTCCTTCCTGGCAAGTAACATGGATTCCAAAAACTGATCATGAGAAACCCAACCTGCACTTTTCTCACATGACATACTGAAAACTTTGGATGAAGGCAGTCAAGTAGATATAGTACTTCTTGATTTCCAAACAGCATTTGACTGCGTACCATGTCTATGCTTATCATCAAAAGTATGATCACATGTATCAAGTGAAATTTGTGACTGCATTGAGGACTTTTTAGGTAGGAAGGATGTAGCAATGTTACCTTGGATGGAGAGTCATCATCAGATGTAGAAATAACTTCAGGTGTGCCCCAGGGAAGTGTGTTGGAACCCTCACTGTTCATGCTGGATATTAATAACATTGCGAACAATATTGATATCAATCAAACTTTTTGCAGACAATGCAGTACACTATAATGAAGTACTGAGTGAAAGAAGCTGCAAAAATATTCAGTCAGATCTTCATAAGATTTCAAAGTGATGGAAAGACTGGCAACGCACTTTAGATGTTCAGGTTTGTAAAACTGTGCACTTCACAAAATGAAAAAAAAAAAAAGGTTACAACCTGTGACTGTAATATCAAACTCTTACAAATACTGGTGTGTAACACTTTGTAGGGATATGAAATGGAATGATCAGATATCCCCAGTCATGGGTAAAGCAGGTGGTAGATTTCAGTTTATTGGTAGAATACAGGGGAAAAGCAACTAGTCTAAAAAGGAGGTTGCTTCCAACTCACTCATGTGACTCATTTTAGAATATTGCTCAAGTGTGTGAGACCCATATCAAAGAGAATTAACAGGGGATATTGAGCATACACAGATAAGGGCACCACAAATGATCACTGATTTGCTTGACCCATGGGAGAGTGTCACAAGGAGGATGATGATAAGGAACCAAACTGGCAGATTCTTGAAGATAGGCATAAACTACCCTGAGAAAACCTACTTACAAAATTTCAAGAACATGCTTTAAATGATGGCTCTAGGAAATTACTACAATCCCGTACTTATGAGGCCAAGATTAGATCAATTACAGAGTGCACAGAGACATTCTAATAATCATTCTTTCCATGCTCTATACAGTAATGGAATGAAAGAAACCCTAATAACTGGAACAATGCTATGTATGCTCTGCTGTGAACTTAGCAGTGGCTTCCAGAGTATAGATATAGATGTACAGTCGAGGAGAAAACGAGCGAGACCCCTCGCCTTTTTGTTATGCTGATCCACAAAGCTTTAAAGTCTGCTACACAGCATAACAGGCAAGGCGACGAAGTGCTACCAACATACTACGTGCAGGCGTGAAATTGGAAAACCATCCGAACTTTATCAGACTGTTTTCAATCACGTGTAAGACTATATTAATGCTGATTAGTGTGTTAAACACTACTGAATTGCAACGCACACCACTTACGAGGGGACCCGCAAAGTGTCATACCCCGATGTTGCTAAAGCTTGGCTCAGTGAAAGAGGGGAGAAAAATAAGTGAACACGTGTCTCAGCTAATCTGCAAACACTCGACCGCTTCTGAGAAAACGACGGTCAAAGTTTTCAATGCGCTGTTGCTATAGTGTAGATACCTTTTAGATACCTTTTAGCAGCTGAGCCGCCGCATCAGTTGAATCCTTACATGCTAAAAGGCCTGGTTTGTTTTCGGTTTTAATTTCAATGGAGGCAGATAGACTATCAGTAAAGCAATTTTAAGAAATTGTTGCCCCTCCAATAGATTTTACTGCTACCTTTAATCTATACTGCGCCCTGTGGATGTCAATATGAAACTCTTGTAGAATTTCATACTTGTTACTGCCTACTTTTCCACTTCAGTCAATAATTGAATTGACTTAAGTGTGGCACTGAATGATTTTTAGCTAAATTTCGTTATGAATCTTCACGCATTGCTAAATTTCCACACTTTTATGGTAGGTCAGCAACGGTAATCCAGTATGACTGGTCTGAACGTTGACACAGACCGTTTCGCGGCTGAATGCACGTAATATTTTGCTAATTCGTAACGATCTGGGGTACTTTGCCTTACTAAAACAGTTATGTTATCTCAATAAGCTGAAATCAATTTTTAATAGTACAGTTCATACTAATTAGCGTTTTTTCTTTCATTTATATCTTATATTTACGTGTTGTGTTTAACACACTAATCAGCATTAATATAGTCTTACACATGATTGAAAACAGTCTGACAAAGTTTGGATGGTTTTCCAATTTCACGCCTGTGCATAGTATGTTGGTAGCACTTCGTCGCCTTGCCTGTTATGCTGTGTAGCAGACTTTAAAGCTGTGCGGATCAGCATAACAAAAAGGCGAGGGGTCTCGCTCGTTTTGTCCACGACTGTACAGATACCTTGTTGCATGTGACACTGGATGCCGGTATCTACTCTTCTTCAGCATGCAAAACAATTACATTCTGTGGTGATGTCATTTTATTTATTGTTGCCTGCAGTGACACTTAAAAATTCTTGGCAACACACATGGTATCTCACCCCCTCTCTACAACCACATGGAGGGAAACCACTTCACCTTCCCATCCACATTTTACCTCACTGTGGTCTCTCACATGGAGGGAAACCACTTCACCTTCCCCTCCACATTTTACCTCACTGTGTTCTCTCTCTCTCTCTCTCTCTCTCTCTCTCTGTCTGTCTGTCTGTCTGTCTGTGTGTGTGTGTGTGTGTGTGTGTGTGTGTGTTCCCCCTCCCCATTTTCTTTATGTCATTATAGTCTGTATCAACTTCCAGATCTTGCAGACCAGTATGGTATTGTTTCGATCAGCTCTTTGAATGATCTGTCAAAACAAATGTATTTGGAAGTACAAATAGTAGTAGCAATGACAGCATAAAAGCCACCAGTATGGTATATTTTCAGTTTTGTCATGCAGTAAAAGAGATTACTGATACGCTAATGAAGAATTTGATAAAGGCTCATCATACATTGAGGCTAATGTCAATTTCTGACATGGAATACTGGCAGATGACACCTAAAACTGTTGATCTCCAGGTTTAAAGTACTTAACATCATAAAGTTCATATTGGGTAGAGGGACATAGTGTAACAGCCAATGACACCTCTTTTTCACATCCAACTATCATCAGTAGATTAAATAATTTAATCAACCATGATGTTCAGTGTTAACAAGAAAACACATTCAGTTAGGTTTTGTGTTTAATGAGTGTAGGACATTAACTGCTGCCCAAGTAGACAACATCATATGCTATACATTTTGTCCTCACCATGTGTCTAATGTATGATACACACCTGTCTCTAGGTAGCTAGCATTGTGTACCTAGACAGGTCTCCTCAACAGTAACATTTACACAGTTTGCCACCTCTATTCTCACTGTTAGGGTCTGAAGTCATCATGATAGCACTGAGTCTTGTTAGCATTATACCACTCAAGTGCAACCCAGTCTTGGTAGAACTACTGCCACTGCTACTCTAGCTTCCACCAAGTCTATTCCCAGTCTCCACATTAAACTCACAGACTAGACTTGAATCTCAACACTGAACTAATATATAATTTAATTCAGTTTTGTTTGATATAATTCCAGAATAGTTTTGTTTATGTGGATTTTTAATGTATGGTAATTTGGGGATGATGTTCATATGTATATATGGGGAAATCATGCCAAGATATAATAATTTTTTTCTTTACTTGTAACCAGTGGAGATTCATCCACAGAAAGCAGAAATTTATTGTGAGTGTGTGGTTTTATTTTCAACAATTACAAGTCCAGCTGAGTTCAAATGTAGTCATAGTTCTCTTGAATTCAAACCATCTGCAACCACAGATGAAAAAACTGAGGAATGAATAATGTAGTACTGAACAACTGAAAGCTAAAGGTGTATCGAATAGATAATATAATATGTACAATTTCCTCTCTTACATTTTTACTCCCACCACAAATCATGGACATCCAGCAATTAAGGTTACAGAATTGTTAATGGACCATGGTAGTTGCCACAGTGAGGTGTCCTGTGTGCCTGAAAAACACTGATAGCCTGTAGGTGCAACCACGTTAGAAGAGTATCTATGAGGAGGCCACACTAACACATGAGTCCTGAAGAAGGACAACTGCTGGTTCAATAGTTGCTGGAGCAACAAGTCTGAAAGGTTGACTGATGTGGTGTTTTAATGTTAACCATAATGGCCTTGCTATGTTGATACAGTAAATGGCTGAAAACAAGCGTAAACCATAACCAGTATATTTTCATGAGGATATGCTTTACTGTATGGCTTAATGAGGATTAAAATATTTTGGAGGTAAAACAGTCTCTCATTAGGACCTGCAAGCAGGGACTACTTAGGAGGTTGTTGTCATCATAAAACATAAATTTGGCATTCTAAAGCTTGGATTGTGGGATCTTAGATCTCTTACACAAGTAGGTAGGTCAGATAACCTGAAAAGAGAAATGAATGAGTTACAGTTAGATGACAAGGAAATAAGAGAAGTGCAATAGACAGTAGAACAGGATTACTGGTTGTGTGAGTACAGGGTTAGTAAAACAGAATCCAATAGTGGTACACAGAGTAGGGCTAGTAATAAATAAGGAAATAATAAAGAAGGTTGAAAGATTACAGATATCAATCTTCTCCCTGACAGACTGCACCTACCCTGATGCAGCTTTGCTCCAGTGAGGTAGTGTCCCTGATGGGGAAGATACATTATATGGACAAGGGTGGTTTAGGCACTTGTATATCTTTAAGCTGGAGAGTGAGTCAGTCCAGATAGAATATCCATGCCAGGTGGATCGCATATATGAGGGGCTTTTAACAGCAGAACTGAGGGTATTTCATTACTCAGGAAATGACTCTTAATCCACAGTGTCAACAAAGTACATCACGGCGAACTTTAATCAAATGGTGTTTAGTAAATAACTGTGGCTGTATAACAAATGAGAATAAATATGTAAGAACATTTTACATTTGTCTAAAGTATAAGAAATCATGAGTTTATTAAATCTGTCTTAACATCACCAAGTGATACTAGAGACAGATAGGACATGTGTCAGTAGCCTCATGGTCAAGAACTTTCACGATCTGGCACATATACCTTGGGTGCATGTTGGCCTCTTGTGCTGTCAGATCCAACAAGTCCAACACTTAGAATTTTGGACAGAAAAATTACTGCCAGTACTTTTAATTAAAGATGAGGAGCAGTCTACAATGTGAAGTGCTATGAACTGTATAGTAAATGTATGATTATAGTCAGGACAGGCAAAAAGCTAAGACCTTCCATAGTAGTACAAGTGCATACCCCTACTAGCTATGCATAATTGTATGGCAGTGGGTTTCAAAACTCCAGAATATTTCCTGTAGCAGATTTGGACTCTGCCCATGATTTATGGGTCATGATCTGCAGATTAAAATTGAAGAAGCTGTAGAAAGGTAGGGAATTAAGGAATGGAACCAAGACAAACTGAAAGAACTGAAACAGTCAGAGGTTGCTGATATTTTCAAAGAAAGTGTTAGGCAACGATTGAGTAAAACAGAGGACAGGAACACAGTAGATGATGAACTGGCACCTGTAAGCGATTAAATATTTAATGACAGCAGAAAATCAAGTAACGAAATCCTTGGACAATGTGAAGATATTGACACTGTCTTCGATTATGTTTTGATATGGGTCTTCCTTACAACCTCATCACAAATGTACAGCACATTTGCAGTGGAAAGGGGGAGTGGTCAAAATACGTCAATAAGCTCAAGCTTACCAGAACCTTTATTCACAGACAAAATCCTATCCAGCTCATCCATAAACAGATCTCCCATGCCATCTGCTCTTCCAACTCGAATAAATCTGGTAACCCGCCACCAAACAGCACTCTTCTGATCATCCAGTAAAGATGAAGGCATAAAACCCATCTTAAGTCATGTTGCAATGGTCTTAGAATATGCTAGGTGTGATGCAATTCTATCTGCTACATATAGATCATAGCTGTATTTCATAAATTTTTATTTAAATGGTTATTTTTGTCATGATAATACCTTACCAATGATTTGTAAATTACTTGTACTAAAAATCCCAAAGCTCTTTTCATGGCATAGCTACCTGATGCTGTGCTTGAATGTTATTTATATTTTATTTTGCTACCCAACAATTTTAGAGCATGTCATATGTGGCGCCATTGGTACTTCATGAACTTATATTTTATTTATATTTTATGAAGTTTAGTGTGGTACCTGTAAGAACTTGACAGAAATAAATATTTATTAATTGTGCAATTTTATGATGTACTATTTACAAACCCTGTTATGCACTGTTGTTGTCTGGTGTTCTAAAATGTGCCATGTGGCATCACCGTACTCTTAATGTTTTATATGTTTATTCATGTATTCCATGAACAACTTGTCAAGAATGCATTTCATGTACGATTTTGCATACTTTGTTTGGTTGTAATAAAACGTCCCAATGCTTGCATGCACGTCACCACTAGCGACCTCCTTGGTCATGTGGAAGCTGTGGGCAGCACTTGGACGCAGTTTTCGCTCTTTTGGTGGTGAGCACATGTAGAGGCCACATTCTGTTATTGCACTTATTGATTTCATAGCCTATTTTCCACTTGTACAACCTGTGCAATGCAATACTTATATTTATGGCATAGTACCCAGTTTGGAACAATATTAGTGTTGTAGAGTCTAAGCTGCTAATGTAATGCCATTTTGTAAACCTTAATGATACACTGTAAATCTCCAGTATTTTATCCCTCAGGATGATCTGATACTGGACAAACAGTCCAAAATCAGTCATCGACAAACAAATGGTCTTCCTGTGCAACTTAAAGCCATTTTCTTAACTGTTACTGTACACAGGATGTTTAGCTTTTGAAAGTAAGAGCTACTACACTTCAGTGTTACATAAGCAAAATGGAAAACAATAAAAGAATCAAAAATCTTTTAGATGTTATGAATGATTTATCATTTTTGAGAAAGTGGGGTGGAAAAGAATAATTTTATGAAAAATGCTTTTGAATATTTTAAAACTGCATTCATCTGTCCTTTTTTCCGCATGTGCTGAAATGAAAACATGAACTTTTGATTTCAAAAACATGAGATCAAATGTGTACTGTTCTTTTTAATCACACACCAGCACTCAATGAGTAAGACAGCTCTATCAAGCTGTACTTGGGCTTTTCTTTCCCAATTTGAAATATATCATTTTCATACTAAATATCTACAAAACTCATCTATACTTGATAGTAGCAAAAGAAAATGAAGTAAAAATTAAAAACAAAATTGTTACATACATCATAGGCACCCAGTAGCATGATGGACAACAGCAATATCTTGAGTATATGCATCTCCAGGAACAGCCACATAAAGTCACTCACTTTTTCAATCAAATGCTTGCCCTTCATTCCCAGCTGCTGTAGCCTGTAAAAAGAAGTACCTGAAACAAGATGACAGCTGTCTAGTCTCTGTGCTTTAAATCAATGTTAAAAAAGGAGAAATCGAACAGCTACCAGGAGGAACATGTGGCAATAGGAACTTCATACTGGTATGGAATATACGTAATTACGTCTAGGCTAAATCAAACAATGGAAAATTCAGGATGGAATAATGACAGCTGTCTGAATGGGCTTCATGCATTTTAAAAACTTAATATACATTAATACAAATTACCTCTGACATTTGTATCATCTGGCCTTGAACTTTCATCAGTGTCTTCTTCACGAAGTGAAATATCTCTTCCTGAAGCATCACCAGATCGGCTAGTTCGAGTCGAATTAAGTGTAGCTGCCCTACAAAGAAATTTAATATTAAAAAAAATTGAAAACAATCCTTCAAGGAAACACTTTGAAACAAAAAGCAGCACTATCACCCATGGCTAGCTACAAAGCTTTTAATAGTTTAATAACTTAGGAACTTGATTAACCTATTAGAAGCTTCTAGATGTGGTATATCTCATTCTTCAAATGATTAAAGTTCTGCTATCCTTTATCAGCAGTATTTATGCACAAAAATATTGACTGACACTCGGGCCTAGGTATTCCAAGGAAATTGGCCTCTCACCCCCAGAGGCTTAGATTCCCAGTGACAAAAACCACAATTTTTACACAGTTGTTTAACAAATAAAAAAAATGCTATTAAAAATTAATGAAAGCATTAAAGAGTTGCAAATATTTTTTTGTTGCAAAAATGACACCTATAAGATTTCCTATGAAAAGATTACCTCACACTAAGTGAAATGAATGCAACAAATAGCAGAAGCGGGAAGGACGACTACAGTTTTATGTTCCACTAACAGGACTAGTACATGAATAAGTGTCAAAAACTTATTTTTAATTTTCACTCTTAAAAAATTTGCTATAGTTTTCTGAACAAGAAAAAGTTAGCTTCAAGGAAATTTTACTGGAGGAAGTCCAAAAATTACAAGAATTTTGAAAATGGATGCACATTTGGTGGTGTCCACATATCATGCAGACACCTCTGCTGAAAGATCTTGGTTCTCCCTTGTTTATTTTCTATGAATTTTCTGTCTCTAATGTGTTTATACTGAGAGTTTAGTCATTGTTTAACAGTTGACACTGTATTTATTGTGAAGTAATGTAATTAGTTGCAGTACTACTGTGTGAGCCTTTATAAAAAAATTCAGGAAATTTTGTGTGATTTTAGTAGTAGCAGAAATCTTTCAAAATTTTCAGATTATATCCTTTGAGAAAGGCAGCATGGACTACATTCTTTCAGAATAGATCCACAGATGACACCGAGTTGTGCTGTATCAAAAAATATAGGACGCACAATCCCACTTGCTGACATGGCACACCGTACTCCTTCCCCCTCCCCCCAACATGAACAGATTGGTTGTTGACCAGTATCTGGTGTTCTGGGAGTTTGCATGTAATATCAGATGGAACCAGGCTTCATCAGTTATGAAATACAGCAGTGCATCCAACATTCCACTTTCTACTGTTTGACATAGCACATTTTGCCTTATCTTCCTCTTTTTCTTAGACACATCATTTTGTAGGGCATCATCCCTATATGGTGTAAAACATGTTGACAAGACCAACGCAAAATGTTCACTTGTTGCGACAATTTACTTGTTTAATTCTTTGGACTCTGGGTCGTTTGTGTTCAACTATCCGTGATCACAGCAGGTGTACGAATGGACAGGGCTCGATTCTTTTTTGCACTTGCAACTGACTCTATAGTACGCCACTTTGTCCAAAATCCAGTATACCACTGTTTGCTGGTTGGAAATATGAGGAAACATTTTTGCAAACAGTCCCATGTTTCCATAAATGAACCAGTAGACACATACGCCTCCATTATTGCGATTCTTTCTTGCTGAGATATTTACTTCTTATGTCTTAACCAAGTTATAATGGCTTTCGTATGGACAATAAAAAACCATAGTCGCAACAGCTTTGAAACAACAGATGACAACTGGCGGGTGGCAATGAGAAGTCCAGTACTTGGGGCCAGTTTTTCGTGTGTCAGCTTGTATTTTCCCATGAACTAAAAACTTGCTACTTCTTGCACTTTATTATTTGAGTAGACTATTTTTGTGAGGTTTCCTATGAGAAGTACTTAACTGCATATTCTAAGTCTTGTCAAAACTCAATGGTAATCCATTTGCCTTTAACCAATTGTCAATATTTTCAAATATACATTAGCCCCATTTTCAGTAAGAAGACTGGTAGTAAGTTCTATTCCTATGGCATCATCAGCAAAAAGAAAAACATCGACTCTTCCAACAAAGCAAAGTGGAATATCAGAAACAACAGAGGAACCAAAAAAGAGCCTATGGTTTACCACATACAACTGTTTCAAATTCCATGTACCTGCTGCTATGTGGTCAACAGGGACTGATGCACTCTGTTTCCTGTCAGGTAGAGAAATCAAAAACAACAAATTTGTTGTGTCTACTACCAATTGCACACTTTTTCTTGGGTCTTGAGTAGAGAATGCTGGGAGTGGAAGCTTAGGACCAGCCCTTAGCGCATTGCCTGCTGAGACAAGCACCACCTCCTCCACCCAGAGCATTCAGCTTATGTATTGCAGCTTATAAAAGAAATGAATGTGTCATGGATTACTGTATCGCAAAAGTGACAAAACGAATGTGTTACAGATTACTGTATCGCAGAAGTGACACAAAAGTTGATGGCAAGTCGCTAGATGGACCAGGTGCAGCCGCTTCGCTCAACTTTGTAAATAATTTTAATAATCTCTATGGTCAGATCAACATTACATTCAGAAGGGCTACTTACACTTATGGTCCACAGTATTATCGTGTAACTAAGTTTGGCAACAAGCCTAAATGTTCTGTAGTGACATGAAATCAGCCGATTTCCATTAATCTCAGAGAGGCCAAGTAAAAGTGTGTGAGTTATACTTGAGAAAGTTTTGACTTTTACATGAGGACATCATGATTCACACAATATAAAGCCTTAACCAACTCTCAGGATAATTCCAGTGGTAATCATTCCTGATTTATTGATTCCAGTATATTGCCTGTTAAGATAAATGTAGGTTGTTCAGTAGACAGATTTTTTTGTTTTTCAAACTTTTTATTACTGAGTACATTTATCAGTGCCGGTTGTGAACTCTAATGTACACAATGACCTTGCTTTGAAAGTATTGGTGACAATATGAGGGTGATTGTGATTCTTTACTTATGTTGCATCTCTTTTTTTGTGAAGAGTCTTGACAACAGCACATTTAAGTATGTCTGGGAAAATATTACTATGGAAGATTGATTGAGTAATTAACTTAGTATTCATCAGAACAACATTTTATTATAATACTACTGATGCCTTCATTATCACAAGTAAATTTATTTTAGAATGCTTTTTCATAAAATCGATACACTATCTAATAACAATGTGTTTAAAATTAAATTATCTTCTACTGACAAAAAATGTTATCAAAAAGGTCTACAATTATGTGGCTACCTTTGGTGAGCCCATTATTAACTCATTGAGAAATTTCCTCATCAAATTAATTCCAGTCTAGTCTGGTGTGGTGGTACAGCAAACTTCTATTGTTGCTACATGTATTATGAAAAGGATAAATGTTACTCACCAAGGTACTGAGATACAGACAGGCACACCAAAAATACTCTCAGAAAATAAGCTTTTGGTGAACAAGATCTTCATCAGAAACAAACATAAACACAATCACTCACACAAACACAGCTCGCACACACATGACCACAGTCTCTGGCTGCTGAGGCTAGACTGTGATCAGCAGCCGGGTGGTGGGGGTAAGGAGGAAGCTGGAATGGGGAAGGAGAATGATATCGGGATAGTGGTGGGGGACCGTATTGTGCTGCTTGTGGGAGCATTCAGGGATGAGGTGGAGAGAGGGTGGGGCAGCAAGATGCAGTTGGGAGGCTAGACAGAGGTTGGAAAGGGGGGGGGGGGGATTAGCAGAAAAGGAGACGTAAAAAGACCGTGGGTGTGTTGGTGGAAAAGAGGGCTGTTTAGTGCTGGAATCAGAACAGGGAAGGGGTTAGATTGGTAAGGAAACTAACTAACAAAGGTTGAGGCCAGGAGGGTTGTGGGAACATATATATTGCAGGGAAAGTTCCCACCTGTGCATTGAGGAAAGCTGATGTTGATGGGAAGGATCCAGATGGCACAGGCTGTGAACCAGTCATTGAAACAAAGAATGTGTTGTTGGGCATTGTGCTCAGCAGTAGGGTGGTCCAGACATTTCTTGGCTACACGCAAACAGACATCTTGTTGGTTGTCATGCCCACATAGAATGCAGCACAGTGGTTGCAGCTTAGCTTGTAATCACGTGACTGGTTTCACTGCTTTTGATGGGTTAGGAAATGTTTATGACTGGACTGGACTGGAGAGCATGGTGGTGGGAGGGTGTACGGGATACGTCTTGCATCTATGTCTATTACAGGGATATGAGCCATAAGGCAAGGGGTTGGGAGCAAGGGTTGGGAGCAAGGGTTGGGTAGGGGTGGATAAGGATATTATGTAAGTTCACTGAATGGCAGAATACCATTGTGGAAGGGGTGGAAGGATAGTGGGTAGGACATCCCTCTTTCGTGGGCATGACGAGAAGTACTCAGAACCCTGGTGGAGAATGCAATTCAGTTGCTCCAATCCTGGTGGAACTGAGTCGTGAAGGGATGTTACTCTGTGGCCAGATGGTAGAACTTTGGGAGGTAGTGGGTGATTGGAGAGATGAGGTACAGGAGATTTATTTTTGTACACGGTTGTGAGAGCAATTATGGTCCATGAAGGCCTCAGCGAGTCTCTCAATATATTTCGAGAGGAGCCACTCATCACTACAGATGCGGTGGCCATGGGTGCCTAGGTTATATGGAAATGACTTCTTGGTATGGTATGGGTGGCAGCTGTTAAAGTGGAGGTATTGCTGGGGGTTTGTAGGTTGTATATGGACAGAGGTACTGATTTAGCCATCTTTGAGATGGAGGTCAAAATTGAGGAATGTGGCTTGTTGGATTGACTAGGACCAGCCGAAGTAAATGGGGGGGGGGGGGGGTGTCGAGGTTCTGGAGGAATGTGGATAGGTTGTTCCCACCCCCAATCTACATCACAAAGATGTCATCAATGAATCTGAACTGGGTTAGGGGTTTGGGATTCTGTGTGTTCTGGAAGGATCCCTCTAAATGTCCCATGAAGAGGTTGGCATAGGATAGTACCATGCAGGTGCCCATAGCTGTACCTCAGATCTGAAGATATGGCACCATCCTATATGATCCCATTCATGGGCCATCTAGAGGAATCCTTCCTAAACACCCAGAATCCCAAACCTCCTACCTGGTTCAGATTCACTGACAACATCATCTGATATGAATTGAGAGTGAGGACACCCTACCCACATTCCTCTAGAAACTCGACACCTTCTCCCCCATTTGCCACCGTCTGGCTGCAGAGGAGCATTCCCCCTCATGACTCAGTACCACCAGGACTGGGACAACTGAATCATACTCTTCACCAGGATTTCAACCACCTCTCAACACGCCCTGAAATGAATAATGTGCTACCCACGATCCTTCCAGCCCTGCCCACAATGGTGTTCTGCCACCCACTGAACCTACACAATATCCTCATCCATCCCTACACTGTTCTTGCTCCCAACCTCTTGACTCATGGTTCATATCACCTTAATAGACCTACATGCAAGACCTGCCCCATACATCCTTCCACCACCACCTACTCCAGTCCAGTCACAAGCATCACCTATCCCATTAAAGGCAGGACTATCTGTGAAACCAGTCATGCGATCTACAAGCTAAGTTGCAAACACTTTGCTGCATTCTATGTGGGCATGACAACCAAAAAGCTCTCTGTCTGCATGAATGGCCACTGACAAACTACGACCCTGGAAAATCTGGACCACCCCATTGCTGAGCACGCTGCTCAACACAATGTTCTTCATTTCAATTATTGCTTCACAGTCGGTGTCATCTGTGCTTTCATGAACAGCAATATATCCTACATTCCCATAACCTCCTGGCCTCAACCTTCATTAGTCATTTTCCTTACCCACCTAGCCCCTTCCCTGTTCCCATTCCACCAACGCACCCATGGTCTTTTTATTTTTCTCCTTTTCTGCTACACGACACGTTTCACAAATTACTGCACGACATCCCAGCACTTACAAAACCTGCAACTGCCATTAGGAAATGCACTCATTGCATACAGTATCACATCCATACAATTCAAGGGCTATCTGTCTCCTGTCATCCATGACATTGGGCTCCACGAGGCTGCCCTCAGTGCAGGCAGAGTTTAACTGGTTGCTACAAACAGGTATTGTAACTAGTTCTGATAGTGCATGGACATCACCAATTCATATGGTTTCACAGAAAGATAAATCCTGAAGGATATGTGGCAATTACAGAGCACTCAATGAACAGACAGTTCTGTATCGGTACCCTATTCCTCGCGTGATGGACTTCAACAATACCATTAGTGGTGCAACAATATTAAATGTGACAGACTGTATAAAAGTGTATTCCCATGGCTCCAGTTGATATTAAAAAACAGCAATGACCAGGCCTTTTGGATTTCCCAAACACAATTTAATGTCATTCAGTATCAGTAATGCTGAACGGATGTGGCAGAGGTTCACGCACAAAGTGCTAAGGGAGTTGCCATTTGTGTTTTGTTACTTGGATGACATTTTAATATTCTCTGCTTCAGTAGATCAACATGCAGTCCACCTGTCATAACTTATCCACAGCCACAAAATTATGGCATCATTATTAATGAAGTGAACTGTGTCTGGGAAAGAGTGAAGTTTATTTCCTCGGGACTTAGTTTCAACAGCAGGATTGGCACCATCACCTGAATGGGTCAAAGCTGTGGAGAAAATGCCTCTACCCAGTTCTTACAAAGGCTGTCGCAGGTTTCTGGGCATGCTAAACTATTATGGATGCCATCTGTCTAGACTAATAGTAACCCAGGAACCACTCACAATGTTGCTCACCAAAAAGAATGCTACAGGTAACTGAAAGATTACACAGACTTCCACAGCCAAAACAGTGTTCTGGGACCTCAAGGAACATCTTTCATGGAAAGTGTTGCTAGGACATCCAAAACCAGGCAGTCCCGTAGCCATTATAGTAGATGCAAGCCAGACAGTGGTAGGCAAAGCCTTGCAACAAAAGGCTGACTGGAAGTGACAGCCACTCGCATTTTTCTATAAGAATGTGATGCAACAAGAATAAAAGTGGAGCACTATCAATCATGAACTGCTTATAATGTACCAGATAGTCCAACATTTTCATACAGACATTGAGGGGAGACATTTTACAGTCTTCATGGTCCACAAGCCCCTGTTAGCAATTTTCCAACAAAGTATTGTGGTTAAGTCACCACCTCAGTACAAGCACATTGAATATATAACTCAATTCACAATAGACATGTGACACACAGCAGGAAAGGATAATGTGATTGCAGATTGTATGTCAAAGAAATGTGTCAGTCTATGATCTTTTTGGTGGCACACATTAACAGTGGAGCACCATGTAAATCATTTTCTATGCAGTCCTCTCCAAGAAGGAGGCACGGGATACAACTCAAATGAGTACCATTTCCAGAGGTCTCAGAAGAAATTTAGTGTGATGCGGCAAAAGGTCAACAGTGATCCTATATTCCAGAAACCTATCACAGGCAAGTTTTTGAAGTCCAGTGCAATTTACAACACTCATGCATGTGAGCTACAATTAAGATGGTTGCTACCAAAGTGCTGTGGCCTGGAGGGCAGAAAGATTGTTGGGTGTGGGCATGCATGTGTCTAACATGTCAGTGAAATGAGACTGGAAGGCATGTGTTTGCACCAATTGTTCAGTTTCTGACACCTGCAGGCAGGTTTTCACATCTCCATGCAGACATCGACAGCTCACTGCAGAGCTCTACAGGTCAAAAGTATTTGTTAGCAATCACTGATTGTTTTACAAGGTGGCCAGAAGTCACAATACTTATTGAGATATCAATAGAGTCAGTGGCAAAAGAAGTACATACATGGTTCTCCGAGTTCAGCCTACCACATGAATTATCACAGATCGTGGCGGAAAATATGAGAGCCAGCTATTCAATGAACTCATGTTGTTATGTGGATGCTACCACTCACACACCACAAGTAACAATCCCACCAGTAACAGCCTGGTGGTACATTTCCACCACACACTCAAGATGGCACTAATGTGTAGTATGTCGGAGTGCACAGAAGCATTCTCCCTCGTCGTACTGGGATTATGAACAGCAATAAATGAGGACATCAACACTCTCCAGTGCAATTTGTTTATGGTGAACAATTACAGGCTCCGTAAAGAACTAATCTTTCCCAACCCCACACAGCAAACAGAACCACACTTCTGTATGCAGTTTGCACAACGGCTCAGAAAGTGAGTGAAGAGCATACAAACAACCAACCAACTCAACCAGACATGACAGACAAAAAGTATTCATGCCCAAGGACTTAGAAACAATGTCCAGTGTGTGTCTTCGGGATGATGTAGTTCACCCTGGCTTATTTCACTGTATGCTGATCTGTACAAAGTGATAGGAAGGGAAAGCCACACCTTCAAAATCAATAAAGCTAGAAAATAAGAAACTGTTTCCATCAAGACAGTCAAACCAGCATATGGAAGCGGATACCCTTTTTACTGAGCCCGAGCTATTGCATTCTGAGGAGGAAATGGCCAAACTGACGGAAAGTTCCATGGAACAGGTAACAACAAATATCGAATCTGACACTACAGCCACCAGAAAGGCGCAACCAATGTCTGCAGCTACTGCTTACAAGAGGACCGGCCAGCAAGTTCCCTCACATATCAAGAATTCCTGGCTTTAAGTGGTGGTGGGGGAAGGGGGAGGGGGAGAGGGAGGGAAGAGGGGGGAGGGGGCTGGGGTCCATGTGGTGACATCAAGAAGATGATGTACAACAACAAGTGAATAATGTTCTCTTTGGAATGTAAAAGGATTATCTTTCCTGCTGGCGGCATAGTAACTCTTGTTCACTCTGTCATATTTGTTCTCTGTAGTGAGTTTTTTTACGACATAGAAATAAGTTATTTGAAGCAACCACTCATATTCTTCCAAAAAAATACTTATACAGTGAGCTTCTGAACCTTCATCTCTACTTAGAGAATGGTCTAATGATGTTATAAGCATAATCAGTATAGTATCCCCCCCTTTTGCTTACTTGGGGTACAATCTATCACAGAAACAAATGAATATTATACAAATGAATCTATGAGCAAATCTTTTCATCTCTCAATATAATACTGTGAAGCAATGATTATTATATATTAGACTACGGACATAAAGAGTAGACAATCAACACATCCTTGTTTTTTCAGATGAAGTACTGTATGAGGTCCCAACTAATTAGTTTCTCATTTAACTTAAGTCTTACCTGAATAATATTATTTTGTGATCATTAGTATAAATATAAGTAGCTTACCTTGCTCTAATGTCAGATATTTCCAAAAATTCTTTATGAAAATAATGGAGCTGTATAACTGTCATAACCAGAAATGCTGTTGGTGTAAGAAGACGTGTAAACAGTTGTGTTGTATCAAACCTTTCCAGCCCAATATCCAACTGCCTAAAAAATTAAGCAAAAATAAATGCATCAGAAAGGATTCTTCAGTTTGAATTATAATATTTTAGATCCTACTCATAGAAACATGTAAAAAAATAGACAATTGTTGTCATCACATTCTCTCCAAAAAATAAATAAAATACTCAAATAAATAACCAATAAAAACAGATTGTATACTTCCTATCAATGGAAAAATGAAATCGTAAGATCGTAAGGGGGGAGGGGGGGGGGGTTGCTGCTCAATATTATTATCCATTGGACTATCCTACAAAATACAAAAACACACACACACACACACACACACACACACACACACACACACACACACACACACACACACACACTTGCTGGCAATTTAGAGTTTTTTTTTCTGTTATGTGACTAAGAATACCTCTACCCATTTTATTTCCATGGGTAGATTGCAGAACAATTTTATAGCTTCATATTTCACCTCTTTCTGGACCAAAGATAGATCTTCAGCACAGATGCTTCTCAAAGAGCTTTCATCAGAACTGTGCTGGGATATAAGTAATCTGCTATTAATAGGGATGAACAACATTGACTAATAAATGTGCTAATAGTGCAGAAAATTTCTCATATATTTGTGGTGACGTGGCATTTGCCTTGAGGAAGTGTTCAATTATGCCTTCTACGAAATGCATTTATCTTTCACTTTGGCTGTAAGGCTTGTACCAGGACAAAAATTGGTCACCACACAAGTCACCATAAAAGGGCCATATTATATGTCTGTAATATCTTGAAACACGTATGAACGGAAAAAGAAATTATACGTATCTGACATGTCAATGATTTGAGGGAATCCTATTAAGCATAACAGGGACTCATTTCTGTATGGTTCCCATTATAAACCACCAGCCTGCTATTGAGCTCGGGGTGATAACTTAGTGATAGAAAGGGGAGACGTATACAAGAAGGGCAGAGGACGAGATGGACAGAGAAGGGGGGATGAGGAGATAGGCAGAGGGGGGAGGAGATAGTCAGAGTGCACTCTGTGAAAATAAGTTAAATACCCTTGTTAGCAAGCAACGACACACTGCCCCCCTCCCCTTCCCCCCTCCTCACCACGAATGGCAATGTCAAAATTTTCTTCCTGACCAACATTTACTATACGCAGAAACTAAACTGGCACTCGGCGCAGTGGCTGGCACCTGAAGGAAGTGACCGTTAAGGCATTTCCCATTTACTATTACTTAGTTTTCAAATATAGTAGGCAGAGAGGGGGAGGAGTTATGCAGGGGCAGGAGTTAGGCAGAGGGGGGCAGGAGTTAGGCAGAGGGGGGCAGGAGTTAGGCAGAGGGGGGCAGGAGTTAGGCAGAGGGGGGCAGGAGTTAGGCAGAGGGGGGCAGGAGTTAGGCAGAGGGGGGCAGGAGTTAGGCAGAGGGGGGCAGGAGTTAGGCAGAGGGGGCAGGAGTTAGGCAGAGGGGGGCAGGAGTTAGGCAGAGGGGGGCAGGAGTTAGGCAGAGGGGGGCAGGAGTTAGGCAGAGGGGGGCAGGAGTTAGGCAGAGGGTGGCAGGAGTTAAGCAGAGGGGGGCAGGAGTTAGGCAGAGGGGGGCAGGAGTTAGGCAGAGGGGGGCAGGAGTTAGGCAGAGGGGGGCAGGAGTTAGGCAGAGGGGGGCAGGAGTTAGGCAGAGGGGGGCAGGAGTTAGGCAGAGGGGGGCAGGAGGTAGGCAGACAGGGGGAGGAGGTAGGCAGAGGGGGGGGAGGAGGTAGGCAGAGGGGGGGAGGAGGTAGGCAGAGGGGGGGAGGAGGTAGGCAGAGGGGGGAGGAGGTAGGCAGAGGGGGGAGGAGGTAGGCAGAGGGGGGGAGGAGGTAGGCAGAGGGGGGAGGAGGTAGGCAGAGGGGGGAGGAGGTAGGCAGAGGGGGGGAGGAGGTAGGCAGAGGGGGGGAGGAGGTAGGCAGAGGGGGGGAGGAGGTAGGCAGAGGGGGGGAGGAGGTAGGCAGAGGGGGGGAGGAGGTAGGCAGAGGGGGGGGAGGAGGTAGGCAGAGGGGGGGGAGGTAGGCAGAGGGGGGGAGGAGGTAGGCAGAGGGGGGGAGGAGGTAGGCAGAGGGGGGGAGGAGGTAGGCAGAGGGGGGGAGGAGGTAGGCAGAGGGGGGGAGGAGGTAGGCAGAGGGAGGAGGAGTTGGTTTAGTTCACTTTGATGGAACCAGTATTCAAGTTCCTCTAAAGTATATATGACACTTTCTGGAATTCTTTCAAGCACATCATTTACAATTATAGGTCATTTATGTAGAAAAGGAACAGGTGGGGACCAATCTCTTGAATTTGAAGTTATAATTACTCTGTTTCCTATGCATTATGTAAGAGGGGAACTACAGCAACGCAGTGTGTCTGATTCTTATGACCTTTCCATCCTTATCTGACAAGGAGCATACCTTTTGAGTACACTCACTGATTACATTTACAATGCTTTTCACTTTTGGCGTACAAAGAAATTTTTAAAAATTATGTCATTTACAGTAAGAAATTTTTGTGTTTGTTTTGTTGCCATCTTTTTACATTTTAGAAATTACTGACAGGAAAGAGGGGGGAGGGGGGGCAGAGGGGCAAGAGAGAGAGAGAGAGAGAGAGAGAGAGAGAGAGAGAGAGAGAGAGAGAGAGAGAGAGATTTGGGGGGGGGGGGGGGGTCAGTAGTTCTCCACATTTTCTGTTGATCCCTTTTTCAGTAGTGGTTTTATCTCAGCATATTTTGATACATTTAGAAAACATCCATGATAACTGACAGTGTGAAATGATATTACACACTCTCCTGATGTGGGTATTTCATCCTAACGAGATAAGGTTTTTTTTAAGAACAAACCTTTGGGTGATTTTTTTCAAACTGTTTGAAAGATATGTTTGGTTGTTTTCCCTGCTTATGAAAATTTTTCATTGTCTTAATAGGCTGCTATGTTTACATCCAATCTCACTACATTTAAGAAGAATCACTGAAATAATTTTACATCTGAAATGGGTTTATTCCTGTATCATTTTCCAACAATTTTCAAAATCTCATGACTTAACTATAGCTCCTAATTTCTTTTGTCTTATTACTATGTTGGAGGATGAAGGTATTGTTGGCAATTTTTTTAGCTCTCCTGAATACAGCTTTATAGGGTTTGACATACATAAGAAAATCAGGATTTCTGTTTGATTCTAACTCATTGTAGAGTTTCCTTTTTCCAGCACCAGAAATTTTTATTACTGGTGTAATCCATTTAAGTTAACTGCTTGCTTTTTTTGCCAATATCTAGGTAGTAAACAGTCATTAAATGAATGTAAGAACAATTTAAGAATTTATCACTGTTTATGGTGCAGACCAGCTCACAGCACTTGTTTTATTGTGGAATAAATCCATATGTCTTGTGCTGAAATCTCTTTTTATATACATTTCTGGAGGCTTTCATTTATCTGCCATTAGGCACTCAATAAACAGAGCTGAATGGTCTGAAATATCTAGGTCTAAGCAGTACTTTTTTCCACTTTCAAATTGGTAGTTTGTAATATTATTATCAATGCACACCTCTGATTTGCTGTTTTCTCTAGCGCTTTCAGAGCAGTTTAACTTGAAACAAGATTTCTGTATTAAGCTACAATTCTTTTTTTTAATCACAGCTATAAACTAATAAATTTAAGTTGAAGTCTGTCACAATTACTATTTTTTTCTTATATTTCTTCCTAACTTTTTGTATGAGGCACTGGAAATTAGCTAAGAACATGTTTGTTGTAGAACACCCAGGAATTCTATAAACTGTTATAATCACTGTACTCAGATTGCTTACTTCTATACAGCAATTCTCAGACACATACTCTTCATTTAAATAATTTGAGTCTTCTATTACTTTATAACATACTGAGTAAGCAACAAGCTACAATAGCTGCTAGCTTATTAACACTGTTTAAAACTTGTAAACAATCTTCTGTAAGCCATAATTCATTTAGGCAGGTTATTTTCATGTTCACATATTCTGAAAGCAGAATTTTCATTTCATCAATTTTAGAGTATTTAAGTTTTGGTGGTTTTGCTGTTAAGCCATTGATATTTCAGTGCATCAGTGGTGCATTTTTGTTTCTGACTATGATTTCACATGCAGCACCTCTTTGGTGTTCTCTTCCTTTCTTTTCTTTTCTTTTTTTTTTTTTTTTTTTTTTTTTCCTCTCCCCCCATGTGTACCTCTGCGTTGTCACCTCCATCATAATTATCAGTTTTCCTTGCTTTTTAGGATTTTACATACTTCTATGAATATTTTACAGAAATTCATACAGCCTAACCTACTGAGATGTAGGCCATCCCTACCCACACATTTATCATTTAAAAACTTTCTTGGGTCAATGAACACTGCCCCCAGTCTGTCGCACTGTTCCTCAATACTGCTATTTATTCTATTGACCTAAGTATTACTTACAGATCTTCTGTGAGCAATTCCACTAATTACCAGCCTAGAGATAGTGTACACAGTTTTTGCCAACCTAATCAGATTCTGGATATCACTTACAATCTCTTCCTCACTGCTGCTGCGGATGGAGTTTGTGTCCACATGGATTAGAACACCTTTGTCGTTGTTGATATCTCTAGTCTGCAAGCCAGCATACCATGCATGGTGGAGATTATCCTGTACCACTAATAGTCATTTCCATTCCTGTTCCATTCACACACAAGGTGAGAGAGAAAAAAAATACTGTTTATACATCTCTGTATGAGTTTCAATTTCTCTCAACTTATCTTTGTGGTCCTTAAGTGAAATGTATGTTAGTAGCAGTAGTATCATTCTGCAGTCAGCTTCAAATGCCAGTTCTCTCAATTTTCTCAATAGTGTTCTTCAAAAAGAACATCACCTTCCCTCCAGGAATTCCCATTTGTGTTCCCAAACCATCTCTGTAACAGTTCCGCATTATGCGAACCTGCCGTTAACAAATCTAGGAGTCCATCTGTGAATTGCTTCGATGTCTTCCTTTAATACGAGTTGATGCAGGTCCGAAACACTCTTGCAGGATTTAAGAATGGATCACATTAGTGTCCTATATGTGGTCTCCTTTACAGATGAACCACACTTTCCCAAAATTCTGCCAATAAATTAAAGTCAACTATTCGCTTTCCTATTACTATCCTTACATGCTCATTCCATTTCACATCACTTTGCAACATTATGCCCAGATATTTAAATGACATGACTGTGTCATGCAGGACACTGTAAATGCTGTATCTGAACATCATAAGTCTGTTTTTCCTACCCCACAGCATTCACTTACATTTTTCTACATTTAGAGCCAGCTGCCATTCATCACACCCATTAGAAATTTTGTCTATGTCATCTTGTATCATCCTACAGCCTCTCATCTTTGACACCTTCCCGTGTGCCACAGCTTCATCACCAAACAACCACAGATTGCTCCCCACTCTGTCCACCAGATCATATACACTCCTGGAAATGGAAAAAAGAACACATTGACACCGGTGTGTCAGACCCACCATACTTGCTCCGGACACTGCGAGAGGGCTGTACAAGCAATGATCACACGCACGGCACAGCGGACACACCAGGAACCGCGGTGTTGGCCGTCGAATGGCGCTAGCTGCGCAGCATTTGTGTACCGCCGCCGTCAGTGTCAGCCAGTTTGCCGTGGCATACGGAGCTCCATCGCAGTCTTTAACACTGGTAGCATGCCGCGACAGCGTGGACGTGAACCGTATGTGCAGTTGACGGACCTTGAGCGACGGCTTGTAGTGGGCATGCGGGAGGCCGGGTGGACGTACCGCCGAATTGCTCAACACGTGGGGCGTGAGGTCTCCACAGTACATCGATGTTGTCGCCAGTGGTCGGCGGAAGGTGCACGTGCCCGTCGACCTGGGACCGGACCGCAGCGACGCACGGATGCACGCCAAGACCGTAGGATCCTACACAGTGCCGTAGGGGACCGCACCGCCACTTCCCAGCAAATTAGGGACACTGTTGCTCCTGGGGTATCGGCGAGGACCATTCGCAACCGTCTCCATGAAGCTGGGCTACGGTCCCGCACACCGTTAGGCCGTCTTCCGCTCACGCCCCAACATCGTGCAGCCCGCCTCCAGTGGTGTCGCGACAGGCGTGAATGGAGGGACGAATGGAGACGTGTCGTCTTCAGCGATGAGAGTCGCTTCTGCCTTGGTGCCAATGATGGTCGTATGCGTGTTTGGCGCCGTGCAGGTGAGCGCCACAATCAGGACTGCATACGACCGAGGCACACAGGGCCAACACCCGGCATCATGGTGTGGGGAGCGATCTCCTACACTGGCCGTACACCACTGGTGATCGTCGAGGGGACACTGAATAGTGCACGGTACATCCAAACCGTCATCGAACCCATCGTTCTACCATTCCTAGACCGGCAAGGGAACTTGCTGTTCCAACAGGACAATGCACGTCCGCATGTATCCCGTGCCACCCAACGTGCTCTAGAAGGTGTAAGTCAACTACCCTGGCCAGCAAGATCTCCGGATCTGTCCCCCATTGAGCATGTTTGGGACTGGATGAAGCGTCGTCTCACGCGGTCTGCACGTCCAGCACGAACGCTTGTCCAACTGAGGCGCCAGGTGGAAATGGCATGGCAAGCCGTTCCACAGGACTACATCCAGCATCTCTACGATCGTCTCCATGGGAGAATAGCAGCCTGCATTGCTACGAAAGGTGGATATACACTGTACTAGTGCCGACATTGTGCATGCTCTGTTGCCTGTGTCTATGTGCCTGTGGTTCTGTCAGTGTGATCATGTGATGTATCTGACCCCAGGAATGTGTCAATAAAGTTTCCCCTTCCTGGGACAATGAATTCACGGTGTTCTTATTTCAATTTCCAGGAGTGTATGTATATAGAAAATAAGAGTAGTCGTATCACACTTCCCTGGAGCACTCCTGATGGTACCCTTGTCCCTGATGAAAATTCGCCGTCTAAGATAATAAACTGGATTCTGTTGCTTAAGAAGCCTCTGAGCCACTCACATATCTGGGAACCTATTTCGTATGCTTGTACCTTCTTTAACCGCCTGCAATGGGACACCATGTCAAACACTTTCTGGAAATCTACGAACATGGAATATATCTGTTGCCCTTCAATGAGAGTTCACAGCATACCATGTGAGAAAAGGGCAAGTTCAGTTTCCCACAAGTGGTGCTTTCTAAATCTGTGCTGATTTGTGGACAGAAGCTTCTCTGATTCAAGGAAATTCATTATATTCAAACTGACAATATGTTCAATAATTCTGCAGCAAACCAAAGTTAAGGATATTGGTCTGTAATTCTGTGGGTCCATTCTTTTCGGCCTTCTTATATACAGGAGTCATCTGTGCTCCTTTCCAGTTGCTTGGGACTTTGTGCTGGGTGAGTGATTTGTGATAAATGCCAGCTAGGAAGGGGCTAGTGGCACAGAGTACTCTCTGTAAAACAAAATTGGAATTCTATTCAGACCTGGTGATTTATTTGTTTTCAACTCTTTCAGTTGTTTCTCCACACCAGGGATTCTTATTACTATGTTGTCCATACGTCAGTATGTTCAATGGTCAAACAACGGTATGTTTGTACAGTTCTCCTGGATGAATGATTTCTTAAATCCAAGGTTTACAGCATCTGCTTTCCTTTTGCTGTCGCCCACTGTCATACCAGACTGCTCTACAAGTGACTGGATATAAGCTTTAGACTCACATAGTGATTTTACATAGAACCACTGTGGTCTTTCCCACCCATAATCCACTTACTAGCCATATAGTTCTCCAGACCACAATTTACAGTCTGTTTAAACTTTGCCCATAATTGCTCTATGTTTATCAACTGGAGCTAAATGATGTCAGTACATTGTCTATTTGGGATGCTAACAACTACTTATCTGCTCTTTATTAACTTAACCACAGTCTCTATGATGACATCATGGTCAGTAATTCCTGTCTCCATACTAATACCATTGATAAGGTCAGGACTGCTTGCAGCTACAAGGTCTACAATATTTCCATTTTATGCAAATTGGCTAACTAGCTGCTCAAGACAGTTTTTGGAAAAAGCGTTCAACAGTACTTCGCAAGACTGAGTTTGCCTGTATCCACTGCAATGAGTCCATAGATGTCCCAGTCTATCAGTCCATACTCATTAGGTTAAAGTTGCCTCCAACCAATATTGCATGATCTTTGTATTTCCATAGACTTACTATGAATGTTTCCAAAACTTCACAAACAGTGGCAGTTGACTTTAATTCATCGTAGTTTATCCAATTTGCATTAAATATTTATACATTGTAAACACAAATCTCCCTCGTATATCAGTCTATCTATCAGTAAAAATTAAATCAAAATCCATACAGTAGTTCCTGACATTTGACTGAATATACAAAGAGAAATGAGCAGTGGACTTCAGTTTCTATGTGTAGAGATTTAGGCAAATAAAAATGTTAATGAGACAAAACAGAAAATACAAACAATGTGAAACTGAAATTTACTGAATGAAATATATATAATAAACGTCTGAGAAAAGAAATAATAATAATAATAATAATAATAATAATGGACATAATAATAAATGGACAGGTAGACAATTTAAGAAAATTCTTTATAGAACGAGCAGAAACTAGCAAAATACACAAAGCAATCACTCATATAAATACATCGGCTACACCACTACAATTTCATAACCACCTCTACAACCCTTTAGATCACATAACATCAACAGATATGAAGAAAGTAAATTGGAAAAAGAAAACACTACATGGCAAGCACCCGTATCATCTAACATAGCCACACATCAATCAAGACGCATCCAACACATGGCTAAGAAAAGGCAATATATACAGTGAGACGGAAGGATTCATGATTGCAATACAGGACCAAACAATAAACACCAGATATTACAGCAAGCATATTATTAAAGATCCCAATACCACAACAGATAAATGCAGACTTTGCAAACAACAAATAGAAACAGTAGATCACATCACAAGCGGATGTACAATACTAGCAAATACAGAATACCCCAGAAGACATGACAATGTAGCAAAAATAATACATCAACAGCTTGCCTTACAACATAAACTTATAAAACAACACGTTCCCACATACAAGTATGCACCACAAAATGTACTGGAGAACGATGAATACAAATTATACTGGAACAGAACCATTATAACAGATAAAACAACACCACATAACAAACCTGACATCATACTCACCAATAAAAAGAAGAAATTAACACAACTAATCGAAATATCCATACCCAATACAACAAATATACAAAAGAAAACAGGAGAAAAAATTGAAAAATACATCCAACTGGCTGAGGAAGTCAAGGACATGTGGCATCAGGATAAAGTTGACATTATACCAATCATACTATCAACTACAGGAGTCATACCACACAATATCCACCTGTACATCAATGCAATACAGCTACATCCAAACTTATATATACAACTACAGAAATCCGTAATTATTGATACATGTTCAATTACCTGAAAGTTCCTAAATGCAATGTAACATATACCGTACAGTTAAAAGGAAGTCACGCTTGATCAAGGTCCACATCACTTTCCATTTTTGACCAGACATAACGTCTGAGAAAAGAAAGAAATAATAATAATAATAATAACAGCATACTTACAGTGTTAAAGGAATATGCAGGTACTTTGCCCAGTACTCTGAGAAATTATCAAATTGATATGTATATACCAATATCAGAATTGACATTGAATACACAATAACTGTCAACCAAAAGCCAAACATCATTCTCCTCCACATCCTATATGACAGCTGTAAAAGTAGAAAAATATATGTCAGTGACACTGACGTCACAATATCATCATTAAAAAGGAACAATAACTATCAACTAGAAATCAAAAATCATTCTCGTCCACATTCTATAGGACAGATGTAAAAGTAAAAACAATACATGGCAGAGTTACCCTTCAAAGTATTATTATTTAATGACGTGGTATTGGTATTCTTGTGATCTTTCCAAGGTGTATGATTGTGTTGATCATGTTACTCTCTTAAAAAAATTTACATTTTATGGAATTTAAGAAGACTGATCCACTTGTTTGTGATAACTACAGAGGAATTGCCTTACATGATGTCACCTACAAAATCTATTAAACAGGCTGATACTAACAGAAGAACTGATTGGGGACTACTAATGCGGTTTCTGCAGAAACAGATGCACATTAGATCACTTATTCACCCTGAGACAAGTAACTGAGAAGGAGTGGGAATTCAATGTAGATGTCCACATATTATTCATAGATTTTAAAAAGGCCTATGATAGCATACAATGACAGACACTACTAAATATAATGAAGGAATTTAAAATACCTTCAAAATAAATCAGATTAGTTAAAATGTGTATAGATGAAACTTTATGTCACATAAAGACACTGGTAGGAGAAACTGAAGATTTTAAGGTGTACACTGGACTGAGACAAGGGGATACCATTTCACCTATTTTATTTAACCTAGTCCTAGAGAAAATCGATAGAGAATTTTGTAAAACCAGTCCACAAGGAATCCAGCTACAGGATGTGAACATTATAAGACCTGCCTATGCTGATGATGTAGCACTAATAAGTAGTTCCAACTCAGAATTAATCAGAATGATGCAAAATTACTACAAAATTGCTGAGAAAACAGGATTACATGTTAATAAAGAAAGGCAGAATACCTGCCCATAAGTAAGAAAACCAGAGAAGATGTACCTCTGACTGTAGATGAATTCAATTTCAAGACTGTTAACCACTTCAAGTACCTAGGAAGTCTTTTTAGTAATAACAACAGAACAGATATAGAAATAGATGCCCATTTATCAAAAGCAAACAAGACACTTTTTACTTTCATCAAAATTCTAAAAAAAGAGATCACTTAACAGTAACTTCAAAATCCGCTTATATCAATTGACCATTGTACCTGTGATGTTATATGGATGTGAAACATTAATATTTAGAAAGAAAGATGAAGAAAAACTGTTAATATTCAAAAGAAAAGTAGTAAGGAAAATTTTAGGACCTGTATACGACGAAAATAACATGGAATGGAGAATAAGAAGAAATGAAGAATTAAGAGGGCTGTACAAACACCGTAACATCGTCAAAGTGCTCAAGAGGAGAAGGTTGAATTGGGCAGGCCATATAGCAAGAATGACAGAGAATAGACTACCTAGAAAGGCATTCAGCACAACACTAGATGGAACGAGAGGAAGAGGGAGACCCAGATCAGATGGCGGGATAACATTCGGGAGGACACAACTAGGATGAACAGCAACAGCAACTGGACAAACAGCGCATTGGACAGGCAGAAGTACAAGAGGCTCATAGAGCAGGTGTATGGTCGATAAGGCTCTTGCCACATGTAACGTAAAGTTAGTAACTAAGTAAGGAATGATGGACTTATACATAGCTGATTTGAGTCATACTTAATAAACAAAATGCAAAAAGTTGTGCTGAATAATTCAAAAAAGTTGGAAGGAGGGGAAATTTTAGTGGCTAGTGGGAAATCACAATGGGAACCCTGCAAGATTCAATTTTGGGTGCACTCCTGTTCCTTAAATATATGAGTGACCTTCCACTTAACATCCATCAAGCAGAACTGGTACTTTTTGCAGATGACTTAAGTGTTATAATAAATCCTGTTAGAGAGAAAGCAACAGAAGAGACTGTTAACGATATTTCCCAAAGAATTATTAAGTGGTTCTCTGAAAATGGATTCTCCTCAATTTTTGAGAAAACACACAATATTCAGTTCCTTACACCAAATAGAGTCAGACCAATTGTGATGTGGCACTTTAACAGGGGTCAGTAAACAGAATACACTGCTCCAAATTTTTCTGCGTGCATATTGATGAAAACTTGGAGGAAGCATATTACTGAACTGCTGAAACAATTAATTTCAGCTACTTTTGCTTTTCATATAACCATTAGTCTTTGAAACAAGCGAATCAATGTCCCGACATATTTTGCATATTTCCATCCAGTATTTTATTACTGAATAATTTTCTCATGTAACTCATCACTTAACAATGAGAGCATTGACTGCACAACAGTGAGCACAAATAATTACAGTATTTACTCAAATCAAAGCCGCACTTTTTTTCTGGTTTTTGTAATCCAAAAAACCGCTTGCGGCTCAGAATCGAGTACAAAGTAAGCGGAAGTTCTGAAAAATGTTGGTAAGTGCCGCCACAACTAACTTCTGCCGTCAAATATACTTAGTGCTACACAGGCTTGCTTTGCAGGCACAAAGATAAATACTGGCGCCAAAACCTCTGAAAAAAAAAAAAGTAGAAGACAAGCTTTTTTTCTCTGCCCTGAGTTTTGACCACTGCATTTTCATACATTATTCAATGAAGTAAATACAAATTCCATATTGTTCATCTTCGAATGTAGCAGCATTTCAATGTACAATGAAAATCCGACTGGCAAGACTGTTTGGGGTCTTTTCTGAATTTTTTCCTACCTGTGAGAAGAGATGGTTGCTAATAGGAACTTTTATGAATTGTGAATCACATGCAGTATTCTCTTTACCATAAGAATAATACGAATATAAACATTTTGCGATGTCTTCTTTCGTGTTTGCTGCTATCTCATTTAAATCCTGTCTGCCTAATAAACTACGAAACTAAAGTGAGACAACAGCAAACGCGGAAGAATATACATATCATGTCACGTTTATATTCGTATTATTCTTATGCCTAATAGTGATACTCAGAAATGAAGCATGACAATTGACTAGATTTTTAAATCTAAGATGACTAATTTCTGTGCAGAATGTAATGTACTAAAGAGGCGTCTCCAAAGATTTTCAAACAGACAAAAACTCTCGTTCAGAACATCTTCTATCATACACAGTCTATTATTTGGTTCTTGTTGATCATTATCAAAGAAAGCATTTTTTTTTTTCCCTTCATTGTAAGCAGCGGTAGAGCGCACAAAAGCAAGCCATGCCGCAAGCGGCGAAAGGCCGTAAACACTCATTATCAGAATGCGACAAACAATGCATGACACAGTACAGTAATGCATTTTCAGCTTAGAGTGACGTAAACACCTATAACAAAGAGAACGGCACTTATGAGATCAAAGAAAAATAAGCAATCAATTCAAACCAGACGAAGCACGTGAAATAGAAAGGGTACCCGTATAAATACGGACGGAGCGCCTGACGCATAGCAATGTCTACCTGGTAAAGCTTAACTGCTAAGCTTACGACTCGAACCAAACTACTGTAGCTGTATCGTCATTCATTCGACCTAAATTGTGTCTCATATTAAAATGGACCAACTTTGTTTCGATTTGGAGGTGCGGCCTAAAACTTTTCTCTCCTCTTGAATTTCAAGTCTCGAATTTCAGGTGCGGCTTAGATTCGGGGAATTTTTTTTTTTCCTTGATTTCGAGTCTCATTTTTCAGGTGCGGCTTAGATTCGAGTGCAGCTTAGATTCGAGTAAATACGGTATATGTGGTGTTCACCTGCAGTCTTCATGTAGGGACCTCTTCAAGAAGTTCAGAATTTCAACTGCACCATCATAATACAGATATTAGCAAAAGAAATTTGTCATACATAATCCATCACAATTTGAGAAAAATAGTGATGTCACACTAGTGGAAAAAATTAACTTCATTACACATTAATGAACCTGCCATTGCTTAGAAAGGAGTTCAACATGTAGGAAAAATTTGTAATAATTTAACCAATAACATGAAATGTCTGACACTTAGCAAAGTTAGTTTTACGTCTAACCCAAAATCATTTTTTCTAGACAATTTCTTTTCTTCCATGGACAAATTTTATTTAAAAACTCATTGCCTGGAAAAAGAATTTTTTTAGGTGTATTTATACAAGTACGGCAAAAACAATGTGTTCATTGATGTTAATACTAATCAAGTGTAAATATCCTGTAAATTGACTTGTTCCACATCATTCTGATAAAAGAATCATTCGAATGATCCATGGAATATGTAACTAACTAACGAACTAATTGTGCTTTCCAGCAAGAATCATACCTCAGAATAATTGATGGCTCATGCAAGGTATCACAATACATATCTTGGATTTATAATGAAAATAGATAAAAAACCTACTCACCAAGCAGTAGTTGGAAAACACGCATATAAAGGCACTAAAATTTGCTAGCTTTCAGAGCCAGTGGCTGCTCCTTCTGGAAGAAGGGTTGAAGGGAAAGGAAGAGTGGTGAAGGAAAAGGATTGGGATGGTTTAGGAAATGAGGAGAGTTCAGAGAAGTTGCCCATTGTTGGGGACTGCACTGGATGTGATTTGAAAACCTGTGAGTTTAAAGGTGGAAGATAGAGTCTGGTATCACTGACACAACACTGCACGCAAGTTAATAAGAGCAGAAAGCTATGTGCATTGTATGTGGTAGAGGTGGGGGAGGGGAGAGGCGGGAGGGGGGGGGGGAAGTACTTGGAGAACAGATTAGAAAATAAAAGGTATAGAAAACTAAAAGGCAGTGAAGAAAGGAATAGTTACTGACAAGAAATGCTGAGACTGAAGACATTAACGTAAATTAAGGCCAGGTAGGTGCTGAGAACCAAGAACATGCTGTCATGCCAGTTACCACATCTGGAGCTCTAAGAAAATGGTGTCTGGGAGAAGAATCCAAATGGTACATATGGTGAAACAGGCACTGAGGTCACAACTCTCACGTTCTACAGTATGCTCTGCTACAGGGTATTGTGTGTTGCCAGTATACACCCTCTGCCTACACCCATTTATCTTAACTGATAACTTTGTGGTAGTCATGCCAATGTACAAGGTCGAACAGTGTTTACACAACAGCTACTACACAACATTTTGTTTCTGATAGTATAAGTTTTGCCAGTTAGAAGGCTGTATAGGTGGGGGTAGAAAGATGCATAACGCAAGTCTTACAGTGAGAATGGCCACACAGGAAGGAGCATACATTAGGGAAACAAGTACAAAAGGAGGATATAGTCTGACAAGGACCCTGTGGAGCTTGGGAGGCTGACGATAAGCTCTTCTTTGTGTGGTAGGCAATATATCAGACAGAATGGATCTTATTTGAGGGCATGATTTTAGGAAGTTGTAGCGTTGTCAAAGTAACTGATTAATACATACAAGACGAGAATAAAACTGAGTGACAAGGGGTACTCCTAAGTTGTTCTATGAGGGGTCAGTAATACCAGAATTGGATGTGATGCCCTGGAAAATTTGCTTTTCAACTAGGCTGGTGGCACTAATTCTATCCAGTGAATGCTGAGGTGAAAATCGTGATTATTGCAGTAAAGAGTCCACATGTGAACAAATATGTTTACCTTGAATGCCAAGGCTTGATGGGAGGGAATGCTTGACATGGAAAGGACTGCAACTGTCAAAATATAAGTACCGTTGTTTCTCATTAGCTTTAATGTGAACAGAAGGGTGTAGCTGACCCACAGTCAGAATGAGGTCAACATCTAGAAAGTGGCATAAGATACGGAATAGGACCAACTGAAATTAAATTGGGAGAATGTATTTATGGATTCCAAGAATTATAACAGGTCAGCTTCACCATGAATCCACACGGCAAAGATTCATCAGTGTAGCTGAACCAAACCACAGGCTGAAGGCTTATGAATCGCAGGAAAGCCCCATCCAAGCGACCCATGAAAAGGATGGTGTAGGAAGAAGCCATCCTGCTGCCCCTGGCCATGCTGCTGATCTGCATACCTGCCCCTCAAAGGTAAAGTAGTTTTCGGTAAGACTATGTACACGGGGGAAGTTGTTGTAGAGGGGTGTGTGTGATGGGAATGGGATGGGCTTATATGTCAGAGGATTTAGCAAATGGTTGGTATTTTTAAGAGAGGAGGGAAGTCTTTGTACAACTGGTTGCAGGAGTTTATCAACTAAAGCAGAGAAGTGCTTGGTAGGTGCTTTGAAGCCAGCAATGGTGGGATGGCTGGATTGATTGGGTTTGTGGATACCAGGAATATGGTAAAAAGTGTACCTTGTGTGGTTTGGGAGATGTAAGAAGTTCTATGGATTGTGGTGTTAGTCCTTGTGAGGGGCTGAGGTTTTATGAAGTGGCTGTAGATCAGTTAGTATACAGGGATGGGATCTTGATGGCAGATGCTGTATGTGGAGCTTTCAGACAGCTGGCATATACCATCATTAACATACTCCTGTCGGTCAAGTACCACAGTGGTAGGTCCCTTGTTGGCTGGCAGGATAATGGAGTCATCAGTTTTCAGGAAATGAAAAACCTGGAGTTCTGCACAGGACAGGTTAGTGTGATGCAGGGAACCATATGTGAAATCACACATCATGTACAAGCTGTAATATAAACACTTTTCTGCCTTTTACACTGACATGACCACCACGAATTTACCAGTTAGGATGAATGGGCAGAGGCTGAGGGTATATACTGGCAAGACACTGTATCCTGTTGCATAGCATACTGTAAAACATGACCTTCATAACCTCAGTGCCTGTTTCACCATATGTACCATCTGCATTCGTCACCCAGACACCAGTTTCCATTAGACATCATGAAAGAGCAGAATGTGGCTCTCTGCAGAACTCACGGACTTTGAATGTGGTCAGGTTTTTGTGTGTCACTTGTGTCATTCATCTGTACGCGAGATTTCCACACTCCTAAACATCCCTACGTCCACTGTTTCTGATGTGATTGTGAAGTGGAAATGTGAAGGGACACATAAAGCACAAAAGCGTACAGGCCGACCTTGTCTGTTGACTGACAGACTGCCGACAGTTGAAGGTCGTAATGTGTAATAGGCAGACACCTATCCAGACCATCCCACAGGAATGATAAAGTGCATCAGGTTCCACTGCAAGTACTGTGACAGTTAGGTGGGAGGTGAGAAAACTTAGATTTCATGGTTGAGCAGCTGCTCATAAGCCACACATCTTGCCGGTAAATCCCAAACGACGCTTCTCTTGGTGTAAGGAGTGAAAACATTGGACGATTGAACAGTGGAAAAATGTTGTGTGGAGTGACAAATCATGGTAAACAATGTGGCAATCCAATGGCAGGATGTGGGTATGGCAAATGCCCAGTGAACGTCATCTGCCAGCATGTGTAATGCCAGCAGTAAAATTCAGAGGCGGTGGTGTTATGGTGTGGTCGTGTTTTTTAAGGAGGTGGCTTCCATCCCTTATTGTTTTGTATGGCACTATCACAGCACAGGCCTACATTGATGTTTTAAGCACCTTCTTGCTTCCCACTGTTGAACAGCAATTCGGGAATGGCAACTGCATCTTTCAACACGATCGAACACCTGTTCATACTGCATGGCCTATGGCTGAGTGGTTACACAACAATAACATCCCTGTAATGGACTGGCTTGCACAGCATCAACCTGAATCCCACAGAACACCTTTGGGATGTTTTTGAATGCCGACATCGTGCCAGGCCTCACCGACCAACATCGATACCTCTCCTCAGTGCAGCACTCCGTGAAGAATGGGCTGCCATTCCCCAAGAAACCTTCCAGCACCTGATTGAATGTATGGCTGCAAGAGTGGAAGCTGTCATCAAGGCTAAGGGTGGGCCAAAACCACATTGAATTCCAGCATTACCGATGGAGGGCGCTACGAATTTGTAAGTCATTTTCAGCCAGGTGTCCAGATACTTGTGATCACATAGTGTAGCATGCCCTTGGTTCTCACCACCCATCTGGCCTTAATTTACAATCATGTCTTAAGTCTCCACATTTCTTGTCAGTAACTATTCCTTTCTTCACTCCCTTTTAGTTTAGTATACCTTTTATTCTGTGATCTGTCTATCACCCCCATCTTCACCACTTATAATGCACTTACCTTTCCACTCTTATTAACTTTTGCACAATTTACTCTATCTCCCACCTTTAAGCTCTCAGATTTTCAAAACTCATCCCATGCAGTCCCCAACAATCATTTTTCCTTCTCACCCAATCTGTTGAGTCTCCCCTGACTCGACTCAAGCTTCTGGGTGAATTTTCTGAACTCTGCCCATTTCCCAAAACTTGTGAATCCATTTCCTGCTAACTTATTCATTCCCCTTCAACCCTTCTGCCGGAAGGAGTCACTGGCTCCAAAAGCTTGCGAATTTCTGTACCTTTATATGTGTGTTCTCCCCATGCTGCTTGGCAAGTTATTTTTTCAATAACTGATTATTTTTACAATGCATGTATTGTATTTTAATTCACCCTACATCATATACAGGGAAATGCACTTTGAGTACAGTATAATTAACTGGTGATGTTAACTTGATACCTCATAATTTTTGATAGAATGCAAGAAATGGTTGAGTAAAGAAGCACCCACCATTCTACTGACACATGGCCTTTCCTGCCTGCTCTGTCCCGAGTACTTTGCTGTGACATTACATCTGAGCACATAAGAGTAGAAGACATGTTTAGCAAACAGCTGAATGCAAACCACAAGTCATGAAAATGTGTGTGGAACTGTTTGCATAAAAGTTCAAGACAAAGTGTTTCTGCTAAATGTCCACCAAAATCTGTAATGTAAAACTCAGAAGTAAAATGGCTTGAAACACACACACACACACACACACACACACACACACACACACACACACACTTGGGGTGGTCTGATCACATTGAGAAAGAAAAAAATTGGGCATTTCACAAAACCTTTGTTTCCTGTGACTACAATATCACATGAGTCACAATTGGAATCTGTCAACTTATACAAATAACTGGATGTAACAAGTTGTGGGGGATAAGAAATGGAAGGACTCAGTCCTATGTAAATCAGATGTCACACTTCAGTTCATTGGGAGCCTACTGGGAAAAATGAAATCTGTCTACAAAGGAAATTCCTTACAAAATACTCTTGCAACCAATACTAAATGTTGCTCAAGTTTATGGGACCACACCACATACAAATTAATGGGGAATATTGAACACATACCTTTAGAAAGTTTCAGGAACCAGTATTAAGTGACTAACTTAGAAATATACTATATGTTGTTGGTGTTGTGGTCTTCTGTTCAAAGATTGGTTTGATGCAGCTCTCCATGCTAATCTGTTCGGTGCAAGCCTCATCATCTCCAAGTAACCACTGCAGCCCACATCCTTCTGAATCTGCTTACTGTATTCATTTCTTGGTCTCCCTCTATGATTTTTATCTCCCACACTTCCCTCCAGTTTTAATTGGTGGTCCCTTGATGTCTCAGAATGTGCCCTACAAACTGATCCCTTCTTCTAGTCAGGTTGTGCCATAAATTTCTTGTCTCCCCAATTATATTCAGTACCACCTCAATAGTTATGTGATCTATTCATCTAATCTTCAGCATTCTTCTGTAGCACCACATTTTGAAAGCTTCTATTCTCTTCTTGTCTAAGCTGTTTATTGCTCATGTTTCATTTCCATACAGGGCTACACTCCATACAAATACTTTTAGAACACTTAAGTCTACACTCGATGTTGACGAATTTCTCTTCTTCAGAAACACTTTTCTTGCCACTGCTAGCCTACATTTTTTATCTCCTCTGAACTTTCACCATCATCAGTTATTTTGCTGCCCAAACAGCAATTCTCAACAAACAGCAATTCTCAACTACTACTTTAAAGTGTCTCAATTCCCTAGTCTAATTCCCTCAGAACCACCTGATTTAATTTGACTAGTTTCTATTATCTTTGTTTTGTTATTGTTGATTTTCATCTTACATCCTCCTTTCGAGACACTGTCCATTCTGTTCACCTGCTCTTCAAAGTCCTTTGCTGACTGACAGAATTACAATGTCATTGGTGAACCTCATAGTCTGGTTTCCCCCGCACCTTTAGAATTTGAAACAGTATTCCAGTAAACATCCTCAAAAGCTTTCTCCAAGTCTACAAATGCTATAGACATAGCTTTGCCTTTCCATAACCTGTCTTCTAAGACAAGTTGTAGGGTCAGTATTGCCTCTTATGTTCCTATATTCCTCCAAAATCCAAATTGATCTTCTCCAAGGTCAGCTTCTACCAGTTTTTCCATTCATCTCCTGTAAGGAACTTGTGTTAGTATTTTGCAACCGTGATATGTTAAACTGATAGTTTGGTAATTTCCACACCTGACAGCACGTGTTTTCTTTGTAATTGGAATTGTTATACTCTTCTTAAAGCCTGAAGGCATTTCGCCTGTCTCATACATTTCACTCACCAAATAGAAGAGTTTTGCCATGGCTTGCTCTTCCGATTTTACCAGTAGTTCTAATAGAAAGTTGTCTGCTCTTGGGGGCTCGTTTCGACTTATGTCTTTCAGCACTCTGTCAACTTCTTCATGTAGCATCATCTCTCTCATCTCATTTTCATCGATATCCTCTTCCATTTTCATAATATTGCCCTCAAGTACATCTCCCATGTATAGACACACTATATACTCCTTCCGCCTTTCTGCTTTCCCTTCTTTGCTTCAAGCTGGTTTTCCATCTGAGCTCTTGATATTCATACAGGTGATTCTCTTTTCTCCAAAGGTCTCTCTAATTTTCCTGTAGGTTGCATTTATCTTTCCCCTAGTGATGTATGCTTTTAAATCTTTAAATTTGTCCTCAAGCCATTCCTACTTAGCCATTCAGCACTTCCTGTCAGTCTCAATTTTTAGACTTTTTATTGCCTTTGAACTGCTTGATTTGTTGCATTTTTTAAAATATATTTTCTCCTTTCATCAATTAAATTCAATACCTCTTGCGTTACCCAAGAATTCCTACTAGCCCTCATCTTTCTACCTACTTGAACCTCTTCTGTCTTCACTATTCATCTCTCAAAGCTAACCATTCTTCTTCTCCTGTATTCATTTGCCCTGTAATTGTCAATCATTCCCTAACGCTACCTCTGAAACACACTACAACTTCTTGGTCTTTCAGTTTATCCAGGTGCCATCACCTTAATTTTCTACCTTTTTGCAGTTTCTACAGCCCCCCATATATTGCTCCTGCAAGAACTGTGAGAATAATATTGGATTAATTGCAGCACTTAAGCAGTCATTGAATGGAATGGGAAGTTCAAATGGTCCAAAAGGCTCTGAGCATTATTGGACTTAACATCTGAGGTCGTCAGTCCCCTAGAGCGTAGAACTACTTAAACCTAACTAACCTAAGGACATCACTCACATTCATGCCCGAGGCAGGATTCAAACTTGCGACTGTAGCGGTCGCGCAGTTCCAGACTGACGAGCCTAGAACCACTCTGCCACACCGGCCGGCTGAATGGGAAGTAACCTTACTTAATACATGGTACAATGATAAGTACCATATGCCATGCACTTTACGGTGGTTTGCAGACTACCAATGCAGATTTAGCCATCAAATATCTCATTTAATGGCTGAGAGGTCAGAAGATTTTCAAAGAAATTCACAATTTGTGACCTCCATTGTTGTTATAATCTCTCTACTTTCTATTCTAAAATCTAGGCTTCTAGCATGATAATTGTTGATATGTGTTTTCATGAGATTGTAGTATATACTTTTTTAAATTTTTAAAGTTTGTGTTTGGGCTTTAATGTTATTCTACTAATCAGACAGTGCCAGCACCAATTAAGTTCTTCACAGACATCTGTCCTCAGAATTGAAGTAGCTGAGTCACTGGTGAGGTAAACACAGAGCCATCTAAGGAATAGGTTTTTTCCAATCAGAAATGAAAGATATACACAGGATAGCAATGAAGGAAACAAAACTAAGAAAGGGTACAAGACTGACAGAAAAATAATGTGGGAATCATAAGATTAGGCAGATGCTGAAGTAGTATTTACTAATGAAATCCACACTGCCTGCTCTTTTCTGGCAAGAGATAGTGCACGCACGCACACACACACACACACACACACACACACACACACACACACACACACACACACACAAACACTCTCTCTCTCTCTCTCTCTCTCTCTCTCTATTGCCCCCCCCCCCTCCCTCGTGGGTGTGGTAGTGCCTCAACTATTTGGGGTGTAGTTTCTTTAGTCCCTGAATTATTTACATTTCCCTGGGCCTCTTCATTAATATAGCTACATGATTTGCCTTTTTTGTCATGCATCTGGCTGCTATTCAGTACCACCTCCTCCAGCTTCCTATCCTTTTATGCTTTTGATTCTTTTCATGCATTTTATGGATCTGACTTAACTCATGGCCCTTATTACCTCTTTCTCCTTCTATTTGCATCTTGTCTCTTCTTTTTTTCCTTTCCTTCCCTTCTGTTTGCAAAACAAGTGACTGCTGGCTCTGGAAGACACTCATTATCTTTCACACTTTGTGGTTCTACCATCCAGGTAGTCCGAATTCCAGTTAACATCATTGACAAGTCAGCAAGCTATACTTCTACATTAAAAATACTCATATGTTCATTCACTGATGAATGTAAGAGGCCTTTGCAGATAAGATAATAAGATTTAGTGAAAGGGAGAAAATAACTAAACAACAGCAAATCATAAAACCTGAAACAACATTTAATGCTGTGTGGAGGTTCCTCAATCAGGAATTATATATAAATACATGGTTAATATGGTTATTTTTTATTAGTAAGTAAAGCTTAAAATATACAGTACCTGAAAGACTAACACAAATACTAGAAATAGTGCCATATATATTATCCGGAACAGTGTCATACGTTTTCCAGTAATTCCAATGGCAAACAGCATGATTGCCACTACCCAAATGAAGTATTTCACCATAATCATTTTAACATACTTGAAGACTGGCTCTAAACATCCATATGTTTTATTAGTTTCATTCTGGTTACCAAAACCTGAAAAGATGTGAAAATAACAAGATCAATGAATAGCCAACCTGACAACCTTCTGCATAAAAGGAATTTTAAGTAAAAACACCATAAATCAGTTTTATTTGTTCTTTGTACAGCAGTACAAGTGAAAGTGACCAGAATATTGTCATCCATAATCTGTACAAGCAGATGAAATTAACAAGAACATAAATTAACTGTGGCACCGGTGGACTAACAGACGATCAAGCTACCTTACAAAACAGATCTTTAGTATACAAGTCACAATTTCTGTGTGTGGCGTTCATCATTATGAATTATTATTATTACCTCTTTTGAAATCATTAACCAAACATCAACAGCTATGGTTAATTCCTCTTAGTGCTGCATGTTCTAAATTTCAGAGTTCTAATATGCATACCCCCTTACTAATAGTAACTGTTGCACATATAAACACAATGGAAACAGTTTAGTCACAAACGTGCACGACCAGGTTTGTTTAGTTCTCTTCATCAAAGGAATTTGATGATAGAATGTAGATATGCTTGCTTCTGATATCATCTCTTCTGGGAAATGAAAATAAATGTATCCGCTGTTATGTTCAGTTATCAGAAAAATATGAATGAGGTCTCAAACAAACATGTAAATCCAATTTATATACGAACAAGAACAGTTTTTCGATCAGCTCTGTGCCTTAATGTTGTTGAGCGCATCATACAGTATGGTTACTAAACAATTTATTTTACAAGGAATTTGAATTATTTAGTATCCCTAACACAGAAATCTATTTTTAAGAATCAATTATAAAAAAAACATTATAAATAAATGTTCATTGCTCTGTAGCTACACAATAACTGTGAAAATTATATGATGGCTTGATGATGTAGAGTAAGGAAAGACTTTTATTTTGTAATCACATTTCTCAAATGTTTACAGACTAAAGACAAAACTTACAATTGACTACTCATTCCAACAATACATTAACGAACAACAACTGAGCATCCAACGCCTACCTTTGGCTTACAATAAGATGTAATTCACACATTTTTATTTATAATTAAGTAGGTTACTTTCCTTTATTATGAGTACATCCTTAAATTGATATTCCAGATATCCCAAACAAGCCCAATTGCACAACCAAGGTGTCTCCCAATAAGGGAAGGTTCCATTCTTATGTAAGTCATTCAACCTAGACAAAATGGGGCAAAAAATACACCTATTTTAAACAGCAACCATGTTTTATGTCAACATATTTTAATGCCTTTACAGCAGTCAATTACATTCATCATGGCACCAAAAACTATTTCTAATGGCAGTAACAATAAATACTACTGATCCTTGAGGCAGAAATGGAGCATTTATTCATCTGCTGTCAAAGCAAAACAACAACTTGAAGTGAGGTCTCCCAGAATGTTAGAGAAGTTTGGTGACACTGATATCTACATCGGGTGATTAATTCACAGTTTTTGCCACATTTCAGTTTTTTAAACAGATTACCTGTTTCAAAATTATTTAACTGGACAGATAAAAAATCTACTCACTAACTGGTTTGCAAGCTTTCGGAGCCAGTGGCTCCTATGGGTAGTAGGATTGTAGGGGAAGGAAGAGGGGAATGAAGGAATAGGACTGGAGAGGTCTAGAAAAAGAGGTAGATTTCAGGAAAGTCATCCAGAACCATGGGTCAAGGGAGACTTATCGTACAGGATGAGAAGGAAAGCCTCTTCCTTTCCTTTTCATCCTGAATGGTAAGTCTCCCCAGACCTGTGGTTCTGGGTGACTTTCCCAAACTCTACCCCTTTTCCTAGGCCTCTCCAGTCCTTTTCCTTCACCTCTCTTCCATCCCCTTCAACCCTTCTACCTGAAGGGAGAGCCACTGGCTCTGAAAGCTAGCAAGTTACAACCATCTTTTTTATGCGTATGTTCTGCTGCCGCTTGGTGAGTAGGTGTTTTTATCCATCCAATTAAATAATTTTGTCAATAATTGATTGTTTTTGTTGTTTCACCTTTACAGACATCAGATCCAAAGAATGCAATGCAGTTGGTACGCCTCTGGTTTTTTAATTTAACATTATTTGGTCATTCCAAAACCTGAGGAGTACTAACAGCATCTTGATGATGTCTGTAAAGCCTAAACTGTTAATCTGATTAAGAAACAAAAATGTGGTTGTCATAACACAAATAAATAACACTTGAATCCTTAGCTTTTGAAAATTTTAAAACTTCCTTACTAGAAATGAAAGACTATGAACTCTGGATTGCACGAGGCAGAAAATGCCACTTAAGTTCTCATATCTGTGTGGAATAGCATCAATTTAACTTCTATTAGTTTCTGAATGCGCTGATTCTGCAACTGTTTGCTGAATTAATGAAAAACAGCTCCATATGAAGTGTAGAACTGTTTAGTCCACTGCTGGTTTCAGCCTATATATTAGGCTATTTTTAAGAGGTTCTGGAAACTGCCATAAATATGATAGGTACAAACACACACATCACACACACTGTATATAACAGAAGATGAAGAAACAAGCTTTACAAATGTAAAACTGCAAATAGAGTATAAAACTTACATTATGCTGTAGAGAAGCAATGTCCAGATGATGAAAGTGCAAGTTTGGTTGATTTAAAATGATAAGTGCACAACAATATTGTGAAAATATGGACATCCCAAAGTTGTATAATTCATTATATTCTTTGGGTTTAAGAGGATATATGTTCTGACAAATTCGAAAATTCACAAATTCATACCTCTATTCATTTGTTTGTAAACTTGCTATGTAAGCAGTCCACAAGACATCGAAGTTGTGTTACTGAGCTCTGCAGTTCCATGTGGTTCAACTCCTACGTGCTAGAGGACTCAATTCTACCCTTGAGACTTGGATGATCCATACATTGTAACTATTTTATGCTTTTATTAAAACTAAAAAACTATTCTTAACCTTTTATTTGTAAAACATACAATTCAGGATTTTGAAATATGACAAAACACAAATCCTCTTAAACCCAAGGATACGTGTAATGTAATGAATTATACAGTCTCGAGATGCTCACATTTCTCACAATATGAGTGGGCAGATAGCATTTTAAATCCATCTGACTCCCTATAGCAGAATGAACGTTTTATACTATATCTGTTCCCATGCATATGTAAACTTTGTTTTTCATCTTCTATTGTATACACTGTGTGTATAGCTATCATATTTATGAAAGTTTTCAAAATCGCTTCAAAAAGACCTAACACAAATACTGTAGTGGCAGAGGACTAAAAGTTCTGCACAACAACTGGAGCAGTTTTTCATTAATTTACTTCTCCTAGATCAAGTGCTGCTAGTTTGAAGAAATTGTTTTACAAAACTTGAGATAACCAGATTGACTCCAAAAGAAATGTGCTGGACTGTGAGGGATGTGGATCACAACGTGCCAGCCAAATATCTGACAGCACCACAAGCACAGCCTGCTCTAGCAGACTTGTGTCTACTGTCCATGCAGCATTCTATAAGTCTTCTGAATATGATGGACACATATTAACACTGAGTTTTGCCTTATTAACCTCCTCACTGCACACAAACTTCCCATTCAACATCGTGTCACTTTCACAAATACATATCACGGACTTCTTATGATAGCTGAGTTTGTTTCCACCAGCACTTTGTTGACCAGCACCCACATTTGACTGTCTGCAAACTCCTGTTGTTATTCTGGTCTGATTTCCACCATACTCTCACCTAGTAGCTATTGCTACAATAGACATCTACACCAATATCCTACATAAACATGACCTGCTCAGCAGTGCACACCCTCAGTTGTTAGTCACAACGTGGACCCCAAGAAATTAATAATTATTATTGTCTTTCTATCTCCTTAAAGTTTTACACTCAATACTCAGTTGTTTGAGTCAGCTACACATGCTCCTATGTGCATGCTTAATTTATGGCTCAAAGCCCCCAAGGGCAGTAGAGAGCCTACACTAAGTTGCAGCACAACCAGGATTATTTTAATAGCTAATAAGAAGATATGGGAGAGAGGTCATGTGACTGACTCCCACATCTGGCCCCAGAGACATGCTTCTTTAACTCGCTTTTGTGAATTAGTCCTGATGTATTCTAGTGCCGTGTGTCGCTGCCCTGGTTGCACATTAGATATCCACTAGGGTAGATGGCTAAAGTCACCTTCCCCTGCCTATTTTGTGGATTATGTCTGTCCCTGTCACTATTGTAACACGCATCTGCCTCAGATTCACTCTATTATTCAGCCACTCACCCCTGTTGCCTATGCAACTGACATATGGTAAATCTATATCATCCCTGGAGAGTCCCATTGTGGTTCAAATCTTCAATAACTGCAGACTTTTTTTCAATGCAAGGCTTCCATTTACCTCTGACAAATCACATCTTCCATTCCACCCACATCCCTCATTCACACTGTACTGTACAGCAGTTTGTTTCAAATCAGAACCTCTGATTGTAAGCCTAATACATTTTTTATTTTCAGTTGATAAAATTCACTCTGTTACTTATTATGCCCCTGAAGAGGAAACTCGCTAATAGATATCAGCAATTGGTACCAGAAAGGCTCAGTCTTGCTCAAAACTACTTACTTTTATCACTGAGTGAGAAGACACAGTAGTTAGTGCTCTGTACTTTTGTTTGGAAGAAGCACTGCCTCTAATAAAACATTCTCGGGTTTCAAGCCACGTCAAGTGGTTTACTGCCCACAAGCTTTCGGCAGAGATCACCTCTGCCATTGTCAAGAGGATGACTGTCGTGTGGTAGTCATTGCCGTGCCGTCGCTCGTGACATCATTGGTGCTCGGTCCCACACCATATACGGTAATGTTTTGGCCGAGTGACTGCTGGGCCTGCTTCAACTCTCTCAACACCGGATCCCACACTGTACTCAGCTGCAATCCACTATCTCTATTGAAGGTGTTGTCAGAAATTCCAAACTCTATGGCCTCATTTATCACACTATCCCAGAAGCCATTTGACCATTTCATAATAGACAACTCATCGAATGCAATTCGGTGTCCGTTTTCCAGAGCATGTTCTGCTACAGCTGACTTTTCGGGATAGCACAGACAGCAACACCTTTCATGTTCTATGTGGCACTGTTCAATAGTGCGAACAGTCTGGCCGACATAGAACTGCCCACATCCACATGGTATCTTGTAAATTCCTGGTGTTCTGAGGCCTACATTGTCTTTCACAGATTTCATTAGTTGCCAGATCTTTGCCGGAGGTCTGAAGATTGTGTCTATTTTATGCCTCTTCAGGAGCTGACTAATCTTCCTTGTTGTCAAACCACAAAACGGTAAGAATGCAACCTGCTTGGTGTCTTCTTCAGAGGTCTTCTTCCTTTGAGGCTTGGATGACACTGCTTGTGAGATCTGTTTGTTGTTGTAACCATTTTGTTTAAAAAATTTGCATAAGTGGCTCAATTCTCTCAGCAAGTTTTCAGCATCTCAGACGGTTTCAGCTCGATGTACTAAGGTCCTCAGAACTGACTGTTTCTGTGCTGGGTGATGGAAGCTGGTGGCGTGCAGATACCGATCTGTGTGCGTGGGCTTGCAGTAAACACTATGACCTACATAACCATTGGGTTTACGGGAGACAAGCATGTCCAAGAATGGCAGGGAACCCTCCTTCTCTACTTCCATTGTGAAGCTGATGTGGTCGTGGATGCTGTTGAGGTGCTCCAGGAACTCTTCTAACTTTTCTTGTCCATGTGGCCAAATGACGGATATCACCACGGAAGCATGCATTCATAAATAGCACTGCTTCTAATATATTGCTCTCAGGGAATGACAGAGAGCAGTCTTTACATACAGCCCTCCAGCCCATCCACCACCACCACCACCACCACCACCACCACCACCACCACACCCTCAATGCCCTCCCTCACCCAACAGCTGTGTATGCCATAGCCACCTGCTACCACATGCAGGAGCTGCACTACCAGTATAAGTACTGCAATATCCACTGTAACTCGACACTTCATCAGAATAGAATAAGTATGATGTTGCCAAAATTTCATACTTTCTTAATGTTGCCACACAGCTGGAGAGCTGAGAGCTTTTCATCATATTCAAAGAGTACACCTAGGGTAATACAATATGCAACAGTGACCTCACAAACCGATTACACACGATTTGAAATTCAAGGATAGTAACATTATAAAAGTAACTATAACAACTTGGTACCTGAGGTAGCAGTGTTGACAGTAACTTGCAAAGGAGCTGCTAAGTCGTGCAAGGCTGAAGTACTTCGCTGTTCAAATTTTTCTTGCATATACTGCCGTAGTGTTATCCAGAACATAATTGTGTATGCAATCTGAAAATTGGAAAATAAGATTAGGCGCAGGAGAATGACTTAAGTAAAATACAGTACACAAAGAGGAAATGGTGTGTATGATGCACCATCACCTCATGAGGCTTTTACATCTTCAGGCACACATCTAAATTTAGTTCCACTACTATACAAAAGAATCTATTTCTGTTTATCACTCAAATGTTATACAATTTTTGTCTTCTCTGCTGGTAACAAATTCATACCCTAGAACACAGTGAAAATGTGTAAACATACCATGAGGGGGTTATTTACTCATGGCCAAGGAAACTCCAATTTTATTCTACATCATATTTTGACTGCATCTAGCGAGTATTTGTATTTGATAAAGCCTTTTTTCTTGTGATTTCATTCAAATTATGCTACACTGTTGTATCTACCTTATTTTAAAATTCAAACTGCGAATCACATTAATAAATAAAATAATCATTTGAGTTCTGCACAAAAATATAACAGCTGAATCTGAATACTTAGTGTTGATACTTCTGTCAGCATAACAGTTAGTTCTTGTGAATGAACATTTTGCATTATCGCCTGTCTCTAATGAAATACCAGATAAGAAAGTAATGAAACAGCTACATGAAAAACAAAATAACTTGTTTCTAAGATACTAGGCATTCAAAGTGATCTTTTAATGGATAAATTATTGCAATTATATGATTTCATAACATGACCAGCACACAGCTAAAGTAACAAAGTAAGAGCGACACTGTTTTACTAATTCTGTAAATCTCAGTGCACCAGTTTAAAAATTACAATTAACTAACCATAACATTATGTTCAGATCTTCTGTGACACACTTTCCAAAACATCAATACTTTGGACAGATGAAAGGTACATAAAGATGTTCATACACACTCTTCAGAACATGGGTTTAGTTTCCATGTATAATACGAGGGAGTGCTGAAAAGTAATACCTCTGAATTCTTTATGTGAAAACTCTTAAAACTCTGTAAAGAAAACAATGTTATTAACATTTTACATCATTAGTCTTTGAGTCTACATATTTATTTCTCGATACAGTCACCCTGGTGATGAACACTTTTTCCCCAACAAGAGACCACTTTGTTGATAACATCATTGCAGAATGTCTGTCTCTGTTGATGGAGCCACAACCTCACTTCTGCTTGTATGTACTGCTTTCAACACTACCAAGGTGAAGCACTTGCTGCTGCTCTTTAAGTTTTGGAAACAGATGAAAATTGGATGGGACCATGTTGGGACTGTATGCAGGATGATCAATGACAGTGAAACCAAAGTATCAGATTGTTGCAGATGTCGCAGCACTTGCATTTGGTCTGGCAGTGTCATGCTGAAGGAAGTATGCTCCAAATATGGAAGAACTCTTCAAATTCATGAAACATTATTACGGCACACTGTTTCTCATGCACCAACATAGTTGTTTTACACACCACCATGTTACAAGTTACAATTTGGAGCCCTCTAGCTGCACATGGTTGCAACCTGAGTCAGTAAAGCGGTACAGTCTATTCAGAATTATGCATGACATGTACTACCTCAACCAATATTGAGAAATGAATAAAAAATTTGAGGGCATTACTTTTCAGCACATCCTCATATAAACACTAGGTGACTATTTCTTCCAAGCAGTATTCAGTATAACTGTACTCTGCAACCTACATAGATCTGTAATCATTCTGTGCTCGAGCCTCTTAGCAATTTCCTATTTCTATAGGAACATAACACTTGTGACAAAGTATAACATTTATTTTTACCAGTGATAATTTTATGAACTATGTAGTGTTGCCTCTGTTCTCTAGTATCTGTGTTTTGACCACAGGGAAGAAGGCAGTCGATTTAACATACTTCCTGTCTGCCATTAGATGAGAAAGGATGCACAGTACTTGTCACAAGTTTTGATAGAATATTTATCTAGTTCTCTTGGCTTGAATGGAGACAGGAATTGATGAAAATAATTTTGATGAAGGTGGCTGCTACACACTCTCGTAATGAATTTGAAGTTACCCTGCTGCACAAAGATAGATGAAACTTTTCCAAAAGTTGTTTACTGTTTTTCTTATTTTTCATCAGTTTGTTTTATTCTGAACTGTGGAGAGCAGTTTATTTTCAGGTTCTCTCACTCTCCTCCTCCTCCTCCTCCTCCTCCTCCTCCTCATGAAATTTCATTCTTTCACTAATGTAATTGCCTTTTCTAATAACCACACATTCTTGGTGTTTGTACATTGTTTTTTCCTAGTATGTCTTTAAGCTAGTTCAAAACACATCTTCACGTTTCATCCAACCATTATGTGGTCAGTTTCATTGTAATAAGGAGTTGGAAATTCTATTGTTAATCTACTTTCATTCATTCTTGTAATAAGCTCATATATTTACTTTAATCACTTTCAATGAAACCTGTAGATATACACATTTTTTCTCTTTCTCTAAAGCCTGGGTTACATTGGAGTGACCACAAGTGAACAAGCACCAGCACATTAGAATTCTCTTTGGTGCAAATACAACTTGTGTGCAAGCGGACACCATGCAACCATGTTCAGTTCGCATTCATACCTGCATGCTTGTATTTTGCCAGTTGTAGGTTTTTCAGCAAAGCACCAAAGGAAGTTTACGAAGAGCATTTGTTGCAGTTTTGCAAGTGAACTTGGTTGTTGACATTACTTGTGTGAGTGATGGGGTGGTCTGAAGAGAATGTATTGTTTCTGATAACAGAATATAGATGTCATAGGTCCTTGTGAGACCCACAGAAAAAATTGCCAACAAAAAGAAATATGATTGGTGTAAAATATCTGAAGCATACAAAAATCCAAATTGGGACAAGAAAAAGATGATAAATTCATTAGATGCTTTCATCAAGTGGAAATGGAGGCAATAAGTACAAAATTAAATTATTAAAAACTGCCAGTACAGTAAAATTTCTTGAAAGTAAACAAGTGTCTATATGTACCTATTTGCTGATTAAAATTAAAAATATACAAAAGACCTGATAATTGCCACTGCTTACATTCATTGCAGCTATATCTGCACCTCCTCAGTGCATGTAGTTCACATTGACGTGGCTTGTTTAATTATTTTTAAGTTTTTTTCCCACTCTTGCAGTTCATGTGCTTAATATAGTTCCTCATTCTCTGAAGTGAATTATGTTTGCTGTCAAACCATGCAGTATTTGGAAGTACACAACAGAAAAGCCATTCACAAGGGCTCACTAAGGTTTAGTTTGGCAAACCAAAACATAGATGTGACTGGCTAAGCTCCTCGAGAGCTGTACATTTAGCATCACCTAAATATGATAATTTTATGGAATTATAAACATACAGAGAACATTGCATCACCTTTCTTCTCCTACCATTTCTGTGACACCATTTTAGAATAAGATTTTATAAATTCATTCATACACATTTTGAAAACTCAGATAACAGATTCAAAGGTTACATTGTGAATTCAAGTGCATTTAATGAATGTAAATATTTTTGAATGAACTATACTCCAAAACATAACAAAAAATTAAGAAGAAAAAAGATATTAACAGGAAAGTAGCGCAAGATGTCAAAGCTTATACATTTAACATATCAATCATTTATTACTCATAATAATATTTTAACACTAATTTCATAATCTCTAATTTGTACAACTTTATCATGTAAAACAACGACTTTAATCCAGTAAGGTTAAATACCTTTATTAACAGTGGTTCACAAGCTAACCCATCCGGTTTCTCAAAGCCAATTTGTTTCAGATTAACTCCTTTGACTTCCTGAGGCAACTCCGAATCATTTAAATCCATTCCATAAATATATTGTGCTATGAGCAGAAGCTCTGCATAAAAAACTAAGAATGGGGAGCTGCGCAACATAGCTCTGCGCTGATTTGGGAACATCCACAGTAAACTTGCCCATAACAGTAAAACAAAAGTAAGCCAACTGTGGTGTGTAATACTCCATGCCTGAAAAATAATTTCATCATATTACTTTACTGAACTATAAGAAAGTCTTTACATGCAACTTCAGTTATCAAAATTATGGTAAGAAGAGTGCAACTCCATGCAGCACATTCCTTCAGGATATTTAATATAAATATAACCATTAAAAAGCATATATAAAGTTTTAAGTCTCTGGAAACGAAATAGACTTATATTTCACTTTATTTAGTTGATTTTTATTTAATTGTAATAAATATACACAGAGCACATGATTATACAAATCTTTATTAACAGCAAGGAAATGAGAGCTGTGTAGTGAAGTCAACGATTAAGCATATTTAGATCTAGTACTAGGTTTAAAAAACAGAAAATAAATTTATCTTAACTCATTCATTTATTATAAGAATTCCATAACGTCTGAAACTATTGACATTTAGTATGAGACAGTTAAAATATAAACCAACACCAAATTCCTCATATAGATATATAAAAATTTAAGCACTGTATTGCATTGCACTATAACATCCGACGGGAGTGTCATCACGTGTTACTGCAGGATTAAGTGTTTGCTTAGTGTTGGTGGTGCAGTACCACATGATATAGCCAAGTGAACCATGGTTGCCAAAGCAATTCCATGCCCAACTGTCAAGGGCACAGTGTTTTTCTGCATGTTTCCTGCTAATTATATGTATTCCTTTTATTCCTCATTTTTGTGAATATTTCATTTCATGTTCGCTCCTTACTGATTAATTGTTACAAAGTTGCTACAGGTTAACTAGTTCACTTTTAGAAGCAATTCTGCTTTCTGCAAAGCATCAGTGCATTAAAGTACAATATCTCTCTTCTATCGATAAGGAAGCATGTCAGTAGATGATGAACCCACAATGAAGCCCATATACCTCCAGATGAGTGTGTGTTTGTCAGTTTTGGTTATGAGCATGTGAAAATCAGCCAAAGTCCAGCCAAAATTGACAAGTAGTGACCCCCAACATGACACGTTAACTGGAAGGAACTGAACCATAGCTGATTTTTATAAAGTTTACAGAATGTTTGAAGAACTGTCAGTGTTATGACTAGTGGTCCACTTGCCTCTGTTTTGGCCCAATAACCCACTCCTATGGTTTGTACAGGTGGAAGCAAGTTTCTGTTATGCTGGAATCATGGCTGACGCAACAAAGGTTGCCCTCAAAGTGAGCCAACTGGATCGTCACTTTGTGACTGAAATGCAAGGCACCACAGGGTCCCCAGAGGCGAATTCCTGTGGGAAACTCAATTCAGAATGACATGGAGAGTCACAGCCAACAGAAGGATAGAGTACACCAAGTTCTTCCACAAGAGGATATTGGGGACTATAAGCCTTTGCAATATCTAACAAATATCCAGCAAGGGAAACACCCCATCGCAATCCCCTCAGATTTAGTGGTAAGATGGCCCAGTGGACAACCCATCAAAAACTGAACAAAGATCAAGCAAGAAAAAAGGAAGAAGATGCATTGAACTGTGAAAAAAGAAGCAAAATAGAAACAGTGAATGGTCCCAGTTCAAGATGTGCAATATCAAGCAATTCTGAACAGTGTATCGTGGTTGTGTGGTCACTGTGTTGGACTATGAAGGGGGAGATCCACGTTCAAATCTCCCTTGAGTCTCATTTTTTCTTCTTCTTCTTCTCCTCCTCCTCCTCCTCCTGCTGCTGCTGCTTCTTAGAATTATAAACTGTCCATCTGATTACTGACTCCAAATGGGCATACCTTCTACTTGTTTTACACAGGTACCAGATGTTATGATTCTTTCATTCGATTTTGCAAGTTCTAACTCTTGAATTCCTTGGTTGTAATGTAGTTTACACCCATTTATTTGTTGTTTTCATTTCTATGAGAGGTCTCTGCGGCATCTCGCCTACTACCACAATTCATCACACTTACTTTCAACAGTAATACACACATCAAAAAAAGTTTCACATCACCTCGGTTCAGAGTGTTCCAGAACCTGTACAGAAAATTGGAATTGAGATCAACATAACCATAATTCTGACCTTTTTATTGCTCATGATAACTACACACTGCATGTTGTACCACCATACAGCCAAGCCTTCAGAGGTGGTGGTCCTCATTGCTGTAAATACCAGTACCTCTAATACCCAGAAGCATGTCCTCTTGCACTGATGCATGCCTGTATTCATTGTGGCATACTATACGCAAGTTCATCAAGGCACTGTTGGTCCAGATTGTCCCACTCCTCAACGGTGATTCAGTGTAGATCCCTCAGAGAGGTTGGTGGGTCACATCATCCATAAACAGCACTTTTCAATCCATCCCAGTCACATTCGATAGGGTTCATGTGTGAAGAACATGCTGGCCACTCTAGTCGAGCGATGTCGTTATCCTGAAGGAAGTCATTCATAAGATGTGCATGATGGGGGTGCAAATTGTCATCCATGAAGATGAATGCCTCGCCAATATGCTGTTGATATGGTTGCACTATCGGTTAGAGAATGGCATTCACATATTGTACAGCAGTTACGGTGCCTTCCATGACCACCAGGTGCGTACATCGACCCCACATAATGCCACCCCAAAACAGCAGGTAACCTCCACCATGCTGCACTCGCTGGACAGTGTGTCTAAGGGTCCATTCGACATGTTGTTGGGCCCATCTGTACTGCACTGCATGGTGTCGTAGTTGCAAAGATGGACATCGCCATGGACGTCAGGAGAGAAGTTGCATATCACGCAGCCTACTGCGCACAGTTTGAGTCTTAACACGATGTCCTGTGGTTGCACAAAAAGCATTATTCAACATGGTGGCGTTGCTTTCAGGGTTCCTCCGAGCCATAATCCGTAAGTAGTGCTCATCCACTGCAGTAGTAGCCCTTGCGCGGTCTGAGTGAGGCATGTCATCAACAGTTCCTGTCTCTCTGTATCTCCTCCATGTCTGAACAACATCGCTTTGGTTCACTCCGAGACACCTGGACACTTCCCTTGTTGAAAGCCCTTCCTGGCACAAAATAACAATTCGGACACGGGCAACTGTGGTATTGACCGTCTAGACACGGTTGAACTACAGACAACACTAGCTGTGTACCTCCTTCTGGTGGAATGACTGGAACTGATCATCTGTCGGATCCCCTCCGTCTAATAGGTGCTGCTCATGCACTGTTGTTTACATCTTTGGGCAGGTTTAGTGACATCTCCGAACAGTCAAAGGGACTGTGTCTGTGATACAATATCCACAGTCAATGTCTATCTTCAGCAGTTCTGGGAACCGGAGTGACGCAAAACTTTTATTGATGTGTGTATATTTGTACCACCTGAGTTGTATTCTGTAACCAATGTACAGTAAGACAATTGTCATGGCTACAAAAGGAGAACAACCATGTCAGTGATCGGATGGACAGATCAGAATTAAATTGGAAAAAAAATGAGCTGTGAGAGAGATTTAAAAATGGCTGTTCATCATCATAGTCCAACACCGTGGCCACACAACTGCCAAGGCCTGACTATTCAAATTCGCTGTCATTACACATCTTGATCTTGGACCATTCATTGTTTTTATTTTTCTTCTTTTGTCACAGTTCAGTACACTTTCTCCTGTTTTCATGCTTTACCTGTGTTCAGTTTTTGATGGCTATCCACTGGCCTGTTTGTCACTAAATCAGAGGGAGTGTGATGGGGAGTTTCCCGTGTAAGGCACCTATGAAGCAGTGTGGGCACAGTCATCATGACAGACAACTTACTGCGTACTCTATGCAACATCAGGTTATCACCACAGATAAAGGAAATAGTGGCATGTCAAATGAATATGTCATTGGACACCTCACTAGAAACTGCAGATAGAGTACAGAAAGACAGAAAGCCATCCACCCAGCCCAGATTAGAGCAGTTTCGGCACAGTGCAGCAGTATGGTGGCCACAGCAACAGTTGCATGTACTAATGACGACTTGCGCACAGTAGAGATTCAAATGTTATGCACGCAAGTCAGGACGCTGTTGTGGCATTGAATACAACAGAGGTCACTACCACAGACATTCGAGGAGCCAGTCTGTTAGCAATGCTAGGTCTTCTCAGATTGAGCTGCCTGTGTGTTTCACTGGAGATTCAATGTACAGGCAATAATGAAAGAAAATCTTGGTCTGGGTTCTGAATCAACTACTGGTTTTTGAAAGACAGCATCTCTGTTTCTTAATGTTATCTTTACTTAAAAAGCAGTATTAATGTTTGTATATGCTATCCATAAATGTATAAGAACGTTTATCGAGAACCTGTGCAAAAACAACAAAAGTTTGTGAGATACAGAATTTAATGCTATTTCCCACTGTGTTTCACAACATTTTCAAATTTTAATCAGAACAGTAGACTTTTGTAGTGACTATTTCATAGTTTCTTGCGCAGGTGGGAACTTTCCCTGCAATACGTCCTATGTTCCCGTAACCCTCCTGGCCTCAACCTTCGTTAGTCACTGTCCTCACCCATCCAGCCCCCTTCCTGTTCCCATTCCAGCACTACACAGCCGTCATTTCACCGCCACACCCATTCTTTTAATTTCTTTTTATTTTTATTTCTCTCCTTTCCGCTACTTACCCCTTCCCCCCTCCACACTTCCTCTCCTGCCCTCCGTCTAAACTGCAACACTTCACTGTCCGCCACTCCAACCATACTATCGCTCCCCCTCCCTGCCCCAGTCACCTCCTTACCCCCACACAGTCGCCACTCCCATCATGCACTGTTACCGCTGCTCACAGTGTAGTTTCAGCTCTCTGAGACTGCAGACTTGTGTGCAAGTTGTGTGTGTGTGTGTGTGTGTGTGTGTGTGTGTGTATCTACTGCTGACAAAGGCCTTAATGGCCGAAAACTATGACTGTGTGAATCTTTTTATTGTGCCTATCGCGACTCAGCATCTCCGCTCAATGGTGTATTCTGTAAATGTGACTCAAGACTTTCCAAGGGATTTGATCTTAGTATTTACTTTTATGTTTTTGAGAAGTTTTGCAACAAACTTAACTATCATGTGGAAAGTACCTTCCTGACAAGAAAGCATTGATCTGGGTCAAATCAAGTTTTCATTTTCTCTGATAAAGTGATTATGAGTGTCAGGTTTTTTCAGTCCATTAGTCTTACCTATATTACTTTTATTTTAAAGAACATAAAGAGTTTCCATAATATGTACATGTACGGTGAAGTTAAACAATGGAAAATTCAGGATGGAATGTAACAATATTATGTAAAGAAAAGTTGCCACTCACCATATAACAGAGATGCTGAATCGCAGATAGGCACACCAAAAAGACTGTCACAAATATTATTATTATTTGTGTGTGTGTGTGTGTGTGTGTGTGTGTGTGTGTGTGTGTGTGTGTGTGTGTGTGACAGTCTTTTTGTTGTGCCAATCTGCAACTCAGCATTTCTGCTATATGGTGAGTGGCAACTTTCCTTTTCATAATATTGTTGTATGGTGAAGCTGGAATACGAGAGTATTTGAACAGTGGTTTGCATTTTAGATTTGCATCCAAACATGATTCTAATGACCCATTTTTGCAATTTGAATGTGTTGATAACTGCTTTTAAATTTTCTCAAACTGTGACCTGATATTTAAAGTGAGAGTGAAAGTAGGCATAATATACACTCTTTGCTGTTTTCCAGTCCAGCAGTGTTTTAGAGAGCAATTCAAGTATTACTTGATTTTGCATTCAGATAGTTCACATGTCTACTGCAATTTAAATTTCTTTGGAACTATAATCCTGAGAATCTGGTTTCTGTTCTGTTACCAACTGGTACACCACTGAAACAGATAAATGGAGTGTACACAACCTTTTAACGGGAGTAGGAAATGGTAGCGAGATAGCTTTTTTACTGTTTATTGTTTGTTGTTTATTGTATGCTATTTATTTTGTGTCTTGTTGCCAAGTTGTGGCAGTGTTTTCTGATTGCTGTACTTCTTTCTTAATTAACCCTTTTCATAAAATTGTGGTGTCATCTGCAAATATGATAGCTTCATGAGCATATATTAATCATCTTCTCTTAAAAGCTAAGGTAATGTGCAAAAGAAATAGAAGTGATTCCATTACTGGTCCTTGAGATATATGTGATATGTGATTTATTCATCTCATTATGTACAATTTTAAAATCATTTGATTTGACGTACAGGAGACATGTCAAGGTTTACAAAAAGAAACTTTTTTTTCTTTTTTAAGAGAAATACAAAGGTTTACATTGTATTTTACATTTCTAAGTCACAGCTACATAAATACATAAAATAATACGTGTAATACAATCCCTGTGCTCAGACGGTGAAGCTGTCCTCAACGAATTCTTGGACAGAATAGTAACACTTTTCCACCAGAGGAGTAAAGAGCAATCTTTTCAGTGAACCAAGCTCCATCTTAAATATATTATTGCCTTTTATTTTATTGAAAATTTTTAACCCTATATACTCTGGTATTTGGGCATAAGGTTTTAAACAATGTGTTGGAAGTTTGGAATTCTCTCTGTGGCAAGTGCTGTAGTTGTGGTCAAAACGGAAAGTGTCTAGTGTATGTTGATTTTTATATAAGAATACCGCCACCTCACATATGTAAAGTGAAGGGATAGATAGTATTTTTAAATTTTTTAGCTGTAATTGACAGGATTCCCATTTTATTTTATTTTATTTTATTTTTGCAACACAGCTTTCTAATTATAATTACTTTCTTTTGTAATACGAGGGCTATCCACAAAGTACATTACGTTTTGGAATTAAAAATAAATAAAGCATTGGAAAATTTTTATATTATATACAGATGAAAGCCACACTTAAATACTACTTTTCTACATACTTGCCATTTAAATTAAGGCACTTATCGTAGCGATGAACCTTCAACCACATAATGACTGTCCTTTGGGACAGAAAAGGTGTGATTTTTGTGAATTTCCTGGAAAGAGGCACTACAATAAACTCTCAAAGGTATTGCCAAACTCTGCACAACCTTAGAAGAGCAATACAAAACAAGCGCAGGGGAAAGTTGGGCTCAAAGATCTTGCTGATTCACGACAACGCCCGGGCCCACACGGCAAATGCCACTCGTGAAGTTCTCGAATCTTTTAAGTGGGAGTTGTTTCCTCATCCACCGTACAGTCCCGACCTGGCACCGAGCGACTTCCGCTTATTCCCAGCAATGAACAAGTGGTTGGCTATGCAGCATTTTGATGACGACGCACAGCTTCAAGAAGAGGTAACCACGTGGTTGAAGGCGCAGGCGGCCGAATTTTACGACGAAGGAATTTCCAAGCTCGTCCATCGCTATGATAAGTGCCTTAATTTAAATGGCAACTATGTAGAAAAGTAGTATTTAAGTGTGGCTTTCATCTGTATATAATAAAAAAATTTCCAATACTTTATTTATTTTTAATTCCAAAACGTAATGTACTTTGTGGATAGTCCTCGTTCTAGGAGCCTCGTGACATTTGCTGAATTTCCCCAGAAGGTTATGCCAAAGCGAATAACTGACTCAAAGTAGCAGTGATAAACTATCTTTCTGGTGTCCATGTTTGTGGCACCTGACAAAATACACATTGCAAATGCCAAGCTGTTCAGTTTATTTGCTAAGTAATCTATGTGTATCTTCCAATTTAAATTTTTATTACGATTTAGGCCTAAGAATTTCACGTGGTTTGCTTCTGTGATATCCTGATCATTACAAGTTATCTTTACTTCAGTCCTTTCTAGTCATTTAGCTTCAAATTGCATCATTTTGGTTTTCGTTACATTTAGTTTTAGTCCATTCTGATGGAACCAAGATTCGAGTTTTTCTAAAGTATTTTTGGCTTTTTCTGGAACATTTTCAGATACCTCATTTTCAATTAGAACTGATGTATCATCAGCAAATAAGGCTGAATGAACATCAATAGCAAGTGGTAGGTCATTTACGCAAAAAAAAAACAGATAGGGACCCAATATCGAGCCTTGTGGGACTCCTTGGGGAACTGTTTTCCAGTTTGAGGAATAATTGGTTCCATTTGAAGTTAAAATTACTCTTTGTTTCCTATCTGACAGGTAAGAGCTAAACCATTTTAAAGCAGTGTCCCCAATTCCATACATCTGTAATTTGTGGAGGAGTAATGCATGGTTCACTGAATCAAAGCTTTAGTTGCATCAAAGAAAATATTCCTGTGACCTTTCTACCCTTATCTAACGTGGAGCATATTTTTTGGATAAACTCATTCATAGCATCCACAGTGATTTTACCCTTACACTATGATGTATGTTCAGAAATAGCTTTAAGGTTGACATTATTGTGCTTGATGCTTACCATTTGCTTACAATCACTCACAAAGTGTCTGATCCAACTGTTAGGCAGACCAATGTCATATTGTGGTGACACAATTAATCTAACTTTAAAGACTATCACTGAATGGATAAAGTGTGTAATAATTTTTGTACTGTTGCCTTTGTCTTGTCACCTTTTGTCTTCCTTCCATATGGCTACTGTTTTATATTTTATCACATTGCATGCTTCTTGTGCAATAATAGATTGCAGTATTCACCAGTAGCTGTAACACATTGTTTTTATTATGTATAGTGCCACCATAAGTGGTGTCCCTGCAAAAAAACTATGGGTAGCAAGAAGCACATCAAGTGCGAATCTACAGCACCCATTAAAACAGATCATGCTTCACCAGATCAGTTGCTGAATGAATCAGATAGAATGATTACCAATCTGATTCTCAATGCTTCAAACTTTGGGACATTCATGTTAAGTTCCTGGTTTCATGCAGCCCTCAAACATTTTACCAGTTGGGCACACCACGTCTTCCACATCGTGTAGCAAGTCTTAATACCACCATAAATGCAACAACAGCTGGACCTGTGGATCAAAATGTTGCAACTTTCCCTTACTGCTTATTGTGTGCATGCTGACAATTTACTATTTATCCTCACCATGGATGTCACCTTCAACCATTACTTACATAAGTTAAAATTTCAGAAGCTACCCTACGACAAGTGTTGTTAATAACTATCTTTCCTGTTAAGAGTGCTGTAATTTTGAACAACAGCAAAGACTCATCTTCACAGTTGCATGTGGGTGATTAAATGTACTATATTTTTGCAAATTGACAATTCAAGTGTAGACCCATAAGCTAGTAATAGTGTTGCATCATAATCAGACACAATGCTAATAGAGGGCAACAGCTTCTGCTAGTGAAAGAGATCTGTATGGTCCAGCTAGACAAACATTCTCCAGTGGCAAATCAAGGAAATGCATGCAAAAGCACTGATTCAAGAGCCGATGCAACATCAGCTGATGGGATATATGTGGCCTTGTCAACAAGTTGTCATGGAATTGGTACTGGTACCATTCAAGCTTCGGCCAAAAGCCAAGGAAGTGAACATCTCCTTGTGATTACCCAAAAGATAACAGCAGTCATGTGCAGGCATCTAACAACGTCTGCAAGAAAAGTGTCTACAATAAGTCAAAATTTCCCAATGCTTTTGCTGCTATTCTTGACCTAAAGATGGTCATTTCCAATTTAGGTAGTGGATTTGTCATCACACTCACCACTGGTAACTTGTAAACTTTCATGAAACACCAGACTGACACAATGCTCTTGGCAAATTTTTTTTGTTCATGCCATTTCACAAACCTCACTGGTGCAGGATCAGACACCTGGTCACCACCTTTGAATAAGGACCAACTAACTTTGGCTGACTCTTAGCATACAGCTGCTAATAACTGTAACATTCGTACATCTGGTAAACAAAGCATAGTAGTAACTTATGCTTCAAGAGGCCATTTCAGAGGAGTTTTTTATTAGCTCTGGCGGAAAACCATTCTTGGTGCCAATTTCTTGTGCCATTACAATATAGATATTTCTGTACTCCGAGCACAAGCAGATGAGCTGGGAGATGGTTCGTGGACATCATACAGTAAGCAGCTCCCACACCTTGCACTGCAACCCTCCTGGCGACACACTGCAACATAGCATGGTTAACAACCCTCCTGCACCGGGTATCATGGTGACCGGATTGGATTCTATTGGCTCCAGCTCTAAGATGCAAGAGTACTCACTGAAGATTTTCATATGCTGAAGCATGCTTTCTGCAATTTAAATGGCAAGTTAAAACACCCAAGGGAAGGGGGGAAAAAAACAACATTTCTACCAAGAGTAAAGTGTTATGTTTCAAAATTTGTGTGAATTCTAAGAAATTAGAGGTTGCCTCAGCCAAAATGTGTAAATTGCAAGAACATTTTTCTCCAACTCGATCTTTCATCTACATCCCACATATCTGAGCTTGCAACTGCTATAGAGAAAGCTACATGTTTTTTTGTTGTCATGTACAATGCAACAGACCACATTCCAGATTACTACCAGACCTCCTGTAACTTTCAAGGTTTGAAAACTATTGCAATTACAATCTCTGTTCACAGATGATTCTGTGACTCAACATCATGACCGATGTCTACTGCCTACAACAAACAATGCATGTAGCATGGAGTCTACAGCTTCAATGGCACAACCTTCATTGCCATTGGATGCTGTTCAAGTGTCACAGTAGCAGTCTGTACTTGGGCCAGGCTGCACACTATGAATACCCCTACGCCCTCCACAGCTTTATTTCTATACGGAGGGAGGGTGGTGGGCAGCAGGGTTTACTCTGTTTCCCAACCCTTCCTCCCATTCCCTGCCTTTTTCTGCTATCTCCTACTTCACTAGACACAACTCTTGACCCCAGAACTGCAATTCCTACATTGTGTGATACGCTAGCAAGTTTTCAGTTTCATTTATGCTCCTGTCAACGACCCTATATCTCTACAATACAGTACGACTATGGACAAGTTATTTAACTATACTTACCATCATTATTAAATTCGCACCAATATATGAAGATCGGTTGATTAGTTGAATTGTAAGTGTAATGCAGTCCAAAATAATTTCAAAGGCACTGCTTCTCAGCTCCTCTCCCTCTATATATATATAAAAAAAATCAGCAGATTTAATTGCATGAAATGAGTTACAAAATTTTAAAAACAGAACCAAATTATGCCTGTAATAGTTGTCTTGTTAAAACACAGTAGTAGTTCAAAACACCACAAGTGGAATAATCACACTTGCTATGATATCACTCCTAACACAAACACTATTTTTTATTTCTTAATCTTATTTAAACCATATATGAAATTTACGTGATATATCAAAGCTTTTGTACAAGAAGTATTTTTGAATAATTGTAGTTTATAATGGTAATGCAATTTATTTGTGGCTGATAAACAATACTTTTTCACTGTTTCAGTCAGTCATTGCCTAATGTTCCCACTGAAACTCTCAACAACCTCTGGATCTTTCAATTTATCTAGTCGTGTCTTCTTAGTTTTGTATCTTTCTACAATTTCTTTACTTCAATCTACTAGTCCAAACTAAAATTTATGGCCAGAGTCCCAATGTGTCTCTGGAAATGTCTTTTTAATTTAGAATCTGGTTTCAAAATCTGTCTTTCCATTACAAAGGATGCCCCAGGAGGAATAGTAAATATTTTAGTGGGTGGTAGTACATACTAATTCAAAGAAAATATTCCACCTAAAATGTGCACAATATTTATTGGTTACTGTCTGAATTAATGCAAACAAATACTTAGAGAAGGTCTTATGGAAAGGCAAATGATTAAGTTCAAAGTTGATTTTCAAGAATTCCATCTCAAACTCAATGCACTATAGAATTCTCTTGACACCACCACATACAGCTCTTCTGAAGTCATCCTGTCTATCTCTTATGAGGGCAGCACTACTTGTAATCTTAATGATCAATTAGTCTCTTATGCTTACGTTTTCTTTGTAGGCCTCCCCTTGTAATCATCACATAACTTTATGAACAAACATGGCCATTTGTACCATTTGATTTTCTGAGCAATGTTAGGTTTAGGTGATGTGTGATCTGATGACTAGATTGTCCAAATGCCCTGTCATGATGGAAAAACACACACATCCTTGCAGGCCAAGGACCTCTTCCAATAATACTGGAAACTCATTTTCAAAAAAACAAACAAACTCTAAATAATGGGGCCCTGTAAGATGAAAATTTAACACAACAGGCCCGATCAACTGGTTTTCATACTACAGCACATATTTACGGACAGCCGTTCTTGAAAATGTGTATCCACAAAGGTATGTGTGTTTTTGTTGGACTACCAGTTAATTTATGAGTGTTACTGATACCATCATGAGTGAAAGTGCCTTCAGGAGTTAATAATATTAATGGGATCACTTTGCTCCTAGCAATGACAAAATTCCAATCACTTACTTTCACCATCTTCTCAAAGGTACTGAATCCACTCTAAATGATAAGGATTGCACATACATAATGTCTGTCATATGTGGAACACTGATACACATGAAAATTCAGCATGAGCTTGTTGAAGAACTTTGTTCTAGCAACTGAATAATGAATGCTAATTCATCCACACCCTGTTGATCTACACCTTCACGTGAAATACGACTCCTGGGCACTAGACCAGTCTCACACAGTTGAGTGAATTATAACCAAGCACTTCTGCATGTAGCAGTCTGTGGTTAGGAAATCTTGTACCACGTTCTCTGCAAGCAGCTCCATTTCTATATCAAAACATGTATATTAATACCAAACCAGCATATTCAGCATTTTTAGGTGTGTGCAGTGGGGTTTAAATGATACAGTACAATCAGCCAGCAAATAACAATCATAGTTAAAAAATGCAATTATGTAAATTCAAGCACAACTTCACAACTTTAACTTCAAAATAAAAATAACAATCGATAAATAAACCCAAAGTGAACGGTACACAAACACAGAAATGTAATCAGTTGTCACTCTGGAACCAATACAAATGGGATGCCTTCTATATGGAAGTTTTATTTGAATTATTTTATAATGTTACCTACCAAAATGTTTAGTTTTACTCCTGTATAGCTGAACTAATACTTCCCAGTGTTTCCTGATCTCCATATTATCAACCTCCTTTCATGTTCTCACACTATTTTTTTTCTTCTCTTCTTTGTCCTAATACCGAATATCACCCCCATCACATTTAATTTTTCATCCCCATTAACAGTCTCTTATCTCACCGTACAGTCTTTCAGTCCCATCTCCATCTGTGGAGCTAGCAGGCATATGACCTTTTACTACTGTGATAATTGTTTGCTTCATTTCCGTCATGTAATGTGTTCACTATGCTGTTCAGAGTAGCATTCCTCTCTTTCATTCAGTACTAGATCTATTCCTGCATTATCACCGACTGATTTCACATGTATAACCATGTATTGCATATCACTAATGCCATGGCAACTTCAATCTGTCCATTTCCTTTTTTAAATTCTTTAACCCACCTAACCAATTAAGGGATCTAACATTCTGCATTCAGAAGCACAGAACACCACCTTTGTTTTTCCTTGCGTACTCCTCACACACTTGTACGAATGGTGTACTATTTCAGCTGTAGAATATTTTACTCCAGGAGATGCAGTCATCATTAGGCCAGACAGTAGAGCGACTCCTACAGGACCTTGGTGGACATAATGCTTGTAGTTTCTCCTTTTAAAAGAGAGGTCAAAACCTTTCTCGTTGAGCGTGTTGCTGCAGCATATGTGCAACATAACATGACTCCAATGCAGGTATAAAGTACCAACACATAGGCTAGGGATTAGTGTGGCACTTGTGGTTTCCAACATGCGTGCGGGAAATGTGGAAACATATATGCAACTGCAGTCTTTCTCAGTGTATTCCACTGATGAATTCTTCCTGGCTTATCAGCCGAATGGTGGCGTTGTCTTGTTGCAACATTTCAATGAGTTCTGGCCAGAAGATGATGGGTATGAAACTCATTGAAACGTTGGGACAAGACGACGCCACCACTCAGCTGATAACACGAGAAGAATTCATCACATGGAAACATGAACTGTGGCGAATTTATTGCCTGGACTGTTCGAACAGGACCAACGTGCTGTTATTCTTTGCTCGACTGCCAGAGGACAAACACAGCTAGACATCCATCGGAGAATGAGTAATATGTATGTGGCAGAATGTCGGAAACCACCATTGTGGGATGGTGCACCAAGGGGTGCTGCTGCTTCATGATAAAGCACATCCCCATATCGTAAATGTTGTAGTGCAGAAGTTATGTCAACTGAAGTGGAAGGCACTCAAGCACCTGCCTTATAGTCCTTATCTCTCCCCAAGCAATCATAATGACTTCAGTACTTTAACAAAAGCCCTTGAATGGTCAACAATTTCTGTCAAACAAGGGTGTGCAACAGGAAGTTATGCACATCTTTATGCAGCAGGACACTGAGTTTTAGCAAATGGGCATCTTCAACCAGGTGCATAGGTGGGACAATTGCGCCAATGCTCACAGTGATTTTGCATGATTGGTATACTGATTCTGAAATGTACAGCCTTCAGACAGAAACTTTTTGATCATCCCAGTATGATTGTTCACAGTACGAACACAGTACGGTCTCATCGGTCAATCATCCAGACTATTGCCCATGCAGCTATTGAAATGACTGCCGTCCCTCTTCAGGAACCACAGATTTTTCTGGCCTCTCCAAAGATATACCTCTGTTATGATTGCATCTGGGTCATTCCATGAAATGTGAAAGCTTTTTACATTTGTAACATTTCCTGATCCTTTGTTAGTGGCAAATCAACACAGCTCACACAGGTTTATCAGAGTTATTATTATTATTATTTTCATGTTAATACTTCAATTTAAACTGTACAAATGTTACATCCGTAACCATGGAAAGCCACACCCGCGGTATGACTATCTGTATCACTGAGGCCCGCAAGCCACCCCCACCTCAGTAAGGCCCATGGTCCTTGAGATAATTTCAAGGTGAGTATTGGCCAGCAATTCTGTCTCATAATTTCTTTGGTAGGCAGATACAATCACTGGGCAATTCAAGATAAACATTGGGAAATGGCTACAGCTATTTAATGCATTATGATACACCAATAGCAATTACAGTGAATGTAAAATAAAGTTCAAATGGTTTTACATACTTTATAGGTGTTTTATCTGAGTCTCCTTGGTCACATGGATAATATCTGCTGCAATAATCTATTTCACAACATTTGTTCTGATACATGGAGTCACTAATGTGTAACGAGCATTTTTATTTCTGAAACAGTTTTTGGAAAAAAAAATCTTGTTTTTAAGTGTGGTTGCTAGAATAGGAATAAAATGATACTGTGTTCATTAATTTTAATAGTAATCATGTACACATATCCCATAAACTGACGTGTTCCACATTATTTTAAGGAACGAACTGTTCAAATTATCTATGGGACATGTAACTAACTAACAAAGGAGGCACATATACAAGATCTTTCACATAATCCTATAAAAAGAAATTCATGGGTGTCATGTACTGAGATCTATATGACCAGGAACAGAATACAGTGTCATCATGTCTCGCATGGCTGATCCAACAATTTGGAAGATATTGATTTAAAAATGTGTGAACCTTCATATCCCAATGTGTGGGTCCTCCATCAGCATAATAGACGTCATGGAATTGCATGAAGAGGTAAATCAATCAATGCTCAAGTATGTCCAGGTAAATGCTTGATGAAAGACTTAACTCAATGAAGAAGAACAGACACTATAATTTTTGTGCTGATTTAGCAAGAAACACATTAACCTTTGGTAAGTTACAGGTGTGTGAGTACACATCACCACTCTCTTCTACTCCATATTCAGATGTTGTGCCAGTTAAGCTTGCCTCATCCCTAAAAAGAGATGTCCAACAAATGTTTCTTCCTCCATGCTTTCAGCATTGCTCTTCATTTGGTGTAGTCCTCCTGTTTCAATTCCTGTGAAACTTTGATTACATATTGTTTAATTTTCAGCTACATTTTGAGAACCTGACAAATCACTGTTTGTGGCATTTGGGGGCTCCCTAATGACTCAGTACATCAGTTTCCCAGGACTATGTTCAAACGAAAAGCTAATTCATTCCATGATTTGTGCAGATACATGTGACCAGCTAGTACATTTTGCTTTACACAAATATGCTGTTTCTTTACAGAGTTTAAGCCATCTGCAAATAATGGTTGACATCTGGAGGCATTTGATTGTATGACTGAATTAGTTTCCTCTGCACTGAGATGACAGAACAACACTTGTTAAATTTTATATGCTTTCTATATGGGGTCCTTATTTTCACATGCAGCACAGAAATTATCACTTGCACATCACAGCATCACCGATCATCCACAACAATCAAAATTTTGAGCTTTCTGTAACATTCTATATAATTTTTACTGATGTATGGCTAAGCATTGATTAGTTACAGCCATTTGTAATTGCTGTATGCACTTGGATTACCCTGTATTTTTGCACACTTCTGTGACATAGTTTGACTGTCAGAATTAATTTTCACTGACAACAGTAGATATTCTTATGCCTAGTCATTTTAAAAGAACTGATAAAGGATACTTTACCATTCTCACCTATAGGCTGAAGCTGGATAGCATCTTCACGGCCATCAGTAATTGTTACACTACCATGAGGATCTTGGAACATATTTGAAGCACCAACAACTTCAGCATTGTGAACAGTAGAGTGATATTTCACTGTAGGGCTTACACCACGTATCAACTGAAAGTGAAATGTAACTACATTAGCAGTACGAAATAAAATATCACTATTAATTCTTTCATACATCTTAATACTTAGATAAAATCTACACTTTAATATGGAAATTATGAACTAGTTCTCTCAACACAGTTTAAAGTAACAGCTTAATTTACACAAACTGAACTCTTTTTATGAGTTCATGCATTTATTATTAATTAACAATAGAAAGTTATGTGAAACCAAATGGCACTGCACTGTACTGCATGTGCATTTCTGCATTTCTGTTTTCAGAGGTTTACCACGAAGTGGAGGAATTACGTTCACCTGAGACCAGAATGGTTGGAAGGAGTGGAGGCAGTAATCTCCACCTTTATTGTGTAATGTTGTCAACAAGTCATATAAAAAAAAAAGTTTCAGCAAAACCTAAGATCTTCCTATAAAATGTTTCAAAGGTTCAATCAGTTTTGACTGCTCGGTCATTTGAAACAGCCTCACATAAATATTTCAGGAACAGTGTCATAATCCCAATTCCACAGGAAGCAAGTGCTGATAGGTTTAAATAATGTGGAAACATCAGACTGATATGTCATGGCTACAAAATACTGACACGAATTACTTACAGAACAGTGAAAAGACTCTTAGACGCTGCCCTCCAAGAAGATCAATACAGGTTCCTGAGAAATGTTGAAAAATATGAGATAATACTGACCCTATGACCTGCCTTAGAAAATTCACTGATGAAAGACAACACTACATTTATAACAACAAAAACAATCAATTTTTGACCAAATAATTTAACTGTATAGATAAAAAAACTACTCATCAAGTGGCGGCAGAACACACACATAAAAGAGGGTTGTAATTAGGTAAGCTACCGGAGCCAGTGGTTCCTTCTTAAACGTGACAATCGTGGCCTTGGTGCCTGTTTCACCACACATGCCATGTGGATTCATCCCCCAGACACCTGTTTCTCAGAACTCAGCAGATGGGAACTAGCACTACAACATGTCCTTGGTTCTCATCACCGGCCTGGCTTTAATTTACATTAATTTCTTCTGTATCAGCATTTCTTCACTGTTACTATTCTTTCCTTCATTCTGTTTTAGTTTTCTACATCTTTCATTGTCTTCCCGTCTGTTTTTCATGGCCCCCTCCCTTCTCTATTACATACAATGCACTTAGCTTTTCACTCTTAGTAACTCATTCATGATGTTCAAGCAGTAATCTCTGTCTTGCATATTACCCTGTCTTCCACCTTTAAGCTCTCAGGTTTTCTAATCTCGTCCAATGCTGTCCCCAAACAATCAGTCTTTCCTTCTAATCCCATGTAGTAAGTCTCCCCTGATCCACAGTTCTGGGTGACTTTGCTGAAATCTACCCCTTTTCCTAGACCTCTCCAGTCCTTTTCCTTCACCCTCTTCCTTCCCCTCCAACCATTCTGCACGAAGAAGGAGCCACTGGCTCCAATAGCTTGCCTAATTACAACCCTCTTTCATGTGTACGTTCTGCCACCACTTGATGAATACTACATTTATAGAATTTGTAGATCTACAGAAATTTTCTGACAATGTCAGCTCAAATACATTTTTTGAAATTCTGAAGGTAGCAAAGAGCAAAATGTTATCAACAACTTGGACAAAAACCAGACTGCAGTTATACTAGCTGAAAAACATGAAAGAGAAGCAGTAGTTGAAGAGGCAATGGGACAGAATTGCAACCTATCTCTCAAGTTATTCAATCTGTACATTGAGCAAGCAGCAAAGGAAACAAAAACAATTTGGAAAATGAATTAAATTTCAGGGAGAATGAATAAAAACATTGAGGTTCACTGATGACACGGTAATTCTGTCAGAGACAGTATAAGGACTTGAAAATCACTTGAATGCAATGGGTAGTGTCTCAAAAGGAAGTTATGAGAGGAACAGCAAGGAAACTGAAACAAGAATAATACAGTATAATCGAATTAAATCAGGCAATCCTGAGTGAGTTAGATTAGGAACAGAGACAATAAAAGTAATTCAGTAACTCTGCCATTTGGGCAGCAAAGTAGCTGACAATGGTGAAAGTATAGAGCAAATAAAATGTAAAATGACAACAGCAAGAAAAGATTTTCTTAGGAAGAAACATTTCTACATCTAAGATAATTTGAGTGATAAGTGTTTTCTAAAGGTATTTGTGTGGAGTGTAGCCTTGTACAGGAGTGAAATTCGGGTGATAAACAGTACTTACAGGTAGAGAATATAAACCTTTCAAATGTGGTGCTAAAGAAGGATGTCACAGATGAGGTGGGTAGGTCAGATAACTGATGAAGAGGTATTGAATCAAACTGGGAGAAAAGAAATTTATAGCACAACTTCACGAACTGAAGGGATTAGTTGATAGGACACATCTTGGAGAACCAAGGAACAGGGGGTCTGGCAATGGAGGGAAGTGTTTGTGGATATGTGGAGAGAAGGATGGGGGAGGCAAGGGGGGCAAACGTTGTAGAGCACGAATAGACTTGACTACAATAAGCAAAATTTAAATAGATGTAGTGTGCAGTAGTTACGTAGAGATGAAGATGCTTGCACAGCATAGTATAGTGTGAGGAAATACATCAAACCAGTCTTTGGACTAATAACCACAGAAGCAGCAGCAAGTATAACAACATTTACTCATGAAAAGAAAAGATCTTTCACAGAGAATGCCTATATATACTTACAAACGGCATTCTCTGCTTCTGCGCTTATCCTCTTCCAAATGAGTCACAGAAAAAACATTCCTGGCAGGTAAGGATTCCATGTTTTGATCATTTTGTACTTGTCTTCACTCTTTATTTAAGGAAGTTTGGAAAACAGAAAAGAAATACAGCCAGACATCTGAGGGGAAATCACTCAGAGTACTGCCTACAAAAAGTCAAATTCCACACTCAGCACACAGTTTTAACCTGTCATAAGCTTCATTCTGTATTGTCTGTTGTATTACTGTAATTACTCAGTGAATGTTTAATGCCATAAATAAAAATGTGGTTTACAACAACAACAACTACTACTACTACTACTACTACTACTACTACTACTACTCCTCTCTCACTATAGTCTTCAGTCCAAAGACCAAGTTGATAAATCTCTCCACACCAGTCTACCCTGTGCAAGCCTCTTCATCTCTGCATAACTACTGCAACCTACATTGATTTGAACTTACTTACTGTATTCAGATTTGCTCCCCCAACAAAACTTTATTGATCATGCTTTTGCCAATTAATAAATTAACTATTTCTTGGTGCCTCAGGATGTGTCCTATACACCATCAGTTCAATTTGTGTCACTTCTCCATTCATTGTACTTACTTCTATATGTGTGGACATTATCTTTACACATTTATGTGCAAGTTTAATTTTTTCCTTCACGTTTGTGCTATTTGCAACATTAAAAGATTATGTCCAAATACTGTTTGTAAAGAATCCTCTTTGCAACTTTGCACCTTTTTTGGTGAAGTTGCGAAAGCATTAACAAATAAGATAAACTGTAGCGTCTACTGTGAATCACAATCAATTCTGCACATTGTGTTTTGCACTTTGTACAATTGCTAATTAAATTAAGTTTGGTATGTGCAATCGATAACATTTATTTGTACACAGTCAGAAGTTAATGTCTGTGAACATACACTACAGCTTTCATTTAGGCTATGGTAATATGATTTCAACAACTTGAAGTAAATACATCATAAACAACATCTGGAACATTATCAATCATACAATGCAAATACAAATTATTTACTTAAAAAACTGAGAAAAAGAATATTTCCACCAAGCTATTTTAATAATATTTTATTAAGCGCTCATAATGTCGTTTTTCAAATTTATCGACACTGTAGCACACACACAAGATCACTCAGTTGATAAAAAACAAATGGCACAAACTTTGTGAGGGAATGAGGATTTTTATCACATGAATGTGGCCAACCATTCCACAATAGCAGAAAAAACAGAAAAGATTAGAAGTTTAGAAGACAGCTATTTTAATAGTTTATTTCCTTCAGGCCACATGAGGAATTCAAAATCTTTTTAGAGGTTTTTCTCCCATTTAGGATTCGTTTCTGTTTACATGTATTCTAGCTAAACTTAATTTATTGACTTACAGGCAAAAACCTGTCTACAAGTCCTTCATTGTCAAAACTTACCGAAAATACAAAGACACAGAAAATGAGGCATACGAGATCTGTTCAAAAAATTCTGAAACTTTGTCCACAAATTTTTTTTACGCTTACCTTTTACTTACTGTGAACAGTCTCCTTCAAAATACTCTCCCCACAATTGATACACTGCTCCCAATGCCATTTTAACTTCCACAAGTGGTCTTGGTATGCCTCTTGCTGGATCGCATGAAGCACCACTTGTGAATTTTCTTTTATCTCCTCTATCGCAGCAAATCTTTGTCCTTTCAACTCAGAAATAAAAAAGTCCATAGGGGTCATATCTTGAGAGTATGGAGGATGATGCAGCATAGCGATTTTGTTTTTTTGTGCAACAGTCACGTACCAAAAGGAATGAATGTGTGGGTGCATTATCTTGATGCAAGAACCATGAATTCTGTCGCCACATTTCTGGCCGTTTCCTTCTCAAATTTTCTCACAGGAGCACAACACGTCCCAAAGGTACCATCAATTATCAGTTTTCCCTGTGGCACAAACTGATGATGAACTAATCCTTCAAAGTTGAAGAAAACTATCAGCATGGCTTTGACATTTGACCTGACCTGACGGACTTTTTTTGGTCTTGGAGAACTTTTCCCAACCCACTGTGAAGATTGAACCTTGATCTCAACATCATAACCATAGATCCACATCTCATCACCAGTTATGATTCTCTTAAGGAACATCTCATTCTCATTTGCACAATCCAAAACCTCTTCACAGATTCTGGTCTTGACCCATGAGCCCTGGTACAAACTTCACGGCAGTGCATTCTCAAATGCTGTGTCCGGATTTCTTGACATGATCCAACTGAAATGTTACATTCTTCTGCAGTCTCTCTAGCAGTCAGTCTTCATTTGGCTTGCACAGTTTCGCTGACATTTCTAACATGAGTGTCGTCGGTAGACATCGGAGGGCGTACTGAACAAGGGTCATCTTTTACTTCTGTCTGGCCACTTTTAATCTGTGTGAACCATTTGTAACACTGAGTACAGCTTAAACACTTATCAGCATAGGCTTTCTGCATCATTTGGTGTGTCTCTGTAATTGTTTTCTCGAGTTTAATGCAAAATTTAATGCAGACACATTATTCCTCTAACCCTGCCATCTCGAAATTCGCACACTGTGCAACACAATGTTCTACTCAAAACAGCACTGAATGATAACTGACATGACATACGGCAATAACACTTCTAGCAGTTAGACATTAAACACAGTCATGTGCAGGGTTGCCAACTGCATTTCGCTCCAACACCCTATTGGCACAAAATTACGAATATTCCAGAATTTTTTGAACTGAGCTCGTATGAGCAAAATTTTCTAAATAATTTTTTAGCCCATTACCAGAAAAATTAACTAAAATAGTAATATCACAGTAAATAGCAATAGAACATATTCAACTTTTGCAAAAGGTGTCACGGGAGTAAGTAAAGTAAGTTTCATTAAAGGTGCACCATTTGATGAATACCAATACTGTGAACTACATCCAACCTATCTATCTACAGCTAACTTCCCCCTTCTTCTGCATCTACATTCACTGTCACAGATTTACTTCCTCCATACCAGATAATCACTGCTGTGTCCTGATTGCTGAAGATGATGAACTTAAGTTTTGAACGTACAGCTCCAAAACAATGACTTAATGAGAGAGAAAACATTACTTCTGCCACCTGAATCTTGAACTTTCATTTCAATAAATAAATAAATACATAAATAAATAAAAAATAATTTACAGATCATAATAAACCTTAGCAATTCCTATTTCATCATCAAGATACTTACTTATGCAACTGGGAGCAGCTTACATCTGTTGAACACAGTTACGATGCTAATATTTTAGATCTAGACTAACCAATTATGGACAGTATAAATCATAGCATTTATACAGCATATAAGCTTGCACTATTCTAACAATTGAGAGTTACTATAAAATGAGTACTGTGGTGATAGAATGACAACAAAAGCAAAAGCATTACAAACATGCTATTAATAATACAGATTCCACCACCTTAACAGACTTAAAATTGAGAAAAACCTATTTTTGTCTTTTATTAAGTACTGAATGAAAAAGAGTTACACATTCACAAGTGTTAAATTATTTTGGAACAATATGTTTTAAAATTATGAATAACCCACAGTTAAATGCATTGATTAGATAGGTATCTTCAGAATTTCCTACAACAAAGCAACACATTGCTTGTCTCTTAAACGGTCATTTTTAGGACATCTTGTTTCTTACCCTAAAACAAAAGGTCGTTAGACAAAGTACAGACAGAGAATTTCAATTGGCAGAACAGGAAATACAGGAAATATCAGTAACATAAAAACAATTGGCTCTGTGCTAGTAGGACTCACGCACTGAGGGTTCTGTACAAACTTAATTAAATACACAGACAGTTCATCCATTCTGGGTATCGAGGACATCAATGATTTTTGCCTGCCGCCAACAGTGATACCAGCAAGATATCAGTCCTAGGGATTCCAAGACTTTTGGGAATATTTTAATCGCAAGCTTGAAGTTGGGTAACAAATGACAATTTTTTTTCATTGGACATAATTACAAAATAATAACTTTCAGATCTTTTCTTTTGGCTGTACTGTGAAGGCTTGCTTCTTTGAAAATTTCATTATTCTAGGTCAATGAGAAGCACCCTGTAGGCTTTGATCAATGTGTTTGAGAGTGTCAAAATATGATTGATTGATTGACTGATTGATGTGACATAAATGGCTGTGTATCTGTTGGTTGCTATAACGTCAAAGCTTACATTTACTCCACCACCAAGTGACTATAGACATTAGAATTCTACATAAATTTTGACTTGATACATTAGCCCATTCCTGAGGAAAAGGGGGTTAACAGATAGATTGATGGAAATGACTTTTTTAGAGATATTATAACAAATTCACAGTTTTAGGACTTTTTTCTTTTATTTGTACTTTGAAACCTTGCTTCCTGCTAAATTTCACGATTCTAGACCAATGGGAAGAATCCTACAAGTTTTGATGAGAGAGTTTGCGAGTATCAAAAAATGTGACATAAATCACTGTTATCTCTTGATTGCATTGACTTAGATGCTAACATTGATTACAACACCAAGGTGCCATAGCCCTTAGTATGCCACACATTTCAACTTGACATGTCTATCTGTTTCAGAGAAAAAAAATTTTCAAGAGTCGGACAGACAGTCAGACGGACGAACAGACAGACAGACAGACAGACAAAGTGATCCTACTGCTCTGGGTACACTTTTGTTATTATTATGTTTGTATGTTTGCTTCTAAAAGTCCTGTATTGTATACCGATACTCATGACATGCTCCACGCATTATTTAAGTACTGACAAATGAAGTGTTGTGGCTTAAACCATTTTAACCCTTATCCATGAAGATGGTCCATGACTGAAACTGGTCGATGTTTGGGTTTAAAATAAAAGAGGCTGATGGCAAAAATACATTTCATACAGTCCTATAAGAGTTCTATTTTTACTGATTGAGGTACAAAACCCTAGAAGTAGTAACAACTGAAGAAATCACTGAATTGGACACTGCTGCAAATATCTACTCAAATAACACCAATGACATGGTAGAGATCAGTTGCCTTTACATCCAAAATGGTATTGCAATGGTGACTGCAAAACGGCAACAGATGAAGAGTCACCACAATACTTATGAATCACAAACCCACTGAAAGATGTAATACATTGCACTGTAGCACTGTGCACTCCCCTCATACTGCAATGATCAACTCTGAAGTGCACTGTGCTCCCATCAGGAAATTGAAGAAATAACTTCAGCACATTCATTGCCACAAAAATGCAAATGAACTTCTCCTTAATCGTGACAACCCAAGGCCTTACACAAATCTGCGGACCCAAGCGAGCTCACAAAACCTCATTGGACTGTTCTTCCACATCCACCTTACAGCCCAGAACTCACACCTTCTGACTTATCTGTTTGGACCAATAAAAGATACACACTGTGGAAAGAAGTTTGTGGATGATGGGAAGTTACTGATGCAGCAAGATATTGCCTCCGACATTGATCAGTAGAGTGGTACTATGCAGGCATAGAGGCCCTTCTAGTAAGAGGCATAAGGCCATCACATGGAATGGAGATCATGTTCAAAAATAGGGTTTTGTAGCCAAAGAAGTGGGGAATAATATGATGTATTTGAAGACTTAAGAAAATCAAGCTGCTTTCAGAAAAAAAATGTGTTGCATTACTTACTGAATGGCCCTCATATATTTACACATTAGACTTTCTCCTACATTACTGATACTTGATTTTGTGTTTTGATAACTTGGTACTGATATGACCATATGTCCTGATCTTCCAGTTACTGCACTTCACTTCAATCTAGTCACTTTTCCTTTTAAATTCTCAAACCTACCTACCTGATTAAGGGAGCTAATGTTCTGTAGTTTGACACATAGAATGCTAGTTTTGTTTTTCCTTATTCTCCTTGGTAGTCCTCAGCTGGAGATTGGAATGGGGGACTATTTTACCTCAGGAATATTGCACTCAAAAAGATAACATCATCATTAACCCTCCTAGTACCACTATGACCCCTTAAGCACATTGGAAGTATACATCTCCCTTGTTTTCAAAGCTATTACTTTCAAAATATATGACTTTCTCCCTCTTAATCAACTGTCCTATGCAGGCATACAGTTCAAAGACATTCTGTTCAGTTTAATATTTACAACACATAATTTATCCACAGTTTTTTGCACTAGTATCACTGTGGGCAATATACACACAATCTAAATTTCTTTTTGTTTCTTGAATGTAAGATTTATAAATGTAGAATGGCTGCTACATAGAGCAGCTGTAATGCATGTTTTTGTGTTAGTTCATTAAAATATTGCCAATCTGTTCCATCTGAATTACTTGGGGTCTTTGTGATGCTAGTGGGACTCAGTGAAAGAAAAAAAAACCTGGTAGTGGGAGGATTGAGCAATACAGCAGACCTGCATGCCCTTGGGAAAAATAACAGCTGTTGTTGCTTTCAACCATCTGCAGTACCAGCATAGCTAGACCTTATTGGCTTGCGTTACAAGGTTGGGTCACTTAATCCTCCAGACTGTTACCCCTGTAATTAGTGAAGGGGCTGCTGTCTTCCTTCAGGAACCAGAGGTTGGTCTTGCCTCTCCATTAAAACACCTCCACTGTGATTAAACCCAATGTATAGCTTATCTGTATTAGTGAGGCATGTAAGCTCTCCAGCTAGGCAAGGTCTGTTGTTCATTAATAGTTACATAATCTTAACTCTTACTGTTACATGAAGGAAAAAATGACAATGGCCTTCACCACATACTAACATTACACTTAATAAAAATTCAAGACATGATAAACAGTAAACTTTAATATGAACAATGGAAACTCCAAGTTGGATTATCAAAAATATTAGGGAAAGGACAGACTGCTACAAAAATGAAACATTGAGTTGCGGACAGGCACGACCATCATCTCCAGCAGTTCAGATCAGAATGCAACTTCGTGCTGTATGAAAGTAGCAATCTGGAGTGGGCTGGGAAAGGGGGAGGGATAGCAGGAGATGTGCAAGGGGGGGGGGGGGGGGGGAAGCAGGAGTGCAGACAAGATTGCTGTCTGGTGCAGCATGCAGGGACTAGACAGAGACATGACAGACTACTAGGCTATGTGTCAGGAGGTTATGAGGCAGGAAGATGCGTGAGAAGGGGAGCGGACAGATGGAAAAAGAGAGGAGCAGGGAAGAGAAAAGACGGGCAGGTGCATTGGCACAGGATAACACATGATGATTGTGAGGGGACATGAATAGGCAGGAGATGATAGGGTGGTGTCGAGAGGGGGTGGGGGGGTGCACTGTTGGTGGAGGGTGTGGGGACAGCAGATTACCGTAGGTTGAGGCTAGGATAACTTAATGAGCGTACAATGTACCATTGTAAGGGCAACGCCCATGACTGCAGTTCAGAAAATATGGTGTTGGAGAGGAGATCCAGATGGCCCAGGATAGGAAGCAGCCACTGAAATCAAGCATTTTACATTCAGCTGCACACTGTGCCACAGTTTAGTCCACCATGCTCTTTGCCACATTTTGACAGTGGGCAGTCATCCTGGTGGGCAGCTAGATGGTATTCATAACAATATGAAAAGCTGTGCAGTGATTGCAGCAGAGGTGGTGTATGATATGGCTGCCTTCACAGGTGGGAAGGCTCTTGGGTAGTATGTCACTCATTTCAGAGCATGATCATAGGTAATCAAAGTCCTAGTAAAAGCTGCATTTCAGTTGTTCCAGTCAAGGGTGGTACTGGGTGATGAATGGGGCTCTCTTTTGTAGTGCTGGGGATTTGGGGGTGTGTAGGGAAATGGCATGGGAGATCTGTTCGCGGACTAGATCTGGGGGATAGTGACTGACTATGAATACCTTCAACACACTGGGCAAGGGAATCGTTGTCACTGCAGATATGCTGCTCCTGGACGACCAAGATGTGTAGGAGGGATTTTTTGGTTTGGAAGGGATGATAACTGTGGAAATAAAGGTACAGTTTGTGGTTGGTGGGTTTCATGTGGACAGAGATGTGGATGGAGCCATCAGAGCGGAGATGTTCAACGTCCAGGAAAGTCATACAGGGGGTTGAGGAGGGCCAGGTGAAGTGGATGGGAGGGAAGGTGTTGAGGTTGTGAAGGAATGAGGGTAGGGTGTCTTGGCTCTGAGTCCAGACTGTGAAGGTATCAATGAACCTGGAGCAAGGCAAAGGTCTGGGGTTTTCAGTCACTAGATGGCCCATAAACAGGCTGGCATAGGAAGGTACCAAGTGGCTGGCCATGATTGCCTTCCTTTCAAATGAAAAGTAGTAGTGTGCCACTCTCTGCCACACACCTACCCTTCTTCACTTATCTGCCTAATTCCTTTTCCACTCCCCATTTCGCCCGAGCCCTCCCTCCCCACAGCCTATCAACGCTGCACCTCACAGCCTTGTCATGCCACAGTCTAGTCCCTGTGCACTCCGCCAGACAGTGCTTTTCTCTCTCCTCACACCCTGCTTCCAGATTGCTGCTTTTGTTCAGTGCAGCAGTTGCATTAAGGCCCAAGCAGCCAGAGATAGCAGTCATAAGTGTGTGGGGTTTACTTGCTTGTGTGAATGTGTGTGTATGTTTTCTTTTCAGAAGAATTCTTTGCCCGACTGCTCAACATTTAACAGTATTTTTAACATACATTTTGTTGTGCCTGTTCTGCAGCTCAATGTGTCATCTTTACAGTGAGGTGTGCTATCCTTTTCCCAATATTGAGATACACATAAATTACTTTGAGAACAAGTACCAATTATCAGAACAAGTGTACAGTGTGTGTGTGTGTGTGTGTGTGTGTGTGTGTGTGTGTGTGTGTCAACAGCAAAATTGTAAATATAATGATACCACATAAATAAGCATCATTATTATTATTATTATTATTATTATTATTATTATTATTATTATTATATTACACTGATGTACTAGGAATTAATAATTCTATAAAGAAATATTCAATTATTTAATACATACGGGAGTATTTTCTCTAAAGCCGACACTCTCATCGTCTTCAATTTCAACCTAAAAATCATCAGAAACAGGAACACATCTAAGTTAACAAATACCCAAGGAAAATCAGCTTTCATTTGTGCTCATGAAATGGTAGAAGTACTTATTAATTAATTAAAAATTAGTGCATGCTCTATGTTTTGCAAATATCATGTAAAAAATTAAAGTACTGACACAAAAGCTTCATGCAAAAATAAAGTAGTCATTTTTAATCAGTTTAACTACAATTCACTTGTATCCAACTTAACAGAATACAAATTACAATTGTTACAGTTACTGAGAGTTAAACATTATGGACTTTAATACTTGTTACTGGTAACAATAATGCATTTTGCACCTACTGTAAAGTTTCTCTCATCACAAAGTCAGGCATGACTTACACATTGTGATCAATACTTGAAAACAATATTCTAATTATAACTCAGAATTTAAAAATAAAACTGTACAGCAATATAACAAAAGCAAAGAAGCACAGACAGCACATTTCACAAGCAACAGCCAATAAAGAAACAGTGTTATGTTAGTAGCAAAGTTACATACTCGGACTTTCCGAGTAGCTGACCTCCACCTGTTAGTAGGACTGCGAGCTAATCTCTTCTGTGAAAGCCTGACTGATATCTGGCGTGACAGAGGAGCACTGCCATCCATGCTAAGATAATCTTCACTACCTTTAGTCTGAAATGGCAGGTATTGGCGATTAAAGCTTATCTAGCATGTGAACTGCAGACGGTTTTTGAGAAACACACAGTATGTCCATTTTCAAATGATTCTAAAGATACACTTGTATCACACCTGATATGGCACAAAACATTACAAGACATTTAAACATTTACACCATGAGACAAATTTCTTGAGCATGTAACATGAGATACCAGACAAGTAAAAGAAAAAACCCGTTTCAATATCATAAGGAAATTTGTCATTTTTATTTCAACTGAAATACCAACATTTTATGTCACATCTTTTCCTGTCTTCACTGGAGCACTATTTTCAACCACATTTTCCATAAATCTATCAAATGTTCAACAAATCACCTCTAGTCGTCTAGACTCTTGGGCAATACAAGGACAATTTACTCTATAAGAAAGGAGGTAAAGGGGGAAATAACTATATCTTCAGGTATAAAATTCACTTACCTTATCTTTGATCTCAGTTTTCTTTTTGAAGAAGGATGTCTCTTTCCCCCCCCCCCCCCCCCCCCCCATACATACAGAAAAGAACATTCTTATACAAACAAAAGACACAGAACAACTTAGGTAACTGATTGAAGATGTAGCATAATGTGAAATTCCCTTCTTTTGCTATACTTTTTTTTCACATCAAACTATAGCTTGGGCTTTCTACTGGTGTAATGGTTTAATTCTTACTAGCTCTCTATCGTACATGTTCATGACATGAAGTTTGCACATGCATGATGTTCTTTACTAGTATCTAACAATCCCAACAAGCATTTTCTTAAATCCACACTTTCTCATCAGGAAGACATGACCAAACATTTGGGGAAAGGAAATTGGAACATTTCTCAGCAGCAGTGCATACTTTGGTGCACTTGTCATCCCAAAGGATTCTGCTTCATTTTTCCAGCAGTGTTTCCCACTTAATTTGATTTGTGACTAAAGAGACACTATTACAATAAAGGAAATTCCAGAATGTCTAAAATAAACAAAAATGAGGAAAGGCAACTACCAATCTGTAGCTATTTCAGTGTAGTTCATACAGAAACATTTAACATAACAGAGACGTTTTAGTTTCTGAGCTATCACTCTTTTTCTAGTTTAAGTTCATGTTTTCAGACACATTCTGTAATGTTTTTCTATGTTGCATGCATCAACCTGCTATGGGTGAGTGGTTGCCTGCCTTCATTTTTGCTTTCCAAAAATGACATCCTCGTATAAATGTGCACACACTGTAGGTCAAAAAAGAACATAAGGAGTCATAACTAGAGTTGCATTTTTAGACACTTATAAGTCATTAATAGTAAACAATTGTGATAAAATGATTTGCTTTGTTGAAACTGTCTCTGTCACCTCAGTTAGTTCTCCCTTGAATTGTGGTTTTCATGTCAATTTTTTTGTATCATATCTCTTTTGTTTATTTGTTATCTACTACTACAATTCTTGTTATCAGGTTTGCTTATTAAGAATTCACTGTAACACTTACTCTTGGTAATCACTGAATTTTTTCTTTCCTTTATCATATTACATATTTTCATACCTCCAGAGTATATTACACTCACTTTCACATTTTCTATGGTCTATACTACTGAAGACTCCTTACAAGTACAAAATGAGTTTTCACATCATCCGAACATATGTGATATATTTTGTTAAAAGTAACTCCTTATGTACCCCACAAACTATTCAGATGAGCAAAGTTTTCTCTATTAGATATCTCAGTCAGTTACAAGGAATTTTGAATTTGTAATTATTATTTTGGATTTACAGTGTGTTACACACAGAAGCAATGACAAAAATAACACTTTATGTTTCACAACTTATTTCTGGCAGTCTTTCAAAAATTTAACCATGATCTGCACTAACATTAAAGAGATCCAAACAAGCAATTTAAAAAGTTGTTAATAATTAGAGAAAACTAATGAGAAGAAAAACTATCACTTTATACATAATACAACACAGAAATAAACTTGAAACCACAGCAGCCTGAAACCACACAAGCATATAATTTCCATTTCAGGAAGTACTGTACCGAGGAAAGTAAGACTTTACAATGAGATGAAGCATAACATCGTAAGAGACCCAAAACAAAGAATTAACATGGAACTCGGCTAACTCGGCATGTGAGGAAGGGCAAAATCTGGCATTTAAAAGCAATCTTAACATTCAGAGAGAGAAAAAATTGTAGAAAATGGAAAATCCCAGGTTATCAGAATAGACAGTGGACAGAAGACTGCAATATACGCTACAGGGGACAAGTAGCAATGGGCACTGTGTTAAAAGAGGCTTATGTCAGTGTTTAAGAAAATTTCAGACATTATGGAACTGATTCTCATGTTAACTAAAATTGCTTGACAGTGGACTACTATATGTCGTGTGCCAACAGGTCTTTTACCATTTCATTTCTATTGGGATTTGTTTTGAATATGTTTAACCACAATCACTACTGGCTAGACCACAATTCTGTTACAGACTTATTATTACGAATGCCTTAGCTGCACTCTATCTCTGCACTTTTCACTGTTCTCTGACATTTCTTAATAACACAAGCAGTAAGGTGTAAGAGAAAAAGAAATAGGACTGAATTTGGAACCTGTTGGACAATAAGTTAAAGCACCACACAAACAAATAAAAAAAGTTTATTAGTGAAAGGGGCACCTGACCTTATATTATGTGAAAAAGATGGAAGTACACAGGAGGAAAAAAAAATGTGGCATCAGACACTGAATCCATAAGACAATGTGTTGTAAAGAAGTGTCAGTGTAGGTTTCTTTTTTCCTGGTGACAGGTGAACTAACTAATGCAGTATCTCTGCTACACTGAACACAGACCAATGTCACAAAGAACATACAACCCATGTTTTGAAGCCTGTGTCCCTCAAAATGAGATGCAGGACTAACAATTATGCTACACATACCGAAAAGAGTAACTCAAAATGAAATTACAAGCAAATATAAATAGGAAAAAATATCCACTCACTAGATTGCAGCAGATCAGCAGACACAGGTTTGAATACAATCTGTTCTATTGCAGTTGCGTAACAAGATTATTTTTCTATTATCATTTGCATATACAGCTTTTTAGTGTTACAAAGACCATTATAAGCCACAGTAGGTTATCACTCAAGAAACAAATGAGTCAATATCTGAAGACAAAAGCACCCAAAATTTAAGCTACTTTTGGATTAGCAGCAATGGATAACTTTAGCAATACTGGAATGACAACACTCAACTTGGTGATTTTCTTACAATTATTTTAAAGTATTACACCCCTTATAAACAAATAGTTACAAAACTGCTTTAAAAATGTACAGAATACCTCCCAAACAGAGAACACACATTATTATACAGGTATGGATGGTCATACAGCAGTTTTATCAACCCTATGAGGGCAAAGCAAGCAGGATGAAGCAGTTGTTCTCTGTTCACAACAGTGACAACAGTAACAGGTCTTGTTCTCAGTTTTATTTCAGCTTACCTCTGGACGGCTGATCTGTGTTCTGCTCCCACTGATGACAGAGTATTCATTGCTTTCTAGAGAAACTTCCTGGAACAGCATATATATGACCATCAATATGTTCAAAACAGCCAAATCACTCAAGTCCAGCAAGAGGAATAGTGATTTTTCTGGTACAGAGAAGTAACTTGAGGGTAATATCTCAAATTACAAGTTTAAGGAAGGTCCTTGCACACTGGGCAATAACAGAAATCACTGGTGTTAGCACATGCATTTAAGCTTTGGTGTGTTGCAGGACTCTTGTACGGCCACAGAGCAAATACTTGAATTTGAAACTGATGCACTACTTAGATTCTGCAGTCAATAATATTGTTGACAGCAAACACTGTTGCCGATTCATACTATTTCCTGAGTATGTCTGGTTTAGCTGATGGCCGTTAGACAATACAGAACAGCATTTAAATTTGAAACCATACAGCCACAGTAAATGAGTATAGTGATTGTGTGATAGAAATGTAACAAAATTTGATAACAATGCCAAGAAAATAAAGTAGGTGACGAAAATCCAGCACAAGAAGTACTGTACACTGCATCTCATTTTAGGGTATAACATGAAATTTCATTTCCCAGACACACAATTATCAAGAAACCTTATTGAGGGGAAATACTGCACTTAGATGGAAATTATTTACTCCCACTGAACTGGAGACAAACATCTTGAGTTATTTTCCACTGTTTTCACATGGACAAAATGTTTACTAGGATAGAGTTTTAAGAAAAACAGCAGAAATTAAAAACAGTCATGATACAGAGAATATGCTGTGTAATTATGCATAGAAATGAATTTGTCTACAAAACGTACTAAGGATACAGGAAGCAAGTGCATTCCCATAATGCTGGAGAGGTATAAAGACATATGATGCCAAATGTGTTGATTCATCCCATGCAAGTTCATTGGGTAGAATGGAGTTACACACATGGATATTCTTTCTTCAGTCATCCTTATATTTTTCTTCTGCCTTCACGAAAATATTTCTTATCTCCTCCTCATGTATCCATATCATCCAATGATTAATGTTACCTTCTCAAATCCCTATGCTCATGGTAAAACATCAGTTCACTGGTTGTTAACCTTGTGATGATAATGTAGTGCATGTATCCGTTATTTCAGTACCCCTAATAACACAACTGAAGGTATACTACTGATGTAAGAACTGAATGGGGTAGTCAGCACATTTCAAATGAAATTTGTGATACACCAAACCCTTTCCAATAATTAAACAATGGAAAGTCTAGGAAGGAATAACATTAATATGAAAGGGACCCACAAACAGATAAATGGAAAAATTTAAGATCAGCTTAATAAGAGCTTCAAAATAATATGTGAAGCCGACTAAATGTATGCACCTGTGGCATCGAAAAGTACAAATGACATATCTCCACCATCGCAAGTTCTTTGACTCTGTTAACCTAATGGCCCATGCCATCTTGCTTGTTCAGTTGGCTGTATGACTTGTTGTAATGAAATATACTGAGTCTTACAAAAATGAGTCTGTTTCCTTGGGCTACAACCCAACTGAAATCCCACAGTGGTGAGCCGATTAAGAATTCGCACACTGTTTCCTCGTAGTGCAAGTATTTTTGCGTCTACCGCGACGGCTTTGTTTACGCCTTCATTCGTTCCACTTGGACATGCATCCCGCTGTGCAGCAGGTGGATATCAAAGCTCCTGCACCTACATTGGGACATTTTGTTGCTTCACCACCATCTGGATTACACGGCATGTTTCCTGCAGTTTCATCACCCCAACACTTTCGCCACTAGACAGTGCAGCATGTGACTGCAGACTCAGGCTTTGCTTCTCCAACGAGTGTGCATTGGTACGTGCATTTTGAAAACAGTAACGAGGAGAGCAAAGTTCCTGCATTTCGTCAAGCTGACACAGATTCTGCATTTCGTGCACAAAATATGTATCAGATGCCGGCCACCCGGGCGACTGCTACAGCAGTGCCGTGTGCAATCTCACCTTTGTTAGGCAGACCAAGTGTACCGATTGTACTCCCACGATGCCCGACTGCTTTACCACTTCATAGGTTTACAAAGTGGACAATGCACAGTGTATATGACGAACATTTCCAGGCCAGTTTCCGCCCCCAGTGACTGTTTGGTCCCACAGTGCACTATATAGGCCTCCACCTAATATGAACAATGTGGCGCATAGTGATACTAACTGTGGTTTCCGCCCTTCCAAACATGCCCTGGCTCATCATGTTGATAGCCCGGTGGGAATATTTTACTGTGCTGCAACGCTTACGTCAGCTCTTCCACCCCCTCCCCCCCACCAATCAAGTAAACTAGCAGGAGGTTTCAGCTGCAGCTGTTCATCCACTCGCTTTTCACATGGCACCGGCCATGCCTTCTGTGTCAGACTTCTGTGCCGCAAATGTTGCATCGGACAGTTCTACAGTATCATTTCCTAGTGCTTCAGTGCCATTCTCATCTGCTCCGACGGACTGCTCACTCGCACTCTACGCAGTGCCATCTGTGTCGACAGTGCTGGTCCAGCATCCATGTCATACAAGTGATACGAGGGACTCGTATACAGAATTAACTGCACCTCGTCACCACCACCGGATCACTTACCAACCCTACCTCCACTATCCGAGGACAACTCAGCAATGTGGTTTGTACTAGTGGAGAACTCGTTTGAACTGTACTGCGTCACCGATGACAATTCAAAATTCCCATGTCTCATGACTCAACTGCATGGGCACACAGACCTGATCTGCGACCTACTTCTGACACCACCAGTAACTTTGAAGTACGATTTTGCAAAACAGACTATAATCAAGTGCCTCTCGTGTTCCCCACAAGATGTTATTCTGTGAATACTGTACAAGGAACATCTCAGCAACAGCACCCCATCCCAGCTTAAGCACTGGCTACGCTTCCTGGTCAGCAAGCTGATGATGCCAGACGAAACCCTGTGGTCTGTGTGTTTATCAAAACTGCCTACAGATCTCCAGGTTAACCTCCTCCCCCATGCCCTGGAATCCATCGGTTTGCTTCGGAGGACGGCTGACCAAGTCTATTCACTCACATACCAACGCTACTAACAGGAGCTCACACAACAGGCCGGCAGTCCTGCACTGGTAGCTCGCCCAGCCACAGGCAGGGGCAGGGGCGGTGTACAAACATGAACACATAGAGGATTATCGGCCACCTCCTCTCACAATGTACCCTCACCATATTCAGCGATGACGCAAGAAATTGCCACCCCCCATGCAAGTATCTGAAAAACCAATAGTCCAATAAGCACCAACTCGTGCTACATTCCATCCACACCTCTGGCCCATCAAACAGCCGTCTTTACATCAAAGACTATTCTTCGAGTCGCAACTTCCTCATGGACACCAGCACTGACATCATAGTCATACCTAAATCGATGGTCACAGCCCCCCTCACAGGCACACACTCTCTCCTGTGAGCCATGTACTCATCTACACTTCAGACCTGCGGTTCCATCATGATTCAACTCTGCCTCTCTTATGGCTTCTCCCTCCCCTGTATCTTCCACGTGGCGGACATAGCAGAATTGATCCTGGGAATCAACTTTTTATCACACCACCACCTGTCGCCAAATGTTGTTCGAAGTTCTCTGTTTCACCACACCTCTAACTCTGATATCCCGTGTGACCACGCTCCACCAAGTGCTCCGAGTGTAAACACAAACTGTCATCCAGGATGGTGTAAACATAACAAAAATGTAACTTTTTCACTGCCATTCCCCTCTTGAGCAGACAACTATACCGCATCCAAGCCATGTGTCCCTAATAAATCAACTGACACCATGCCCCGCCACACACAGTCATCAAACATTTGGTTTCCACCATCATGAATGGCACTGTCCATCACATCATCACATCCGAGGGCCCACCTATTCACCACAAGGCTCACCGCCTTAACCCACTCAAGTTACGCTCAGCTCGCCAGCAAATACATGAACTTCTTGAAGAGGGAATTTTACAGCCATCCGATAGTAACTGGTCGTCACCCATACACATCACCCCTAAACAGGACAGCTCCTTTCATATGTGTGGCGATTACATATGCTTGAACACTGGAACTGTGATGGAGAATTATCCTATACCAAACATTTCCAACTTCAATTACCTTCTCGCGGGTGCTACAATTTTCAGCGTACTGGATTGCAAACGCGCTTATCACCAAATCCCAGTAGCACCCCCAAGACATTTCGTAAATAGTGATTATCACCCCCATCAGGTTGTACGAGTACCATTTCATGCCATTCGGGTTAAAAAACACTGCCCAGATGTAGCAATTATTTATTGACTCTCTCTTGCTCCAGTTCGACTTTGTTTTATATATCTTGACAATATCCTGATCTTCGGCAAATCCGCGCAAGATCACAAATGCCACATCACAACAGTAAAGGAAACTCCCTCATCTTGGGGTACACAGTCTCAGCCGCCAGAATCAATCTTATCCATGCCATTCCCTATCACACAGAAAGAGCTCTGTGGTTCCTGGGAACAATAAACTACTTCCATCGTCATTTACCTGCAGCAGCCGACACCCAGGCCGCCCCACCAACGCCCTCGCTGGCAAGCAAACTTCAGGGACGCATCCCATTCCATGGACAGATCCAATGCGCACAGCCTTCCTGGCCCTGAAAGACTCTCTTGCATGAGCCATCACCCTCACTCATCCAATCTGGGATGCTGAGCTCTTCACCATCACGGATGCCAGTTGTTCTGTGGTAGGTGTGGCCCTTCAATAATGCCACAATATGTAGTCATGCCACTTCAGTTCTTTTCGAAGAAACTTTCATGCACCCAATAAAAATACTCAGCCTTCGACCGCGAACTTTTAGCAGTTTATGAGGCAGTGAAACACTTCTGCCCCGACGTCGAGGCCCAACCTTTCGACATCCTGATCAACCATAAACAAGTAGCAGATGCCATACACACCCCCCTCTCACCCTCCCCCTCCCCCTGTCACTTTTGGCATTTATATTTCATCTCTCCATTCTCCATTGACGTCCGCCATATCAAAGGCACTGACAACATCACTGCAAATTTCCTTTCCCGCATTAGCACCATCTCAATGATTGTTGACCTTTCCGACCTCGAGTCCCTACAGAACAAGGACGAGGATACACAGCAACTTCTCAACAGCAGCTCCACTTCGCTGTCTTTCATTAAAGCAAAATTTGCCAGTGTCTGAGAGGAAGTCTGATGCAACTCCTCCACTGGCACCCTACGACCCCCCTCATCCCCACCTCCCTCCACTGTTCAGTGTTTGACACACTACATTGTCTAGCACACACTGGAATTAAATCATCGACATGCCTTGTGTCTAAACGATTTGTGTGGTGAGACATGAAGCGCAATTGTCAGACCTGGGCCCAGAACTGCATCAGCGGCGCAACAAAGTCATCAGGCACACTGTTCCACCTCTCCGCAAATTTGACATTCCATCTGGCCTCTTTCGCCACATACACCAGGACCTCATCAGTCCCCTGTGACCTCTCTGACAGGAAATCACAAATCCAATCACATATGCAACTGGAACAGGAAAGAGAGGTAATGACAGTGGCACATAAAGTGCCCTCTGCCACACACCCTTGGGTGGCTTGCAGAGTATAAATGTAGATGTAGGTGTAGATAACTGAGACGATATTCCGTAAGCACGCAATTTCACTATGAGCTGCTTGTGTGGTACAGCATCAAGAGCCTTCCGGAAATCCAGAAATACAGAATCGATCAAAGTTCGAATGATGCCAGCCGATCACGTGGGGGACACAGTCCCTCCCCGTACCGCTCCATCCTCATGTGCAGGCCAACACGTCATCCATCCACACCACATACAGCAGTTCCACGTTGACCCTCACTGCCAGACACAGTCCCCCTCCTGGGAGGGAGGGGGGGGGGGGAGGGGGGGCTGTGTGGCTTTCATAGGTATGAATGACACATCTCCACTACAGCAAGTTCTTTGACTCTTTTAACCTAATGGCCCAAGCCATCTTGCTTGTTCAGCTGGCTGTATGACTTCTTTTAATGTGGGCATCTGTAATGGAATATACCGAGTCTTAGAGAAATGAGTGTGTTTCCTTGGGCTACAACCCAACTGAAATCCCACAGACCAATGGAATAGCACATCGACAACACCACTCATTGAGGCATTTATAAACAGACAGTTTTTTCTTTGAATTTATGGAACAATAGTTTGAAATTTGAATCAGTCTACCAGTCTAATGATATTGAGCCAAATTGAGAGTATCCTTTTAAAATCAGAGCTTGAGTGAGATAAGTAACACAAATTCCTTTCACATCAGCACGTAATGTTCTTGTGTGAAAAACCTAATCAGAATTAAGACAAAAAAAGAACACTTGTATGCCACACAGGAGAATCGAAAATGCACGAGACCCTGAATCTAGCACAGGCTCTGCACAAGTATTTTTAATGCTATTATGTTTGGTGTGTGTATTTTATTCATGTTATTAAAAAGGTTTTCTGATGCATAATTCAACACAGCCCACAGTTTGTAGACAAGTTTTGTTCTGCATTTTGCCTTATTCAGCATTTCAAAATAATTTGAAAATAGTAGCCACATAGTCCAGGCTCCACAAAATACCCAGAAACAATAAGTGACTTGGACGATTGCTTTGAGATAATGTGGGTACAGATTTTCAGAACAGGAGAACAACTATTTTCTCAAAACATCTAGACAAACTTTTATGCGCTTTTATGCACTAACTGGCTTGTAGATCAGTTTTACAATTCAGAAAGCACCCTATAATAAACTACTGAAATTGCGTCAGCACACCTGACAATATGGTGATGTTACAAAACTTCCCTCAGCAGATATAATTTATCATGAAATACACATCTTTCCACTTCTCTCCTCCTGCTAATTAGTGCTCACTTCTCAAAGCGATTTTATTCCATGACCTATCTCTATTACACTGTTCAATCTTGTTCTATGCATACCAACATCTATAAAAATATTATTCACATTTATTTTAATATCTTGTATATACACTCCTGGAAATTGAAATAAGAACACCGTGAATTCATTGTCCCAGGAAGGGGAAACTTTATTGACACATTCCTGGGGTCAGATACATCACATGATCACACTGACAGAACCACAGGCACATAGACACAGGCAACAGAGCATGCACAATGTCGGCACTAGTACAGTGTATATCCACCTTTCGCAGCAATGCAGGCTGCTATTCTCCCATGGAGACGATCGTAGAGATGCTGGATGTAGTCCTGTGGAACGGCTTGCCATGCCATTTCCACCTGGCGCCTCAGTGGGACCAGCGTTCGTGCTGGATGTGCAGACCGCGTGAGACGACGCTTCATCCAGTCCCAAACATGCTCAATGGGGGACAGATCCGGAGATCTTGCTGGCCAGGGTAGTTGACTTACACCTTCTAGAGCACGCTGGGTGGCACGGGATACATGCGGACGTGCATTGTCCTGTTGGAACAGCAAGTTCCCTCGCCGGTCTAGGAATGGTAGAACGATGGGTTCGATGACGGTTTGGATGTACCGTGCACTATTCAGTGTCCCCTCGACGATCACCAGTGGTGTACGGCCAGTGTAGGAGATCGCTCCCCACACCATGATGCCGGGTGTTGGCCCTGTGTGCCTCGGTCGTATGCAGTCCTGATTGCGGCGCTCACCTGCACGGCGCCAAACACGCATACGACCATGATTGGCACCAAGGCAGAAGCGACTCTCATCGCTGAAGACGACACGTCTCCATTCGTCCCTCCATTCACGCCTGTCGCGACACCGCTGGAGGCGGGCTGCACGATGTTGGGGCGTGAGCGGAAGACGGCCTAACGGTGTGCGAGACCGTAGCCCAGCTTCATGGAGACGGTTGCGAATGGTCCTCGCCGATACCCCAGGAGCAACAGTGTCCCTAATTTGCTGGGAAGTGGTGGTGCGGTCCCCTACGGCACTGCGTAGGATCCTACGGTCTTGGCGTGCATCCGTGCATCGCTGCGGTCCGGTCCCAGGTCGACGGGCACGTGCACCTTCCGCCGACCACTGGCGACAACATCGATGTACTGTGGAGACCTCACGCCCCACGTGTTGAGCAATTCGGCGGTACGTCCACCCGGCCTCCCGCATGCCCACTATACGCCCTCGCTCAAAGTCCGTCAACTGCACATACGGTTCACGTCCACGCTGTCGCGGCATGCTACCAGTGTTAAAGACTGCGATGGAGCTCCGTATGCCACGGCAAACTGGCTGACACTGACGGCGGCGGTGCACAAATGCTGCGCAGCTAGCGCCATTCGACGGCCAACACCGCGGGTCCTGGTGTGTCCGCTGTGCCGTGCGTGTGATCATTGCTTGTACAGCCCTCTCGCAGTGTCCGGAGCAAGTATGGTGGGTCTGACACACCGGTGTCAATGTGTTCTTTTTTCCATTTCCAGGAGTGTATTATTGGAGAGGAAAACACCAATTCTGCTAAATATGTTGACAAGGCAATGAAATTTAGTTATCTATATGATCAAAATTAGCTTATCTTATATGCCACATGTAAAATGTCAACATTACTAACAATTCATTACAGCTGTGTTCATAGAAATGCTGCTCCAATTCATTGTTTGTGAGTATAGAGCTATGAAGACAGATGACAGATTTTGAACTCCATATAGACTCTGGCACATATACCCTGAGTGCTGCATTATCCTACAGTCAGACTCTCCAATTCATTTCATTAATGTATTCCTAAATACAGAAACATATACAATAAGTTAAAATTCTTTACTTTAAAATACAGCAGAGTGCAAGTAACGGACACTGCCAACAACATACTATAAAGGACTGCATTTAACTACAGATTACTAAGCAACTGCATAACATCGATGGGCTACAACGCATTCTAATATACAACTGTAAGTGTTTTCATCACACCAATTATGACATCCTCTATTAGGAAGGAAACTGTTCTTTTATTTTTTTATATTTATCACAACACAATCACGTGAGAATTTCACAATGCCATAATCAGTTTCAGTGAGCCAGTGGTCATCTTCAGACTAAAGGCATATGCTACACATGGTTTCTTTTTGCACTACTGCAACAAAAACTACTTGCAGCATGTGCCTTATATCTGAAGATGACCACTGGCTTGTTGAAAGCAGATGACATGGTGAAATGCTCATATAATTGTCTCATGAAAAATATAAAAAATAAAAGAATGTAATCAGCGAATCACTTAATCTCCATGACAGTATGTCACTTTCTCTAAAGGAGGGAATCTGACAGCAGACTCTGATCATTCTGCTTCATGTGTGCATAATTACTTCAGATTAACCTAAGAATACGGTAATGTCATCCACAAATGGTAGCAGGCTTAGTGTGTACCTCATCAATCCTGTACACCAGTGGTAGAAGCCACAGTTATTGTCATCAAGGAAGAGGAGTTATAAATCACAACTGATGAGAGCAGAATGGAACAATACACTAATGACACACCCACTCCCACAAAGGCAGTGCATATTCTCTAACTGAAGTGCTATAAAACACACACAAGTTACAAAAAGCAACCTCTGCAGGAACACAAACCACTTCCACCAAGGCTAAATTAAATAAACCTTCACCAAAAAGAACTTGAGAGTATTATTTTAAATATTATCATCTGTCATTACTATATGAAATTTATGAGCCAAATGTGCTAAAGGGTAGTCTTCAAAGTCTGTTACTATAAATTAGGCTGTAATTTTCTAATCACTACTGTGGCTAAATAAACTGCTAGCTGACTAACAAATATAGCAGCACTTCCCTATGTCTAAGAATAAAATCCACTACACAGAAATAAATGACTTCCAAGATAGACCAAATGTGAGTAGTCTACCAACTATTCAAACCAGAGATTACTTTCAATCAATTAACACAACCACATACCTTCATTAGCATTTAATCATTTTATGGGTTAATTGTCAGCCTGTTAATGCATATCAGGCATTTAACTTAGAGCAACAGAGATGGTTTGGGAACATACTTACATGTGGCATGAAGAGAAGCCTGGCTTCAAGAGACAGGACATAGTACAACCAAAACAGAACAGCAGGATTAAGAAAATTTGTCCAGTCTGCATCAATGTACCACGTATCACCTGGATCCAAGCAATTTGTATGGACAAGTGATTTTAGTCCCAGGTACCTGTTAATTGAACATAATATGTCAAAAGTAAGATGTTTCTTCATTTTGAGCAGTTTTACATGAAATTTGTGTTGTCCAATAAATAACAGTTGAATTGATAACAGTAAGTACAAGTAAATTGTACAAAATAGATCCACTGTATAATTAGATAAGTTGCAAAGATAATAAATAATTAATTGCAGAGATGCTGACTCAGTTTTTCAGGCCAATAAATGAACAATTACTATACGAGTATAATGTAGTTTGTTCATAAGAAGCCCTTAGAGTTTATTTAATAACAGAGGCTGTCATTTTCTTTATAATAATGCACACGTTCCTTCAAATTTAAGAAGATTGTGATTTTATCTTTTTTCTGTCATTCCTTAGTTGTTTCAAAATTCATTGAAATGTTATTCTGTCCTTTTAACTAAATGAAAGGCAGTTTGTTTTTTCCCATACACATTTTGCTGCTTTTCTTTGTGAAGCTTCTTCAGTGGCCTGTAACACATGTTTGATTTATGTGTGTAATGAGTGTGTTGCACACTAGTCACAACTATGTTGCTATATCATATTATCAATTGTTTTCCTCTTGTTTTTCAGATTAGAAAAAACTTTCACAGTACAAGTTTCATGAGGTTAAATTATCACTCGGAATGTACGATTTCTGAAGATGTTAATTGATATGTGTTGTCCTGGAGATGTATTTAGATGGTCTGCATACTCCAGATGGCTGATTTTCAATGTTTTTTTCACCAAATAAATGTGGTTGAAATAATGTCGAAAATCGGCAGACTGACTAGATATCTCCAGGATAACATACATGGATTAACAACATCACAAGCCAGAGCAATTCTAGAAGTCAGTCAAGCGTGGTGGGGAGACTGGGTTTGGGGAATGGAATATAGCTTAATAAAAGGAGAGGTAGGGTCCTCCACCGACAAAATGGTAAAATTTGGTGTTGCTTAAAGTAGTTTTTGGTAGCTGTTTTTCAGTTCAGGGTAAAAAATGTGTATTAATTAATCATAAGACGCCCATTTTAAGTTAAATGATATTTTATTGATTTAACTAGTAAGCTATTTGCTGCTCTTATTCTTTTGTTAAAATGTGTTTGAAATACATTGCAACCTATATTTCTACATTGGAGTAATATATTCACCGATTTCTGATGTCATTTTATCCAGTATAATATGATACTCCATTGTGGGGGGGCTGTAGCCCCCATAGACCCCCCACCCCCATTGCCACCACCCCTGATCAGAAGTCTTAAGTAAAACCAAATGATAATTTAACCTTACAAAACTTGTGCTGCAAAGTTGTTTCTAATGTGAAAAACAACAGAATAACAAGTGAGAATATTAATCAACTTTGCTTCTATAAGGAATTGTTGTGCACAGCAACTATAAGGAAAGACAGGTACACAGCAACCAATCGCAATCCCATTAGTTTTTATTACTAGTGTATATTTAGATTTGGGCTACAAACAGCTGTCTATAGTGCTACAACACACGGAAATTACAGAATCAGAATTAATTTACTTTACATAGAGCAATAAGTAAAACAGCAAGTTATCCAATAGCAGCTACCCATTCTGATCAACATACTGTTTGAGTTACAATCCAACAAACTTGTGGTAGTACATGTCACCATACGATCTTACTGGTATATAGGCAGAAAGACACTGAAGCAGTTGTTTACAGCAAGTACAGTGGCCTTAGCTTACACCGTGCAATGCATATAAGACTCGAATTTAAAACCCTTTTTTAGTATCTAAAATCAACAAGCATATTTGCATGTCACTTTGAAGTATTCAAGAAATGTCAACTTACAATTGCTTGCTAACATCTTAGTGGTGAAAGTGATCCACCAAAACATATGCAAAGCATCATTAATAGATTCATACAACTGTATAATACTAAATTGTTACATCACTTTAGAAATAAAAATTTTAAAAATTAAAAATATTTTGTTGAAGATCATCTTGGTAAAATAAAATTACATACCAATCTGAAATTCATCAAAAGCCTAGCGTAGACACTCATATCACAGTGGTTAAAAGATCCACTAAATATTTAATATTAAAGAAATATAAAAGTTCTTATAAACAGTTTTTATGAAGATCTGTTAACACTGTAGTAAAATAACTAAGATCAACACAACAAGGATGATTTAACGAAGTACATTTAATAAAACATGAAAATGCCCTCTATTGATGTGAAATTTCATACATAAATGTATAACGTAGCTCCAACTGTGTTACACTGTTTGCAGGAAGATTATGAAACAAACTGCCATTTTATCTAGCCTTTAAAGCTAAAAACTGAATAGTGATTTACTTGTTTGGTGGTAAAATAGATATAGCACTGCATTGCATGGCTTAGTAGTATGTGAGAACACAACTTTTTATCATTACTGGATTGTTTTGTCTTCCATGTTGTTGGTACTGTTCAATACTGTATCTATTTTATAGCCGAAATCTAGCTATGCAAGAGTAATAAAAAAGTAATGGGATTGTGAACTGATCACTCCGTCCTCTTCTTCCTTCAGTGAAAATTAATATAGCAACATATTTTTAACTACTACATTAAACAAAAAGTATTACAGGCCACAGAAGATGCTTCACAAGTAAAAGATGCAAAATGCCTATGGCAAAAAACAAACTGCCTTGCATTTAGTTGCAAAAATGGAATACAATGAAAAAGGAAGAATAAATTGATAGCTAGTCAGACATCTAGTTACAACTGAGAAATTTGCTATATTTCACACAACTATACAGTTTCCAGAACATTCACCACGACACAGCTTTATTTCGACAACATATATATCCAAGCTAGTTAAGGTAACACCTTCACTTAGTTAACTGTTTGGAATATAATTCTTACCTGCAAACATTGCATTTATCAGTAACTATTTCCTGTATGTACTGCAGTTGCATACAAAAAATTGCTGTGATATGTACAGCTGCAATTAACACAATAATGTGAAGGACAACTGAAAATGCTCTTCTCAAGTCCCTGTAACATGCCCACCATGTCATGGAAGCAAGAAAGGTTAAGAAGTAAATTCCATTGAGTACCGATGGTTGTATTACACCAGCAATTCCTAATGAGAGCAGAGTAATGTACTTTCCTGAAAGTAATAAAACCAATATCACAATGGGCAATTTTAGAATCTATGTAATACCAGAAAATGGCAACAGAGAGAGAGAGAGAGAGAGAGAGAGAGAGAGAGAGAGAGAGAGAGAGAGAGAGAGCAGAATTGATGGTGCTTAAGTTGCTTATAGTATATGTACAACTACATGAAATATCAGGTATCCTCACATGAAGAATTCACCTTTTGAAGGAAGAACCAGACAACAGCTTTGAGAACTGTGGAGAGTAGAGTGTAAGTCAACATCAACTCCCAACTGTTGCATCCACATACAGCAGAAAGGACATAGTCATCTACTACAAGCCTGAGAAAGACATGTGGGCCCTGCCATGTTAGTTTTCAACCCATCATTAGAACAAGTGGTGCACATTTGCACAAAGCTTCAAACTTTTGCCAGACACATAAAAACACAGTTCTCCTCATTCTGATGTTTCTGTACTAAACGGGCCAGACTTGTTGACATTCACAGCCTTGCTCTAGTGTCACTGGCTGCAGATGTTAACAGTGCTGATAACAGTGCATGCTAGCACACAGTGTAGTACAGAAAAAGTGACATCTCGCCTTTTGTGTGGCACGGTATGGTTTTTGAGCACATCTCCAGTTCTGCCCATACTGTTTCATTCAACATCCTCAGGACCGATGTTTGACAAGGAATAGATTTTTTTTTATTGGCAGTCTTTATCAATTAGATTGCTCTTGTAGTATAACTAAGCAGAGCTCTATCATCTGCCAGTCAAAATTAAGTGTCTATTCCAATATTGACAGGTTCTCTGCAGAAGGTGCTCATTGATCTATAAATTCTGAATAAAACTTTTCTTTCCAAATACATACAGGAAGATCATACTCTCTGATAAACAGGAGGACATCTTTGATGTTAAGTTCTCCCAAATTACAAACCCATACCAACAGCACTTCATCATAGAATGGCTGTAAGCTACAAGGAAAGCTTTTATATAACTGTGGTGTTGTAACACGTTGCTAGGAAATTGTTTTTTAATAATTAATTCTCTGATTAATGAAAATATATTTGATCTTGATTCTTTCAAAAAGTCTGGTTGTATGAATTATAATAAATCAATTTGTAATCACCAGGAGTTATATTTCAAACAGTATTTGATCTCTGTAGTCACTTTTGAAAATTGTTTCTCCCTGGTTTAGGATGTACTATACCAACACAGGCCAAATCTGTATTGAGCAGTCAGCTGTACCTCATTTCACTCATGCACAGCCAATCACACATGCTTTCCTTGGAATGAAAAAGTAGAACTGGACCACCTATAGGAGCACACCATCATTGGTCCAATCTCTTTAAATGTATGGGTGTGGGGTATAAATATTCTTAGACAGTATTTGGCAGCTTGAACTCTCATCCAGCCAGATCACTGATTAGATGCAGACTGGCTTTCTTAGCACAGGTGGTCTGCCATGGTATTAGGGCAGTCAAATGAAAATGAGACAGATAGAAAGAATGTAAGTAAACTGTTTATTGTATCAAAAGTAATCATAACTTAATATATTTATGCCACTGCCAGCCAAGATGGTTAATACCTCCATGAAGAACGTGCAGGCAGTTACCTACGGAACCTTGAGTGTACTCATGTCAGCATCTCTTCTTCTGAAGCAAATAAGCAACCACGGATGTCTTTCTTCAGGGCTCCAAAAATATGGAAATCACTTGGATAGAGATCAGGACTGTATGGAGGATGTGTAAGGACTTCACAGCAAAACAACCTTGGCAACAGGTATTATCCTGTAACAGAATGATGCCATCCATCAATATACCTGGGCATTTGGACTTGAGACATGCTTTAGTTTTCAAAAAGTGTCAACATAAAGCTGCTCATTATTTGTTGTACCTTGTTCTAGAAAGCCAATGAGTAGCTGGCCCTTGCAGTCACAGAAATAGGCAATCATGACTTTTCCAGAGCTGGCATGCCTGTTGTTTTGACTACACTGCAGATGTTTCCCTGGGAAGCCCTTACACATCCCCCTTTCAGTCCCAATCTCTCCCCTGGAGCCCTGAAGAAAGAAATTCACGACCATCGATATTCTTCAGATGTAGAGGTGCACACCTGAGTACAAACACAATTATATTGGCAACAGCAAACATTTTTCCATGAATGCACTGATCATCTTGTCTCACAGTGGTATAAACGTATTTACAATGAGTATGATTACTTTTCAAACACTAAACAGTTTACTTACCTTTTTCAATCTGTCTCATTTTCATTTGACTGTCCCTTATATACAGTAAATCACTGCACCAATGTTGCCAGTTCCTCAGCATCGAAGTGTGATGTACTGAGACTGCCACAGCAAGAGGAATAAATGATAACTGTCGATTTATGAACTAGCATGTAGGTCCAGCAGAATAGCATTCTTACTTCACATTGTCTCAACACTGGTTCACTCTCTTTTCTTGATGTCTGGCACAGTGTGGGTGGCACGTCAGGGTGCGCAATGGCCACCAACAGTGTTATGGTATGGAGTAGGGGTGTTTACGCACGTGCCAATGCAATAGTGGCTAGAGGTTAATTGATGTCTTTGACACTTGCGTACGCCAGATTAGATGACTAAATAGTTACAATTTTCTTTTCCCCTTTACCTGGAGAGTCAGTGTCCTGTCACTCAGTTCTTTGACCGGACAGGGAACTTTGTAAGATAGCTTCAAAACTTTATTAACAGTCCTCAACACAAAAAGACATAATTCACCCTGGTCAAATCTGTGATGTGAAGCTGCTGTTGGTCGCAACTCTTCCATCTTTCTCTGATGGTTTGCTACAATTCTAAACATTGTTCAGGCAGGTGTAACGGATGAGAGAGAGAATTCACCTGGCAACTGCAGAGATTCACCATATATAAGCTCTGCCACAAATGCCTGAAAGTTCTCCTTCAATGCACCGTGCACACTGAGCATTACTAGCAAGAATGTGTTCACTCTAGACCCAGTGCCATATGATGTCAGCTTGAAGCGAATGGTGAAGGCATTTTAGCACACCAGTAGAAGCTGTGTGATATTTTGCATTTCTTCAGAGGATAATGGAGTACACTTGTGCCATGGTGTGGAACAACTCTGCCTCCCATTGGTGGTCTCGGTCAGACATCATGTGCCAAATATCCTGGGCCGCCAACCCCACTATCCAACTGATGGTAAACGGAGAGCCACACATTGCACTGTATGATCTCATAGTGGTAAAATTACTGGTCACCTAGTGTAAATGTCAATCACTGTCAGGTAAAAGCTGTGAGAAATAAGTAGCAAGCTGACGAGATCCACAAGCAGCTGTGAAAAACTTCCTTTGGGAGCTACAAAATTTCCAAGCAGTGGCTGTAAATGATGTCCCAGTTTGCTCTCCTAGCATGGGACACATTCCTAGGTCCACAATTGGCAATCTTTCTGCACATCAGAGCCCTTGTTCCATGGGTACTTAGATGACATAGTCCATGCTTGGAAGCAAGTCCTTGGTGATGCTGTAATGCTGGTACATACAGTTGCAGCCAGCCTGTGGCTTTGTCACAGTACACTGCTACATTTTCAGCTAGCATTGGTATGTGCCACAATTGAAGGACCAACATTCTTAGCATCAGCTCTTTCAGCTGTGCGTCACTGTTCTATGATGTTGACAGCTTATCAAAATCTACTGGCTGTGATATGCTGCCAACTTAAGACACAATGTCAGAAACCATACTTTTGGTGCCCCTGATGTGCCAAATGTAAGTTGTGAACTAGCAAATAAGATTCAGGTGGTTCACTTGGACTGAAGCGTAAACATTTCAGGGCTGCAAAATTGTGAATATCAGCACTCACTGGCCACTGTGTATGGTGAAGATGTAGCCTTCATTCATAAAACTTAAATATTTTATAGTGATAGGCATCCAGCAACTCAGTATAAAATAGCAAGAGCACTTTTTGCCAGCATTTTGGAGAAGTATCTTAAGGGTTCACAGACTCTGCTGAAGCACTGCTGCGGAACTGCTCCCACAGAATTTACTGAAGAATTTGATGCTTCAAACATCTCCTATAGGTCATTATTCCATGTGATAGGTGTGAAACAATGCATTCTAGTGCCAGCTGTATATGGTGCTTAATTTCAGCAGTATGAGGTATATAATGGTAATAGAATTTTACTTGAATTGTACTTACTGATGTTGTTCAGTCCAGGATGCAACTATGGGACACATCAAGTATGAGGTTTTAGGAAGACAGAAAATCCAGGCCTGCAATTCGGTGGGTGATGTCAGCAATGAAAAAGCACTATTCAAAAGCTCTCCAGACACTGAGGGTCAGATTTAATGTCAGTGTAGGTGTCTACTAGAAACTGCAGCTTGGCAACCTTACCCACGACCACTAGGCACTTCAGTTGTTGCCCGACTCACTGTTGCTGACAGACTATCCCTCCAACAGAAAGGGCCTGACAGCCAGGTACGTAATTATCTGTCCTATGCCTGAAGTGTCTATGGTAGAAACATTCCTCCCAGTCTGAGTAGGCAAGGATCACATGCTGCCTGATCAACGAGAAATGGTGTGCTCCCTTTTCCTTTGGGCTGAGGATTGGCTTCTCCATCTTTTATGCACTCCAAGAGCTGCATCCTTGGATGTGAACTTTTCTAGTGGTGATGTTAAGGTTACTATAGAATACTTTAATGATGAACCACACAATGTAACGGAGTCCTGAAAATTCCGAACTTCTGACAAGAGATTCTGCAAGCTTGTGCCATTAACAGAAAGGAGTAGTGTATTTACAGCAAGTGTGAAATCCATAGGAATTGGGGGAATTTTTTAAGCACTTCTGCAACAATGCTTTGAAAGCCACGTGATTCAGTTCTGCATATGGATGCCATGAACAATTTCGTTGTGGCTAACTGGCCTATCAGTGTAGCTTAGTTACAAGCAGATTTGATGCCCTAAGGAATCGTTACAGTTGTAGTGCTTTAGAGATACATGCTGCCAATCTTGGTATTTCTTATGTAAAGTGGCAGCCTCTTCCTGTTTCAGTCATTCTTAATCCCACATGAATTCTTGCTACTGCTGCATCAGTTGTCGCTGCTCATGTAGCTGGTGAGTCTGCAGTGTGCATTGGTGTTGTGGTGTTGTAACTGTTGTCACTGTGTTCTCAGCTGCTCCAAATTCATGTCCGATGATGGTGGTCCATTGATGTTAACATGTTGCAGAATCCCGGAACTTGCATCTCATGGGTTTTCATTACTTGTGTTGCATACTTAAGAAATTTTGATTTTCACATCATGATCACTACTTACAGTGAACAAATACAATTAGATGATATTTGATACCATACAGTTTCATTTGTATAGCTTTATACAGAGCAGCACAAAGGACTCCAGTCCATCAGGTCACTGACTAGGTACAGACTGGTGTTCTCACCACATGTAGTCTTGCTGCAATACCTTCACTGATGTTGCCAGTTCCCTCACAGGGAAGTGAGGGGCACTTCACCATTGGTAGTGGTCTAGAAATCTAATGGTTCTCTCAGATTATGTTGTGAGTTTAAGGTAGTTATTTCACAAATGGTCATGAACACCATCCAAACCCTCACTGTGAGAACACACACACATTTGCAGACTCAAAACAGTTTTTAGAGTTAAACACATTGAAACTTCCTGCCAGATTGGCCTTGAACTCGGGATCTTTGCCTTTCACGGGCAAGTGTTCAGTCAACTGAGATAGCTAAGCACTACTCACAGCCTGTCCTCGCAGCTTTACTTACACCAGTACCTCATCTCTTACCATCCACACTTCACAGAAGTTCTACTGCAAAACTTGCAGGACTAGCCTCCTGGAAGAAAGGATACTGCAGAGATATGGCTTAGCCACAGCCTGGGGGATGTTTCCAGAATGAAATACGCTGTTTGGACTTTACTTACATTGGTGACTCCCGTTTGGCATTTCAAGCACCCGTACACTTTTCCAACAATATCTTTAACAATTACTATACAAGACTCAGGCATGTTGCAACTATGTGTACGATACTATAATGGACACTGATAAATGTGCACATCTGCTTAATTTATAATAACTTTTCACCATGCTGTAGAACACAGGGTCAAAATGTAACCTAAAGTGCCAGTTTTTCAGTAACCTTAAGTGCCAGTCTTTCAGAAGTCTGTTGAATATCTAGCAAAAAACAATCTCATCAACACATCAGGTGGTTCAATGAATGGCCATTCCAAATGATCTAATTTTTTCATGTAACTGATCATATGCCTTAACTGGCTCAGTTAGTCCACAGTCCTCTTAACCCAATAACACAGCCCAACAAATCCACAGTCAAACGACTGCAGTGGTGTGTCCTGTTCCCGCCTTCTTATGATTATTGTATTCTTTGTAAACCTGTGAGCCTTTATGCCAATGCTGACATGTCGTCTCAGCTTCCAGCAGGGGCCGACTGATTGACCAACAAAATACCATCTGCTTTACAACAGAAACAAAGGACACCACATTCTGGAAAAATTTCACCTCAGTGCATTACTGGTCATGGCCAAACCAACCAAAGATGTTACATTTCTTAAGATTATTCAATGGACACAAGGGATATGATCTCACCAGCTTCCTACCCACACCCATCCAGCAGGACAAGGTCACTTCATACTTTAGTATTGTCTCTAGGTATAAGACAGTGCTGTTCTATTAGCCACAGGGCACAAGTCCCACAGAGTTGTCATACCACCCAGCCTCTTTCCCTACTTCACACTGTGCAGTGGAGAGTCACATTCAAGATTTCCTTGGCCAAATGCAAAATGTGCTGGCCGTGACTGACACCATTGTTGAAGATATGGCATTCTCCAGTACAAGTTGTGCCACACACCAAGCAGAACTTTCAAGAGTGTTCTCTCTGTGGCCACAGCCCTCCAGTCCATGTGACCATTTTCATGCAGATTTTGTCACCCCCTTTATGAAAGCCACGTGGCATACGTCTGTAGACACCTAATCTATGTTCCCCTATGAACATTAAATCGCATCTACCACAGACACGACAGTGACAACAATGGCTGCAATCCTTGACACAGAAAACTTGTCATTAGCCTCATTTCAGATAATGGTCCACAGTTCACTTCTGCTGCCTTTGTTGATTCCTTCAGCCTGCACAGCATCCCCACCTGCTGAGGGCACCAGTCCATTCACAGTCAAAGGTTGAACTGGAGAGGATGGTAACAACATTCAAGGATGAAATGAAGAGAACTCTCCAGTCACTGTCTATCCCCAGCAGACCTTCTCCACAACTGAACACCATAGACCATCCTACATGTACTGCAGCTCCAGGATCCCAACAAATACACTCCGGCATGTCACTGGTTCCCTGACAGGTGCTCTGATGCAAGCTCAGACATTCAGACGTTCAGACAGCACCAAGGATGGATGCCTCCACAGTCGCTTGATGCCATAGGACAATCCATTAATTGGACAGACCTCCACAATGACACCTTCACCTCCCCTGGTACAATGGATCGAGGGTACCCATCAGATGTAGAGATGATGAAATGTGTATCATCAGCTGCATCTGTTACACGCCTTACCCCACACTGAGTCTGGCACAAAATGGGCTACTGCTGGCCCTATGTGGTATTTCACAGATGTAGGAATGCAGAGTGAAGACAGCATGTTTCAGGTCACGCCCCAGGCAGCACATCAGTCAATTTAACCCTACTGTGAGTGGTACACAGTGCAGTGGACAAGACCTATTCACTATTTCTCTTAGTGAAAACATCTAGCTTATCTGTGGTTTAAGTGCCAGCTGCTGCAAGTGGCTGGCGGTTCTATCACAGCCTTCAAAAACTGATGCAACTACTCACATTTTCAGCTAATATTTGGATTAAAACTACTGCTCACCGTACTGGACTTTCTATTGGATTATTCTCTGGCCATAATGGTATAGTAGATGGACATGTTAGTTTATGAAAATTATCTGTGGCTGTTGCATTCTCAAAATAAGTATCTCCCACCTACTATCCTCAGTGACAACATTTATGGCCTCTGGGCAGAAGTGCGCAGTAGACAGCAGAGCAACGAGCCAATAAGCACTCAGTCAGTTTCTGCATTCTGTACTGTGTAAACTTACATTGTATTTGAGATTTCTATGTGTTTTACGTGTGCAAAGCTACAACTGACTGATTTCTGTGGTATTCTGTATGTTTTGCGAGTTTTCTCACAATGGCTAAAACACCTATTAGGTGCCAAATGCTTCACAAACAGGCAATGGACCCTATTTTTAAAGTGTACTCATGCTCCAAATGTGAAGCTGATTCAGGCAAGCTGGTCTGTGATGTTGCCGAGGTGCAGAAACGAAATGCAGTTGCTGTCTATTAACTTTCAACTGAGCAGTCAACGAGCATTCACTGTCAGCTGCAAAGCCAAACACTGTAAGGCTGTCACCAACTATAACATTGCCATTTGAATAGTGTATCAATACCAAACTTTTATGAGTGACACCTTTTTCCCCAGATAAATAACTGCCAGTTTTTATAGCAATTTGTTTTTTCCTGTGTACTTTAATTCTCCAAATGACCTTTTTCTTTGTCATCAGTCTTCTGATGGGTGTGATGTGGCCCGCCACAAATTCCTCGTCTGTGCAACCTACGTTCTAAATTATTTGCTGGATGTATTCCAATCTCTGTCTTCCTCTACAGTTTTTACCTTCTACAGCTCCCTCTAGTAGCATAGAAGTTAACCCTGATGTCTTAACAGATATCCTCCCACCCTGTCCCTTCTTGTCAGTGATTTCCACATATTCCTTTCCTTCCTGACTATCCTCTGAACCACCACAGTCCTTACCTTATCAGACCACCTAATTTTAAACATTTTTCTGCAACACCACATCTGAAATGCTTTAATTCTCTTCTTTTCTGGTTTTCTCACAGTCCATGTTTCACTACCATATAATACTGTGCTCCAAATATACACTCTCAGAAATTTCTTCCTCGAATTAAGGCTTATGTTTGATTCTAACAGACTTCTCTTGGCCAGGTATACCCTTTTTGCCAGTGCTAGTCTGCATTTTATGTCCTCCTTGCTCTGTCCATCACTTGTTACTTTGCTGCCTAGGTAGTACAATTCATTAACTTCATCTACTTCGTCATCAACAATCTTGATGTTATTGCTGTTCTCATTTCTGCTATGTCTCCTTACTTTTGTCTTCCTTCAATTTACTCTTAATCCATATTCTGTGCTCTTATACTGTTCATTCTATTCAGCAGATCCCATAAATCTTCCTCACTTTCACTCAGGATAGCAATGTCATCAGTGAATCTTATCATTGATATTTTTTCACCTTGAATTTTAACTCCACTCTTGAACCATTCTTTTATTTCCATCATTGCTTCTGTGATGTATAGATTGAATAGTAGGGGCAAGAAACTACACCTCTGTCTCACACCCTTTCGTTCTTTTGGTTTACACATCTAGTCCTGTAGGACCAAATCGAGGAGGAAATCTCCAAGGCCATGGAATATGTCAGTACATGAAATTACAACATAAAAGTAATAACAGATCAAATAAAATGTGTATGAACAAAAAAAAAAAAAAAAAAAAGAAGCCATAAGTTTATGTAAATGCAATCAACAATTTAACACAGGAACCAGCTTAATTTTTCAAGGGACTCCTTGACAGAATAGAAGGAGTGACCCTTGAGGAAACACTTCAGTTTCGATTTGAAAGTGTGTGGACTACTGCTAAGATTTTTGAATTCTTGCAGTAGCTTATTGAAAGTGGATGCAGCAGTATACTGCACACCTTTCTGCACATTAGTCAAGGTAGTGTGACTCAAATGCAGATTGGGTTTCTGCCTAGTATTAACTGAGTGAAAGCTGCTAATTCTTGGAGATAAGCCGATACTGATAACCAGAAATGACAGTAAAGAATAAATTTATTGAGAGGCCAATGCCAGAATACCCAGACTAATGAAAAGGGGTTGACAAGAAGACCGCAGACTTATACCACCTATTGCCCGGACCACCCATTTCTGAGCCAAAGATATCCTTCGAAAATGGGAAGAGTTAACCCAAAATGTAATATCACATGTTATAAGTGAATGAAAATAAGCAAAGTAGACTACTTTTCATATCAAACTATCACTTACTTCAGATACCATTCGAATAGTAAAAATGGCAGCAATAAGTCTTTGAAAAAGATTCTGAACATGGGCTTTCCTCGACAGTGTACTATCTATCTGAATACCTAGAAATTTGAACTGCTCAGTTTCACTAATTATATGCCCATTCTGTGAAATTAAAATGTTGAGTTTTGTTGAATTTTGCGTTGGAAACTTTAAAAACCAACCGTGATTTAGTGTTAGTTTATTTTCTACAAGCTATGAACTTATGTCAAGAATTGCACCATTTGAAACAGACAATGTTGTGCGCAACACCCTTTACTATCAAGCCAGTGTCCTCAGCAAACAGAAATATTTTAGAATCACCTGTAATATTAGAGGGTATATCACTTATATAAATAAGGAACAGGAATGGCCCCAGTGCGGATCCCTGGGTTACCCCCATTTAACCGTGCCCCACTCAGACTCCACACTCATAGCCATATTCAACACTGTGGATAATGACCTTTTGCTGTCTGTTGATACAGTAAGAGGTGAACCAATTGTAAGCTACTCCCTGTATTCCACAATGGTCCAATTTCTGGAGCAATATTTTGTGATCAACACAAACGCCTTAGTTAAATCAAAAAAGATGCCTAGTGTTTGAAACCTTTCATTTAATCCATCCAGCACCTCACAGAGAGAAGAGAACATAGCCTACAACCACTTCTAAAACCAAACTGTACATTTTATCGGCGGGAGTAATGTGGGACCTAAGATGCTGCACTAACAATCAGCGTGGTCTTGAGGCTCTCTGTTGCACATGGCCGAGACGGTTGATACAGTGTGGCTCATAAGTACAGCGTGTGAGCGTGTACATTTGATAGGAAATTATGCGAAATAAAATGATCAATTATCCTGACATTTACAGTCTTTTCAATAACTTTAGCGAACACTAATGGCATACAAATAGGTCTAAAAGTGTCTACATTATCCTTCCCTCCTTTTTATAAAGCGGCTTTCTTGCTGAGTACTTTAATCATTCAGTGAACTGACCATTCTTAAAGGAAAAATTACAAATATGGTGAAGTACAGGGCTAACATGTGCAGCTCAGTACTTTAATATTCTGCTAGACACTCCATCATATCCATGAGAGTCCTTAGTCTTAAGTGATTTAATTATTGACTCAATCTCCCCCTTGTCTGTATCACTGAGGCGTATTTCAGGCATCAGTCTCAAAAAGGCATTTTCCAAGACAGTTATTTGAGTCCCTGAAGAAACTTAAGTTTTTATTTAATTCACCAGCAATGCCCAGAAAGTGTGTGTTAAATACTGGACATATAATCATCGACGTTGTGATGCTGACCAGACACTTCCTTCACGACTGACCTCATGGTTTTAATTTTATCCTGTGAATTAGCTATTCTATTTGCGTACAACATACTTTTCGCCTTCTTAATAAAATTTAAGCACCTTACAATACTGTTTGTAATGGGCTTCTGTAGCTCATTTTGATATAATTCCCATTTTGTTCTACATGACATCCTTTTCCCACTAGTCAGCCACCAGGGCTGCCTTTTACTGTTAGTACCCTGTTTAGAGCATTCTAATAGAAAGCAACTTTCAAAGGATATGAGAAATGCATTACGAAAAGCATTATATACGTCACCTATGTTATCAGCTCTATAAACATCCTGCCACTCTTGTTCCTTAATGAGGTTTAAAAAACTCTCTATTGCCATTGGATTAGCTTTTCTACATAGTTTGTAACTATATGTAACATTCATTTGAGTACAAAAACCTTTTAGTGTAAAGATTGGTGCATCATGGTCCAACATCCTTTTCCTTGAAAAATTTCATACAAGATTAATATTGAAGTCATTGTGTATAACTAATTTTTGGTACTTCCTATAAGGTGAACCAAGAACACTCCGTAACTTGAACAGAAATGCTCTAAAGTCAGAGTTGGGGGACCTATAAATAACAATAATTAGAAGTTTAGTTTCACTAAATTCAACTGCCCCTGCACAACATTCAAATACTTGCTCACTGCTGTGCCGTTATACGTCTACGGAGTCAAATGGAATACTGTTTTTTATGTACATGGCCACTTCCCCATTTTGCAAAGAACTCCTTGAAAAACAGCCAGCAAATCTGTATCCTGGTAAAGGAAGTCTCTGAACTGTCAAAATATTTAAATGGTGCTCTGATATACCAATAATGCCAGAGTCAACATCTATAAGCAGTTCACTAACTTCATCTCTAATACCTCTTGATGAAACATGCTAATTCCTTCACTACTTGGATACCTGACCACCTTTGAAGGCAATTCCTTTGTTAGAGGGACTTCCTTTAAGCAGAAATACCTATCACCTGATTTCACTCTAAAACAGGTGCAGCTCTAACACCAACTACAACAGGAATTTTCCCCGAGAGTGGTCCGACCAACACTCACTACACCGTCAACTATAAGCTTTGCCGACCTCCCCTTCCCACACCTATTGTGAGGTGTATAGTGTCACCGTCAGACACCACCCTTGCTAGGTGGTAGCCTTTAAATCGTCTGTGATCCATAGTATACATCGGACCTGCATTTCGCCACTATCAGTGATTGCAGACCGAGCACCGCCATACGGCAGGTCTAGAGAGACTCCCTAGCATTCGCCCCAGTTGTACAGCTGACTTTGCTAGCGATGATTCACTGTCTACATACGCTCTCATTTGCAGAGACGACAGTTTAGCATAGCCTTCAGCTACGTCATTTGCTACGACCTAGCAAGGTGCCATATTCAGTTACTATTGATATTGATATTGTGAATCATGTACCGTCAAGAGCGACATTCATCATTAATGGATTAAAGTTAAGTATCAAACTAGCTACGTCCGCTTTCTGAATTATAATTCCTTGTCATGTTCCAGACCTCACGTCAGTATAGTTCTTCCCTCCTCATGCCAGCCTGCGTGAGCTAAAATGCGTGCATTTCGGCCTCCATTCCTAACACGGTGTTGGCTCTTCTGCCAACACAACAAGGTGCAGGCCATGCCATGTCTCCCACTCTTACTGTTCCTCTTGGCTCTTGTACATATTGTACATTACCCATCTTTGTCTATAGCTTACATTTATTTTTCTCAGAATTTCAAAGCACCATTTCACATCATCTAACGCTTTTTCCAGATCAACAAATCCTATGAATGTGTCCCGATTTTTCTTTAGTCTTGCTTCCATTATCAACAACAGCATCAGAACTGCCTCTCTGGTGCCTATACATTTCTTTATGTCACACTATTGTTGTCTAATACATCCTCAATTTTCTTTTCCATTCTTCTGTACATTATTCTTGTCTGCAGCTTGAACACATGAGCTATTAAGCTGAATGTGTGATAATTCTCACACTTGTTGGCTCTTGCAATCTTCAGAATTGTATGAGTGATGTTTTTCCAAAAGTCAGATGGAATATCTCCAGTCTGATACATCCTACATACCAACCTAAATAGTAATTTTGTTGCCACATCCGCCAATGATTTTAGAAATTGTGATGGAATTTCTCCACTGCCTTATTTGATTTTAAGTCATCCAAAGCTCTTTAAACATCTGATTCTAATACTACACCCCCTATCTCTTATACAGGGTGTTCCAGCTATCTTGTCCACCCAAAATATCTCTGGAACAATAACAGCTATTGGAAAACGACTTTCACCGGTATCAATGTAGGGCAGGGACCCATGAATGTACATATTTGGAAACATTCTAAAACGAAAGCATATGTATTTAACACAAACTTATGTTTTTTTAAATGGACCTCCTATATTTTTTCTTCAGCAATCCATAGCATGACAAAACACATACACAATGGCGTTGATTGCATCGCAATATTCCCATTACACCCCGAGATATTGAGACACGAAGTTGACGCTTGAAACACCCGACATGCGCTGCTAGCGCACGCCCTGAGGCTCAGGCGTGAACCCCATGCTGCCCGTAATCGCGATGTGATTGACATATGTAATCACACCTCCATACTTATCAAGAGATCCGAAACGAATAATACGGTCTGCTGCCATCAACTCTCATAAGCACATAATGGTTTCCCTCTTGCACGTTTTACGTATCTACGTACACAATATGAACCAGTACCCTATGTATGCAAGCCAATGGGCATCACTTTGAGCACGAGATGTGAATGCTATGTTTAGTATGTAGTGCTGGTATCACAGTGGAAGTTTCTACAAAGGGCCATTTTACCCAGTGATGGTAAGAAACATTTGTTTGCAACAATTTGTCATTTAATGCATTAGATAAACATTACATTGATAATTATGTGATAATAAGACTAATTGGTTAAACATGTTTACATTCATCTTCTATGTCCTACCTGAACTTCCCAAATCAAAACATTTTTACCTAAACAACGGTAAAACTTTTAGTCCACTTGCTTGTTTCACTAAAACCATCAACATGAATTTTACTATTACGAGTGAATGATTAACTGTCACTTGCACTAGATCTACAGTAAAGTAAAGTTTTAACGTTGAACGGCATTACCTTTTTAGTTATGGATTAACGATAAGCGAAGTTAACTTTGTGACTAACGTTGCGGTACACAGATATGTTACAGAACCGCTTCACCCCTAGCCTACGGGATAAATACCTGCTGGAATGTACGACATTAATGCAGGATGGCAGCAGACCGTATTATTCGTTTCGGACCTCTTGATAATTATGGAAGTGTGATTACACATGTCAATCACATCGCGATTACGGGCAGCATGGGGTTCACGCCTGAGCCTCAGGACATGCGCTAGCAGCGCATGTCGGGTGTTTCAAGTGTCAACTTCGCGTCTTAATATCTCAGGATGTAATGGGAATATTGCGATGGAATCAACGCCATTGTGTATGTGCTTTGTCATGCTATGGATTGCTGAAGAAAAAATATAGGAGGTCCATTTAAAAAAACATAAGTTTGTGTTAAAAAACACATATGCTTTTGTGTTAGAATGTTTCCAAATATGTACATTCATGGGCCCCAGCCCTACATTGATACCGGTGAATGTCGTTTTCCAATAGCTGTTATTGTTCCAGGGATATTTTGGGTGGACGAGATAGCTGAGACACCCTGTATATTGACTCCTGTTTCTTCATCCATCATGCCATCAGACAATGCATCCCCCTCAGAGAGGCCACAATGTACTCTTTCCACCTATCCGCTCTCCCCTCTGAATTTAACAGTGGAATGCCCATTGCACTCTTTAATGTTACCATACTTGCTTTTAATTTCACCTTAGTACCCAAACAGACAGCTTTCGTTATTAATTACTACATGTTGCTATCAATTTGTTTCTTCATTTTATGAAATTTTAACTAAAGCCAGTCTTGTCACAAGAAAGTATTTTCTAATTTTTGTTTTGCTTACTTTTATTTTTCTACCCTTACCTACATAAAAAAAATTACACAGTAAATATGCGAACAATGAGATGATTGGTGTAACTACTCCCTGACACATTATTTATAAAACAAAAATTGAATACTTACCAATAATAACAAAAAATCTGTAACGTTTTCTGCGTAATGTTCGAGATGCCTTTGGCAAGATAATAGTGCTTGAAGGTTCATGTTCTGGTGCTACTGTGTCTCGCCTTTGAGCATTTAATCTCTTACAAATTATGTATACTGACAACGAGCATGATAGCATTAAAATATCTGGTCCAAGTATACGAATTCCATTACTAATACTCAGATCATTCAGACGCACCAATCCTACATGACGAAGAATCTTCTCCAGCATGCCACCTACAGAAACAAATATGTAACACATGTTATACACATATAAATTGGGTTACTGTTTAAGAATCAACTTTACACATATTGCACAACTTAACAACAGCATACCATTATAGCCTGGGCATCATATACAGCTGTATTTTCATACATTAAAATCTCAAAAACAATGCTCTCACTACACCTCATGAAGGTCATCAGGACAGTTGAGCACAGTAAGTGAAATCACTGACTTGGCTGGACACCCAAAATCAAGCAATCAACTGGCTAAAACAAGGCATCAAAATATCACAGTCTAGCATAACATATTCATATGCTGACTTATTCTGTCCCAAGAAAGCCTAAATGAAGAACATTCTTCAAGGGTACGAAATAAGTTATGTTAACAGTCACAGCCAGGAGCAGCCACTGCATACAGCTTCCATATAGTATACTAACAACACACTATGGCTAGTAGTAATCTACTCACACTGCTTGTTGATCAGACTGAATGCTGCCCATCATGCGTTAGGAAACATACATACAAATCTATTTTCATACTAAACAAATTTTAACTTCCTCAGTATGCAGGCACTGATACGGTTCTTAAAAATTAGAACACAAACATAAATTTTTATTATGAAGTAGTTGATAAACAGTAAATGATGTAATGTAAGAAGAAGGGTAGTGACATTTATCAAAATAGCTGTTTTTCTGCTGATCTGTATGGTAATGGAAAGTTGTGGGTGAAATACAATACGTGATCAAAAGTATCCAGACACACCCAAACATATACGTTTTTCATATTAGGTGTATTGTGCTGCCACCTACTGCCAAGTACTCCATATGAGTGACCTCAGTAGTCATTTAGACATCACGAGAGAGCAGAATGGGGCAGTCTGCAGAACTCACGGACTTCGAACATGGTCAGGTGATTTTTTTTGTCGCTTGTGTCATATGTCTGTATGCTAGATTTCCACACTTCTAAACATCTCTAGGTCCACTGTTTCCACTGTGATAGTGAAGTGGAAACGTGAAGGGACACGTACAGCACAAAAGCATACATGCTGATCTTATCCGTTGACTGACAGAGACCGCGGACAGTTGAAGAGGGTTGTAATGTGTAATAGAAAGACATCTCTCCAGGCCATCACACAGGAATTCCGAATTGCATAAGGATCCACTGCATGTACAGTTAGGCGGGAGGTGAGAAAACTAGTTTTTCATGGTCAAGCGGCTGCTCATGAGCCACACATCACACCAGTAAATGCAAAATGATGCCTCGATTGATGTAAGAGTGTAAACATTTGATGACTCAACATTGGAAAAACATTTTGTGGAGTGACAAATCACTGGACACAATGTGGTGATCTGATGGCTGGGTGTGGGTATGGCGAATGCTCAGTCAACATCATATATCAGCATGTGTAGTGTCAACAGTAAAATTCGGAGGTGGTGGTGTTATGGTGTTGTCATGTTTTTCATGGAGGGGGCTTGTACCCCTTGCTTTTTTGCATTACACTATCACAACACAGGCCTACATTGATGTTTTAAGCACCTTCTTCCTTCCCACTATTTAAGAGCAATTCGGGGATGACAATTGCATCTTTCAACACGATCGAGCACATGTTCATCATGCATGGCGCTATGGCGGAGTGGTTACATGACAATAACATCGCTGTAATGGACTGGCCTGCACAGAGTCCTGACCTGAATCCTATAAAACGCCTTTGGGATGTTTTGGAACACCGACTTCGTGCCAGGCCTCACCATCCGACATCAATACCTCTCCTCAGTGCAGCACTCCTTGAAGAATGGGCTGCCATTCCCCAAGAAATCTTCCAGCACCCGATTGAACATATGCCTGCAAGAACGGAAGCTGTCATCAAGGCTAGGGGGGCGGGGGGGGGGGGGGGGGGGGGGGGACAAAACACCATACTAAATTCCAGCATTACCGATGATGGAGGGTGCCACGAACTTTTAAGTCATTTTCAGCCACGTGTCCAAATACTTTTGATCACATAGTATACAAGCATAGGAAGGAAACAATTTATATAGCTTCGGTGGTGGGCAGTCAACAGTTACATAAATAAGACCAAAATTACAGCTTAGCTTTAATATTATGATAATTGTCAAAGGTGCAAGCACAAACGCACCAGTGCCCGCATGCCCCATGTGTACTCGAAGGCTGTGCTGTAAGGATAGTTGCAAGAGAGGCCAATATAGGGTGCAAGGGTAGTGGACCTGATCCAAATAGCATTGGTTGTGAATAATGGTGGTGAAGCAGTCACTGAAGTCTAGCGTGATAGTCTCATTAGAGTCTTCTGAAACTAGTTGGTCAACTTTGCTCTCAGCCTCAGTTTGACATTGGAAATTCATTCAGACCGACACTTGGTTGGTGGTCATGTCAACAAATCTGGAAAAACTGATGATAATACAAAGTCAGCAAAATTGTTGCTGCTACTTGTCATGTGATAGCACAGTACAAAATTATAACAAGCTTTTTTTAAATCATGACTACAAACATCAATAAAGACACACCTAATAGTCTCATGGTTGATGGTAGGTTAGTACTTTAAAAGACAGATATACTGGAACACACATTTGAAAATGCAAGGGTTTCTGTAGGAAAGATAATTTTCATGCACTAATTGCAATGCCTCCAGGAAATATTCCACAAGTAAACAAGGAATAAAAATGTCCAAAATATGATATGTTGGTACACATATCAGCTGTTTCCACTGATTTGTCACCAATGGCGTAAGTGAACAGTAGGGGGCCTCTTTTACTACTTATGTGTAATACATTTTACATTTATTCAAGTTTATGGTCAGCTGCTTGTCTCTCTGACAATCATCGATTCTTTGCACATCTTCCTGCATTTAACCAGTCTTCTGGTGATGTAACCTTCCTATAGACAGCAGTATCAGCCACAAATAGCCTCACATAGCCTCCAATGTTATCCACTATGTCATTAATGTAAAATCTGTAAATATCAGTGGCCCTATAATACTCCAATGAGATACTCCTGAAACTACATTTGATGATTTTGTTCCATTAGGAATGATGTGTTGATTTTATCAGCAAGGAAGTCCTGTACTCAGTCACAAATCCACTACTCAGTTCAGCCATATTTTAATCACTAAATGACTGTGTGGAACTATATGTAAAGTCCTCTGGAAATCAAGGAACACGGCATCAACCTGAGCACTTCGCCTATGGCACTCAGGATCTCATGGATGAAAAGGGCAATATCACTGCTTGCAGAGCCCATGTTGATTTTTATAGAGGACATTTTCATTCTCCATGATTCCCATAATGGATGAGCATAAAAATGTAGCATAATTCTACAACAGATTGACATCTGTGATATACGCCTATAATTATGTGTGTGCACTCGACAGCCTCTCTCGAAAACGGGAATGCCCTTCACTTCTACCCAATTGCTAGCTACCCTTCATTGCTCCAGTAACCTTAAATAAAATACTGCTACAAAGGAAGAAAATCCTTTCATATAACCTCTATTAACCTCACAGGTATCCCATCTGATTAAGATGCCTTTCCATTGTTGAGCAGTTTAGGTGATTTTCTATTCTGTGATCACTGATCTCAACACCTGCTATTTTGGCATTCCTGTCATGATAGAAAGGAGGAACCATATTATGATTTCCATAGTCAATCAATTTTGGAAGAGCAAATTCAGTATTTCAGTATTCTACCAGTCATAATCTGTTTTGGTGCCAGTATGGTCAATGAGTGAGTGAGTGAGTGAGTAGCTAATTTCAATCCACTTATTAGCTTTACCTAAGACTAAAACTCTTTAGGATTTTTAATATTATTGTTTGGATAAAGTGTAAGTAATGTCTGTGCTGCTGGGTGTATTGCTCTATAAATACACTCCTGGAAATGGAAAAAAGAACACATTGACACCGGTGTGTCAGACCCACCATACTTGCTCTGGACACTGCGAGAGGGCTGTACAAGCAATGATCACACGCACGGCACAGCGGACACACCAGGAACCGCGGTGTTGGCCGTCGAATGGCGCTAGCTGCGCAGCGTTTGTGCACCGCCGCCGTCAGTGTCAGCCAGTTTGCCGTGGCATACGGAGCTCCATCGCAGTCTTTAACACTGGTAGCATGCCGCGACAGCGTGGACGTGAACCGTATGTGCAGTTGACGGACTTTGAGCGAGGGCGTATAGTGGGCATGCGGGAGGCCGGGTGGACGTACCGCCGAATTGCTCAACACGTGGGGCGTGAGGTCTCCACAGTACATCGATGTTGTCGCCAGTGGTCGGCGGAAGGTGCACGTGCCCGTCGACCTGGGACCGGACCGCAGCGACGCACGGGTGCACGCCAAGACCGTAGGATCCTACGCAGTGCCGTAGGGGACCGCACCGCCACTTCCCAGCAAATTAGGGACACTGTTGCTCCTGGGGTATCGGCGAGGACCATTCGCAACCGTCTTCATGAAGCTGGGCTACGGTCCCGCACACCGTTAGGCCGTCTTCCGCTCACGCCCCAACATCGTGGAGCCCGCCTCCAGTGGTGTCGCGACAGGCGTGAATGGAGGGACGAATGGAGATGTGTCGTCTTCAGCGATGAGAGTCGCTTCTGCCTTGGTGCCAATGATGGTCGTATGCGTGTTTGGCACCGTGCAGGTGAGCGCCACAATCAGGACTGCATACGACCGAGGCACACAGGGCCAACACCCGGCATCATGGTGTGGGGAGCGATCTCCTACACTGGGCGTACACCACTGGTGATCGTCGAGGGGACACTGAATAGTGCACGGTACATCCAAACCGTCATCGAACCCATCGTTCTACCATTCCTAGACCGGCAAGGGAACTTGCTGTTCCAACAGGACAATGCACGTCCGCATGTATCCCGTGCCACCCAACATGCTCTAGAAGGTGTAAGTCAACTACCCTGGCCAGCAAGATCTCCGGATCTGTCCCCCATTGAGCATGTTTGGGACTGGATGAAGCGTCGTCTCACGCGGTCTGCACGTCCAGCACGAACGCTGGTCCAACTGAGGCGCCAGGTGGAAATGGCATGGCAAGCCGTTCCACAGGACTACATCCAGCATCTCTACGATCGTCTCCATGGGAGAATAGCAGCCTGCATTGCTGCAAAAGGTGGATATACACTGTACTAGTGCCGACATTGTGCATGCTCTGTTGCCTGTGTCTATGTGCCTGTGGTTCTGTCAGTGTGATCATGTGATGTATCTGACCCCAGGAATGTGTCAATAAAGTTTCCCCTTCCTGGGACAATGAATTCACGGTGTTCTTATTTCAATTTCCAGGAGTGTATTTAACATGGAACCTTAAATGTTAGAAACAGAGAAAGGAGTTGCCACATTCATCAGGAATTGTCATAAATTTCAGAACATTGACATTCGTACATTTGCCTGGAGCAGCATACAGAATCATGTGCAGCAGTAAGTTCCCACCGAGAGCCTGCAAGTAATTTTAACCTTTTCATAAATCACGTTTAAGCTCTATTGGCCTATGTACCCCAAAAAAAGAATGGTTATGGTAATATTAATGTATTTTTTTTAAACTGTTCCAGTTACAATTTAATCTAGTCAAGAACATTATCATTCAACATTCTTACTGTAAACTTTCCAACTGGAGTGGTCAATTGCTCACAAACAGCCATTGATTATATCTTTATTGAGAAGTCTAGCGAACAAAATTATATTACGAAACCAGCAGTTCAATGGGCTCTCATACCAAGACTTGCAGTTCTTTTTGTTAAATGTCGATGCTTGCCAGGCTATAAGACCTTCTAGATCTCAGTTTCAGAGGATAGTCAGTAGGACAGAAATTGATATTTTAGGAAACTCTTCAAAGACAGGAACTGGAGTGGTATACACAAAGCTCATGACATGAATGAGAAGTACAACACTTTGTTGACAAAGTCCTTACTTCATTTGTATACTGTTTTCCCTCAAAACTAACCCAAATACAACCAAAGTCTATGAAGAAGTCATGTCACTCAAGGACAATGGTGTCTTGCAAGATAAAAAGGAAACTTTGTGTATCGGTCACAAAGAGTTCCGATGTTGATGCTGTGGCTAATTACAGGACATGGTGAAAAATATTAAAGATAGTAATATGGACAGCAAAGCAAATGCATTATGAGAAAAAGGTGGTCATGTCAGATAGCAAAATAAAGACACTATGTTGCTCAGTGAAGGAGGAGACTGGTAGAACCTGAGATGAAGAGGAACAGATAGCATTAACAGTAAATGATACATTGGTAATAGATGTGTACAGTGTTGCAAAACCTTTTAAAAAGCATTTCATAAATGGTACTGAAAAGATGGAGTTGCCAAATGCAGCGCAGATGCTGCCATGGAACATCTCAAATCAGGCACTACAAATAACTTCAGTAATATGAACATAATCCACCCTACACCAGTAGAAGTAATGTCCACCATAAAAATCTTTTAAGTCAATACTTGTGGCTATCATAAAAATTAAAGAAGTTAATTAATGGGTGTGCTTCTGATTTTAGTAACATGTTAAGTTATTTTTGTAACCAATCATTTGTCAGTGGAACATCTCCTGACAGGCAGAAATGTGCTGAAGTCAAGTCTTTGTTTCAGAAAGGAGCAACACCATCAAATTTCTGTCCAGTTTCACTTAATAGGTTAATGAAATTTCATGGACATTAAGTAAATGATTCCTAGCCAATTCTTTGTCACTAAACTTTGAAAGAGGCACACTGCATGCAGTTTAGAGCTTACAAGTGATTTTCCACTAGTATATACCTAAAGTATGAAGCAAAACAGTTAGAAGAAGTTGACAGTGTTAAATTATTATGATTACAGGTTGATAAGAAATTCAACAGAAAGGAGCATTTCACAGAAATGCTGAAGCACCTGAGCAATTCTATGTTTGCAGTGCATGAGTTGTCAGACAACAGTGATATGAAAATAAAAATACATTTTGCTTACTTTTATTCCATAATGTCTTATGGGATCACTTTTTGGGGAAACAGATCAAAATGCTCAAAAGTTTTCAGAGCCCAGAAGTGTGTAATATGAAATATTTGTGGTGTGGACTCAAGAACGTCCTGCATATCCTTGTTCAAGAAACTAGGAACACTAATGGTTAAACAACAGCAACAGCATAGTACAAGAAGTAAGATTAACCCCTCAAAGACCTGAAATCACTTACATTTGTCCAGAAATGTGTCCATTAGCAAGGAACACACATTTTCAATATCTTGCCAGCAGCCATAATAAGTTTAACTAATAAATTTCAGTTTAAGAGGAGTATAAAGGATTTATTTGTGGCCTAATATTTCTACTCCACTGATGAATTTCTTAGCAGGGCCAATTGATGTGTATATGTCATCACTAATATAAAATAACATGAGTAATATGTAAAATCTGACATGTATAAATTCTGTGCAGTTACTTGATTAATGTAAATCACTGTTGTGAAAAGGTTTTTGCTATTTGATGATATGTGGCTATGATAGCTCAAGAATTATCATATGCACGTTAGTGGATTGAAGATGTGTGTGTTTTGTGACAAGCTTGTTACTACCTTTTAAATGAAACTATGTGTAAGATATTTTGACTCCGTATCTATGAGGACCGTCTCTGGAAAAAGTACATAGCATATCTTTTTTTTTTTTGTACTGTAAATGTTTATTGTGAGTTGTTCTTTTCTGACATGTTTTACATCCTCAGGGATGACCTCAATATGGATCTACTGGAATGAAAATTACATCTAATTTAATTTAATCTTAACCAAAACTGTTCCACATTTATGTGTTTCACTTTACTCCACTACCAAGAAGAGTTTACAGATAATACTGTTCCATGCGTATCTCGCATTCTTCCATTCCCACCCGAGTTATGGGATAGTATACAGGGCAGTTCCACAGGCTCAAAATCAGTGTTTAAATGGCAAAAGAAAGGTGTAAGATGCATTGCAGGACTTGGACCATATGCATAATGTCGAGATTATTTTCAGAAACTAAATATAATGATAGAGCCTAGCCTGCATATTTACAACTGCATTGTCTTTGTTAAAGAGAATCTAAGTAAAGGTGATGTAAGGAGGACAGTTCATGACCATAACACATGACCATGTTCCAAACGCTAGGCTTGCAAAGATTCATAGCAGTTACAAATATCTTGGTCCTGTCTACTTCAACAAATTACCTGAAAATGCCAACACAGTGGCAGTAAATAAATTTAAAACTACTCTTTCGAAACAGATGAAAAGTATAGAAATTTACTCTGCTCAAGAGTTCCTTGAGTGTGTGTCAAATGACCACATTTCTTATGAGAATAAACAATAAATTAACTACAAACTTTACAGATGTCACACTGTGTACTATTTAATTACTGCTTCATATACTTATAGTTAATCATCTGTTTGATTACTCAGTATCTTTGCCATTCACTTAACTATGTACTTAACTTATCTTGTAATTGTTAGGAAACTTTTTGTTGTTATTGGCATTTGTTTAAATATGTAATGTATCTATCTTGAATTATTTTCCTGTAGTTCGTGACATATGCTCAAGTTTATATTATTACTATTACCACTATCATCATCATCATCATCATCATCATCATATCATCATCATCATCATCATCATCATCATTGTGTTAACTTTGACAACACTGACTGCATGTAAATATTCTCAGAAGTAAAATAAAACATTTGGAATTTTTTTGATCCAAGTTACCAAAATAAGATTCTACTCACCAAGTGGTGGCAGAACACACACATAAGAGACAGCTGTAATTGGCAAGCTTTCAGAGCCAGTGGCTCCTTCTTCAGACAGAAGGGTTGAAGGAGAAGGAAGAGGGGTGAAGGAAAGGGACTGGGAAGGTCTAGGAAAGGGGGTAGATTTTGGGGAAGTCAGCCTGAACGGCGGGTCAGGGGAGACTTACCGTGCGGGACAAGAAGGAAAGATTGATTGTTGGGGACTGCATCTCTCAGGTTTTCAAATCTCGTTCGATGCAGTCCTCCACAGTTAGTCTTTCCTTCTCATCCCATACAGTAAGTCTCCCCTGCCGTGCGGTTCTGGGTGACTTTCCCGAAATCTACCCCTTTTCCTAGACGTTCCCAGTGCTTTTCCTTCACCCCTCTTCCTTCTCCTTCAACCCTTCTGTCTGAAGAAGGAGCCACTGATTCTGAAATCTTGTCAATTACAACAGTCTTTTATGTATGTGTTCTTCCACCACTTGGTAAGTAGATTTTTTTATCTATCTAATTAAATAATCTTGTCAATAACTGATCATTTTTGCTGTTAAAAATAAGATTCTGATAATTATTGAGAAAAGTCATGCAGGTACTCACAATTTTCCAGAAAATATCCATATGGGGGCATTGATAAAAGCACAAGTTGGAAGGCTAAATGTGCTAAACACGTTATTACACTGCAAAATATGACTACTTGTAAATATACTCCAGTTGCACCTGGAAAAAGACAAAACAATTACTACACCAAATTAAAAGAGAATATGTAATTTATGGAATTCTTCAACAGTATTAATTCATATTATCAGTATACACATTTTTCAGCATTACTGTTATATGTACTGTGCATCAAATTATTAATTTGCAACATTTCAACAATGATAGATGAGCAAAGAATTAATATGACACAAATCTGGCAGACATGTAGCACAGCAAAAAGGGGAACATTCAAACATGCCGATCATCTGCTATGTGCTGATTCAAAGATTATGTTGGAACTTTCTTCTGGGCATGGTATAGTAAACTCAAATTAGTCAGAGGTCTCAAATGGTCACAGCAGCTTCCACAACATGAGCAACTATTGTGTAGGTTCTGTCCATGTGTCATGCACCAAGGGTGCTTCGTACTTCACTAAAGAGAAGTCTCAAAGCATTAGCTAGGGAGATTGTGAAGAGCAAAGAATTAGGCCAGTATTAAAACACACAACTTTTGTGGAAAATGCGATTCATGAAGTACCGTAGACAACCCAAGGTATGAACGTTAACCATTATATTTAAGTATTATATTTCTCTGGCTGCTGACAGCGCATTTTACAGAAGTTCTGGTAAAACTTTGTGTAGAAAGTCAAGATAATATTGTCTATAGCATGTGTTTGGTGGAAGATAAAATCCAAAATATCACTCACAACGCCAACCTACAGATGAGAAGACTCCAAAAAGTAACGTAAGCATTACTGTGGCAAGAAAGCAACTCGTACTGAACGCTGCACTCTACTTCAAAGTGACACATATACAACACTATTCTTCAACATAGTCAATTACTCAACAACATTAAATGATAGAAACCCAATTCTTGGTTACAGAGCCACTTGAGAACTACTGTGTGAACATCTTCATCATTGGAAAATCTCTCTTCTCAAAGATGTTTTTTCAGCTTGCCGAAAAGATGAAAATCGCACGGTGCAAGATTTGGAATTGCCAATCGGCTTCATCCATGTCTGTGCAGCCTCGATCAAATTACTGGCACCACTTGACTACGGCTGGACATGACACTGCATTTGTTGCGTATACCTGCAGAATTCCATAGTGAATCTCTGTGCAATCCAGATGTTTTACCCAAAAGAATTGAACTGTCCCACACACTCAACTTTAGAGACTGTTTCCAGTTTTCACATGATTTCAGTCATACAATGTTAAGCACCTGTTGTCTGTTCCGCAGCAGAACTGTCTCTGCATGACACCCAGGACACGGATTCTCTCCTGACAATGCATCACCCTTGTTGCGCAATGGTCTTAGTGTGGAACAACATGTATAACTTACTTTCTGGAGTCGTTAAGTTCCTAACCAATAACACACCCTAAACCAGAGCTAGGGTGGGGAAGGGGCACTTCAAGTAAGTTCCATGGTAAATGGTGAAAAATAGTTTTGGGCTTCCCCAAGAAATTGGTCTAGGTACACTTGCTACCATCCAATATCCTTTACGTATTCTGGCTTTCTTCAAACTGACACTGAGTCAACATGCCAGCAAATGAGTTCAGTTTGAGAAGACTTATTTCCTTGGGGGGGGGGGGAGTGTGAGCAGTTGCCCTCCCGTGTTCTTTGCTGGGAACACATCTTTGAAATAATACTTAGGTTTGAAACCTGGTGCAATCGTCATACAATAACTGATGCCATCAAATATACCATGAAACTGCTTAGTGAAGTCCTCCATCTGAAACATTATAAATGGGGAGCAACTGGAACATGACAGCTATACAAAGCAATGTGTGTAATCACATAAGAAACTATATATCTATCAAATGATCAGCAGGCAGAAACATACGTTTTGAAACTTACATGGCAAAATGAAAAGTGATGAATGGAAAGCAGGAGAAAAGAAAGGGCCATACATGAGATAGAGGTCATACAATGAAAACCATATCCAAAATTCTGGATCACGGTATAGGAGGAATCACTGCTTTTGAAAGGCAATAACTTAAATTACTTTATTGCTTGATATTTCATCTGTCTAAGCATGTAACCTCCATGTTTTATAAAACATTGTCAACACATATCAGACTGTACATTCAAGGTTACTAAAACATGTTGAAAAAATTACTGTATAGTTCAGTTAACTCATAAACTGTCATTGTATAGTTCAGTTAACTCATAAACTGTCATATTAGAAGAATTAACAATATGTTGTTATTCGTACCTTTCATACTATTGTACGTTGGAACCTTCACCCATGGGCTGAACAGAAACAAGAGGAAGTAAAGAAAAGAAAACAAGTTTTGGCGGAACAACACACCTGAAACAAAAGAAAACAACTTTAGTAAAATGTCAGTATAGTGAACACACACACACACACACACACACACACACACACACACACACGTGCGCGCGCGCGCACTATGGCATTAAAGCTGTAACATCATGCACTTGTCAGACAAAGTATGTACAAATAGACATGGGTTCTGTTATATGTTTGGCTGTGAAAGTGATTAGATTCAATGTAACAGCTAGGTAAGAATATCGCATCTACATTATTTACACTCAGTGGGATTAAAAAAAAGTAATGTGAATTTAATTTCGCGGGCTTCATAATCTGATTTTCATGCTATATTTGAACTTGATGGTATACATGTTCCTGATATATGTTTCCATTTTCTGCTGTTTTGAATATTTAGTTTATTGTTGATAGTCGAAAACATTATACGTGTTTTTCAGGTGTTCGACGAATTTTTACTTTCGAAAAAGATATATCAAAGAATGTGCATCAAATTTTGCTTGGAAAATGGCATAAAGTGCTGCACCACATTCGAAATCTTGACTATGTCTTTTGGCAAAGGAAAGAGTTTGCGGGCGGTATAAACGCTTCAAAGAGTCGAGAAGACGTTGAAGACGACGACCGCCCTACTGTCCTAATGGTCAAACACATCAATATTACTGACGACAAAGTCGAAGAAGTAAAGAAAACTGTTCTGAAAAATCGTCAAATCACTGTCGGAGAGGTTGTTGATGATGTCAGCATATGCTTTGGCTCATGTCAAGCAACTTTTTCGGATGTTTTGTTTTGGGCATGAAATGTGTAGTAGCAAAGTTTATTCCGAAATAGTTGAATTTCGACCAAAAACGACATCGCTCAGGAATTGCTGAATGTAGTCTACAACGATCCAGAACTTCTATACAAGGTAACAACACGTGACGAAACATGGCCATAAAGTTGTGACGTCGAAACCAAGGCATGATCGCCCCAATGGAAACCGCCTGAAGAGCCGAGTAAAGGCCCGTCCACACACAACGATCTGTCTGCGCACATCACATCTGTACAGACAGATCGTTGCGTGTGGACAGAAGAATTGCACCAACCTGACGTGTGTGCAAACCTGGAAGTTGGAGGTTTGAGCGAAACCTCTCAAATCTGTGGGTTCAAACCACATCTGTGCAGACAAGTTGGAGCGTGTGGACAGGAGATCGCCGCAAATCTGGCGCGAAACAGCTGTTTGCTCAGTATTTGTACGCACAGGTCATTAAAATGGCTGACACTCGTCAGTGTTCTCGAGAGTTTGTAAGTGAATTCATTGAAATATATAGAAACCACCCACGTTTATGTAAGATTAAAAGTAAAGAATATAGTGACCGAGACAAAAAGACAGCAGCATACAATGCTCTAATTGAAAAATTGGGGGCAGTTGACGCCTCGGCAAACAGAGAAACAGTAATTAAAAAAAAATTCGTTGCGAACTCTGTCTAGAATTCAGAGTGGAGTTTTGTATCCTGTAACAAAAGTTTGTAACAGGCTGCTTCTACACAGTAGCGAACTGAAAATGCCTACTCAGAAACAAAGTAAACCATAGCTCATTGGCCATGTAGTTATATAATCTCTAATAATATGTTTCAAACACGTCTACAACAACAAAAATATCATCTGTAACTTAGCAGACTTAATTTACTTGGCTTGCCTTCATGGACTCATCCTTCAGGACAGCGTAAATAGCTTCACATGTGTTGGGTATTATTTCACTCAACGCTTGTTTCGATATTGCAGTTGAAAATTCCAAATCCTTGTAGCTCCTTCCTGTTGCTAGGAATCTTAATGTTGCCGCCAGCCGTTCATGAGGAGAAATTGCTCTTCTCATACAAGTATTTTTCTCATAATATGAGGGGTTACAAGCTTTAAGAGATAATTGTAAGTTTCGACATCCATCCACAAATAATTTCGCCAGTCGTTAGGTTCGCCCTGCAACTCTCGCAGTAAATTTACGTGATAACACTGCTTTCGCTTTAGCAGCCACTGTCTACACCATTTTTACCGCTTTCTCTGTTTCCTACGGTTGGTCTGAATGTTTTTTGCAACACAAGTTGCGAGCACAGACCACAACAGAGCTTCCTCCATTTCTATATTTCAAAATAACTGAATTAAATTTTTGACGTTTACGGGGAGCGTAGTCGCTTGCCTCTGATATTTCTTTTCTACACCGACAGATGGCGGGCGAGTAGTAGATTGGGGTTTGTGTCTTGTGAACACACCACATTTGCACCGATCTTTTGCATGTGGACCGGGCTTAAGGGCGCCCATAACAGGGGAAGCGGAAAAATATAGCGTAATCAGGTATTTTTCTTTAAAAAATGATTTAAAGGTCAGTTTCAACAAGTCGGAACTGAAGCTTTTTTATGGCTACTTACAAGTCGCCATTGGTCTTCCAAAATATTGAAAATACTTCACAGTCCCACTCTTTCCCTCGCCCCTGTAAACTATCATATAGGCGCTCTTGGAGCAAAGACCTAACCTCGACAAGGTCGACCACATACAATGTGTGACGAATGTTTGTGCGATTTAGTGTTTTCGTGATGAGTTCAACTAAGAAACGATGTCATCAGTCTTTCAGGGTGCATATTCTGCTGAATTTCCGTGTATTATGCGATCACGGAAAGATGAAACATTCACGTCCTGTTCCACGTGTTCGTGTGATATAAACATTATTCACGGAGGAAGAACCGAATTAAAAAATCATAATACATCCGTTAAGCACGTCTCCAATACGAAAATGAAGGATAGCAGTAGGAAAATTGATTCATTTTTCAGGTTGATGACTCTGGTACTGTTGAGAGCGAGAACTTGACAGACGATACCAAATGGGCTCGCTTGATGAGCATTCGTGGAGCTGATGGTGTTCCTAAGTACGATAGGTTATCCAGGCTAATGCTTTCTGTTTTGACTCTACTGCACAGCAATGCTGAGTTTAAACTTGTGTTCAGCTTGGTGAAGAAGAATCGCAATCAGTTTAGGTCGTCAGTGTCGAATGAAAGCCCGAGATCAATTTCTATTTTGAAAACAAGAATCAGCAGTCCATGTTACATGAATAGTTTTCCTTCAGAGTTTCTGAAGAAAACGAAGAAAGCTACTCAGCTTCATCTCTCCTCTGCAACCTGTGATGGAATATAGCCAGTGTTCTGTGAACTCGAGAAAATTTTGTAAATAAATGTTCAGCTTAGTAGTTTTGACAGTGTCGTTCATATTGTGGCTTGCGACATCAAGAGCAGAAAAGCTCATTTTTGTGTAGTGTGCAAACTGTTCCCAATGTTAAGTGACAAAAAATGAACACTCATCTGCAAGTAACTTGTGTTTGTACCTAATCCAGAGTTCGAAAATAATTATATTAAAATGTAGCGTACATTAGATATGTTAACATTATCTGTAGGCTCTTTCTGTGTAGTCTTTTCTCACTCTGAACACCTTGCGACACACACACGCATTAAATTTTTACGATTTGGGATCTTCTGGATTTCTGTTTTTGAAAGTTAGCAGGTATGGTCGTCTATTTTAATTTAGTGCTGTCGTAACTATTTTATTTATTGTTATCCATTTTATATTTTTTCTTTAGTACTGCGTATTATTTACTTTCCACAAAGTACAACGATTCTGACAGCCATACCGTAGGTGCAGACACAAGGGTGGGGTATCCGTTGAGATGTCAGACACATGTGTGGTTCCTGAATAGGACAACAACCTTTTCAATAGTTGCAGGGGCAGCAGTCTGGATGATTGACTGATCTAGCCTTGTAACAATCAACCAACGTGGCCTTGCTGTGCTGGTACTGCGAATGACTGGAAGCAATGTGAAACTACAGCCGTTATTTTTCCTGACGGTACGCAGCTCTACTGTATGGCTAAATGTTGATGCCATCCTTTTGAGTAAGATATTCCGGGGGTAAAATTGTCCCCCATTTCGATCTCCAGGCGAGAACTACCCAGGAGGATGTCATCAGGGTAAAACAAAACTGGCACTCAGAGATGGAATATAAGAGTGTTCGATATCTTAATCGAGCAGATAAGTTAGAAAATTTAAAAAGGAAAATGGATGGGTTCAAGAATGATACAATGAGGATTAGTGAAGCTCGATAGCAAGATGAACAGAACTTCTGGTCAGGTGAGTACAGGTTTATAAATAATGCTTTATCTCAGCCAAGATAGACACGAAGCCGACACCCACCAATGTAGTACAAAGTTTATATGCCAATTAGCTCTGCAGATGAAGAGACTGAAAAAATGTATGATGTGACAAAAGAAATTATTCAGATACTTAAGGGGCAGGAAAACTTAACTTTGGTGGGGGATTGGAATTCGATATTAGGAAACGAAAGATAAGGAAAAACAGACGAATCTGAAACTCGAGAAAAGAACGAAAGAGGAAGCCGCCTGGAACATTTTGCACAGAGCCTACTTTAATCATCGCTAACACTTGGTTTAAGAATCATGAAAGAAGGCTGTATACATGGAAACGACCGAGAGACACCAGAAGGTTTCAGACTGATTATACAATGGTGAGACAGAGATTTCGGTACCTGATTGTAAATTATAACAAATTTCCAGGGGTAGATGCGAACTCGTGACTACAATTGATTGGTTATGAACTGTAGATTAAAACTGAAGAAATTACAAAAGCGTAGGAAATTAAGGAGATGGGATCTTGATAAGTTGAAGGAACCAGAAGTAGTTGTGAGATTCAGAGGTAGCATAAGGCAATGGTTGACTGAAAGAGGGGAAAGGAATACAGTAGAAGACGAATTGGCAGTTCTGAGAGATGAGATAATGAGGGCAGCAGACGACCAAATAGTTAAAAAAAAGGCCTAGAAGAAATCCCTGAGTATCACAAGTGAAATTGCATTTAATTGATGAAAGGAGAACATCCAGAATTGCAGCAGACGAAAGGGAATGTGAACGCCTAAAAATGAGATCGACAGGAAATGCAAAACAGCTAAGCAGGAATGCCTAGAGGACAAATGTAACGATATGGTAGCCTATATAAATAAGGGATACCGGCTACAGGAAAATAAGAGAGATGTTAGGAGGAAAAAGAAAAGCAGCTGTATGAATACCAAGAGCTTAGATGGAAAACCGTCCTAAGCAAAGAAGGAAAACCTGAAAGTAAAAGGAGTTATACAATGGAAATGTCCTTGAAGGCAATATTATAGAAAGGGAAGAGGACGTAAATGACAATCAGCTCGGAGATATGATACTGCAAGAAGGATTTGACAGAGCACTGAAAGACCTACATGGAAAAAAGGTCCCTGGAGTAGACATTTCCTCGGAACCACTAATATCCTTGGGAGAGCTAGCTATAACAAAACTATTCCAGCTGGTATGTATGATTTATGAGACACTCGAAATGTTCTCAGCCTTTAAGAAGAATGTAATAAATCCAGTTCCAAAGAAAGCAGGTGCTGACAGGCAATGCCCGCTTCTCGTGGTCGTGCGGTAGCGTTCTCGCTTCCCACGCCCGGGTTCGATTCCCGGCGGGGTCAGGGATTTTCTCTGCCTCGTGATGGCTGGGTGTTGTGTGCTGTCCTTAGGTTAGTTAGGTTTAAGTAGTTCTAAGTTCTAGGGGACTTATGACCACAGCAGTTGAGTGCCATAGTGCTCAGAGCCATTTGAACCATTTGAACAGGCAATATTAATAAGTCAAGGTTGCAAAATACCAACACGAATTATTTACAGGAAAATGGAAAAACTGGTAGAAGCTGACCTTGGGGAAGATCAGTTTGAAGTCCGGAGAAACGTAGGAACACGCAATGCAATACTGACCATTAGACTTACCTTACAAGGTAGGTTAAGGAAAGACAAACGTAAGTTTGTGTGTTTTGTAGAGTTGGAGAAAGCTTTTGACAATGTTAAGTGGGATACACTTTTTGAAATTCGGAAGGTAGCAGTGGTAAAACACAGGGAGCGAAAGGTTGCATACAACTTGTTCAGAAACCAGATGCTGAGCATGAAATGGATGCAGTGGTTGAGAAGGGAGTGAGCCCCGTCGTAGCATATCTCCGATGTTACTTAATTTGTGCATTGAGGAAGCAACAAAGAAAACCAAAGAAAAATTTGGAGTACGAATTAATGCCCAGGGAAAAGAAATTACAACCTTGAGGTTTGTCCATGACATTGTAATTCTGTCAGAGACAGCAAAGGATTTTGAAGAGCAGCTGAACGGAATGGGCCATGTCTTGAATGGAGGTTATAACACGAACACCAACAAAAGCTACTCTATGGTAATGGAACATAATCGAATTAAATCATGTGAAGTTGACGGAATTAGATTAGGAAACGAGACACTTGAATTAGTGGATGGGTTTTGTTATTTGGGCAGCAGAATTACTAATTATGGCCAAAGTATAGGACATAATATAAAATGTAGAGTGCCAATAGCAAGAAAAGTGCTTCTGAAAAAAGAGAAATACGTTAATATCGAATATATACTTAAGTGTTAGGAAATCTTTTCTTAAGGCATTTGTAGTGTAGTTTTGTATGAAAGTCAAACGTGGACGATAAATAGTTCAGGCAAGAAGAGAACAGAAAGTTTTTAAAAGTGCTACTGCAAAAGAATTGTGCAGATAAGACGGGTAGATCGTGTTACCAATGAGGAGGTACTGAATAGAATTGGGGACCAAAGAAATTTGTGGCATAGCTGGACTAAACGAAGGGATCGGCTGATAGGACACATTCTGGGACACCAAGGGATTACCAATTTAGTATTGGAAGTAAGTGCAGGCGGTAAAACATGTACATGGAGACCGAGAAGTGAATACTGTAAGCAGATTCAGAGGAATGTAGGCTGCAGTAGTTATTCGGAGACGAAGAGATTTGCACAGGATAAAGTAATATGATGAGTTGCATCAGACCAGTCTTTGGATTGAAGACCACACGAACACCACTCGTGACTACCGATAGCATGTACGTACGCATTTCTGCCAATACGTGTGTATAGCGTAACTCATTACCATTTCAGTGCTGCCTGTGTTGTTGACCTGGCTTGTTCTATTCATCTGAAGTGATTGTTTTTGATAGCACTGTTTTGTTCTCGTTTCGTTTTTTATGATGGAAGGTTTAAGTGAACAATGTACAGCTGTGAAATTTTGTTTTCTACTCGGTAAAAATGCTGCTGACATTGTTTTAATTTTGAAAACAGCTTACCAAGATGACGCTATGGGATAAACTCAAGTGTACGAGTGATTTCCGCGATTTAAAAATGGCGACATGTCAGTTGATGACAAACCTCGTTCTGGACGTCCTTCAACTGCCCGAATGGACGAAAATGTTGAAAAAATTCAAGAGCATGTGCTCAGGACCGTCATACCTTTTATTTAGAAGTTTTAAGAAGATTGTGCAACAGTGTTCGTCAAAATCACCTGATCTGTGGCAGACAGGAAACTGGTTCTTCTACCACGACAATGCACCTGCACACACAGCCATCTCTGTTAGCTTCTGGCTAATAAGGGCATGGTTCCGTTGCCCCACGCACCTTACTCGCCTCACCTGGCTTGTGCGACCGTTTCTTATTTCTACGCATGAAAGGGGCGTGAAAGGACACGGATTTGATAATAGTTAAAAGTCAAGAAAAAACGGTGGTGGAGCTGTCACCCATTTCTAAAGATGACTACAAAAAATGTTTCGAACTGTGGAAGCACTGGTGGGACAAATGTACCAGTTGTAATGGAGAGAATTTTGAAGGGGTGAGATTGTTTTGTAAACAATTTGAAAATATATAGCTTTTATAAATAATTCCGGTTGTTTGGGCACCTCCTCGTATAATGCTCTAAGATGGATGAATAAATTGACATTGAAAATACATTGTTGTTTTGGTACAACAGAGCGAAACGACTGTTGTGATTACTAAGATATATATACTGTCCCCTCAAGCTGCAGGTTGGTTTGATCACCACGGTGCTTTACTAGGGATAGTCCTATTGAAAAAGTTATGTTCTTGCCTTTTTCCGACCTTTGAACCGACTTAACAGGACAGATATGGACAGTGTACATGACCATCGCATTTTCATGTGTAGAAATCCTTGTCAGAGGTGAAATAAGCTATGTGTATGTCAGAAAAAAAATTGTGTGGACGATTTAGGACTGAATCCTTGACATTTCAACTTGTGGTCTGATACCCAGCGGAACTTGGAACTACATGCAGTGGATTACTGGGATTGAATTTAATGGATTCTGCGTAATATTCTTCCGCTACTAGCATACCCCATGCCAAGTGTCATATTATTTCTTCTTGTCGTCATACAGTCTTTGTCTGCAAAATCCATATAACAAGTATTACATAGGAATCTATATTGAAAACAAATACCTCAAATTTCTTAAATTGCATTTTTACTCCTCAATTGCCATTCAAGGATTGTGGAATCCTTAGCTAAAACTGCATACACTCTTTCTCGTAATAATTCACCACTAGCGCTATGGCACAAGCTATCGACCATATTCTCTCATCTTTTTATTTTTTTTAAATTTATTTTCGAGAATTTGCCTCCTTTGTCGACAGCTAGATAGTTAAAGAATGAAGTACCTGGAGTGCGATGGACCTGAAGTGCGTGCCAAAGGGTGTCTTGTCATTTCACAACCAGCGATAGAGTTCTAAATTCGATGGTGGGAGTTTTGATCGCTGAGCTCCTTCCGCTTCTTGGATAAAATGCTGGTGCTCACTATAGTTGGCTCTGAGCACTATGGGACTTAACTTCTAAGGTCATCAGTCCCCTACAACTTAGAACTACTTAAACCTAACTAACCTAAGGACAATACACACATCCATGCCCGAGGCAGGATTCGAACCTGCGACCGTAGCGGTCGCGCGGTTCCAGACTGTAGCGCCTAGAACCGCTTGGCCACCCTGGCCGGCTCAATATAGTTGATGGACCACATATACTTGTACCACATATACTCCTGACGCTGCCTGGCTGGCAACCTACCTCACCCAACTGTCAGCAGATCAAACTGCCACAAAGAGATAGAATGCTCCGTTAGTCTACGCTGACAGAAGACATGGGATATCTCCTAATATCGTGACGGACCTCCTTTTGCCCGGTGTAGTGTAGTAACTCGACGTGG